>NW_023494785.1:42831093-43466093 GCF_904425465.1 Colossoma macropomum
TTCACTGCAGTTTTCGGTTCTTCATCTGATGCTCACTGAAACACGATAGATCTTTCCGTCCTGTACAGCTTGATTTGAAAAGCTCTATAAACTGACCTGCACTCAGGCTAATTCAGTACAGACTCAGCTTAATATCACTGCTGACTCTCTGGTGAACTGATTTAGGCTACCAAAATATCCTAATTATTATTTTAATGCTGTTAACTTTTTCTAAAGACATTTTCTCAGGACATTCGCCAGCTTCTTGTTCGACTTTTTTGCGTTCCACCTTAAGTGGTGCAGCAGTTACATTCTTCACTGCTGTGCCATTTAAGGTGGAACGGGAAAAGTCGAACAAGCAGCCGACAAAAATGAAGCTGACTTCAGCTTCATGGAGGGTTGAAAGGCATGACATGAGCAGGTTGCTGGTTTCTGCTTGACAGCTGAGTAACATTATTTTTTGCTGTTTCACAGAACCGACAGGTCATTACTGTTTGGTCCCATTTGCTAATGTTTGTGATAGCTCATCACAACTGCTGCACCATTTAAGGTGGAACAGGGAACATTCAAAGAAGAAGCGGTTAAAAAGAAGCTAAATTCAGCCTCATAGTTTTAATGCTGGTAGTATTTTTTGATAAGGTGTTTTAGCCTATCAAAATATCATACCTAGAGGTTTTATTTACAAGTATACCTGTTAATATGCGCTACAGTAGAACATTTCGATAAAGTAGCACAATTCATCAGAACACCACCACAGCCCACCTTAGTTTTGTGTAGCTTAGCTTTAGCTTGCATGTAGCAATATTACCATTAAGGGTCTTTAACGACCTCACAATTCAGAGGATACACTGATATTCGGGAGAAAAACGTATTGAGTTCTGAACATTTTCGTTTAACACAGCGTGCGTTGGAGGCAATTTTTTGAAAACCCTATTCATTCTGGCCATAGAGAAATGGAGCTTAGATCCAGAGTTCCTAATATGGGCACAACGTGGGCAACTGAATGACGCATGACTACAGTGGTCTTTGTTGTAAAGTTGACAAGCTTCAAAGAAATTACGGTTTTACCATATTTAAAGTGTTACATGGCATTCATTTAGCATCATGGTCCAAAATGTGATATACAATTAGCCTGTCAGCATAACTGCTCAAAATGCTGGGCCTATTATGATGATTTCTTTTTTACAAACACTTTTCAGCAAATTGGAGAGTTTGGTCAAAAAAAGTAGAATAAGAAAACATTTGGCAAGAAAAGAAGCTGCAGAGCTTTTACACTGGGCAATCTTCTAAAACTGTCATGACATTTTGACCTTCCTGTTCTTCCGTAATGCCTGTAAGGCTCCTGCAAAACCTCTGTGAAATGGTACAACCAGCAACATGCTAAAAGGACGGCGAGTCAATAAGAACAGATTTACAGTGTTTATAGGGACACGGTTAGCAGAACAGGTTTACATTATCAGAATCAGTGAGCTGATATTACTCTGGCAGCTTTGGTTCTGTTTACAGAGGTATTATCATCTGATGGAGTAACAGTACTGAGATACTTGCAAGTAGCAGTTAAAGTAGGTAAACCTCAACCCACAGTGGGGTTTTAAGTCTGAGACCAATTCCAGACTTGCAGCTTGTCTAGTGCTTAATTAGCCCAGCTCATGTACAGCCCAATCTCATACAGAAATATGATATATAGCCATATATGTATATCGTAAAGGGTCAGTCATATATATAACCCTTTAAAATCACAGATTCATTACACACTAAGGCTTATTATTCAGTAACTACAGGGACTAGCTGAGCGATTCTTAGGTTATCGAAGTGTGTAATGGGCCTGCTTGTGGACCCTGGCCATTTAAGGGGCTAAAAATATATGTACATATATATTGTATATAAGAATTAAATACTGGATATAAATCCATAACATATGGGTCATACTTTTATGTCTACATCCCGGCATAGTTATAACTGTTACTAGTATATCTGTTTCCTTTTAAATATTAAATTATTTACATGAGTCATGGAGCAATATTTTAATTAATTTCATATTTTATTGATGGTCACAGGACGCTGCCCATAGGACGCTGTTGGCTGGATGTTTTAGGTTCTCAGTCCAGCAGCAACACTGAGGTGTTTAAAAAGCACTGCTGTGTCTGATCCACTCGCACCAGCGCAATACACACTAACACACCACCACCATGTCAGTGTCACTGCAGTGCTGAGAATGATCCACCACCCAAATAGTACCTGCTCTGTGGGGGTCCTGTGGGGGTCCTGACCACTGAAGAACAGGGTAACAAAGATTGCAGAGAAACAGATGGACTACAGTCTGTAACTGTAGAACTACAAAGTGAAGCCATACGGTCAGTGGAGCTGATAAAATGGACGATGAGTGTAGAAACAAGGAGGTGGTTTTAATGAAGTGGCCACTCTGTGTGTATGTATATATATTACATGATTGAAAGCTGATACAATGACTTAAGCTTGACCGGAGAGCCTTTTTAGGATTTAAGCAGATGTGTTGTGGACTAAACAGGGCATTTCTGTGAGGCTGTATGCTGGGAGTCTCAGTCAGTGACTTTTTCTCAGTGGTTCTCCCATTTAAGCCCAGACTAAAAGTCAATTAGCTGGTAGAGACTTCATTAAATGGTCATGAGTTGGAGAAGATTTGCAGTCCTCTTTTCCTGGGACACTTATCAATCACAGCTGGAGTGCGCTGCAGCGCATGGCCCAATGCAGTGGCCCTTTGATTGGGGAGCGGGAGAGTACGGGCAGGGGGTGTTCTGGAGGTGCTCTTTAATCAGTAACGGGGTGAGGGAGGGGGAGCACTCTAGAGAGATGAATTACCTGGAATAATCAGATCAGCTCTGAGGTGGCATGAATACTGCAGCACTTTAAGCACCTCTCTCAGGCCCAGTCCACACACAGGGCAGCCTGGATTCTGGCTAACACCCTATCAATTACACTCTGAACCTTATTCAATGGTGGATAGGTTCACATGCAGCCTAATAGGCCTTTAATAATCCAGGTAATAGCTCAGTCAGAATGAAAAACACCATATAAACACCTAAATCACATTTCCTGTAATCTGACTGAGCTTATGCTGCCTTCAAGTCATATCGGAAATATCGTATTTACGAGATGGATGCGCATGAACAGCACCACAATGTTGTATTTACTAGTGGGAAATTCAGATTTTTCAATGAGCCCCGAGTTTCCGAGTTGGGGGCGTGTCAACAAAAAACAATGTGGGCCGATGATAAACTGGTTGTATTGCAGCGATTCATCAGCCACAACATTAACACTGAAACCATCCACACATGGACATACAGATATAATGTATATACACTGACTTTGCTTAATAACAGAAAAATAAAACTTCACCAAAAACATTATTTCCAACCAAAATCACTTGAACACAAATCGAGTCATACTTACGACCTCCAAAGTCATGAGTAGGAACTTCCAAAAGGGACCTGAAGGCAGCAAAAATCTGATTGAAACAGGTGCTAAACTTTTGAATCTGATCACTTTAACAATCACAAGCTCCACTTAGAGTGGCTAACTGCTAACAGGCTAATATCTACACACATACCCCACCACAAAACACGTTTGATTCCGTCTGTCACGCCAAACAGGCTCTCAGATTCTTTATCCTCTAAGCAGACGTTATTTGAGTATCACTTACTGAAACTGAGCCTGTACTGCAGTGAGTTGAATCTGTAGCCGGCTAACTTCACTAGCATTAGCGTCGCTCAGCAGGGTTCAGCCCAAAGCACCACAGAACAATTCTCTTTTTATATTTCTCTCGTTTCAACACCAGTCACTTGAGTTCGCGCTCTCAGATACAAGCCTTTATCCACTAAACGGGTGTTTTAAATCATCGGTTACCTGAAACCTAGTATATACTGTGGTGGGAGCCACCGTACACTCGTGTTAGCTTAGCCTAGCAGGCTACAGCTTTAAACACTATAGAACAGGTTCAGTTTTTGGTTTTCTGTCACTCCAACCCCAGTCAGTGCACTTTGCTCTCGTCTATACCTGTGATAGCAGAGGACCAGTTAGTCGAATCGAACCTGTACTGGGCTGTTTGGATTTCTTCAGCTAAGCTAGCCAGGCAAGAGGCATTGGCTAGCATTAGCTTTGATAGGAAGCTACAGCTCCAAACAATTTCAGAGTTTGATTTCGGCTTTTCGTTCTGGTAACACGAGCCACTCAACTTAGCTTCCTCAGATTTAAGTGATTATCATCTACACTTTGAGGCCTGAAACTTGAAGATTGAAGCTTTGATGTTTATTGAGTGATGGATTTAAAATCGTCCACTGCTTTCATTTATTTGGCGTTTGTGTGAGCAAACTGAACATTTGATTGTTTGTGGTTAAATAATGCAACAGGATGTGATGGCACATAAAAGTTGAACCAGTTTGCTGAATCATGAAGAGCTGCATGATTATGTCATTCCACTGAATGGTTCTGTGGCCCCAAGCACAGTTGCCTAATCGTAGCTTCTTTTCCACTGTCGAGTAGTTCTGTGGCCCCGAGCACGTGCCAAAGAAAATGTGCTGCACCTGTTTTTTTAAGCGTTCCTTGTCGAACCATGTCCGTGTGGAAAAGCCACCGGAACGGTTACCCTCCCTGCTCAAAACCATTCGGCCCTGCAGTAGAAAAGAGTCTCTATAATGAACCATTTCACACCAAATCACTCTGAAAGATTCTGTTTACATCTCAAACACTGAATTAGGCAGAAAATTTGAGACGGTTGAATTACCTTCAAACATCCCATCAGGAAGCTTTACAGCACAACTTCATTAGCACAGCACGATACCTGACATAAACAGAGGAAAGCATTTTATAACTGTTTCTTTCGGTTGATGTCGAGTGCCGAGGCATGACTGTCGCTTGACATCATCCATATGTCAGATGACAGACAGATAAACTGACATGAACTAGCACAGCGACAAAGAAAAAGATACCAGAGCGGCTTATGACATCTGACAGTGGCTTAGCTGGAGTCTTGTTATGTCAGTGACATAACAGTTCTGAAAAAGATGACAACGGAATTGATTTGATCAGCGGCGCAATGTGTTCAATAAGACCCGACTCTGTTATCATCAAGGGAACTGGCTGGTGTGCAAATAAAATCAATTACAGCAAGGAGCTTGAATTTATGAATTTCATTACTGGTGCTGGAAAATAACGCGGCGCTCTTCTGTCTTCTGGGTGTTTTGTTCTAAGTGGCTTTTTCAAGGATTTGTCACTGAAACACTGCAAAGAGACTGCAGAGGCCAGTCTAGCATGTCTCCACCGCAGCCTAATTGCCATGTCTGAGTGTTAAATGTGCTACCACTCGTTTGTAATCCTCCATCAGAATCTCCTCAAACTTTTCCAGTTTTCACTACAGCAAACTCACAAGTGTAAAATGAACTCTTTTAATTGGCACTTTGGTTCAGTCAGCATTAGTGACTCTATATTAAATAGCAGTAGATTCTCTGTCATCTCTATATGAGGTCAAACCAATTTACTTCAATGATATCTGATACATGAATAATGTCATCTGCACTCAGAGGGTTCTTCAGTAAAGGTAACAGTTCTATATAGAACCGTGAACACTCAAAGAACCCTTTGCATGATTAAAGGGTTCTTTGCATTGTAGAAATTGTTCTTCAGATTGATGGAGAATGTGTTGTATATGGTTCTATATCGCACCAAAAAGGGTTCCTCTACTGTTACGATATCAAGCTTGTAATAATGGAAGACCCCTTTTCGGTGCTATATAGAACCATCTACAGGACATTATCCATCAATATGAAGAACACTTTCACAATGCAAAGGGTTCTTTGAGTGTTCATAGATTTGCTGCTAGTTAATCTGAACTGTGCTTTTCCCAAATGGTACACACTTAAAAAAGATGGTTCTTCAAAGGTTCAAGGGTTCTTTGGTAAAGAAAATGGTTCTATATAGGACAATGAACACTAAAAGAACCCTTTGTATAATTAAAGGGTTCTTCAGATGAATGGAGAAGGTGCTTTAGATGGTTCTAGCAAGAAGCTTTTTGAAAAGGGTTCTATACAGCACCAATATGGGTTCCTCTATTGTTACAAGCTTGACATCATAACAATAGAAGAACCCTTTTTGGTGCAAAAATCTGATGGTTTTGCTTTCTAATGGGTATTGGATGGTTATCATTAGAGACCAATAGTTTCCTGTAGGACACTGTGCCATGCACCCCTTCCCCAGGCGCAGATGATGGCTGCAAGAGCCGGCGGGAAGACGGGGCCCAAATCCCGGACACCGCTGAGGGACAAGAGTGACAATGGAAGGAGAATGTCAGCCGCCAGAGAGGGGGTGACGACCACAACAGCCACGAGAGGCACGAAGGCAGAACACGAGGCCTGAACTCTGCCACCCGGGCCCCGCCTCTTGTTCCACATTGAGGCTACTAGACTACCACCGTGTCCCAATTCAGTGGCTGCATTCTTCGAAGGACGCGGTCTATGAAGGCTGTGTAGACCTGCGAAGCCTGAAGCGAAATGAGACAGTCTGCTCTATGGCAGATTTTCTGTTTGCGTCACAGCACCACTGTTCCCGCCCTCACCACTGCGTCACGAAACGCCGCTCCTGTCAAGTTCTTTTAAAGTTCTTTAAAGATGGATCCAGAAACTTTGATTTTAGTTTCCTATTTTTTCACGTATTAGAGCTGGAGATGCTTCTCTCTGTCGGCTCTTTGCTCCCTAAAACAAAACGAAACGTTAGTATAAGTTCTGCTTCAGACCACACTGGCTTTTTTTAACATCTGTATCATTCGCTATGTCTCCTCAGCCCCCATTCGCTCCTCTGCTGACACCGCCATGTTCTTGAATCCTCGCCAGCATGCAGTGAACCTCAGGATATGTTGGCTGGTGAAGGATCCACCCATTGGCTCCTTCGTTGCCACGGAAAATAAGGACACACTTATCGGCTGCATATAAAGGAGACTTCGAAATGGGACAGTCTAGTTGTGCCGCTGTGACACAATCGGCCTTCGAATGCATCCTCCGAAGGACGCAGCCCCTGACGTGGGACGCAGCGTACACTTTACGTTCGACCCCGGCTGCCGAGGTGTGGAGCAGGGGCGGGGACAGGGTGGTGAAGCAATAAGCTCTCTGTCCCTCTCAGTTCAGGTGCTCCTTTTAAAAACAAGCGACTTTAAAAAGAGCAAAGAGATCCTATTAAGAAACCAACAGGTGCATCTGGAATCAGCACACCTGTTAAACCTTTGGAATCCTTTACACTGTGATATCAACCCAGCAGCAGCGAAATATTTTTTCTATGTCTGACACTCATGATGAGATTTCCAGTCTTGCGTGCACAAGTGTGTATCCACTGTTACGCTGTTTAAAACACTAATTTGAATTACAGCTCACAGCTGTGCTTCTTAAATCAGTCCCTAGGAACTTGGAGCTGGTCCACAATGCAGCTCCAGACACCTAAACAAAACCAGCTTAGACTGGCATGACTGCTCACCAGCAAAACCAGCATATGCTGTGTTTTAAATACTGGTATGCTGGTCAACCAGCATGACCCGGCTGGGTGGCCAGCTAAACCAGCACCAGACCAGCATAAACCAGTATGAATCAGCTTGGACCAGCATGGAATTCATGCTTTTATAACTGTTTCCATCAGCCAATCATCATTTTAATTAAGTGTAACTGGCCGTCTCGTTCCAAGGCCGGGATCTTTAAATGGTGTTTACTGTGATTGAGTTCATTTCTAATAAAGCCCTGAAATGAATTTTCCCTCACACCGTCCAGTCGGTACAGATTTGTGCGGGTTTTAGAAAGTAATTTGGAGATTATTTTTTTCTCCCAGGAAGTATTAAGTGCAGTAATTCCTTTACAATTTGAGGAATATAATTAATAACTTGTGATGGATTACCTTTCTGAATGAAACCACCCTGTTGGCGGCAGATGATGAGGATATGAAATTAAAACAAAGAGTTTAAACTCAAACAAATTAGCTGAGCTGAAGAATTTAGCATGTGTTATGCTCGTGGGAGAAAGAGAGAGTGAGAGAGACAGAGAGAGAGAGAGAGTGAGAGAGACAGAGAGAGAGAGAGAGTGAGAGAGACAGAAAGAGACAGAGAGAGAGAGGGAGAGAGAGGGAGAAAGAACTCTGCTGCTGTCTGAAGCTGCTTCTCGAAGACGCTTCAAGAACCATCTGCTTCGCTCTCTGTCCACGCTAGACATTAAAAGGTGGAGCTGCGGGAGATGCAGACAACGTTCTCTCAACAGGCTACGACATGAACCAATCAGATGCCATCATGATAAAAGAACATAAAATAGTTGCGATGCGAGTTTGTTCTGGGCGTGTCGGTTGGTTGGCTTGGGATTTTCTTTGCACAGAGTGAGAGCGCGAGAAAGGATCCAAGTCAAATGCATCTCCGGTTAGTCGGACTGAAATCCGATTGCTGTTTGGGGCAGAATATGCAAATCTGCTCATTACAACCATGTGCGTGCTCCATGATTATCTTCCTCACAGACACGGATCACATGCCCAGTGACGTACTGGATAAGGAGGACTTTCGGTTGTACTGGGAAGGCTTTTGGCTCTACCGGGAGGGGTTTCTGTTGTACTGGGAGGGGTTTTAGTTGTACTGGGAGGGGTTTCAGTTGTGCTGGGAGGAGTTTTGGTTGTACTGAAAGGGGTTTCGGTTGTACTGGGAGGAGTTTCGGTTGTACTGGGAGGAGTTTGGTTGTACTGAGAATAGTATTGGTTGTACTGGTAGGAGCTTTGGTTGTACTGAGAATAGTTTCAGAAGGAGTTTTGGTTGTACTAGGAGGGGTTTTGGTTGTACTGGGAGGAGTTTCAGTTGTACTGAGTATAGTTTTGGTTATATTAGGAGGAGTTTGGTTGTACTGGGAGGGGTTTGGTTGTACTGAGAATAGTTTTGGTTGTACTGGAAGGAGCTTTGGTTGAACTGGGAGGAGTTTCGGTTGAACTGGGAGGAGTTTCAGTTGTACTGGGAGGGGTTTAGTTGTACTAGGAGGGATTTTGGTTGTACTGAGAGAGGTTTTGGTTGTACTGGAAGGAGCTTTGGTTGAACTGGGAGGAGTTTCGGTTGAACTGGGAGGAGTTTCAGTTGTACTGGGAGGGGTTTAGTTGTACTAGGAGGGATTTTGGTTGTACTGAGAGAGGTTTTGGTTGTACTGGGAGGGGTTTAGTTGTACTAGGAGGGATTTTGGTTGTACTGAGAGAGGTTTTGGTTGTACTGGGAGGGGTTTAGTTGTACTAGGAGGGATTTTGGTTGTACTGAGAGGGGTTTAGTTGTGCTGGGAGGGGTTTAGGTTGTACTGGGAGGGGTTTTGGTTGTACTGGGAGGGGTTTCGGTTGTTTTGGAAGGGGTTTTGGTTGTACTGGGAGGAGTTTGGTTGTACTGGGAGAGGTTTTGGTTGTCAAATGTGTCTTGGAGAGTCACAGATGTGTTTACGCTGCTATAACGTGGCTCAGCCTCATCCAGATATAAACCTGATATTCAAGACAGATGAAGTGACCAGGTGTAAATGGGTTCTGAGAGTTGGCAATCCTGATGTGAGCAATGTAGTGATTTCAGGTAGCAGAACTGCATCTATAGCCCTGTTGGAGCTAGATTACTTTTACCAGAAGAAGCCTGGTAATGTAATTTGTTCTCACTTCTGATGAAGTATCTTAATTTTTTGGGGCTGTTTTAATTTATTCTTATTTATTATGTTAGCTGGTATTTCAGGAGGAAGCCAAATAGCTAATATTTACGTTACTGCTAGGAAGCCAAATATCTTATTTGAATGAGTATTGAATAAATTATTCAAACAACAGAAATCAGAGGTCAGATGAGAAGGACAGCAAGCTAAAAGCATTAAAAACATTAGCAAGGTAGCTGGAAACTTAAGATATCTTATTCTCTATTCTGGCTGAAAGGGTACACAAACTTGTCTCTGGTGTCCATTTTGTGCTGAATAAAGGTTTTCTTTCCTGTTCTAGAGTTACACTAACGCTAGTTTTGCTGTATTCATTAGCCTGTAGATGAGAGACTAGGTTAGCAGTCAGAATTGGTTGACACCACAGGGATTCCTAATGTATTTATGATGTATTTGCGTAATGCATGCTGGGTATTGTAGTGAAAACACATGAAAGTGTTACCAGCTTGTGAATTCTGTCAGACAAGGCTGAAGGATATAGTGCTGCACAACAAAATACTTGATGACAAAAAACTTGTTTTAGGCCGAAATGAAAGTTTATCAACTGGAACAAACATTTAGATGTATAATCAATATACTTAAATATGCCTCAGGTGTCTTGAAGGCATGTGCCTGATACATTTAAACAAAGGTAATCATGGAGGAAAGGAGGGCCGGCAGAGACGTAAGCACCAGCAGTGCATTTAGTTACAGCTGCAGGAAACAGAGTGTGTGGACAGGTTGGACAAATCAAGCCATAGCAAGCAGGCTTACCTTCCCTCATGAGTCACCCATCACCTACTGACAGCTCCACCTTAAAGTTCTTAAAGTCAGGATGAATTTGAACTCGTAATGCATTTCATTCTGTAGAGTGATGTATTAGTGAGTCTCAGGGAGGGTCTCTGAGGGTCTCTTTGTCTCTGTGATAGGTGGTCGTGGTGGGAGGGGGAGATGAAACATGACTTTATGACTGAAGACGGTTTAGAAGCAGGTAAAAGTCACTACATTTTGATAAAAAAAATTACAAGAAAACAAGAGTTTTAAGTGATAAGATCGATCACGCTTAATATGACCAGGTATATAAAGTAACAAGATAAAAAAAGGTCAGTGTTCATTTCAGATTGACCAGTTTCCACTTACGGCAGGAGTATATACCCCCATCTCCACTTTTAAAATTTAGTTTAACTGTCACAAATCAGATATTAGAAATAGAATAAAAACACCTATCAAATGACATAAATCTGAATTAGACCACAACAATAAAAATACATGATAAATAGTAAATATGCCCCAGTTAAGAAATGTTAGCAGACGTTAATATTAACATTAGCTACTGCCATTGATTTTGCTGCCCCAAATAGAAGCTTAAGATGTCACGCAGCATTGTCAACCAATCAGAGGCTGTGTTCCTGACTTGTCGACCAATCAGAGGCTGTGTTCCTGACTTGATGACCAATCAGAGGGTGTGTTCCAGACTTGTCAACCAATCAGAGGCTGTGTTTACACTTGTCAACCAATCGGAGGCCCTTTTCCTGACTTGTCGACCAATCAGAGGCTGTGTGTGGTCAAACCTCAGTCCTCACTTTCAACAAACATCTGAAAATGTATCTCTTCAACTCAGAGTTGAATTAAAATTCTACATCTCTTTGATTATTCTTAAGCTTTATCACCTGTCTGCAAACTACTTTGAGCTGCCACCAACATGAAAAGTGCTCTATAAATAGAGATATTACTGTTAATTTTTATTATTATTATTATTATTATTATTATTATTGCTAATTGCACTGTTTTTCCACATTGCATCTTTTAGCTTAAAAACAGCAAGAGGTTTCTGAGACCAAACCTGAAAAATTCACTAAACGATGCTGAATATTTTATTCCTTTACATTTACATGAGTAAAGCGTAAGATGAACCTGAGTGTACCAACACCCGAAACACAACATACACTGGTTGTGTTCCTTTTCACAGTGTTCTCCTACTTCTGAAACAAGAATGCTTCAACAGTAGTTAATGCTACATCATCTCTCACAGGTAATGTTGACAATAACTTACTCTGACCCAGAGCTGCCGGCTTAAACTCAGTGGGCAGCACAGGTGCAACCACACCAGCATGACCACTCATGTCCTACATTTGAATGTGCATTTGAATGTGCATTAGTAAGCAAATGCAGCTTCGGGTCAGACCTTCTCTAAAACTACACGAAGACTACAAAGCTTCAGCGCTCCATTCTTCCCAAAGACATGTAGGTTTGTTGATCTTTGGTGAATGTAACGTTTATCATTAGTGGAAAGAGATGAAGCTAGTTTGAGCTGCGCAATAAGTACCAACCCATGTTTTAAAAAGAGTCCTGCAAGTCCTTATTTGAGTTGTAGACCTCATGGACAGCCAATAAACAAACAGGAGAGAAAACAAAGAAAGAAGCTACACAGCTGCTTTCATCTCTGCTGTGATGTCACAGTTGATCAGACTGTCCTTTGTTGTTGTCGGGACGATGGACACTGACTACCTCCTCTCACGATCGCATCAAACAGGACGCATGTTAATGCCAAGTGTAAATGGGGCTAATAAGATTAGACTCGTCAGAGAATCTGGTAGCTCTCACAATGTGGTGAAGAATCGGCTGTTTTCACAAGAAAGGGCCGTTTGACTGCCGTGCAGAATGACTAACCACAGACCACTGATTCAGAGTGAAGGGGCAGGCCATTCTCAAAGTGGCTCTACAACAAAAACACACCCACAGGAAACAAAGTACTAAACCTTCTGACAAACAAGTGAGCATTTCTCGGTTACTGCTCACTAAATGCTTTAAACAAAACTCCTCAGTAGCTTTTTAAGATTTGTTGCCATGAACGTCACAAACTTTCAAACCAGTGACTATTTTTTAATCCAGAAACAATATTTTTCAATTCAGTGACATATTGTTCATTCCATTCACCATATTTTTCAATCCAGCAGCTATTGTTCTCATTCCATTGAGTATACTTTTAATTCCAGTGACTACCTTTTTCAGTTAAGCTACTAAATATATTTTTCATTCCAGTGGCTACATTTTTCAATCCAGCTGCTATATTTTTCAGTAGTGACTATATTTACCAATCCAGCAGATATATTTTTCATTCCAGTGACCATATTTTCATTCCAGTAACTACATTTATTAATCCAGCAGCAGTATTTTTAAATCCAGTGGCTTTTATTTCAATCCAGTAGCTGTATTTTTTTATTCCAGTAACTATATTTTTCAATCCAGCAGCCATATTTTTCATTACAGTGGCTATACTTTTCTATCCAGTGACTACATTTATCATACCAGTGACTATTTTTTTCAATCCACCGGCTATAATTTTCAATCTAGTGACTATATTTTTCAATCTAGTGCTGTCCTCTTACGATCAGATAATCCAGGACGAAGAGAATATGAAGAGTAAATGGGGAAAATAGTCTTCCAAGCCAGAAATTGGTAGATTTCATCGCTCAATGTGACGAAGAACATCCAATTTTTACTTACATGCAGAATGAAAACCACAATCCATTGTTTCGGAGTAGAGGGGCAGGCCATTCTCACAATGGTGCTATTACAAAAACACATGTCTATAATAAACATATATGTGGTACTCAAAACATGAGATTCTGTGGGCTGAACATCAGAGGCCGAGACTATCAACACGTGGTGCTGGGTGAGCAAAAAAGGCCGAATACTACCTTTTGACCCAACTATTACATTGTTACATAATATCATAATTACTCCCCAACAGCGGCAGACTTGATAGACAATTACTCTGTTCATTGATCAGTAGAAAGAGAAGAAGGCAGTTTGAGTTGAATGATAAGCAAAAACCTCTCAAACAACAGTGAAGCAGAACCAACATAACAGAGAGAAATGAAACACAAAACAGGAATTATGATCTGAGGAAGAGAAAGATTACTCAAAGACACACATGAACAGAAGTGAAAGGAAAAGTGCGACGGGTTTATAGTGATTTTAAGATCTTGTAACAAGATCAGTCAAAACAGACAGTAAAAACATTCCTCCTCCAGCTCAGAGGCACAAATTCCTTATGATGAATTTCACCAGTCATAATAAAACCCTCACACGTCACATCAATATATGTCATTCCAAAAGTTAAAGTCATCATTTCAGAGAAACAAAGTTGTGCAACTGACAGTTTAGCAGTGGAGACCTCTCAGCACCTTTAAGGCCTTCGGAGATTCACTGTAAAACTCATACATACAAGCTCAAATATATGTAAATGTCTCTTACAAGCTTCAAATAAAACACATGCAATTCAAGCATCAGCATTAGCTTAGTGCCAACATGTTATGAAAAATCCCATAAAGGTGCTAGCTGAAATTAGCATTGTCATAGAGGTGGGTTTTCTCTGCTTATTTTTGATATTTATGGTTACGGTTCGCCACGGCAATTTAGAGTGAAGCTACCGGAATGAAAAGAAGAAAGAAGGCAGTAGGAAGTGTAGGAAGCAGGGAGCTCTGGTGGCCCTAACCCTCCTAACCCTAACCCAGACCATTTCAAAACCATTTGAAACCACTCAGAAAAGTAGTTTCAAGTAAATTCTACTTAAGTACGTGAAACTGAGTAAACGGAAATAGTTCACTTCTGATCCTATATGTTCGGTAGGCATTAGCTACAGATTCATATAACACTGATGTCATATGAACATATGATGTTGTTAATAAATAAATAAATAAACACGCACTTTGTATCTGCAAAATGGTAACTTTACAAAAGAAAAAAACCTTCTTAACTTTAAGAGCTTTTTGTTTAAAATTCAGGCAGCACAGAAGAATTAAAAAAGCAAAAAAACAATGAAAGACTGGATGAGAAAAACATGACACGCCAAAGACAGACTGAGTAAACGTAAACAGAACAAACATTATGTCACAAAAAACACCACACAGAGGCTAAAGCAGGACAAAGGGCTATATTTACACACACACACACTGACAAGACACGGCTGAAGACAATAATGACAGGGTGAGGTTACTACAAAGACATGGACACAAAACAGAAGAGGGAATGGAACAGGGCGGAGACTACAGGACATTATAGGGGAATTCCACTGAAAATGTCCGCATAACATAATAATCAGTGTGTGAGATGTAAACAAAGAGATTCAGAGTGGTTTGGTGTGAAATGGTTCAGATGTCTTTACAGTGGTGGTGACAGGAACCAGGGGTCACCATGACTACAACACAAATATAGACATTTTATTTACTATTCAGAACCACCAGTGAACCTACACGAGTCTTCTGAGTTTATATGGAAAGTTAATGATGTTAAATAGGTATCAATTTTAGGAAAAAGAGTTTCTTTGGGGACTATTTTGCCTCATAACACCCTGCATGTATCCCTTCACCAAGAACAGATTTTAATTATACGCAGGGGTGGAAATGGCTCAGATTTCGAAAACCTAGGTAACTATTTACTAGGGAAACGGCGTATAGTTGTGTTCTAAAGTCTGTGCATGAAGCAAAGTGTATGCTGAACGCACTGCGTGGAGCCAATTCAGCCGGTGGAAAGTCAGAGTGTTGCAGCAGGCTCCACCAGTCTCCATGAGAACATTCTGTCCTGCTAGATCTGCCCTAGTCAACTGTATACTTATTTTGAAGCATCTAGGAGCTCAGCCATGAAGTGGTAGACCACGCAAACTTAAAGTGGGGCTGCCAGGTGCTGAAGCACACAGTGCCTATCCTCTGCTGAATCACTCACTACAGAGTTTCAAACTGCCTCTGGAAGCAACATCAGCAAAAGAACTGCGTGTTAGGAGCTTCATGAAATGGGTTTCCTTTGCCAAGCGGGGGAGTGGTGTAATGCACAGCACCACTGAACTCTGGAACCATGGAAACATGTTCTCTGCACTGATGAATCACACTTCAATATCTCATAGTTGTTTAACTCGGTTCTAAAATGGGTGCATGAAGCAAAGTAGGTTGAATGTACCTCGAGTTCCGTCTGGAGCCCTTTCAGCCAGCGGAAAGTCACAGTGTCTGTGTTCATATGCAAAGATTTTTGCCAATCTGATTGAACACATTCCAATTACAGATTAAGACTGAGGTGTTTATTCTCACTCTACTCAACAATCTGATGGAAAATCTCTGTTTACATGAACTCTACAAGTAATCAGATCCAAAATTACATGCATGCGTAGAGAACCACTTAGTGTAGACGTTACCATGACAACCAGCATCACGTGAGTCCAGTCAGAGTGAGATGAGCAGCAGTGAGCAGTGCTTGTGTTTTTAATTACTTTAAAATGATGTCAGACTCAGGAAAACGTCCTTCACATGTCCTTATTAAAGAAGGCCGAGAGGAAGACGTCGTGTTCTGAGACACATATGCTGGACGTCCGTCCCACCGCCGTCTTTTAAAGATCAGAGCATAAACTTCGTCTCCTCAGCAGTTTCTGCTCCGCCATGTTGAACGGTATAAACTCTCACTATGACATGACAAACATGATCAGAACGGACTTAAACTTTCCGATAGGGAATGTAATCAGATACAGGCGTTTACAATGATAATATTCCTCTGTTTAACAGACTAATAGGAATTGTATTCTGAATGGCCTCAATCAGACTAGTTTATTCTGATTGAGGTGTTTACATGGACGTATTCTTTTCCAATTGAGCTATTAGTTGGATTATTAACAGATTATTAGGTGGCATGTAAATGTGGCTAGTGTTGTAGCAGGCTCCACCTACCCAGTCTTCATGGTAACAGCTCTCAGCACGTCTTGTGTTTGGAGCATGAAAGCAACAAAGGAGCTCTACAATCAGCAATAAAACATTCTTCAAAACTTGGTGACATTTGTTTGGATACACAGTCTTCTCAATGTAGGTAATATTATTTGATGATTTGCGTGTTCAAATATAAGCATAATGACCGATACCCAGCTAACTAGCCCGCTTATGTCAGCCGTTCATTGTGAGCTACGTATCTAATGTAATATCTAATGTATTAATGTATAATATTTGCTTTGTTGTTCCTAAGTATACATTTCAGGCCAAAATCCTCTAAAACTATCGTAAAACAGCATCTCAGACATTTCATGTAGTACCTTTCTGTGAGGGAGCTTTTCGAGGTGGACGTCTGGTTCCTATCACCACCACTGTGAACAATTCTAATTTCTATATAATGGAGCTTTTCACACCAAACCACTCTGAATGACTGTGTTTACATCTGAACCATTTAATCATACAGAAATTTTGAAATGTAAGTGGACTTCCTCTTTAAGTGTAGTTTGGGGCTTTTTTATTGGTCCATTCATTGTGAAATGTTCACACTTTGTAAAGGGCAGCTGGTGTTTTTAAATTTAGGATAATACTGTATGCGCCCTCCAGCCGAGCAGCTTACTTCACTTCCATCAACTCAACAGTTTGCCAAAATATATTCTCGGAGGGTGTACTGGATCCTGGCTGTGTAGCTCCGGTGCCGCAGCTGAGGCCTGCTGTCTTTCAGCTCTTCTGTCATTCAGCCAGTACAGCTCTGAGTTGGAACTTGAAGAAAAGTCTGTACCTCCCATTGAAATCAAACAGTGCTACTGCAAAATCAATTTCCCTCAATGTTTTATGCCATTTTTCCAGCCTGCATTGTGACTCATTACACAGTGCTGTGTGTTGAGGCAGCCTTGGCTCCCCAAGCAGCACGCCTGGAGCAGAGCATGCTGGGAAACTGACTGAAGTTTCCTAGAAAGTGTAGAAGCCTGCATGCTAAAGCAGTCCCACTCGGCTCACTTCATCACTCCGCACGCTCGCATTCACTCAGACAGGGTTGTGCAATAATAACGGTTTTATTTTTCAGTCCAATACTGAGCAGTAAAAAGCATACACTATACAGCCAAAAGTATGTGGACACCCCTCCTTATTATTGTGTTCAGGCCACACCTATTGCTCAAACACACAGCCTTGCAGTCTCCATAGACGAACACTGGCAGTAGAGGGTCGTACTGATGAGCTCAGGGACTTTAAACATGGCACTGTCATGGGATGCCACCTCTGCCACAAGTTTATGAAATTTCTGTCCTGCTAGATCTGCCCTGTCAACTATAAGTGCTATTATTGTGAAAAGGAAGCACCTAGGAGCAACAACAGCTCAGCCACGAAGTGGCAGACCACGCAAACTCACAGAGTGAGGCCAGGAAGTGCTGAAGAGTGTCTATCCTCTGATGAATCATTCACTAAAGAGATCCAAACTGCTTCTGGAAGCAACATCGGCAAATTAACTGCATGTTAGGAGCTTTATGAAATGGGTTGCCAAGGCCGAGGAACTACACACCAGCCTAAACTCTAAATGCACAATGCCAAGCGCCGGCTGGAGTAGTATAAAAGACGCCACTGCTGGACTCTGGAGCAGTGGAAACGTGTTCTCTGGAATGACGAATCACGCTTCACTATCTTACAGTCTGATGGATAAATCTGGGTTTGCCAGATTTATCCAGGAGAACGTTACAGTGGCACGTGCCTCTTGGGCCCCGATGATGGCCGTGAGAGCCTGCCAGGAGGCGGGGTCCGTACACCGAGCGGTGATGAACCCCGGTGAGGACGGCAGGGAGAGAGCCGTGTTTGGGTGGGGGACAAAGCGCAAAGCCCAAGCTCCGCTGAGGGACGCGTGTGACAGCGGGAGGAGGAGGATGACGGTAACGGCCACGACAGGCACACGGGCAAGGAGCATATTTACAATAATAATAATGTAATAACTTCTGTGAGGGAGCTTTTAGAGGTGGACGTCTGGTTCCTATCACCACCACTGAGAACAATTTTGACCCGGTAAGTTTCTCTAGGACGGAGCGTTTCACACCAAACCACTCTGAACGACTCTGTTTACATCTCAACTATTTAATTATGCATATTTCTCTGGTGAAACTGGTAGAATTCCCCTTTGAGTTCAATATATAGACTAAACTATCCAATCAAGAAAATGATAAGATAATTAATGATTAGAGGAACCTTGTTTACATAGTAACTTGTTAAATCAAATATGGATGATGTGTGACTTTCTTTCACTTGTTTGAGCATCAAGAACACCTTCAGTTTCATTAGAACACATATTAAATGTACTGACTAAGAAAACAAACTTAGTTTCAATACATTTACGAGGATTCTATTGAAGCACTCGGTAGAAAGGAATAAAGAGGTAAAGTGGCACCTGTACACAAATATGTGGCATGTTAACAGTGGCTTATTGACTGATTAACAACAATACATAAAACAGAAAGTAAAAGCATTCCTCCTCCACCCAGAGCTAAAAAAAGTTTGTAACACATTTAGCATAAACGCTGCCAGTTAAAGGAAACGCTTGATAAAAAAATTAAACACAATTGTAATCAAATATAATCAGTCATCCAAGAGTAATGTGGATTCCAATGCTGTACTACATACTCTTATTTACAAACCACATATAAAAGTACAAACAAAATTCAGGCTTCAAGGTGGCAAAAGTTGGATAATCCTCTTGCGTAAGGAGAAGAACCTCGAAGCATGACTAAAACCAAGAGTTTCCAAAACTGGACTTCAAAAACTGATTAAAAGCTACAGAGAAAATGAGTCTCCTAACAACCACCTGGAAGACCTGGTAGACACCAAAACTGCCCCCATCAAATAAACAGCACTTAAAGCTTTCATCTCTGAGAGAGAGGAGAAAATCAAGCTGCTGCAGATCTGAAAACATCCACAGGTGTTTCTGTCCATCCTTCCACTGTGAGAAGACGACTCAGCGCTGTGGGTCTGAAAGGATGTGTAGCTGTCAAGAAGAACCTCACTGAGAAAAGGAGATGGACACATCAAACAAAGAAGCTGAACGATGGACTGACCACCCCAGAGTCCAGACCTCAACATCACTGAATGTGTTTGATTACATCAGAAAATGATCAACCAGCTTCTAAGACTGAACTTTGGAGGTGTGTCTGCAGATTCTTTGAAAAGAATAAGAGCTGTGATAAAGGTAAAGAGTGGACAAACCAAATACTAAAAATGATATCATATTTAGATCTTTGCACTGTATTCATGTTTAGAGATATCAGTGAGTCATACAGTGTCAGAAAGTACATAATCAATTCTAGAAATAGAAATACTGCTCTCACACATCACACACTCGAGGGGAGTGTGTGATGATTTAGGCATGTGGTTTGATGCTAATGGCCAGCTATAAGCTTCTATTACTTGTTAGCCACATTAGCCAAAACTAAACACATGAATATCGGACACCGAGCGTGTATCTGCTAAAAAAGTTAAATTTCACTGAAACAGTCCGTTAAAGAAGGAAGTCAGTGCAGAACATTTTGCTAACATACTAATCAGCGTCACTGTGCTCGGCAGGGCTTGTTGAGGAATGTGAGGAATTTCAGGTTTACATAGCAGGTATTTTGCCCTATTTTTGCACCTGAAGTAAAGAAACAGTTCAGTAGACAAAAGAGCTAATGTTGCTACGAGTGAATGAAAGTGAATAGACGTTAGCATTATGCAAATATTGCCAAGCTACTAGCTTCAATTTGTTGTTAGCAGTTGGGAACCCTCAGTGCTTTCTGGGCCTTCAAAAGAAGGTAGGATGATATTTCTGAATTTAAAAAATGACGTCTGTAACTTTTAGTTGATTAGTAGCATTTAATATAATTATCATGCTTGTTGTATTTGAACTCTGCAAGTATTGTAGCTTAATACTCTCCTTTCATGGTCAATTCTGGTTGGAAACAAAAAGGTTAAATTCTTGAAATGCTTCCATGAAAAATGATCTAATCAAGATTTTGTAGCTAGGTGGCTACAGCCAAGTGAGCTCTCCCATTGGTTAGGACTTCAGGAGCTGGACAGAAGGCCTAATCAAGGGAACAGCAACATGCGGCTCTTTTACTGCCCTCTTGTGGCTCCACAGGAGAATTAGATTTGTAGGTAAAAATAAAATAATCCTCCTTTACAGTAAAATAAAGCTCTGCTGATCGTTCAACACAGTTTAACACTAAATGGTCTTAAACTCTGGAGTTAATGTAGAACTGCTAATTCACCCTTCAACCCTGAAGATCAGCGCAGACTGCTGGTCGCCATAGTAACGTATACAATGGTCTTGTCTAGCTAACGAGACGACAAAAAGAAAGATTTAAGACAAACATTTTTACGATAATTTGGAGACAAATTGGAGACAAATTAGACAAATTGACTTATTTGTGTTTATAATCACTGCATCTGGTTTCCTGATAAGTTTAATTGCCATGTTCCACCTTAAATGGTTTATCAGTTACATTCTGCTATCTCAGGTACCATTTAAGGTGGAATGAGAAAATTAGAACAAGAAGCTGGTGAATGAGAAGCGAATTCAGCCTTGTAAAAGTTGAACGTTTAGAGACATTTTACAGGAAACTATTTTACTTTAGAGGAAAAGTTTCCTGCCAGAGATGTGAGAAAAGTGGCTACAGCTGACCTAAAGCTTAAAGCAGAGCAAAGTAAGAATGAGTTTTCAAGTCTTTACTAGCACATCAGCACATACTAAAACAGATTTACAGCCAAGATGGTAAAACAGACATAAAATGTTGTGGCTCTCAGAGTGGTCTGATTTTTTGTTGAAAGGACAAAACATTTGGGTTGCCAACCCCTGGTCTAACCTGTCAGATTAACTACCAACATAATTAGGAACTGACAGTGCAATCAACCCATCATGTTTTGCAATGGGTGGGACCAATTTTGTGAGAAAAAAACGTCACTCCAGGCCTTCTGAAAGTTCTAGAAATGTCACTGACTGTGAATGCGAGTTGTAGTCGAAACCAGGCTCCGGTTAGTTCAGGGGTCAGCAACATGCGGCTCTTTTACTGTCTTGTAAGCCTCCTGTGCAGTAAAATAAAGATCTGCTGATCGTTCAAGGCAGTTTAACAATAAATGGTCTTAAATGCTGGAGTTAATGTATAACTGCTAATTCACCCTTTAACCCTGAAGATGCAGCAGTTACAGTCTGGCGCCTCAGGCACCATTTAAGGTGGAACAGGAAAATTAGAACAAGAAACTGGCGAATGAGAAGCGACTTCAGCCTTGTAAAATATCAAACACTGAGAGACATTTTACGAGAAACTGTTTTACTTTTAAGGAAAAGGTTCCTGCTGGAGATGTGAGAAAATCGGCTATACCTGAGCTAAAGCTTAAAGCAGAGCAAAGTAAGCCTGTGTTTTTGATTATATTATCTTTTTTAGCTTATACTAGGACATCAGCACATACAGAGACACATTCACAGCCAAGATGGTAAAATGGAAATAAAATGTTGAGGCTCCCGAAGTGGATTGATTTTGTTGAAAGGACAAAATGGCTCTTCTTAACATCTGGGTTGTGACCCCTGATCTAACCTGTCAGATTAACTACCAACATGATTAGTAACGGACAGCACAATCACGTTTTGCAGTGGGTGGGACCAATTTTGCGAGAAAAATATCACTTCTGGCCTTCTGGAAGTTCTAGCAACATCACTGACTGTGAATACGAGCCACAGCCTAACCAGATTCTGGTTAGTTGTTAGAAATGGAAAACAGCAGCAGCAGCTATAACAGCCAGAAACTGTTCATGTGAATTGCTGTTAACTTAGCGCTAACACACTACCGGAATCCCCTAGGGGTGCTAGCGGAAATTAGCATCGTCCTAGAGGTGTTTGTTCCTCATTTTTGACCAAGTTTTGACATTTATTGACTGCAAAGAAGTCCTAGCATTAACAGTCATGGTTGCTAGTCATGTTAGCATGAATCTCTTAAGCGCCCTGGACTCCCACAAAAGCACCTAACTAATGTTCCTCTGACACCGGGCAAGTCCAGACACACACACACGCGCACACACACACACACACACACACACACAGTGGTGGGAGGCAGTCTGCAGGTAGCTCTCGTGACCTAGATTCAGCGGAGAACGTTTGAGCTTAGCGAACAGAGCTTATATTCTCACTGGAATCACAATCTTGATAGCGACTCAGCTAGAGGGAGGGCGAGAGAGCATGTGTCTGAGTGAGTGAGGGAGAGATTAGAGCGAGGTGGAGGGTTAAAGGCAGAACACAGCAACTCAGGTGTGAGAGTGAAGTCGGTGGGGGAGGGAGGAGGGGAGGAGGGAGGAGGGGGCGCGGAAGGGTGGAGGGAGGAGAGAGATAAGTTTGGAGAAGGAAAGGAAAGAATTGGGAGGGAAGCGAAAGAAGCCTGGAAGCAGAAGTGGGCGGGGCCCAAGAAAGAACAGGGTAAAGTTACACATAAGACAACAAAGGCCAGCAGGCAGGAGAGAGAGAGGGAGGGAGAGAGAGAGAGAGAGAGAAAGAGAGAGAAACTGAAAGAGAGACATCTACAGAGAACACGGGCGAGATAACAGAAAAAGGGAAGATGGCTTTAGGTTCAACTTTATGACGTAAGATGACTGCTGGTAAATGACAAGTGCGAAAGAAGGAAGGAAAGAGTTGCTGGTGGAGGAGTGCGAGGGTTAAAGAGAAAGAGGAGAGAGAGAGAGAGAGCAATAGAGAGAGAGGGAGGTAACTACAGTACACTGAGCAGGCTGTGAATTGGGCGTCTTGCCTTTACGCTGAGTTGTTTTAGATGAACATGTGAGCAAAAGTTTGCAGGCAGATCACACTACGGACACACCGAGAGAGCGAGAGAGAGAGCGAGAGAAAAACAAACCTGACCATGCTGTTGAAAGAGTACAGGATATGCATGCCTCTTACTGTAGAGGAGGTAAGTTCTGCTGAATTCTATGTGTTTTATTATGTAAGACAGAGAATTCATATTAAAATCTATTTATTTGGTTTATTTTGCTAAGTATGTTAGAATCACTTGAAGGGGAATTCCACCACTTTTCTCTAATTTCTGCATTTCTGCACTGGTTGTGATGTAAAACTCATTCAGAGTGGTTTGGTGTGAAACGCTTCAGATTTCTTTACAGCGGTGGTGATAGGAACCAGGGCTCGCCATGACTACAACACAAATATAGACATTTTATTTACTATCCAAAACCACCAGTAAGTCTTCTGAGCTTCTGAATCTTCTTAAAACTATCATAAAACAGTGTCTCAGTCATCAGTGAACTCATAACCATTTCATGTAATAACTCTGTGAGGGAGCTTTTAGAGGTGGACGTCTGGTTCCTATCACCACCACTGTGTACAATTCTGACTTGGTCAGTTTTCTAAAACAGAGCGTTTCACACCAAACCACTCTGAACGACTCTGTTTACATCTTAACCATTTAATTACGCAGAAACTTTGTAATATTGGTGGAATTACCCTTTAGGTAATGTAATTGAGTACTGATTTTAAACTGTTATCATTTTTTTTATTAAAGAATTGTAATGTAATTTGATTATTTTTTGGATATATTAGTGATCTTATATCTTCTCCCTGTTGATCTTCTAAAGTAAAGTTGTTGTTATACAACAACTGGTCAAATGCTGACCACTCTATAGTACAATACTATATATTTCAACAATGTAATCCTTAATAAAAGTCACCCTTAAAAAGCAACTGTAATCTGATAAGGCATATTGTCACAGGTATCCTACTCTGATTACAAGATAACATAATCCAGATTACAGGTAGTCCATTCATACCTGACAGAGGCTACAATAAATAAACATTCACACAGTGTGCCTGTGTGTTAATAAACCTCTCCTGGGTCAGCCTGTATTTGTCATTAATTATACTCCAGTTAGCCTGGCTGATCAAGTCAGATAGTGAGACAGGTGTAACCTTTCTTTTCACTCCATTAATGCTTATTTGTGTTTATCCCAGTGTTATATAATTATTTTACATATATAAACATCCTGCCCAGAGACCATATTTTATATTTTTCTTCGTTTTTTAAAAAAAATCTGCACTCCACTTTCAACATTTGTGTATTTATGCATCAAAAACAGTCTCAATACATGCCTACATGGCCATTTTCCATCTTTTCTTTATACCTTACAATTAAACAAGCTGCGTTCCAAAGCCTAGGCTGCGGCCGAGGTAGGGCGGGTCCTCGGTAGGGCTGTCCTATGGAGACTCCTCCTTAGTAGCCTATTGGTCACACAAATGGACAAGTCCTAACAAGGCTGCATATCGATGTCATCAGCCTGGCGCGAAACTTGTGAGGGAACTGGTGAGAAAATGGAGCCGCTGCTTTGAGTTTGTTGCTTTTTCATTTCTTCACAGAAATGGAGGAGATGTTCTTATAGTGTACGATAAACTACACACACACAAATACTTCTAAACAAACTACGATATATGAACGATATGCAGTATATGGGCGAACGCTTCAGTTAATCAGTCATTTTACACTTTAAGGTAACAAAGACGAATTCAAGGATGTGAACAACTTACATTGTAAAACAAGCTCTGCTCCAATGGCTTTGTTTTCTGCCATTTTCTTGGTGCTGTTTTTTTTTTCTTCGTGTCGTTCGTGCGCAGAGAACTGTTGGTAACCAAAGGCCTGGAAGGATCCATCTGTTACGTCCTCAAAATCACTCAGAACATAGGCTGCATTTCTAGGCTGTATATGAAGGGTCCTTCACTTTGGAGCGGCCTTCTAAGATGTAGAGGCCGCAAAATGCAGCCTAGGCTTTGAAACGCAGCTACAGGCTGTGCCTTTAAGACTAATATATGCAAATCAGCTCTGTTCTGATTGGCCGCAGACAACAATCTCGTCTAGTAGATTTAAGACGAACTTCGATAATTGGAGATGAACGAACTTTGCGTTTATAATCACTCCAGCTGGTTTCCTGATACGTTTAATCTGCATCAAGAAACTGTCAAACACTAAAGAGCTCACTTCAGCTTCTCATTCGAACGTTCCCGTTCCACTTTAAATGGTGCAGCAGTTACATTCAGACACCATTTAAGGTGGAGCGGGAAAATTCGAACAAGAAGCTGGCGAATGAGAAGTGACTCCAGCCTCGTAAAAAGTCGAACGTTAAGAGACATTTTACAAGAAACTGTTCCACTTTCGAGGAAAAGTTTCCTGCCAGAGATGTGAGAAAAGCGACTATAGCTGAGCTAAAGCTTAAAGCAGAGCAAAGTAAGTCTGTGTTTTCATTTGTATTATATTGTCTTTTAGCTTTTACTAGCACATCAGCACATACTGAGACATATTTACAGCCAAGATGGTAAAATGGACATAAAACATTGTGGCTCCCAAGGTGGTTTGATTTTTGCTGAAAGGACAAAATGGCTCTTCTTAACGTTTGGGTTGCGACCCCTGATCTACATGGACTTGATACATTTGGAAATATTCACATAGTACATTAAACTCTTTATTTAAAAAAGGGAAATTCAGTTTTCCACGATAGAGGCCCTTTAAAAGACTGTACAGTGCTGCAGTGGTGCTGCAGTAGGCTTGTAGTAGTGTTGACTCATACCACACATTTAAACCAGCTCATACTAAATGTACTCTACACAAATAAAACAATAAAAGAGTTTATAAAGGGCATTGGCCTTTTTTTAATGACTTAAAAGGAAACAAGAGAGAAGTAAATACACAAAACACGTCCCACGTAAGTGGAGCAGATCATAATTCCGTCACACAGCTCCGAATGCCAGAATATAAATATCATCACTGTCGTAAGAAGATCTCATGGTAACTTTATAGGAGGAATATGTTTTATTTCAGGTAATACTGGTCCATTCATCATGAGATCATGAGTTCACACGATGCTTGTAACGATGCAAACGGTGTGAAAAAAACAATAAAAATATCATGACGTCGTCATATGACAGCATTACAGGGGAATTCCACCATTTTTTTTTCAAAATTTTCGCATAAATCAGTGCACTGTAGCGAAACTCAGACGTGGATTTCTTTATAGTGGTGGTGATACAAACTAGGAGTTGCCATGTTTACAATACAAGCCATTTTATTTACTCTCAAAAATAGTGAAAGGTCTGAAAAAAATAACTTTGGGGACTATTTTGAATAAAATAAAAACAAAATTAGGCTAAACCGTGTTGTAAAACCATCATAAAACAACATCTCAGGCATCAGGCAGTGAATTCATAACCATTTCATGTAATAACTTTCTGTGAGGGAGCTTTTAGAGGTGGACGTCTGGTTCCTATCACCACTACTGTGAACAATTCTGACTCTAGAATGGAGCGTTTCACACCAAACCACTCTGAATGACTTTGCATCTTCATAAAGTTGTTATGCAGAAATTTTGAAAACAAAAAAGTTCCCACACTTTAAGACTCAGGCATGGGAACCTATTCCATGTGTGCGAATGTGTGAGTGCAGTAACTGCAGGTTTTGTTAGCATGGCAAACACGCAGCACCACATTCGATTACTCAGCGAGGTGAGAGAGCTGAGTTTTTGCACTCGGCGCCAATTGAAAGTGAACTTTAGCGTGAAGTCGACCCTCAGCCAGTGAAGTGCTTCAGCCTTTGACCCCGTCCATGTAGCCTACAGTAAAACTTTAAACCAGGCAAGAAGTGCAAGGCACCAGAGCAGCCTCAGACTGCTGCTCACGTCAGCAGAACGTGTGCGGATTTATGTGCTTGGCGGGGTGTTTGCTTGTGTTCAACTGTCTCCGTCTCAGCCTGTCGTTGTGTTTCCAAAACAAGTCCGACCGGTTAACCTGTGTAACCCTGCAGGCCGTGGAGAGAAAATAACATGGAAAGACTCCGCAGGCTGTTATAGGGACTCGCATTCCGATGAACTGTCAACACTGAGGATGGGACGGGACTGAATTTAGGACAGTTCATAAGTTTGTTATCTTATCTGAACTCCAGACAGGAAAATAGTACTATAGGAGCATCCTAATTTGACAAAATTCCTTAATCTAGGAATGGTATCAATTTTAGGACACTGTGACAAGCAGCACAACAAACTCACTAGCAATAAAATTATACCATTACATTAATTCATAGTGCAAAACGTGTTAATGTAGAAGACAACTAGCCAAGCAGAATACAGTGAGCGGGAAAGGCGTATTCACACTTATATTTTTGTTATATTTAATACACTTCCAGTGCATATATCCACTTCATATTTGCACAAAAAGAATGTATTCATGTATTCATGATATTCCAACAAATACAGGGCAAATCAGAATGGCATCTACTGTCACTCCAACAGAAAGAGGACAAATCAGTCTGTAAACCACATCTACTGTTTCTCCAACGGAAAGAGGACAAGTCAGTTTGTTAACGGAATCAACTGTTATTCCAACGGATAGATCTAACCTATTGTTACAAATCAAATCAGTCTGTAATTGGAATCTACTGTTATTCCAATGGAAAGAAGACAAATCAGAATGGGATCCACTGTTATTCCAATGGAAAGAAGACAAATCAGAATGGGATCTACTGTTATTCCAATGGAAAGAAGACAAATCAGAACGGGATCTACTGTTATTCTAACAGACAAGACATATCAGCACAAGACCTACTGTTATGTCAACAGAACAGGAAAATTCAAAATGTCATCTACTGTTATTCAAACAATTTTTCAAAACATTTCCTCATAATTCAGTGGTTTGGTGTGAAATGGTTCAGATGTCTTTACAGTGGTGGTGATTGGAACCAGGGGTCGCCATGACTACAACACAAATATAGACATTTTATTTACTATCCAGAACCACCAGTGAACCTACACGAGTCTTCTGAGTTTATATGGAATGTTGATGATGGAAAATAGTGGAAAATCTGAAATAGTAAGTTTCCTCTGGGGACTATTTTGCCTCACAACGCCCTGCATGTACACCCTTTTAAAAAAGGGTTCTGTAATAAAAGCAATTGATATATATAGAATCTAGATGATTTGAATGTTTAAATGGTTCTTTGCACAGTTACATGGTGAATAGCACAAAAAAGGGCTCCACTAGTGTTCCTTTTTTTTGGTACTATATATCACCCTAAATGTATTTACAAAAACATATTTTTGGCCAAAATCATCTCAAAACTACTGCAAAACAATAAGACATCATGGAAGCATATTTATAACCACTTCATGTAATAACTTTCTGTGAGGGAGCTTTTAGAGGTGGACGTCTGGTTCCTATCACCACCACTGTGAACAATTCTGACTCAGTAAGTTTCTCTAGAACAGAGCGTTTCACACCAAACCACTCTGAATGACTCTGTTTACATCTTAATCATTTAATTATGGAGAAATTTTGAAGAGTCAGTGGAATTCCCCTTGAAGGATGTTACAAGTTTGGGAGTTACTTCCAGCTAATTATACGCTTTTACTGGAATTGTTGTTCAGATACTGAAAGTCACTGTTTAATGTTTGATGCTCTTCCAGTGAAGCTGATCTTTGTCGAGATGCTGAGATAATGAACTTCATGAGCACACTGTCATAGTCGGCACTGACGCTGGCTGATGAGGGCCGGATGATAAATGGCTGTTTTTTAAATGCGGCTCTCAAAACAAACAGCGCAGTAATACATCACACAGCCTGATCGCTGCGGAGGAACGCGGAGACGTGGTGGAGGATTTCCCACAGCTGATGGAGGGCCGAAGAGCCACTGAGCGCGAAGGAAGGCGCACGGGAAGTGAAACCGAAAGGGTCACAATGCGGAGCCCACTCGAGCCTGAATGATTTATGTCTAACTGAAGCGTTAACCTCAGTAAAGAGAACATGTCTGGGGGTCAAATTACTGTCAAAATCTCTGGTTTTCAGAAGAACTGCTGCATTAAAGAGCCCAGAACAGTTCGATGTGCTTTTGCAAACATTATTAGTTTCAAAATATACCTGGTTTATATTTATATACTAAAAACTAAACTGCAAAAACAGCCCGTTTTGTATGTGAGGTTGTGATGTCACAACCAAGAACATTTAGCCCACACCGGTTTAGTCCCACTCATTCACACTGAGGTCACACTGAGCATCGCTACTGCACATTTCAGTCTGGATGAGGCACAATACAGGGCAGCCAATTGGAACAGAGCTCATTTACACATAGCAGTCTTGAAGGAAAAGTAACAGCCAATAGTTGGAAAATGGTCATGTACAAATTATATTTTGGGTTTTTCCCAATTTTCTCCCCAGTTTAGACATATCCAGTTTTCCCACTAGTTAGGACTCCCCCAGTCACATGACACCACTAGCGCTAAGAGGGCGAAGGCTAGCACAGGCTTTCTACAAGATCTGTGAAAGCCACCACATCTTTTCGAACTGCCGCTAACAAAATTAGACAGCTAAACACGCTAGAAGGAGAACACTAACCACCAGTTCTGTTAGGCCAGCTAACAGAACATCCGCCCTTACTTGCATCACGCTTGCATCATCCTACCCACCCAGAGAGAGCGAGGCCAATTGTGCTCTCTTGGGCTCCCGGCCAAGCATGGCTGTATCATCACCAGGGATCGAACTCATGATCTCATGATGAGAGGGCCAACGCTTAGATGGTTGTGCCACTTGGGAAGCCATGAAAATGAATTCTGACTCTTTTAGGTACATGAATCCACACAAACATCATCAGTGGAACTTGGCTAAAAAGAAAATACAATGAACAGAAATAGAAATGCAAACACTTGATAAAAAAAATACAAAATTTAAATATCAATATAATGTAAGATATCAAAAAAAAATCCAGGATTTTATTTTTGGCTAAAAATGTGGTGCACTGCTGCAGGCATATGGTGGTCACACCAGGTACTAATGTGGGAATTCTGCTTCACGACTCTTTTTTCTGAGGTTTCAGTAAAACTGGTTCAGGACAAAGTGCTTTATATTTTAAAATATGTTTTATATCTATAATGTACAGGAAACAGTAAAATATGTGCCCTGCAAAGCTCAACCTCTGTCTCTCTTTCTCAGTACAAGATTGGGCAGCTGTACATGATCAGCAAGCACAGCCTCGAGCAGAGCGGTGGAGGGGATGGGGTGGAGGTGGTCCGTAACGAGCCCGACATGCACCCCCAGTACGGACAAGGCCAAGTCACAGAGAAACGCATTTACCTCAGCAGGTGAGTCTGCACACTCACTTAAAGCTTATCTGACTTACTGAAAGAACTTCCTCACAGTGAGATGGCAATTTGTTGGACCAACATAAACCCTATTGGAGCTGGATTAGTTTGACCAGTGGAGGTCCAGCACTGTCATCAGTGTGTGATTTGACTGGCTGATTTGTCCAGGATAAAGAATCTGTGTAATTTCCCCAATTTACTCCAAATATCCCGGATCAAAACATCATCTCATGGAGATTTACATCATCTTTACACGACAGGCACCACACTTCCCAACAATAACAACACACTGTGAGACTAACTGGTACAAAGACTAGTAAAATGGGTTCATTTTTACTGACCAAATGACACCCAATAAGACAGAAAACACACTGCCTTGTGAGAGAACAATATTCCCCAAGGACACAAAAAAGTCTGTTCATAATTCATAGCTGATTTAGTCTGATATAATCCGGCTGATCATTCAAACGTGATATATACGCACACAGAACAGCAGACGCTCTGCCTCACGCGAGCCTGAAGATGTGGCAGTGTGAAGACACACGGGAGCACCTGACCGACGCTTCCTGTCCTCCATTACCTCCTTCACTGCTTCATAATCACTCCTTCCTCTCCTCCATCAGCCTGTCAGGTAGCTGATGAAGGCTGATGATGGAGTCTTTTGCTAACGTTCTCAGGACTGTAATTACTCAGCTTTAGAGCCTTTAATTGGCGTGTGATCCACAGCTGCTTTACACAGTCTTTCCTCTCGCTCTGATTTCCTCTCACTCCTAAAGATAACATGCCGGAATAAACTGGAGCTGGAAGATTTCACTCCTTAACCTGTTCGTGTAGAGGCTTTAGGAAGAGCACAGCGAAGTACAGTCTTTAAAAAAATGGTTCTTCAAGGGTTCGTTAGTGAAAGCAATGGTTCTACTTCCATTTCATGCTTAGATAGTTCTTTGGATGGTGAAATGGTTCCTTAGATTCATGGAAAACGTGTTGTATATGTTTTTTCTACTGCAACAAGCTTGACATCGTAACAATAGCAGAACCCTTTGTGATGCTATATAGAACCATATACAACACATTCTCCATCAATCTGAAGAACTCACCATATAAAGACCCATTCAAGCATGAAATCATGGCTCCAAACAGAACCATTCCCTTTACTAAAGAACTCTTGAATAACTTTTTTAATGAGTGTACATCAGGATGTCTTTACAGTGGTGGTGATAGGAACCAGGGGTCACCATGACTACAACACAAATATAGACATTTTATCTACTATCCAAAACCACCAGTGAACCTACACGAGTCTTCTGAGTTTCTATGAAATGTTGATGATGGTAAATAGTGGAAAATCTGAAATAATAAGTTTTCCTTGGGGACTATTTTGCCTCACAACACCCTGCATGTTATGTATCCCAACACCATGAATGGATTTTAAGGCCAAAATCTTCTCAAAACTATCGTAAAACACTGTGTGCCTTTACATGCACTTAATAATATGATAAATGCAAAAAATCATATTTTGTCAGTAATCCAATCAACACGTTTACATGCACTTGAGTAATCAGATAATGTGAAACTCCGGGTCTACAGGTGTCAGACAGTAATCAGATTTCTGCTTTGCAACCAGCCAATAAACTCACAGAAAACATGATGTAAATGTAAACACTGCACCATTTTACCTGAAAATATGAACATACATCATCTGGAAAATGTGGATCAGGAATATTTAAATCCTTCATTTTGTCAAGCATGTACTTGGTTTGCTCACTTATTTCTGGTACCGCGGTCTGTTTTCGCACAGGCGCAGACTGAGAAATCTGAAAGAAATCAGAGTAAGAGTTCACATGCACCGAGAAATCTGATTACTGAGCTAAAATCCAGCCTCTTTATCAGATTTCTTAATCGGATTTCTAGACCTTACTCCGATCTAAGAACCTGGAATGTGGTGTTTGAATAATCAGATAACTGTAGAGTCCGATTATGATCAGATTATTGAGCGCATGTAAACTTACTCAACATCACAGACATCAGGCAGTGAATTCATAACCATTTCATGTAGTAACTTTCTGTGAGGGAGCTTTTAGAGGTGGACGTCTGGTTCCTATCACCACCACTGTGAACAGTTCTGACTCAGTAAGTTTCTCTAGAACAGAGCGTTTCACACCAAACCATTCTGAACGACTCTGTTTACATCTCAACCATTTAATTAGGGAGAAATTTTGAAATCTGTATCCACTTTATGCACATCGCACTGGGTGGCTGCGCATATGATGGTCATTTATTTCCAGCTACAGCTTCAGTATCAGTGTTGCATTTTCCCAGTCATTAGCATTTAGGCTACGCTAAGCACTAGGAGAGTAAATGAAGAGTGAGTGAATGACCGTGGCTGGGCAGAGGAGTGCTCTGGCTTGAGCAATGAACTACACTCTTAAAAATGATGGTTCCTCAAGGGTTCTTTAGTAAAGGAAATGCTTCTCTACAGAACCATGAACACTCAAAGAACCCTTTGCATGATTTAAGTTCTTTGCATCATGAAAAAAGTTCTTCAGAATGTGCTGGAGATGGTTCTATAACGAACCTATACAGAGATGGTTCTATACAGAACATTTCTGAAAATGTGGAGAATCCGCTGTAGATGGTTCTATGCAGAACCTTTTTGAAAAGGGTTCTATACACTTTTTAAAAAGACAGGTCTTTAAGGGTTCTTTAGTAAAGAAAATAGTTCTATAAAGAATCATGAACACTCAAAGAACACTTTGCATGATTAAAGGGTTCTTTGCACATGAAAGAGTTCTTCAGAATGTGCTGGAGATGGTTCTATAACGAACCTATACAGAGATGGTTCTATATAGAACATTTCTGAAACACTGTTAAACTTGTAACAATAAAAGAACCCTTTTGGGTGCTATATAGAACACTATTCAAAAAAAGGTTCTATATAGAACCATCTACAGCGCATTCTTCATCAATCTGAAGAACGCTTTCACAATGCAAAGAACCCTTTAATCATGCAAAGGGTTCTTTGAGTGTTCATGGTTCTATACAGAACCATTTTCTATACTAAAGAACCCTTGGAGAACCATCTTTTTAAAGAGTCTCTAGCACCAAAAAGGGTTCTTCTGTTGTTACAATGTTAACCTTGTAAGAATTGAAGAACCCTTTCCAAAAAGGTTCTATATAGAACCATCTACAGCGCATTCTTCATCAATCTGAAGAACGCTTTCACGATGCAAAGAACGCTTTAATCATGCAAAGGGTTCTTTGAGTGCTCATGGCTCTATATAGAACCATAATTTTTAAGTGTACTCTTTCCTCTCCTGCTCCTGTTTAAAGGGCCTATTCTCCTTTTCCGGTTCTTTCCGTTCCTTTAGTGTGTTCTGTAGCTTTTTCCGCATGTAAACATTCTGCAAAGTCACAAAGCTCAAAGTTCCCTCCAGAGGGAGAAACTCTCTCCCACAGAAACCACTTTGGAATTCCCTTGTTGGAATTGCAGCCCTTTTCATTTGTCACATGATGACTCAATCTCGTAACAAAGTCCTTACTGCCCGCCTACCGGCCAGCTCGGCTCCCTCACACAGCACACAGCGGCTACTTGAGGAGGAGAAGTGTGTTCCGTGCTGTATCCGTGTGGAGAAGACGCTGACCGGACATTCAGGATCCACTCTGGATCAAACTGATACAGCAGAACCGACGCCACTGTAGAAACAGCCACAGCGGAGTTTACAGCTGCTCAGGAGAGAAGGGTCTGTCTGCAGACTGCAGGACAGGGGCGGAACCTGGAGGGGTGGAACCGCTCTGGAGGCCGACCGATTAGAACAGAATGGGCGAGCTGATCAATCAGAGCATACAGGGCTTGTCAGGAGGCGGGGCTTAAAGACATGTGAAATGAGTGTTTCAAACAGTAGAGCCCAAAAATAAAATTATGAACACTGAAAATGAGGGAAATAGGCTAAAACAGTGCAATTGAGCTCACAGACACACGTGCTGAGACGCACACACACACGTGCACACAGTCATAAGACTGTGAGATAAAACATAAACGACTCTGCAGACGGAAGTAGAACACGTTTCTTCAACCATTACTGTGTTAGCGAAGGCCAAGAGGGCAAAGCATTACATTCTTAATGGACAAATAAATCTGCTAATGTGCCTGATTATCACAGCAGCACAGAGACTTCAGCTCAAACACTGAAACAATTACCACACTTATATACACACTACTGAGGAAACACGAGAGAGAGAGAATGGGAGAGAGAGGGGGAGAGGAAGAGAAGAGAGAGAGCAAGAGAGAGTGAGTGAGTGAGACAGAGAGGGAGAGAGAGAGAAGTAGAGAGGAAAGAATAAAGAAAGAAAGAAAGAAAGAAAGAAAGAAAGAGAGGGGAGATAAAGAAAGAAAGAGGGTGAGAAAAAGAGAAGGAGAGAGAAAGAAGGGGAGAGGAAGAGAAAGAGAGAAGGAGAGAGCAAGAGAGGCATAGAGAGATAGAGAGAGGAGGGAGACGGGGGAGAGGGGAGAGAGAGAGAAAAGGAGAGAGAGAGAAGGGGGAGAGAGGGTGAGGAAGAGAAGGAGCGAGAGAGAGAGGGGGTGAGGAAGAGAAGAAGAGAGAGACAGAGAGAGAAAGAGAGAGAGAGAGAGAGAGAGAAGAGAGAGAGAGAGAGAGAGAAGGGGAAAAAGAGAAAGAGGGGAGAGAGGGAGAAAGAGGGGAGAGAAAGATAGAGGGAGAGAGAGGAAATAGAGACAGAGCAGGAGAGCGAGGAAAGAGAGAAGGAAGAGAGTATAGATAGAAAGAGAGGGTGAGAAAAAGAGAAAGAAGAGAGAGATGAAGACAGAGAGGGAGAGAGCATGAGGAGAAAGGAAGAGGAAGTTAATGAGAGAGGAGGAGGACAGAAAAGATGAGCAAAGGAGAGAAAAAGGAAAAAATAAGCGCAAGAGAAAAGGAGCAAGAGAGAAAGATACAGAGAGGAGACAGACAAAGAGGGAGTGAGTACAAGAGAAAAAGTGTGTGAGAGAGAGACAGGGATGACAAGGAGAGAGACAGAAAGAGAGCAAGGAGAGAAAGAGAAAAAGTGAGAGACAGAGATAAAGAGTGAGAGAGCAAGAGAGAGAGAAAAAAGTGAGAGAGGAGAGAGAAAGAAAAAAGAAAAACTGAGAGAAAGTGAGAGAGAAGAAGAGGAAGAGAGAGAGAGACAGAGAGAGAGTGTCAGACAGTCTACAGCCGCTGATCTATAGGTTTTTTCCTCTTTGTTCTTTAATGCATCCATCACTCTGTTCCTGCGGCTGTAAATCTGATCAGCTGTCGGTTCCGTCTCATCCTACAGTCCAGCGTCGGGGGCGGAGCCGGAACGTTTACAGTGGGGCGGCAAACGAATCAAACAGCAGTTAATAACGTTCTCCTGCGCTTATTATTACAAATAACGACAAATCTGAGCAGCTCAGGGTCTCCTGGCAACAACAACATATGGCAAGTAAATACTTTAGAATTTATAATTGTCCAAAATATGCATAATTTAAAAAATACACATAACTACCCTAAGGTTCTAAGCGGTTAAAAAGACGGTTCTGTAAGGGTTCTTAAGTAAAGACACTGGCTCTGCACTCAAAGAACCATGTGCACGCTTTGAAGGGTTCTTTGCATGATGAAATGGTTCTTCATATTGATAGAAAATGTTTTGTATACAGTTCTATACAGCAACAAAAAAGAGTTCTGATATGATTACAAGCTTGATATCGTCACAGTTGAAGCATGCATTTTGGTGCTATATGGAACCCTTTTCCAGAAGGTTCTGTATAGAACCATACTCTCCATCAATCTAAAGAACATTTCACCATGCAAAGAACCCTTTAAAGCATGCAAATGGTTCTTTGCATGTTGATTTCTCTGCTCCAGCACTCTAGGTGGCGCTATATAATTAGCTGAAGTTTCTGCTTGATGTTAACGTCAACCACCAAAAATATAATTGCTTGTTCATGCGTGTGTTAGCATATTAGGCTAATCATACACTTTATTTTCCTCTAAATCTTTAGTAAACTGCCCTCCTGGATGAGGAAGTTTGTGCCCATGATCTTCTACGTGACGGAAAAGGCCTGGAACTTCTACCCCTACACCGTCACAGGTGAGCTCCACCAAGTACATCGCCTAAAACATGGATAAGCCAGTGTTACACACACTCTTAAAAAGAATGGTGCTTCAAGGGTTCTTTAGTATTCATAAACGCGTTATAAGGTTAGTCTTATTCTAATGTTTTACCAAAGGTCCAAGAGTGGGCCTCAGGACTGCGTTACCCAGCGAAGTCTCAGAAAAACGTGGACCACCTATGTGAAAGTTGTTGTTAGTACAAAGGTAATAGACTTGTTGTGGTACTGTAGGAAAATACAGCTATGGTGTTTTTCCACCACTTGGCTCGACTTGACTCGACCCGACTCGACTCGCTTTTGGTACCAGCTACTTCATTTTCCACTGCAGATATAGCGCCCTCTCAGTATTGGAGACAAATATTGTTCAGAAGATAAAAGACTGCTGAAAAAAAAACAGGAGAGTTTGAGAAATACTACACCAGAGTTCAGACGATGAGACGATTCTGGTTGCTCAATAGCGACCAAAGACGCTACGCTAACCTGTTGGCTACCGCTAGAATGTGTGTTTAGGGCAAGGGACGGCAACATGCGGCTCTTTTACTGTCCTGTTGTGGCTCCATAGCAGAATTAGATTTGTAGGTAAAAATAAAATAATCCTCCTTTACAGTAAAATAAAGCTCTGCTGATCGTTCAACACAGTTTAACGATAAATGGTCTTAAACACTGGGGTTAATATAGAACTGCTAATTCACCCTTTAACCCTGAAGATCAGCGCAGACTGCTGGTCACCATAGCAACGCAGACAACAGTGTCGCCTAGCTAGTAGCTCACGAAAAGGCAAAATAAGAGAAGGATTTAAAACGAACAACAATAATTTGGAGATGAATGGACTTATTTGCATTTATAACCACTCCAGCTGGTTTCCTGATATGTTTAATCTGCAACGAGAAACTGTCAAACACTAAAAGTCAGCTTGTCATTCGCCAGCTTCCTGTTTGAATTTTCCCGTTCCACCTTAAATGGTGCAGCAGCTCCATTCTGGTGCCTCAGGCACCTTTTAAGGTGGAACAAGAATATTAGAACAAGAAGCTGGCGAATGAGAAGCGACTCCAGCCTCATAAAAAGTCGAATTTTGAGAGATGTTTTACAAGAAGCTATGGAAAAGTTTCCTGCTGGAGATCTGAGAAAAGAAGCTATAGCTGAGCTAAAGATTAAAGCGGAGCAAAGTAAGTCTGGATTTCCATTTATATTACATTTTTTAGCCTACGCTAGGACATTAGCACATATGGAGACATATTTACAGCCAACATGGTAAAACATTACTTCAATAAAATGGACATAAAATGTTGTGGCTTGTGGTTGTGGTTGTGACCAATCAGCAGTCTGCAGCTTTTTTGTCACCTTTTGGTATTGACTCAACTCGCTTGGAACCTCGACAGAAACAGTACCAGGTACGCCTCATGAAGAGCCAAAAAAAGGCCAGTAGAGTCAAGTGAGTCGAACTCTACAATGCAGTGTTACAGCAGCTTTAGATGTGAGTCGACGCAAATTAGCATTTTTCCATTTACAGACCAAAATCGTCATTTCTGCCTGTTGTGTCTCGCCTTAATGTGGGAATTTTACGAGTGCACATTTGTCACAATAATTCAGTTTGATTGTGAATCTTTATGAAACGATTCAGTGCATCATGAAATGTCACATTTCACCACTTTCGACTATTTTGGTACGAGTTACTGTTTAAAAACACACTGTATACACAGCTTTAGGAAGAATCCATCTGTTTGCTCCATGGGTGGGAACTACTGCACTGTGGATTCCTGCACAGTTTGCTGATTTACCTGCTCAAACACACCTGATGCAACACAGCAGTTAATTACCAGGTTCAGTTGTTGCATCAGAGCAGAGAAATCAGTGAACTGTGCTGGACTCCGACCTTCGGCTCCCCTCACCTCACTTACACAGCAGTAAAATACAGATAGTTAAACAACACACCATCCTTTTTATACTGAATTATTTATGTTTTTTCTTTGGAAAACTGCCTGAGAATTTTATTCTCGCTAAAAAATAAATGTGTGCAGTGGATCATAACTGGTTTCTTGCTGTAAGCGTTTTTCAGTATGAACTTTATTCAATATCAAAATGAAATAACCATCCATTATTTTTCCATTCTTATATATAAAAGATTATGATTGGGGCCTGTAAATGTTCAGAACCACAACTGATTAGAGCATTCCAAAATCAGACCAGATCAGCGCATTACAGAATACATTCATACTGTACTGGTCAGAGACCCTTTATTTATTACATTTGCTGTCAAAACAGCCACAAGTTATTCATTTTCCAGGAGATGTTACCAGGGAGATTAGATATAAGACAATCCACCTGTATAAGGAAGGAGAACGTCAAAGGAAAATGAGTGAAAAACACAAGAGTTTCCAAAACTGGAGTTCAAAAAGCTGATTACAGAGAAAATGGGGCTCCTAACAACCACCTGGAAGACCTGGTAGACACCAAAACTGCCCCCATCAGATAAACAGCACTTAAAGCTTTCATCTCTGAGAGAGAGGAGAAAATCAAACTGCTTCAGATCTGAAAACATCCAGATCCTTCCTTCCACTGTGAGAAGACGACTCAGCGCTGTGGGTCTGAAAGGATGTGTAGCTGTCAAGAAGAACCTCACTGAGAAAAGGAGACGGACACATCAAACAAAGAAGCTGAACAATGGACTGACCGCCCCAGAGTCCAGACCTTAACATCACTGAATGTGTTTGAATACTTCAGAAAATGATCAACCAGCTTCTAAGACTGAACTTTGGAGGTGTGTCTGCGGATTCTTTGAGGAACTGAAAGTGAGTCTCCTAAAAAGAACGGACAGAAAGAGTGGACACAGTGAATACTGAAAGATATGATATTTAGTGCGTTACTGAAAAACGAATATGAATATCTTGTATTTAATGGCCATTTTGACTGGAAATTAAATATATGAATGGCTGCCTCTGACCAGTTTCTAAAGCTTGACTTTTAATCCATAGTCGTAACTCTCTCTCCTCTCTCTTTCTTTTCCACGTCTGCTGCTGCTTTTATTGCTGCAGAGTATTCAGTAAGTATCCCAACACATCAACTCTGACACTCATGCAGTCTTCATTCTCAGGCTGTCTGAACGTACACTGTACACAACGTACACAATGTACACTCAATCTTTTTCTCTCTCTCTCTTCCTCTCCCTCTCGCTCTATCCAGTGCTCCTTCCTTCCTAAGCTGCAGGTCAAGATTGAGACGCGCTTTGAGAATGACAACGGCAGCAACGAGAACGTGAGTAGAGCCGCTAATCCTCTTAAAGCACGGCTACCTCTCCACCAGCTCGCCGCGCCCTCAGTGTCCTTGTGACAGCCTGCGTACTTCTCCTACGGCTACCCGATACGGCCAAAAATCTTATCACGATATTTATTTTTCTATATCATTCAATACTGATGGTTACCTCACGTCTGCTGATACGTCAGCTCAGTGTTGGACCAGGGACCAGCTGCAAAAAAACTGAGACAGTCTTAACTGCTAAGTCAGTCATAGCCAGAGAAATTATAAAGGAGGAGGAGACGGGTTGAAAAACAAGTGGGAAAGATTGCAATGCTCAACATAACGTGTTTACCTTGAGTGCTGCATCCCCCAATAAAAGAAAACCAGTCGGCTTGCAGGGAAGACTGCAAGTGGGTAGAGTGCAGCCTGAACAACAACAATTATTTGAGCCAAACGCTATAAAACAGTGGTTTTTAACCTGTGGACCGAGGCCCCCTATTGGGCTGCAGTGATACTGCTAGAGGGCTGCAAATGTTTTTTTAAACACATTTTTTTTTAAATGTAGATATGTAAACAGATGTATTTTAAATATAACTAACTATTTGCGAAAATAGATGATATTTAGGTCGACTTCATTTATTAGTTTGGCAAAATGTTTACATTTTCAGTGCATGTCAAGGTAAAATGATTCTCTTTATTATTTCATTCATATGAAATCTATCCATCATGGATAAGTGGTTACAAGCAGGGTCTTTCAGAAGGACCCTTAGGAGGGGCCATCTACAGGTGAAACAGCCACCGCATCTAAGACTAAGGAATACAGCTGTTGTCACATTTTGGGTTTATTAATAGACCACACGTTTTTAAAAGAAGACAGTTGTGGACTGCAGGCAGGTCAGTCTAGTTTTAGCCCAGAGAAGTCAGAGGAGTTGGGTGAGGTGTTAAGCGAGGGGAAACTAAAATAAGTGAGGTAACATGGAGTTAGAGCGAGAGAGAGAGAGAGAGAGAGAGAAAGAGAGAGAGCAGAGCTCGGGTGTAGAGTGTGAAGTCATTTGCGCCGAGGCGTGCGGGGGGTGTTGGGGGGGTGTAGGTGAGTAAAGCAGGTTTTGTTTGTGTTGAGGTTTGTTTGGGTGCAGTGAGCGGCAGAGAACCGGCTGCAGCTTTAATGCCCTCTCTCATTAAAGACATTCAAATCAGACCCTGAACGAGTCACGGCCTGATACTGCTCCAGATCCCACAACCACAACCCCCCACACCTCCCCCCAACAACCTGCTCCCACCTCTCTCTCTCTCTCTCTCACACACACACAGCACAGACAGAAACACAAGGAATAAAATACACACTAAAGTGTCAATACACCAGACAAGAGCGAGAACAAACACTGAAACAGCACTGCAGAGAGAGAGAGAGAGAGAGAGAGAGAGAGAGAAAGAGAGAGAGAGACAGTGAGAAAGACAGAGAGAATGAAAGAGACAGTGAGAGAGAGAGAGAGAGAGAGACGATAAGAGAGAGACACACAATGAGAGAAACCAGATCAGCGAGAGAGAATGAAAGAGACAGGAAGAAAAAGAGAGAGAAAATGAGAGAGAGAGACAATGAGAGAGACCAGCTCAGAGAGAGAGAGAGAATCAAAGAGACAGTGAGAAAATGAGAGAATAACAGAAATAGACAATGAGAGAGACCAGATCAGAGAGAGAGAGAAAGAGAGAGAGAGAGAGAAAGACTCTTAGTTTTAGAGTATATTATAGTTTAGAGTATAATGAGAGTGACTGAGTAATACTGAGAGACACTGAGTAATAAAGAGAAAGAGACACTGAGTGATAATGAGAGAGAGACACTTAGTGATAATAAGAGACACTGAGTGATAATGAGAGAGACACTGAGTGATAATGAGAGAGACACTAAGTAAAAATGAGATATTGAATGACAATGAGAGAGAGAGAGAGAGACTGAGTAATAATGAGGGAGAGACACAGGGATAATGAGAGAAAGAGAGAGATACTGAGTGACAATGAGAGACAGAGAGACACTGAGTGATGAGAGAGACACTAAGTGATAATGTGAGAGAGACAGTAATAATGAGATACTGAGTGACAATGAGAGACAGAAACACTGAGTAATAATGAGAGAGACACTGAGTTATGAGAGAGATACTGAGTGATAATGAGAGAGAGAGAGACACTGAGTGATAATGAGAGAGAGACACTAAGTGATAATGAGAGAGACACAGTAATAATGAGATACTGAGTGACAATGAGAGACAGAGTGACACTGAGTGATAATGAGAGAGAGAGAGACACTGAGTGATAATGAGAGAGAGACACTAAGTGATAATGTGAGAGAGACAGTAATAATGAGATACTGAGTGACAATGAGAGACAGAGAGAAACACAGTGATAATGAGAGAGACACTGAGTGATAATGAGAGAGAGAGAGACACTGAGTGATAATGAGAGACAGAGAGATACTGAGTGACAATGAGAGACAGAGAGAGACACTGAGTGATAATGAGAGACACTGAGTGATAATGTGAGAGAGACACAGTAATAATGAGATACTGAGTGACAATGAGAGACAGAGAGAGACACTGAGTGATAATGAGAGAGAGAGACACTGAGTGATAATGAGAGAGAGAGAGACACTGAGTGATAATGAGAGAGAGAGACACTGAGTGATAATGAGAGAGAGAGACACTGAGTGATAATGAGAGAGAGAATATAGTGAGAGAGCTGGGGGGATAAAGCAGAAAAGCAGGATGAAGGAATGAGCGGAGAGATGAAGTCAGAGGGCAGTGGAGGGACTGATACTCAGCGGCTGACAGTCCAGCAGTCAGTGATGATACAATCCCACACCGCTCGCTTTTTCATCCCATCCCGCGCTCCTCTCTTTCATCCCGCCTGTACTGCTTTAAAACACACGCTTCCGCTCCCTCGGCGTGTTTCTCAGGATTGCGCGATGTTCAGACTCGGAGTGTCGCGCGTTACAGCGTGTTACCACGCGCTGACCCTCCCGAGTCTCTCTCTCTCTCTGTACTTCACCTCGAACGAATGAAGAATGACCCAAACCTGACGATACAGGAAGTGAACGTGGCTCACTGTGTGAGAATCAGTGATGGAGTAATGTGAATTAGTGTAAACTGTAGCAGACTGACTGTAACGGCCCCAGGCTTCAGGCTGACTATAAGGAGTTATCGTTGATTAGCTTTGATTGTTTACAGTTTTATCTTCTGTCTCGGCGGCTCTCTGTGGCGTCTCTCTGTGGTGTCTCTCTGTGGCGTCTCTCTGTGGCGTCTCGCGTGTGACGCACCTGTGGATTCAGGTGTGCTTTTTGTTTTGCAAATTTGTAATGACTCAGAAAAGCAAATGTCCTCCAGACGTCTACAGAGCGAGTCGGCAGTTAGCACAGTGCTAACTGCTAACAAGCTTACCATGAACCATGAACACTCCAAGAACCCTTTGCATGATTAAAGGGAGCTTTGCATCACAAAAAGGTTCTGCAGCTTGATGGAGAACATATAGAACCATTTTGAAAAGGGCTCTATATAGCACTAAAAAGGGTTTTGCTATTGTTACGATGAACTTGTAACAACAGAAGAACCCTTTTTGGTGCTACATAGAACGATTTTCAAATAGATTCTATATAGAACCACCTATAGCAGTTTCTCAGTCAATCAGAAGAACCCTTTAATCATGCTCTCTGAATGTTCATGTAAAACCATTGTCTTTGCATAGAACTCTCAAGGAACCATCTTTTTTAAGAGTGTATAGCCGTTTCATGATTAAATGGTTCTTTGCATGGTGAAATAGTACTTCAGTGTTGTATCTTGTTCTATATAGAACCGTTTTGAAAAAGGTTCTACATAGCACCAAAAAGGGCTCTGCTATTGTTCCGATTTCAAGCTGGTAACAATTGAAGAACGCTTTTTGGTGCTATGTTGCTGCTGTTGGAACAAAACCTTGTTTATCCAAAATGGTAACTTTACAGGAGAAGGAAAAAACCTACTTCACTTTTAATGTAAGTCAATGGAACCAGACTTTTTCCACGTCATTTTGGGTCGTTTCTTTTGTTCCATTCATCATGAAATTTACATACAATGTAAAGGGCAGCAGGCATTTTCAAATTATGTCAAAACCTGAAAAACGATAATGGAGATACAAGGTTTTGTTCCGACAGCAGCGAAATAGAAACATATAAAAAAAGCCTAAATACTGTAAAAATGCCTAAATGAGGTGAAAATATTTATTGATGAAAGAGACTTTTCCACTGAGTGATGACGTAGCAGGAATGAAAGTCACTTGTTTCCACTCCCTCTGATGATAGCAGATAAAAATCGCAGCGGCAGAACGTTGATTTTTTCAGAAAAACGGGCTCTGAATGGTCAGAGTAGAACCTCTTCATGCACACCAGCTCCTGAAGTTTGATGGAAAGGCACTATTACCAACATTAGCATGTGTTCAAAACACTCTTAGGATTAAACAGTGACTAGCACCATCACCTCAGACACGGGCAGCAATGGCAGTATCTGCCCACCATAGCCATATGGTTGGCGGTTCTGCTATGAGGTGCGGAACGGCACTAACATGTAAATGCAGCATTAAACCTACAGCGATTAAGAGCGCTAATAAAAGCTCCATGGGTTGTCTCACATTGTGCAGCGTAAACATGTGACGTTATCTTCAGGCTCATAATGGTAGTTGATCAGTTTGCATTTTCTTTTACCAACATTTCAAATGTTTGCTTCAAATTTGAGAAATATTTGAATGGAAACCCTGTAAATGACAGAATTACATGGGCGTAGCTAGAACCCTTAGTGTGGGGTGGCCAGGGAAGCCCCAGATTTTATTAGGGTGGCACAATGATGTCATGTATTTTAGCAATTCCAAATAAAATTTTGGTGGTTAGTTCGCCTTGACAGAACTGCGTGGTCAGGAGAGGGACAAAACATTGTGGTTGCGGGCGGGTGATGATTCTGATTTTCTGCGGGAGCGGGAAGAAATTTTGCGGGAGCAGGACTGAAAAACAATCCCGTGCAGACCTCTAATGTAAACACAGCCAATGGCAGATTTTCACCATAAAGCATAACTGATGCTTTATTGATGATGGCTGGCTGATAATGGCTGACCATCTCACTTTCACTAACTGGGGTGGCCAGGGGGACGGCTATCCTTCACCCTAGGGTGGCACCCTTTGGCTCCGCCTCTGTTGAATTATGCAGAAATTTTGAACATTTCCCCTTTTAAGTGCTTGTGATGCTCTGTAGTAGACTGTGTTTGTGTGTTGACCGCTCTCACTGGTGTGTCCTGCGCAGGTGTTTGGAGACGGCCCCACTCCCCGAGACAGCGTCTGCTTCTTAGACATACTGAGCGATCCAATTCCGGACAAACACTACAAAAAAACAGAGGTACGCACACATATCAGTTCAGTCTGTCAGTCTCCTGAGAAGGTCCTGCTGCTTCAGAGCCGAGGCAGGGAACAGATCTAAAGGGCAAACACTCAAATGAGGTAGTAAACCACACACACACACACACACACACACACACACACACACACACACACAAACTCACACACACACAAGATTAGGCAGAAATGTTCTATCAGCGGGATCACAATCTCGCAGAGATGCACTTACAGTACAGAATGTAATCTCTTTCTCTCGCTCACACACACACTGCGTCGTGCACACGCAGCAGGTAATATGTGACTGTTTAACCCTGAAGGACCTGAGCAGCTGGGTGTCCAAGAGGACGGGCCGGGGCCCCCTGGTGGACGGCTGGAGGAACAGCGCCAGGCCCATCATGTGCTCCTACAAGAGAGTGCAGTGCAGTTTCGAGGTTTATGGCTTCCAGAGCAGGACAGAGGAGTTCATCCACAGGGTGGGAACATTACAAACTACACTACCCACAATCCATCTGTCTGAGAACACTACGTCATCTGTATGCACATTTTAGTGTTGCCACCGCGGGTGCTTTCCTGCTAAATTGGCTAGTTAACTAACATCTGACTTGGGAATTAGTCCACTTCTATACCATACGTTCTTAAAAAAGTAGGTTCTTCAGGGGTTCTTTAGTAAATATAATAGTTCTGTATAGAACCATGAACACTCAAAGAATCATGTGCATGCTTTCTTCATATGGATGAAGAATGTGCTGAATATCATTCTATATAGAACCTTTTTTAAAAGGGTTCTATTCAGCACCAAAATGGGTTGTTCTATTTTTGATAGTTACAAGCTTGACACTGTAACAATAGAAGAACACTTTTTGGTGCTATATAGAACCACCTTCAAAAAGGTTCTTTTCAAAAAGGTTGTACATAGAACCATATACAACACATTCTTGATCCATCTGAAGAACCATATTACCATGCACTGTTAGAAATAAAGGTTCCGTGCAGGTACATTTTTCATTCATTAAGGTACAAACACTGTAAACGTTCCCTCAAAGGTACAACAGTAGTTTTAAGGTCCGATTGTGAACCTTAAGTTTTTCCAGGTGAAAAGTTCGTATTTGAACCTTTTCATAACCTTATGTTTTAACCCTTGTGTGGTGCTGATGTGTTTGTTACTCAGTGGTCTGGTGGACCCCCCGCATTATTGTTTTTTTAAAATCAATACAGCCATAACAATTTATCACTGCTGACAGAACAAAACTTCGTATCTCCAAAATTATAACTTTACAGGAGAAGGAAAAAACTAGTTTACTTTTAATGGTAGTCAATGGAACCAGACTTTTTTCCAAGTAATTTTGGGCCATTTCTTTTGATCCATTCATCATAAAATTTACACACAATGTAAGGCCAAGAGGCATTTTCAGATTATGTCAAAAACTGAAAAATACAAGATTTTGTTCCGACAGCAGCGTTACGTAAAAATACCAGATGTTTAAAATATCACAAGTGGCGAGCATAGAGTTCTCCTTTAGCAGCTGTAGCCAGTCAGCAGCCTGTCCATGTTGTCCACCCTCACACACACACACACACACACACACACACACACACATATACGAACACATACACACACAGAAACACACATACTAACAGCAGGCCATGTAGGAGGAGAACAGAGTGAAGGACACAGCACCTCCACACTTTTACTCCCGCAGGTTCACCCAACACCACATGTGTAATATAAATGTGTGGGGGGTGAACAGAGTGAAGACACTGAAAATGGGTTATTTTATATGTTCCTCACAGAAAATGAGCTAAAACCAAGGAATATGAGGTTGAAATAATAATAAATTGCATCATTTTTTCTTTTGGTACACACTGAAAATGGGTACCACAGACCTGAACACCACACAAGGGTTAAAACAGAACAGTAAAATAAAAGCCTGGAGACGAGACGGGGTGTGTGGAGTCAATACAGCTTAGAAAATATAATTTCAATAGATTATGGTACAGTTATGTTCCCTGACTAAAGGTACTGAGATGTACCCTTGTGGGTACCACCCCAGTAATAAGAGGGGTCCTGCCCCAGTGACAGTTTACTACCTTTTTCTCTGAGAGTGTGCAAAAAACCTTTTAAGCATGCAAATGGTTCTTAGAGTGTTCATAATTCTATACAGAACCATTGTCTTTACTAAAAACCTTTGAAGAACCATCTTTTTCAAGACTGTAGCACCTAGAGCACCTACATAAGCTAAATTTCGCAAACTGAGGAGATCCACCATCTTCAAATTCCAATTTCACACTTGATTACCCTGCTGGAAAACCAGCATAGACCAGCATGGCTGGCCACCAGAAAAAAAACAGCATGTGTTGTGTTTTGGATGCTGATATGCTGGTCAACCAGCATGACCATGCGGGGTGACTATCTAAAACAGCACCAGACCAGCATAAACCAGCATGGAATTTTTGACAGCAGGGTAGAGTGAGGAGAACACCACAATATGCAGGCCCAGGACTGTGGAGTCGCTGTACGTTACAGTGTTGTGCTGTTTGATTTTCCTCACAGAACATTCGGGACATCCTGCTGGTGGGACACAGGCAAGCAGTGGCATGGACAGACGAGTGGCATGGTGATTATGAAGCTTTAGAATGCTTCTTTAACGCTTTCATAAAGCACACATTTGAAATCTGAACCCTTGGGAGGAGGGACGCGGGAAGATGTTTTAAGCAGGGGTGCTGACATTTTAATCCACAAATAATGACGTAAAAATTATTTGTCCTTTTTAATTAGATTTTGTTTTTATTTACATCAAACAGGACGTGTCAGATTGCGCTATAATGAGAGACGAAAATACATACACATAACTGACACATCAGAGTGCTGATCCACATCCTCTCTTTGCTCTTTTGTTCTGGAAGAACATTATGCAAATGAACTGAGCGGCAACCAATCAGACTGTATTGGATATAACGGTTGATGAAAACTTAGATTACTATTTTTTTAAGTATGTGTGTTTTAGTGAAGCGTCCCCAAAGCGTCCAACAGTTTTGAAGGGAAGTGATTCAGCTCATTGTAATGGAAATGCAGGTTACTGCAGATTTTAAATAACTCCCTCTGACTGGACTGACCACCCCAGAATCCTCAACACCACTGAATGTGTTTGATTACTTCAGAAAATGATCAACCAGCTTCTAAGACTGAACTTTGGAGGTGTGTCTGCAGATTCTTTGAGGAACTGAAAGTGAGTCTCCTGAAAAGAATGGAAGCTGAAATAAAGGGAAAGAGTGACTCACTGAACACTGAGAAGTCTCACATTATACTTAGTGTAGTTTATGATTTCCTGACGCTGAAAAATGAATTACTTGTACTTAACGGCCGTTTTGACTGGAAATTAAATGTGTGAAGGTGGTTTCTGACTTTTGCCCCGCACTTTTCATGTGTCATGTGACCTGCTAACATAGCTGCAGTGCACACCAAAAGAACAGGGCTTTGAATGTACTTTATTTAATGTAAGCACTGGTTCCACATGAATAAAACTGTATTACGTCAACACAACCGAAAGTGACCGTCACGTGGAACCAAGACATATTTGCACAAAGAACAGTCAACATCCTATTGTCTGAATGAATAACGTCCGTTTGGCAGGGATGAGTCTGGAGGAAGTGAGAGAGTTCGAGAGGAAGCTGCAGCAGGAGACCAACAGCAAGCTGAAGTGCGACAGGACCGACTCAGGTAACACCTCAGACGTCTTAACACAAGAGCACAGAGATCCGGGTGGCGGGGGGAAGGGGGTGAAGGGGAAGATGACTGAGAGCAGCAGTGACAGAGGGATGAAGAGAGGATCAGGGAGAAGGGGAGACAGATTTTGAGAAAGGGATAAAGGTGAAGACAATGGGTGAAAGGACAACATGTAAAGATATGGAAATGAGGAGGCGGCCACTGGAGGACAGAGTTTTAAAGGCATAGTTTGATGGAAAATCATATGTATACAGTTCCCCTCATTAAGTTTGTTTAGTTAGTTTCACGCCGGAGCTACGAGGCTAAAGTAGTGAACAAGTAACGGAAGCTTATATCCTACAGGGAGACGATATAATTATTATTAGTTAACAAACGTATATGGCCTGACTGGGGCTAGCTGGTTTCACCCTTTGTACCTTAACCATCAAGCCACTAGAGGTTGTGTGTTACTGCAACTGTATCACGGGGAAGGGTGTTGTTAGGCATGAAGCAAAGTGAAGTAAAACTCCCTTTCCCGTGATAAAATCACTATAATGTACGGCCTCAAGTGGCTTCTTGCTTTTACAAAATGGCGGTCAACAAAAAACATGATAAAACACAGTTTTTCAGAAAATAACTGAGGTTATTATTAATAATAATCAACATAAACAAGTATTCTGCCAAGAAATGTAGTTCATTTAGTCCATCAGCCTCTGATTGGTCGACAAGTCAGGAATACAGCCTCTGATTGGTCAACAAGTCACACAGCCTCTGACTGGTCAACGAGTCAGGAACACAGCATCTGATTGGTCGACGAGTCAGGAACACAGCTTCTGACTGTCAAGCTTGTAACAATAGCAGAACCCTTTTTGGTGTTATATAGAACTACATACAAATATTCTACATCAAGTTGAAGAACCACTTTACCATGTAAAGAACCATTTAAGCATGCAAATAGTTTTTGAGTGTTCATAGTTCTATACAGAACCGTTTCTTTACTTAAGAACCCTTGACGAATCATCATCTTTAAGAGTGTAGCTAACTGTTAACCAGGAGATCACTAAGTTGTGCTACCGGAATGAGTTTCGCTCTTGCACTCTCATATGTACAGTTCAAAAATGACCCTCGGTTGTTTCCGAGTGGCACAACCATCTAAGCGCTGGCTCTGTCATCAGGAGATCGTGAGTTTGATCCCTGGTGATGCTATAGCTATCCGTGGCCGGGAATTCAAGAAAGCACAATTAGACTCACTCTCTCTGGGTGGGTAGGATGGCCCCTCCTTCTCCCCCCATCACTCGACACAATGCTAGTCAGTGCAGGCATACGTTAGCTGACATAACAGATCTGGCGGTTGGCGCTTCCCTCCAATGACGTTGCGTTAGTGGCAGTTCAAAAACATGCAGTGTCACTTCACAGGTCTCGGAGGAGGTCTGTGTTAGCCTACCCCTCCTAGCACTGGTGGTATCGTGTAATTGGGGGAGTCCTAACTAGTGGGTGGAATTGGATATGACTAATCTGGGGAGAAAATAGGAGGGAAAATCTAAAAACGGAAAAAAAACAGAAGAAAAGGATCCTTGAGTTGAATTAAAAATGCACCTAGATGTGATTTGTGGCAACAGGCGTCTAATGGTAATAAAGAAATCCTGACTTCCAGCATTGCCACTGATAACTCACTCTCACCTTCAAGATACATCATCAGAAGGGGGTTCCTAGTCTTTATACCAGAAAATCTCTATAGAGAATATTATGGCACCACTGTAGGAGGTGAGTAGGCATGTTTACCACAGCTATAGCAATGTTTAATGTTTAATTTTGGCTGGAGCGCTCCTTTAAGAGAGCAGTCCTGTTTACCTGGATGTACTGCTGAACAGTACATGAAAAAAATTGCGCTCAGATATTTTAATCGCATGTGGCAGAACTGTATGACAGTGTTATCTGTAAAAATAGAGCACAGATTTCTATTAATAGAGATAAAAGTATTGTCGTGTGGGGGGGTACACAGAAGAAACTCGGAGTTCGTGCCCATGTGCAGCTTTATTTAGAACTGATTCGGCAGCCGAATAATAATACAAGAGAGGAAAACGGCTCTTATTTCCAGAGGGAGGAAATATGCTCTTTTAAACCTTTAACTGCTACAGAATCCTGCCGAGGGTAATGAATCTGGACCCAAACCTGGATGACGGGAGCTCACGTCCCAAACACAGTACCTACCTGAACTGCTCCAAAGCTCACATAAACCACAAACAATCCTTTGCTAACTGTTTTAAGAACTCTTAAGAACTAAATAGAGCCCGGCTAAGCACTAGCAAAGCATCATGGGAACCAAAGCATGCTCTGACATCACAGTATTGTTGTTTGATAAGTACATATCCAATTCCACCCACTAGTTAAGACTCCCCCAATCAAGGGGCTCCCGAGTGGCGCAACCGTCTAAGCATTGGCGCTGACATCAGGAGATCGCAAGTTTGATCCCTGGTGATGCTACAGCCATCCGTGAGTCCAAGGCAGCACAATTGGCCTCGCTCTCTGGGTGGGTAGGATGGCCCCCCGGTCTCCTCCCATCACTCGAATGCGATGCTAGTCAGCGCAGGTGTCTGTTAGCTGACGTAACAGAACTGGTGGTTGGCACTTTCCTCCGAACGCATTCGGCTGTCCAATGACGTTGCGTGAGCAGCAGTCCGAAAAGAAGCGGTGACGCTTCACAGGCCTCGGAGGAAGCCTGTGTTAGCCTTCGCCCTCCTAGCACCCGAAGTATTGTGTGACTGGGGGAGTCCTAACTAGTGGGTAGAATTGGAGACGACTAAATTGGGAAAAATCCCCCCCCCCAAAAAAGACTCCCCCAATCACACGATATCACCAGTGCTAGGACGGTGAAAGCCAACACAGGCTGCCTAGATCTATTATGTCAGCCTTGCACGCCTGCACTGGCTAGCGTCACACAGGGTGATGGGGGGCCATCCTACCCACCCAGGGAGCGAGGCCAACTGTGCTCTCTGGCTGTAGCATCACCAGGGGTCAAACTCACTGATGATAGGACTAACACTTGGACCGTGGCACCACTCGGGAGCCACCATGTGGTGTATTTTCATCCATGTTTGTAGATACCGTATCAGTTTTAGGAAAGTGTGTGATGACTGAGGTGTGCAGTGAGCACTGTGGTGTACATTAGCTTGCATTACATGTTAGCTACATTAGCTTTGTAGCTCCAGTGCAAAACTAATGAAGCAAAATTCAGACACCAACCATGTCTTGCCTGGTTGACTGTATTTGGGCTAAAGAGGAGCAAATATGTAATTTTTTTTTTTTGCTGAACTGTCCCTTTAACTGCTGTCAGGCATGTGTGGTGTGATGATACAGCGGCAGTTGTAGTGATGAACAGTGTGATGCAGTTTCACCCCCGTCCCTCACACAAGCTGCATAAATCATCCTCCCACGCTATGCTATGCTAATGACACTGTTTGTGTGCATGTGTGTGTGTGTGTGTGTGTGTGTGTGTGTGTAGGGTTTTCATGCCTCCCACTGCCCTCTGTTAGTGAAAGTGCAACAGTGCACAGTGCTAATGATATCTCTGACAGCAATTACAGGGCGGTCAGCGGCGTCCCGCCACTTTGAGCTCATGATGAAAACCATTATGCCCTCGTCCAGCAGCAGGCAGCGTTTTAACCCCAAGCACTAGCACCCCTTCAGGGGGAACGGTGCCACTGCTGCTCTCTCAACAGCACATGCTGCTGCCTCTTGAGTGCTGCGCTGGGGCTTTGAAGCTAATGTAGCTGACTTACTGTCACTGTTGTGACTAAAACTGAAATCTGAAACGGAAATTTTATAAAAGATGGAAGTTTCTTAACTGTAATGTAAATTTAATTCATGATTTGGATCATTTCTGTTAGTCCAATCGCATGAAATGTAATTATAATGTTTTGCTAACACATCGACAATATAGTGTAATCTATAAAAATCGACAAAAGTATGAATTAAAGCCTCAAATTGAGGCTTGCAGATGCTCTCATTTTTATACATTAGGTAACAGTACAGGTTAGCTATATTAGCCTCAATGTTCAGTAGGTCATACAGTGTCAGAAACCATATGCAAGTCTATTTGGGATTATTTAACAACTCAACATGGTTTGTGGCAAGTGTGTTCTGATTTATCACACATTTCACTGAATATTTCACTTCACGTTTTCAGTGGATCTTAAAAAAGGTTAATTCAAAGCGCTAGTTATCGAGGTAATTAGCAAGCGCTGGTATCTACCACACACTTACCTACAAGCTTTCAAAAACGTTTTACTGGCAGTAACAAAATAATTGTTTTTTTGATGTTGTTTGCCACATTTCTGAGGAAAATGGGCTGGTTTAGCACACAAGCAAATCTGTGTGAGATTACTCAACAACTCAACGCGGTTTGAGCACATTTTACTTCACATTTTCAGTGGATAAGCGCTAGTTAGCGAGGTAGTTAGCAACCTGGCACTCACATCTACCAAAATTAATTTACAAACCGTCACAGTGTAAAAGTGTTAAAAACATTTTTCGATCTGTAACAAAATAAAATATATTTTTAAAAATGTGTTTGTCTTTTATCTTTGGAAAATGCAAGTCAGCCATGTTAGCCTCATAGCTCCAGAGCAAGTCCAGTATGTTATACAGTTTCAGAAACTGCTGTCTATTTGAGACTAACTACTCAACATGGTTTAAAGCAAGTGTGGCACATTTCAGACATTTTACTTCACATTTTCATTGGATATTTAAAAATGATAATTCACAGTGCTAGTCATCATTGAGTAAAAGTGTTAAAACATTCCTTTTACATACATATATATGTTCTTTTGACATCACTTGTCAAAAGAAAACCTCGTATCTCAATTTTTGATGTTTTTCAGTTTTTGACATTATTTGAAAAAACCTGTTGCCCTTTACATTGTATGTAATGACGAATGGACTAAAAGAAACAACCCAAAATGACTTGGAAAAAAGTCTGGTTCCATTGACTTACATTAAAAGGAAAGTAGGTTTTTTCCTTCTCTTGTAAAGTTACCATTTTGGAGATACAAGGTTTTCTTCCGACAACAGCAATATATATACATATATATTCTCCTAGGGAAAATGGGCTATTACTTAGCTACATTAGCCTCCAAATGTCACACAATGAGAGAAACCATTTAAGCCTATTTGAGATTACTGAACAACGCCACATGGTTTGATGCAAGTGTGACACATTTGATGAAACATTTCACCTCCCATTTTCAATGGAAGCGCTAGTTAACAAGGTTGTTAGCAACCTGTCACTTATATCTATCTATCACAAATCGATGTACAGAATGTTAAAAACTAATATTTTGTTGAGAATAACAAAATAATATCATGAAAATGTGCTAGGTAGAGGGGCGAAATGAGGTTAGGGACCGGAGGTACGCATATGACACGGATTTGTAAAAAAGCAGAACATTGTTGTCAATGTAAAGTGATTTTCGAGTCAAATTTTTCCTCCTCTGAACATTTTCTCCTGTCTGTCATATTTTCCTCCACCCCCCCTTCCCTCTTGTCAGGCCCAGCGTCCCTGCGCCCCTCCTTCTCCCGCTCCCTCTCTGTCACGGATGAGTCGTCGTTGAAGAAGATGGGCCTGAAGACTGTGTCTATCCCGGACTGTTCATCCCGTCCCTCCTCTTACTCAGTCAAGAGCCCTGTGAGATTGAACTCTAATCCAGAATGACCCCCCTTCTTCCACCACGGTCCTTCTGCAGGGATTAAACCACCTCAACAACTGCAGCTGGACAGAACTTTGTACTTTTCAAAGATGTTAAAGGTCACAGTTTCAATAGGATGTCTATAATCATTGTTAGAGTAAAATAAATATAAGCTACGCACAGATTTTTTAAATGCCAAATCCACTCACTACCTGTGAGAGGTTCCCTCCTTCAGGTTAGCTGCTAATCTATCTAGTGGCAGCTAATAACTCCAAAGGCGTGGTCTGTGCTCACCTCACCAAGCTGCCTTAAGGCCCACACACTAGCTTCAAAATTAGTCAGGAATGAGCCGCACCGCAGAAATCCTATAGCAAGCAGAACTTTGACATGAGGATTTGCATCATTGACCAATAGCACAACTGCGTTAGCTGTGTTGACCTCTGTCCTTCGTGTAGCACCACAAGTGAAAACATCAAGGGCTATGTTCACATTACAAGCCTCATTGCTCAAATCCGATCTCTCTGACACGATGGTTCACACTCGTTTAGGTAAGTAACTCAAATCTGTCATTAATGTGATAATCCGGCGTCCTGAAATGACCCTCATGAGCTCATCCTACTCAGTAACGTCACGTGAATGAATCATGAGCATCATCAGCACAAACTAACGAGCAGAACGAGCTTCGCTGAGAAGATCATTAACTCTGATCAGCTCTCAGCTTCATTATTAGAGCGAGACGAAGGAGAAAAAGGTGAGATGAGCTGCTTTTCCACCATTTACAGGCTTTAACTTCTGTTCGGCGCTGTTGCCATGGTAACGCTGAATGATGGCACATGCGCAGTGGAAAAAGCACATGAATTCCGATCTGAGTGTCACATTAAGGTCGCATGACCATAAATTGCATACATATCCGATCTAGGACCACATATGAAAGTGGCTCAGGTCAGATTTGAAAAGATCAGATTTGCGTGTCCACACAGATCTGAAAACATCAGATCTGAGTCACATTAAGGCAAAAAATCGGATTTGTGCCACTTCAGCCTGGTAACGTGAACGTAGCCTAGGTGAAGTCAGCATATCTGATATATTTCTCATAATGAGGTTGCTGTAAGAATACTGTAAAACGACTCCATCTATTTCTATACATTTTTACTTGTTTTTAGTAATTTTACTCTATGAAAGTGTCTTTTTTCATTGGCAGATAATTTCACAAGCTTTGAGAAATAATGCTAACAAGTACAATAATCTGTCAGTGGAACAAGACACTCTCATAAAATGAAATTACTTAAAACAAGTAAAAAAATATCTATAAGTAAGTTAAATAACATTATTATATTCTTACAACAAACTCATAATGGGAAAGATTAGACACATTTACCACACACTGCAAAAACAGTATCTTGTCAAGTGAAATGATGTTAAATCTATTTAATATATCTAATATTTCTCCTGTTGAGATTGTTTTAAGCTTCTTCTAAGATTATTTCAGTTATTTCCAAACTTTTTGTACCTGTTATAAGTAATTTTATTAAGTTTATCTCACTATATTAGCAGATACTTTTGCTTATTTTAAGAAATGTGCTTGAAATGAGCAAAATTATCTGCCAATATAGCGAAATAATTTTACTTAATAAAATACTTAAAATGTCTAGAAATAAGCTAAATAATCTTATCATAAGTGCACAACTATCTTAAAATAAGAAATATTAGATATTTTGACTAGAATTAAGATAATGTCACTTGACAAGATACTATTTTTTGCAGTGTACAATGTTTTCACTTGATAACCCATATGGAAAAGAAATATATGGACAGTGAAATGCATTTCTAATATAACCCCATTTTCAAAAAAGTTGGGACGCTGTGCAAAATGTAAATAAAAACAGAATGCAGTGATGTGCAAATTAATTAAAACCTTCATTCAATCAAAAATAGAACAAATACAAGACATCAAATGTTGAAACTGAGAGGTTTTATTGTTTTTTGAAAAATATATGCTCATTTTCAATTTCATGCCAAGTCCCAACTTTTTTGGAAATTGGGTTGTACATTGTTTTATTCCCAAATGCATTTCAAACACTTAAGTACACTAAGCGAACATTCTGTAGGCATTTTCAAGCATTTTCTAATGTATTTGATAAATACACTTTACACAAATTTCTCTTCCACATGGGAAGATGTCATTTTTGGAGGTGCAGATTTATACACAAATGAGAGACGGTATGGTGTATAGCTGGATTAGATGGCATAACTATCTTTTGTGTAGTTTGCTAGTCACTGCTGAGTTGCTTGCTGCAACAAAATGCAGGATTTGTTCTGTCGTTAGTCTTCCTGTGGTGACCGTAGTGGTCATCCCTGCTGAACTGGTCCAACCTCAACCGATGTAGTTTATGCCGTTAAGTACTGTTTAACTCCTGCAGTGACAGCCTTCCAGTGTATTTTGTTTAAGACCTTATTTCAGAGTGATCAAAGTCTTTATAGTAAAGTCAGTTCACTTGGCAGCCATCTTTGCAGCTATTTCCAGTCATACAAGATCAGGCTTCTATATTTTTGAATGAGCAGAGACCAAAATACTTGACAGATCAAATTACCGTTTTAAAAAAACACATTTGAAATCACTGACAAAATCTGACAAAAACCTCATCAATAATTAGTAGCGTTTGGCTCAGTAACACACAAAACATGAATTTTTGTTGTTATGTTCTCAACAACAAGGGGGGCTTTTATCGCTTGATGCTTTACCAGTAAGCTGATTGGCTTTTTCTTGGAGGACGGAACAGACGCCACTTTACGTGCTTTACCATTCATTTTCCAACCAGTAACCGTCTCCTCCTCCTTTATAATGTCTCTGGAGTGTTATTAGCACTAGCTAGCAGTTTAGCTGCTCACGTTTACCTAATGTACTCAGTGAAAGCCTGCTGGATGTCCTATTTAATCAGGGACTGTGGCTACAGTCATATCACTGTATAAATTCTTCAAATTGAGACAAGCTGTCCGTTTAGGTAACTAGGTTAACTATTCTTTATCCAGGTCACCTTTGAAATGAATTAGCCTGTGGCAATCTTGTCACAATCTTCGTACAAAACGCTAACCATGCTAGAGAAACTAGAACAGAGCAGCATGGTTGGTCAACAAAACCAGAATATCGCTGCTGTCAGAACTAAACCTTGTGTCGTCAAAAAGGTCACTTTACAGGAGAAGAAAAAAAGTTCTTCATTTTTAATGGAAGTATATGGATAAATATTTTTTTTTCCAAGTAATGGAAGTTTCCAAGTTTGGTCTGTTCATCATGAAATTTTGAAAACTTATAAAGGGCAACTCAAATTATGTTGAAAAATGAAAATGATGGCAAAAATAGAAGGTTTTATCCCAACAGCAACGATATGTTGTGTTTTGGATACTGGTATGCTGGTCAACCAGCAAAACCATACTGGGTGACCAGCTAAACCAGCAAAAGGCCCACACAAACCAGCTTAGACCAGCACGGAATGGGCCTCTCTCCCAATGGGCCAATCTGGTGTCTGCATGGTCGCTAACTCACAACTAAATATAAAAACAAATGAAAAAAACAATCTGTATAATTCAATGTATGTATATGAGAATTACTGATGTACATAGGGCTGGGCAATATGACAATATTTATTGTTATCGCGATAAATAAAAGACATCAAAAAAAATAAAACTCGTGATACAACGTGTACCATGAAAATTTCTTTATCGCGATGTAATATCTTTGCTATATCACCCAGCTCTAGATGTATATGAACTGTTTTGTAAAAAAATACTAAGGGCTAGCATTTGTCTTATTCATTTGTCAGCTAAGTTGATTAAAAAACTATTAATGTGTCAATTAAACCTGTCAAACTACACAGCTATGCAAAAGTTTGTGCACCTCTGGTCAAATGACATGTTGAAGAGAAGGTAACGTGTCCTTTACAGAAAACATGTTGAGGGAAAAAGAATAAAGCATAAAATGTGACCTGTGCAAAAGCAATGGCACCTTTAACGTTTCATGTTTGATTTTAAACTCAGCAAATAAACAGAAACATTTGCAGAAAAAGGCCACATTTAAGGGCATTTTAAGTGGATGTGTTAACTCATTTTCACTTAGAGATGTCATTCGATTGGGGCTGTTCAAACTTTTGCATACACCTGTGCACCTCTGCCTGAACCAGCGTAAAAAAGGGGCCAAATGGAGGAAATAAAGCAATTGTTACAAGCTCTGAGGCTTTTAATGAGTTTCTGACACCTTGATGCTTCAAGACCTGATTGCTCTGTGAAGGTACGAGTAAATAAATCTCAGCTCCACAGAGAAAAGCTGGAGAGTACACAAAAGGGACAGTTGTGGTGTTCAAGCGTTTGTGTTCTTTTTACCACTGTCATCTCCAACATTGCTCACAGATAACTGCAGCAAAACAACCTCCTTCTTATGGATACTGCAGTCTTTTTTCAGCTCTTACACTTTATCTCCTCTGTTTATCTCTGTGATGTGTTAACCCTTTCAACTCCAGGCTTTTTATCATCATCATCATCATCACAATCGTAAACTGCTTAATCCAGATAGGGTCGCTGTAGCAGTTGGGAGAGCAGAGAATCCTAGACGATCCTGTCCCCCGCAACTTCCTCCAGTTCATCCTGGGGGACCCCAAGCCGCCCCCAGGCCAACTTGGAGATATAATCCCTCCAGCGAGTCCTAGGGTGACCACAGGGTCTCATCCCAGTAGGCCGAGACTGGTAAACCCTCACCAGAAGGCGTCCAGGGGTCCTGAACCTCCTCAACTGGCTTCTCTCAAAGCTGTGGAGTAGCGGCTCTATGCTGGAGTATGCAGCCTCAGAACTGTAATGTTACTGAAGTTACTACTGACAGGATGGATTATTGTCTGTGTCTCCTTTCTTCTTTTTCTGCTCAATACTTTTGAATATTTAAACAAATCTATTTGCCTCTTTGACGTTATTGTAACAGCATTTAGTCCCCTCAGAACTCCTAGCATAACTGTGTAAACAGGTGTAGAGTAACCATAGACATGGCTGTAGAGTATAGCATACAATGGAAGTTGGTATAGTGAAAATATGGAAACATGGAAATAAGTGCAATGACCCCCTGTCCCCAGTGAAAACTGTGGCTGTGTATAAGGTATGTAATTATGTTAGTGAGGAAGGGAGGTCTATGTTTCGGCTTTAAGGGGTGTCAGAAATATTCCACTAACCCACATATGACTCCAGGCTGTTTTGGTTAGATCTCTGCCTCTTTCCTCTTTTTTTCCACATCTCCATATCTCATTGCCAGGCTTCCCTCTTTTCTGCCCCCTCCCCATCACTCTTTTTCTCACAGGAAAACCTTCCTAGAGCTGCATGAAATTCATTAAAAAGGAGAAAAGCTCTCTGGAAGGCACCCTCTCATCTAATCCTGGGGAACAGCAGCAGCCACATAGACAGAAAGCACAATCTGGGCCTTACTATCAAAGCCAGGCCAGAGATTAGAAAGGATACAAGCGGACAAGGTTCAAAGTCTGCTTTATTCTGCCTCGCTGCTAAATGGCTGACTATTCTGTTTTGATGTTTAAAGAAAAACTCTTCCTGTGTGTGTGCAGCCCTCTTGGCCCTTTTCCTCTCCCTCATTTTCTTTCTTCCGCTGAGGAGCAGAGGTGCTCAGTATTTACTTAATTATATATACTTAAGTAGCATTCATATTCCTTCTCTGAGCAAATTCAAATGATGTTAATTTTACTTCTGCTCAGTTCCTTTTTAGTCATTATGGAACATACAGTACTGTGTGAGAGTCAGAAGTCAGAGACCACCCTACATTTATTCAATTTTTACAAAAAAATAAGTTTTACAAAAAAAAATCTGCAGGGGTATTTTTCCACACCTCCAAAGTTCAGTCTTAGAAGCTGGTTTAGCATTTAACACATTCAGTGGTGTTGAGGTCTGGACTCTGGGGTGGTCAGTCCATTGTTCAGCTTCTTTGTTTGATGTGTCCGTCTCCTTTTCTCAGTGAGGTTCTTCTTGATCAGCTACACATCCTTTCAGACCCACAGCGCTGAGTCGTCTTCTCACAGTGGAAGGATGGACAGAAACACCTGTGGATGTTTTCAGATCTGAAGCAGCTTGATTTTCTCCTCTCTCTCAAAGATTTTTGCCAGTCTGATTGAATCCATTCCGATTACAGATTAAGACTGAAGTGTTTATTTGCTCGCTCTACTCAACAATCTGATGAAAATCTCTGTTTACATGCACACGACAAGTAATCGCTCCAAAATTACATGCATGCATAGAGAACCACTTATTGTAAATGTTACCACGACAACCAGCATCATGTGAGTCCAGTCAGAGTGAGATGAGCAGCAGTGAGCAGCGCTTGTGTTTTTAATAGCTTTAAAATGATGTCAGACTCAGGAAAACGTCCTTCACATGTCCTTATTAAGAAGGCCGAGAGGAAGACGTCGTGTTCTTTTAAAGACGTCGTCCGTCTTTTAAAGATCAGAGCAGAAACTTCGTCTCCTCTGCAGACCAGTTTCTGCTCCGCCATGTTGAGCGGTATAAACTTTCACTATGACGCGACGAACATGATCAGAACAGACTGAAACTTTCCGATAGGGAATGTAATCAGATACAGGCGTTTACACGGATATTATTCTTCTATTTAACGGATTATTTACAGGATTACCCACCTCGATCAGTCGGATAAAAACTGCATTCCAAATGGCCTCAATCAAACTAGTCTATTCTGATTGAGGTGTTTACATGGACGTATTCTTTTCTGATTGAGCTTTTAGTCTGATTATTAACAGATTATTAGGCTACATGTAAACGTGGCTTATGTAGGATTTGGATACCTCTGGTGGAAACTTGTAATTGCATGCAACGTGCGGAAGAACATTTTATAATGTGGGTTGCTCTCCGGACCCCCACAAGTGGATGAATCTGATTTTGTGAGTGCTTTAAAAGAGAATTCAAAGAGAACTCCGCCAAAACTTGGTGAAGGATGCGTCCTCGGAGGATGTGAGTGAATTATCTACTGTTCATCATATCTTCATCAGTATAGTGTTGATTTTGCCTTTAAGGCCTAAACATCGAGTCGGGCTGTCTTTATGAGCCTGTGTACGTGAAGTTAATATGTAAAGACTTATAACGTGGTCCGAAAAACTCCCACCAAATCTGACCCGGTACCTCTGACTTTTAACTGATTATTTCAGGCTTTACAGGCCAACTTGATCGCTCACCATATTTTAGTGTGTTCTTTTTTCTCCATACTCATTCATGCTACTTTTTTCAGTTTTAACAAAAAATATCATAAAGTGCTGCTTTAAGTGCTGTTTATCTGATGGGGACAGTTTTGGTGTCTACCAGGTCTTCCAGGTGGTTGTTAGGAGCGCCATTTTCTCTGTAGCTTTTAATCAGTTTTTGAACTCCAGTTTTGCAAAATGTGTATTTTACTTTAACTTTCTCCTTCTTAGTGCACATGGATTATTTTATATCTAATCTCCTCACGAATATCTCCTGAAAAATTAATTACTCAATGGCTATTTTAACTGAAAACTGCTCAAACAAAGTGTACTCTCTGACTTTCGCACAGTACTGTAATGTAGCTCACACGTCTCACTTTGGAGCTTTAGCATTGTATTTTAGACCAAAGAAAGAAGAATAGAGTATAACAGGCTTCAGTCCCTATTCTGATAGATGATTTATGTACGAAGACGTTCCGCTGCAGTTCTATGGAGTAGCTCAGCACTGTTTTTGGACCTGATACATTTTACTTGAGTTGTTTTTTGCTACTTCTACTTGAGTCAATATTGCATCGAAGCACTTTAACTGTGTTTACTGAGCTTGTGGTTTAGGCTTCAACACTATAGCAGGTTTCTGAATTAAAATTAATTCCTCCGATCAGGGTGGGTAATCACTCGGAGGTAAACACAAGCTCTGCTGACTCGAAGTTCTACCACACACACTCATGCGTACCACTGGCATGTGTGCTACACCCTCAAGCTAGCATTAGCACAGCCCTGATTAGATGGATTCATTTCATCCTTGAATTCTCGACTTCTGACAGGCAGTGAGGCGTCGTTTTCAAGGTGAACACTCTGCATCGCCACTGTTGTGAGGATCAGGTTCGTCTGTGAGCAGATGGCCCAATTCAGCGAGTTCTGTGTATATCTGCAGGCCTTGGCAAGGTCTTAGTTTCCCAACTGTTGGGTTTTCTCTGCTAGCGATACTAAATACAGCAAAGTTCTACAAATATCACAGCTGAAAATAGAACCGTTGGGATTAAAACCTGATGTTTGTGCTTCCTAATGGGAACTGGCTTAATAGTTAACATTAGAGACCACCAGTTTTTTGTAGGACACCTTTAGATCCATTTTAGAACTAGAATTAGTGTTTAGAATCAGTCACCAATTAAAACGTTAGGGTCCTTTGCAGTGTCTGTGTTTACATGCAAAGACTTTTGCCAGTCTGACTGAATCCATTCCAATTATAGATTAAGACTGAGGTGTTTATGCTCACTCTACTCAACAATCTGATGAAAATCTCCATTTACATGATTACGACAAGTAATCCGATCCAAAATTACACGCATGCGTAGAGAACCACTTAGTGTAGACGTTACCATGACAACCAGCATCACGTGAGTCCAGTCAGAGTGAGATGAGCAGCAGTGAGCAGCGCTTGTGTTTTTAACCGCTTTAAAATGATGTCAGACTCAGGAAAACGTCCTTCACATGTCCTTATTAAAGAAGGCCGAGAGGAAGACGTCGTGTTCTGAGACACATAAGCTGGATGTCCGTCCCACCGCCGTCTTTTAAAGATCAGAGCAGAAACTTCGTCTCCTCTGCAGACCAGTTTCTGCTCCGCCATGTTGAACGGTATAAACTTTCACTATGACGTGACAGAACGGACTTAAACTTTCCGATAGGGAATGTAATCAGATACAGGCATTTACACGGATATTATTCTTTTATTTAATGGATTATTTACAGGATTACCCACCTCGTTCAGTCGGGCAGAAATTGTATTCCAAATGGCCTCAGTTAGACTAGATTATTCTGATTGAGGTGTTTACACGGACGTATATAACGGTATTCCGATTGAGATATTAGTCGGATTATTAATGGATTATCAAACTGCATGTAAACGTGGCTATTGTGACATCAATCAACCAACAAAAGCCAAAACCAGTGCACAAAGCAGCTCCATAAAGGCCTGACTGGGTGAGTTTGGTGTGGAAGAACTTGACTGGCCCTCACAGAGCCCTGACCTCAACCCCATCCAACACCTTTGGGATGAACTAGAACGGAGATTGTGAGCCAGACCCTCTCGTCCAACATCAGCGTCTGACCTCACAAATGCTCTTCTGGATGAATGGGCAGAAATTCCCACAGACTCTCTCCAACATCTTGTAGAAGCTTCCCAGAAGAATGGAAGCTGTTATGACATTATAAATATATATATCATATATATATTTCAACTCTTTAAGCATGCAAATGGTTCTTTGAGTGTTCACAGTGCTATATAGAACCACTGTCTTTACAAAAGAACCCTTACAGAACCATCTTTTTTATGAGCGCACATTAAACTTCTTACTTTTATTTTCCATGTTGATTTGATGTTAATTCAAAATCAAATGAGAATCACGAAATAAACTAAAATATCTCTTTAGAATCTGCATTTTCACAATTTCTCAGAAATAATAAAACGTTTAGTAATTAGCTGTTTCGAGGCGTGTGCGCCGTCAGGCACCTAGGAGGTTAATCCACTGCTGCCAGTTCTGACCTGGCATTGTTCCTGTAGTTTGTGTTGTGTGTTACTGTAAAAACAGGGTCAGTGAGTTCAGATGGAGGAGAGAGAGGTGGGGTACGTGAGGGGGCGGGGGGGCGGGGTGCTGAAGGCACTCCGATAGAGATGTTTCTCCTTCCTAACCTATCATTATTACCATAATAAAGTGCAGGTGGGTTAAAAGGGTAATTCTCAAGGGTAATTTATGAACAGCAATTATGTTGCGGGAGTCTGGCGTATAGAGGCGCACACACGACACGCTTCTATTCATGCAAGCAAAGCAACCATCCACGACCACACACACACACACACGCATACACCGTCCCCTGAGACGGAGGGAATGTTTGGGAGGCATTCATTGAAATTCTGCCCCTAAATATGGCAATCAGCGCAACTATAAAGGGCCCAAATTTAATTGGCCCACCCAGGCCATTAATTCCATACTTAGTGCTGCACTGCAGAGCAGCATATGCTCACTAATGAAGCCCAATGGTTCCTAATAGAACACTTTTTATTGATTCACAAAGCCGGAATTACGGCCGTCCCCTGGATACAGTGGAATAAAGGTGTACATCATAATCCAAATGCCTCCACATACAGGGGATCCGGGGGGCTTGACATAGCAGTACAGTCAGAGACCACCCCTCATCTATTTCATTTCCAGTCCAAGCTGCTACTGGGTATGTTATTCATATTTCAGGACACCACAAGTATGCGGACACCTGAACATCACACCTACACTCTTAGCAAAAAGGGTTCTCTGGCTTGTAACAATAGTGGAACCTTTCTGGTGCTATATAGAACCCTCTTCAAAAAGGCTGCTATATAAAACCATATACAACACATTCTCCATCAATGTGAAAAACCCTTTCACGATGCAAACAACCCTTTGACTCTTTGAGTGTTCATGATTCTATATAAAACCACTTTCTTTTCTAAAGAACCCTTGAAGAACCATCTTTTTTAAAAGTGTACATTCTTAAAAAAAGATGGTTCTTCAAGGGTTCTTTAGTAAAGACTATGGTTCTACATAGAACCATAAACACTCAAAAAATCATTTGCATGGAGAAATGGTTCTACAGATTGATGGAGATTGTATATGGTTTTTATATAGAACCTTTTTGAAAAAGGTTCTGTCGCACTGTCTTCTACTGCTACAATGTCATGCTTGTAACAACAGAAGAACCCTTTTTAGAACCATATACAGCACATTCTCCATCAATCTGCAGAACCCTTTAATCATGCAGAGGGTTCTTTAGGTGTTCGTGGTTCTATATAGATCCATTTTCTTTACTAAAGAACCCTTAAAAGAACCATCTTTTGTTAGAGTGTACTCAAAGAATCATTTGCAGGGTTCACGGTGCATGATGAAATGGTTCGTCAGATTGATAGAGAATGTGTTGTAGATGGTTCTGTGTAGAGCCCTTTTTGAAGAGGGTTCTATATAGCACCAAAAATGGTCTTCTATTACTACGTCATGCTTGTAACAATAGAAGAACCCTTTTTAGAGCCATACTCCACACATTCTCCATCAATCTGAACAACCCTTTAAGCATGCAAATGGTTCTCTGTGTGTTCATGGCTCTATCTAGAACCATTTGTCTTTACAAAGAACCCTTGAAGAACCATCTTTTTTTAAGACTGTATATGAGGTTGTTGGAAAACTAGGGGCATTAATATGGAGTCGCCCCCTTTGCAGCAATAACAGCCTCCATTGTTCTGGGAAGTGTCTGTGGGAATTTGTGTCCATTCAGTCAGAAGAGCATTTGTGAGGTCAGACACTGATGTTGGACGAGAGGGCCTGGCTCACAATCTCCGTTCTAGTTCATCCCAAAGGTGTGCAGTGGGGTTGAGGTCAGGGCTCTCTGCAGACCACTGGAGTTCCTCCACACCAAACTGGTCACTCCATGTCTTTACGGACCTGCTTTGTGCACAGGGGCTCAGTCATGCTGGAACAGGAGAGGCTCTTCCCCAAACTGCTGACACAAAGCTGGAAGCAGATAATTGTCTATAATATCTTTGAGTGCTGTAACATCAACATCATCCTTCACTGGAACTAAGGGGCCTGAAAAACAGCCCAGCCCATCATCCCTCCTCCACCAAACTGTACTAAATGTTGGGGTCTCTGAATGTTGCTCAGCAGTGTATTACAGTGCGCTGCTCTTTGAACGTTTATTATCACTAGTCTTATAATAGTTAGTGTTATGATTATTCAGTCAATGTAAACAGTCTAGACTGAAATAGTAACTATACAGGAAACAACAAAGGGAGTTTCTACGTCTCTCGCCCTCTATCTCTCGCTCACTCTCCCTTCCTCTATGTCTCTCACCCTCCTTTTTCTTTCTCTCTCTCCCTCGGTCTCTGTCACTCTTTGTGCAGGGATGAAATGCTTTACTTAGTGACTCTTACTCGCCCTCCTTTTCTCTGATTTTCATCTTCCATTTCTCTCTCTTTATTCCTTTCTTTCTGTCTCTCTCCCTCCATGTCTGTCACCCTCTTTCTCTTGCTTTCTCTTTCTTCCTCTAGGTCTCTCAACCTCTCCCTCTCTGTGGCTGCGTCCCAATTGTGTACTACACACCATATACATTAACGTGCATTCTCAAACAAATTTCTTACAGAAACGCTAACAAATGAAAACATTAGTAAGTATAACTCATTTGTTTTTTTACAGAATATTTTACAAATTTGGGATGAACTCACATTTATACACCGTTTCTGGTCCCGGTACCACTGCAGCTGCTCTTGCGTCGCTGTCCGCCACTTTTTCAGAATTTTCCAGACGCAAGAACCTCCTTCCTTTCCGTTTCCCGTTGGATTGTGGGACAGTAGTGTCCATCATTACTATAATCAAAAATCGACCGGTTCTAAGTATGCACTGTGGATTTTTGAGTATATTCAACTTTGACACTTGTGACACTTGTGATTATACTACATACACTAATTAGTATTAGTATTAAGTGCGCAATTGGGACGCAGCGTGTCTCTCATCTTCCTTTTTTCCTATTCTCTCTCTCTTCTTCTCTCCCTCTCCTCTAGGCCTCTCACCCTCTCTCTGTGTCTCTCGTCTTCTTTCTCTCTCTCACGCTCTTTATCTCTCACCCTTTGTCTCTCATCTTCTTTTTCTCTCTCCCTCTAGGTCTCTTACCCTCTTTCTCTTGCTTGCTCTTTCTTCCTCTATGTCTCTCGTCCTCCTTGTCCCTTTCTCTCTCTTTCTCTCTCTCCCTCTGTCTCTGCCGCTCCCTGTATGTGGAGGCATGAAATGGTTTCATGTAAGTTAAAGGGGAAATGCACCCACTTTACAAAATTTCTACATGATTCAGTGTGTGAGATGTAAACAGAGTGAGTCAGAGTGGTTTGGTATGAAATGGTTCAGATGTCTCTACAGTGGTGGTGATAGGAACCAGGGGTCGCCATGACTACAACACAAATATAGACATTTTACTATCCAAAACCACCAGTGAACCTACACGAGTCTTCTGAGTTTATATGGAATGTTGATGATGGAAAATAGTGGAAAATCTGGAATAATAAGTTTTCTTTGGGGACTATTTTGCCTCACAACGCCCTGCATGTATCCCTCCACCATGAATGGATTTAAAGAAATACACTGTAGCCCAAAAACAGTGTCTCAGACATCAGGCAGTGAATTCATAACCATTTCATGTAATAACTTTCTGAGAGGGATATTTTAGAGGTGGACGTCTGGTTCCTATCACCACCACTGTGAACAATTCTGACTCTGAATTCTGTTCGCAGCTTAATTAATAATGCATAAATTTTGAAAAAGTTGGTGGAATTCCCCTTCAATGTAAGCTAATATCATGAGATTTTATTCCAAGTCATTTTTGGAGCATTTCTACTGGTCCATCCATCAAGAAATGAAGCTGGTGTAAACAGTGTAAAACAAAAACATTTTGTTAGAGTTATGGGATGCTTATGTGACCGTGGCAATATTCTGTTTACATTTTGGAACAAACTGAATATATTTCGTTTATACAGCCACTTCAGCCTCAGCTACACAGCCGCGGCACGCGCAGCAGCATCACACACGGGGGTCATTATGCATCATTACAGAGAGAGACTTCACCCTATGACAAACAGCCAAAAAGCCTCTCCGCCCCGAACACCAGCCGAATACCGATGAGAACCAGGCCGGCGGAAAAAAAGAGAAAAAGAAAATAAAGAGCTGAGCGGAGCAGCGCTCTCTTTAACCAGCGCGCAGAGCTTCTGTCACACATCACACAGCCGCGGGCTACATCTCCTCCATCTCCCTCTGTTATTCTGTCCCCACACTTCCTTTTTTCCTTTACTTTCCTCCCTCTTTTTATTTTCCACACTTATCTCGCTCTCATTTCTATTCACACCTGCAATTCTTTCATTTCCAGCTCCATTATTTGCATTTGGAAGTGGAGAGAGTGAGAGAATCTGTCCTGATGAGTAATCTGGCCCACTTCTCATCACGTCTCTCGCCCTCCTTCTTCTTCTTCTCGCTCTCTCTCACCCTCCCTCCCTTTCTCTCTGTCTTTCTCGCTCTCCATCTCTCTCTCTCTTATTCTCTCTCTATCTCGCTCTCTTTCTCTTGCTCTCTATCTCTCTTTCAGTTTTCATTTTCTGTTTAAATAGGTTTATTGGCATGAATTACTAACAACAATAATAAAAAACACACACACACACACACACATATATATATATATATATATGTGTATATATATATATATATATATGAGCACACGTGTACATTATACACAAGGTTGTCACCTATATATGCTGTCAGAAGAAAACCTTGTAACTCCATTTTTGTTGTTTTTCAGTTTTTGACATAATTTGAAAATGCCTGAGGTCCTTTACATAAATTATATGATGAGTAATGGAAACGGCCCAAATTACTTCATAAAAAGTCTGGTTCCACTGATGTTTTTCCTTCTCCTGTAAAGTTCTCATTTTGGAGATACAAGGTTTTGCTCCAACATCAGCGAAATATATGAAAAGGTTACCTACAGTAATATGTATGGATAATGGCATAGAAAGATGGTCCGAATCGAAAGGGGAAAATGGAAAACAGGATGAAGAAGTCCATAGGATAGGGAGACCTGAATAACAGGATGTAGGGATGCGTGACAACTGATGTATACATACTACCCAAGGTGTGTCAATAAACCAGAGTTGGAGTGAATGCATATGACTGCCTCTCTCCTTGTGCCTCAAGTGGAGTCAGTCTTCCTGACTGAGTCGATAGCAAAGAGAACTTAAATTGCCGTAACATAAACAAACAAACAAATGAAAAAAAATGCTTAAGTATCATATCACTGCTGCTGGAACAAAACCTTGTATCTCCAAAATAGTACAGGATATGTACTCTACAGGAGAAGGAAAAAACATGCTTTACTTTTATTGTAAGTCAATGGAACCAGAATTTTTTCCAATTAATTTTGTTCCGTTTCTGTTGGTCCATTCATCATTCAAATTATGTCAAAAACTGAAAAATTATAAAAAATGGAGACACAAGGTTTTGTTCTGACAGCAGCGATATTTAAGAAAACAAATCTGGCCTCATTCACTAACTGTTCTTAAAGCCGGTTCACTACACGACTTTTAAAGTCTTAACAGATTATAAAAAGACTGGGCATTTTATGACTAAGACTGGTTTCTGCAGGTTTTTCTGGGCGACTGAACTATTGGGGATCCACACTAAACGATTAGGGATCACACACTACTCAACTTTTAAGCTGTTGCTGAACCGAACGGAGCTCGCTGAACTCGCATGAACTCTCTCGTTCTCCTGTTACTAGGAGACGCAAATAAACAAACATGAGCTGCTGCTGCTGTTTTCTCTGCTGTTTGTGCTGACGCAGTAAAGAAGCAGCAGGTAGACATGTTTAAGTGAGGATCATGGATTTAAAAATGTGATCAGTTTGGTATTTTTAGAGTTTTAAATGTACATAAACTCAACTGTGCTCATGCATTAAACTCAGCTCACTAAAAAGCTTCGCTCATCATGTGAAAGACTTCTCACCATTTTCCTTTGTTTACTTGCTGTATTTTCTTCTTTCGCCCTCTCTGTTCTCATTGGCTGTTACAGGAGTCTGTTCAGATTGCGTCGTTGATCAGTTTTTACTAGATTACACTCAGAGTCGGATCGATGTTTGATAAACTCTGAATGGTCTGAAACGCGATCGGGAGGCTATAAAACTTAGTCTGCGTCCCTCAAACACGACTCGACTCTCTCTCCAACTGACGACTCCGACTGACCAAAAAAATCTGCAGACTAGAGCCGACCAGCACAGACTAAAAATCGGGGCTAAAATCAGAGTAAAAGTTGTGTAGTGTAACCCCGGCTTAAGAAGAAATTTCTTCTTAAACCCACTTATGCAGTTTTCATGAAGATTCTGAGATTCACCAGTGTTTTCTTATTTGGGATTTGTTCTTAGGTAAGAACAGAATCTACACACTCAAGAGCACAAAGGTGAGAACAGTTCTGCGCTTTAAGATTCATGACGTGGACTTTTTCTTACGACTCTTCTCACCAACACGTTTAAAAGTGAACTTAGGAAGATATTGGAGAATGAGGCCCAATGTTATTAGCAGAGTTCTGAAGAGATGTATTTATCTCTCTATACAGACGTATATCTACCTCTCTCTCTGTAGATGTAGGTCTGTGCTCTAATCTGCCGTGTTGTACTCAGTGTTATCAGAGGATATTACAGTCAGTTGCCCTGAGTCGAGCCTGTAGAGAACTGAGTAACCTACACCAGTGACACACACTCAGATCCACCGTGCTCTACTCCCTCCCCATGCATATTAATGAGGGGTCACTGTGTGCAGGGTGACCATAAGTAAACAAGCCACTAATTCTGTATTAATGCCTTTGGGACACAGTCCACCCCAGAGTTGATTCAGCCCTGGAGGAGAGACTGACCCTGCGTCTCTAGTCCAGCGCTCTGCGGAGTATCAGCCTCTGTTAGTGTGTTTAAACTGGAGCAGTAATGAACTGCAGTAGAATGAGAGTCTGACGTGGTGTGTAAGCTTTAGTATAGTTTCAAGATTAGCCAGTTCAGACAGTCCATATGTGCATATATATATATATATATATATATATATATATATATATATATATATATATATATATATATATATATATATGTATATATATATATGTATATGTAAGCCAAGCAGCCTGTTTTAAATTCGTTGTGGCTGTGATGTCACAATTTCCATATGACCACCCATTCAGACTACATCAGTTTAGCCCCGCCCATTCCAAACTAACAGAGTTCCACATTTCAGCCTGGACTGCTTTCTAAGCAAGGACCAGCACAGGACAGCCAGTCAGAACAGAGATCATTTGCATACCAGTCTTAAAGGGAAATTCCACCAATTTTTAAAAATTTCTGTTTATGTCTGCTGTTAAGATGGAACCATGATTAAGTTAAGTGACCCTTATTTGTCCCACAATGGGGAAATTTCACTTCCACATTTATCCCATCCGTGCAGTGAAACACCACATACACACTAGTGAACACACACACTAGGGGGCAGTGAGCACACTTGCCCCAAGTGGTGGGCAGCCCTATCCACAGCGCCCGGGGAGCAGTTGGGGGTTAGGTGCCTTGCTCAAGGGCACTTCAGTCACGTACTGTCAGCTCAGGTCACAAGGCTGGTTCTCTAACCTCCAGCCCACAACTGCCCCCATGATGTAAATGATGTAAGTCATTCAGAGTGGTTTGGTGTGAAATGGTTGACTGTAGAGATTTCTTTCTGTCTCTTGAGCAGGTGAGAACTAAACAACACAAAAAAGATAGTTCTTCAAGGGTTCTTTAGTAAATGAATGGTTCTATTTAGAACCATGACTTCTACATAAAACCATTTCCTTTTTAAATGTTTTTTTTGCATGGTGAACTTGTTCCTCAGATTGATAGAGAATCTTTTGTTTATGTGATTCTATCTAGAACCTTTCTGAAAATAGTTCTACATGACACCAAAAATGGTTCTACTATAAACAACACACTTAAAAAGATAGTTCTTCAAGGGTTCTTTGGTAAAGGAATGGTTCTATTTACAACCATGAGTCCTATATCAAACCATTTCATGCTTAAATGGTTCTTCGCATGGTGAAATTGTTTTTCAGATTGAAAGAGAATGTGTTGTTTATATGATTCTATCTAGAACCTTTCTGAAAATAGTTCTATATAGCACCAAAAACGGTTCCTCTTTTTGTGACGAAGCTTGGCAGCATAGCAATAGCAGAACCATTTCAGGTGTGATATAGAGCCATTTTCAAAAAGGATCTATGTAGAACCATATACAGCACATTCTCCATCAATCTGAAGAACCATTTAAGCATGCACATTGTTCTTTGAGAGTTCACGGTTCTATACAGAACCCCTGTCTAATGCTGTCAGGCCTGTCACAAAAGCAGAACTATTTCCGGTGCGAAACAGAACCATTTTCAAAAAGGTTTTATGTAGAACATTCTCCATCAATCTGAAGAACCATATTAGCAAGGAAAGAATCAAAAGAATAATTTAAGCAGAGACATGGTTCTTTGAGAGTTCATGGTTCTATATAGAACCACTGTCTTATGCTGTCAAGCATGTCACAAAAGCAGAACCCTTTCTGGTGCGATATAGAACCATTTTCAAAAAGGTTCTACATAGAACCATATACAACACTTTCTTCATCATTCTGAAGAACCATTTTAGCATGCAAAGAATCAAAAGAATTATTTAAGCATGCACATGGTTCTTTGAGTGTTCATGGTTCTACCACTTTGAGTGTTCATGGTTCTACCACTGTCTTATGCTGTCAAGCTTGTCATAAATGCAGAACCATTTCTGGTTCGATACAGAACCATTTTCAAAACGTTTCTACATCTGAAAAAACACTTTAGCATGGAAAGAATCAAAAGAATCATTTAGGCATGCACATGGTTCTTTGAGAGTTCATGGTTCTATATGGAAACACTGTGTTTCCTTGAAGAACCATCATTTTCAAGAGTGTGGGGTACAATGATTAGGGGACCTTTTCAGACACGGCTTGAGATTTCACGATGAGTCGAATCATCTCCTAAAGAGTCAGAACTGAACTGAACGGCTGAGAGGTCAGAGGTTTATTGTATTGTAGAAACCGTATTGACGTATTCAAAGACGTTCTCTAAATCAATGCTTTCTTTCTCTCTATTGCTCCTAATGAGGGTTCCTAATGGCTCCTTACATGAAAGAACCATAGATATCAATCATCTTCACACACAGTCATGCAACCCAGTGGCATCCGTTCTCCAGCAAACACGATAAATAAGGACATGAACCTCATTACACACACAATCTATACAGACCGAGCTCATCTAATGAACTGTAAGTGTGCGCTGTGGGCTGTGGCGTCTCCTCAGCCGTCCTACGTACATGTTTAAATTCTCAGAAGCTCTTGTGGACAGCCCGGAGAGCCTGACCTTCAGAGGAAAGGATGGTTACGCTTTCATGAATATCGAGGGTCCGTCTCCCAGCGGGCCAAACACTGCAGCCCATCTCGAGAGCGCGGCCCATAAGATCATTACTATTAAACTAACATGACTACAAGCCGCTGCTGGAGGGGAGATAATGAGGGAGAGGTGGAGGAGGAGGAGGAGGGGAGCGCATGGAGGAACAGAAGGAGGAGTGAAGGGGGGGCAAGAACATTAAAGGGCTCATATGATAGAAAAATTAATTTCCCTTGCTTTGGAAATAAGTTTGACGTGGTGTGTAAGCTTTAGTATAGTTTCAAGATCAGCCAGTTCATACAGTCCATATATGGAAACTAAGCAGCCTGTTCTGAATTCGTCATGGCTGTGATGTCACAATTTCCATATGACCACCCATTCAGTCGACATCAGTTTAGCCCCGCCCATTCCAAACTAACAGTGCTCCACAATTTGGCATGGGCTTCCTTTTGAGTGAGGCACGGCACAGGACAGCCAGTCAGAACAGAGCTCGTTGGCATAGCAGTCTTAAAGGGGATTTCCACCAATTTTTCAAAATTTCTGTTTATGTCCATTGTTGAGGTGAGACCATTCAGAGTGGTCTGGTGTGAAATGGTTGACTGTAGAGGCTCAAATTTCTTTACACTGGTGGTGATAGGAACAAGGGGTCGCCATGACAACAACAAAAACATAGCCATTTTATTTACTATTCAAACCCACAAGTGAACCTTCACGTGTCTTCTGACGAATAGTGATGGTGATGAATCTGAAGAAATATGTTTTCTTTGGGGACTACTTTACCTACCCTGACTCTCCACGTATCCCTTCACCATGAATGGATTAAAAAATAAGGTTTAGGTCAAAAACTTTCTCAAAACTATCTTGTCAAAAGTAATAACTTTCTGTGTGGGAGCTTTTGGAGGTGGACGTCTTGTTCCTATCGCGACCACTGTGAACAATTCTGATTCTAAATTTCTCTAGCGTTTCACACCAAACCACTCTGAATGACTTTGTTTACATCTTAACCATTTAATAAGCCAAAAATTTTGAAAAATCGGTGAAGTTCTCCTTTAAAGGGGAACTTTGCAGCAAAAACAGCCCGTTAAATTCTAAAGAGAGGTTGGAAAATGGTCATGTTAAAATGAATTAAGGCTGTTTTTGACTCAAAACTCTACAGACGTTATAAGAGGAGTTAAAGGGGGAAAAATAGGGTACATGAGAAATGTAGGGTATGGGCCCTTTAAAGAGTGGTGAATGGAAAGAATGAGCAGGCAATGAAGAGAGAGGGAGAGAGAGAGAGAGAAAGAGAGAGATATGAAGTGACACTGTGTCAGAGATATGGTTGTGTAGAGCTCTTGACCTGGATGTGAGATTCTCTTGTTTAATTGAGGCTGTAATTACTCTCTCTCACCATGCCGTTCAGATAGTTATCTACACGCTGCAAGAGCTTATTATCATTAACTCAAGTGACTCGTCTCCTCTAAATCCACCCTAAAAATCCTCCCTCGCTCTCACTTCCCCTCAGCTCTTCAGCCAATATCAGCACTTTCTCCTTCAAGGAGACCAAAGGAAGCATCATCAAGCCCACTCGACAGAATGAGACTGGTCAGAATGAATCAGCTGGAGTGGACCCGAACAGGGCAGGATGGTTCAGACCTGAAAGAGCTGGACCAAGCAGCCGGAGCGGTGCGAATACCGAAGGGGCCGAGCCGACTGGCCTTTAAAAAAGACGTGTGTGGCGAGCGGTAATGACCTTGTGTGTTTGGCGCTGTTGACATATGTAGAGTAATGATGAGCTGGTCATTATGTAATCATTTTCTCTGGCTTCGTTCGGCTCCCACAGTTCCACCTGTTCAAACAGGCACCCAGCAGAGACAACAGATCCGCACAATGTGCTCCTGCTCAGCTAACATGCTCGCGCACTCCGCCGCACAGAGCCGGCATGCACGCGCCTGCATTTCACGCTCTGACCTCTGCTCTAATGAACCTCTGGGCAGAAAGTCAAACAAATAAATAAATAAAACAGCAGAGGCAACGAGGAAACGACAGGAGAGGGAGAGAGAGAGAACTGAACTGAACTGAATTGAATTAAACAGAACTAAATTAAACTGAACTGAGTTGAATTGAAATGAGCTGAAATGAATTTAACTGAACTGAACTGAGTTGAATTGAATTAAACTGAACTGAATTGAACTGACCTGAGCTGAACTGAATTGAGTTTAAGCTGAACTGAACTGAATTAAACTGAACTGAATTAAATTAATTGGATAGAAAAGTAGTGAACTGAATTAAACTGAACTGAATTAAATTAATTGGATAGAAAAGTAGTGAACTGAATTAAACCGAACTGAGTTTAATTCAATTGAACTGAATTGAGTTTACATTGAACTTAATTGAATTACACTGAACTGAATTTAATCAAAATGAACTCAGAATAATTTAATTGACCTGACCTGAACTGAATTAAACTGAACTGAGCTGAACTGAATTAAACTAAACTGAACGTAACTGAGTTCAACTTAATTGAACTGAACTGAATTGAACTGAACCAAACAGACAAACTGATCTGAATTGAACTGATTTAACTGCACTATGCTGAGCAAAGCTGAGCTAAATCGAATTGAACCTTATTGAACTGTCCTGAACTGAACTGAATTTAACTGATCTGAAATTAACTGAACTGAATTAGAAGTAAATGAACTGAATTAGACTGAACTGAATTAACTGAACTGGAATGAACTGCACGGAGTCAAATGGAACTGAACTGAAATGGACTGGAATTAATTACTGAACTATTAAAGTTGATCTATTCAGAACCGGGGCGTCACTAGAGGTTCATGGATCGGGGGCTAAACCTGTACTGGGGGGTCTGGGGGGCATGGTCCCCAAAGAGATTTTTTTTATTGGCCACAAAATGTTTATAATGCACTTTTAGAGCAGCAACTGCCAAAAAGTACATCAGCCGTTATAAGTATATAAAAATGGATATTTAGTTAATTTGGCCCACAGTAATTCTGCCTCTTCATAGTTTGTATTAAGCACAGAATCAGTATAACGAACACTGTATCATCCACTTACAACAGGCACAGATCAAGCAAAGGTACTGAAGTCCAGCAGTGCTGTCTCCTCTCTCAGATCAGCTGCAGGTCCAAAATGCGTTATTCAAACAGATTATAGATCAGTTTAGTCTCGGAAAGAGTGTGATTTTGCTCTGTATGCATAATTAATAAGCCAGGTGACAGAATTTCAAGGTCATGGTGACAAATATTATATTTTCTCAGTTAAACTGAATTGAATATTAATTTTAACTTACACAGCTCTCCCTCACTTTCTTCTGGATCACTAACCTCTGTCATATCTGCCCCTTCACTCTGGTCCTTCAGTTCCTTACTCTCCCTCTCTTCCTGTGTTTAGTAGTTAATACATTCATTTATTAAACAGATTTACAAGAACTCGAGGAAATAATGAACAATTCAATGTTTTTTGTTTTACCTGGTAAAAATCTAATCTGGCTGGCCTTCGACGGAGCTGCTGCCTCTTAATTTCCATCTATAGGTTGAGGAATTGAGGGATATAAAACTGTGTTACGACTTTTTCACACAAAGCTGAAGCTTCTCGTCTGAATTTTCCACCTTAAATGCTGCAGCCGTTTCACTCTGGCGGGAAAATTCAGCGAGAATCTGAACAGCCTCGTCCTTTTCACTGACATTAGCTTACTGTAAACAACAGTATGTGGCGAATACAGGCGGCATTTCCCAAAATACTGAGGAGAAACCTAAAAACTAAGAGTATAAAGAGCTGCCAGTAACGTTACTTATGCCCCTCCTGTTCGTTCACTCGCTATGAGCCGAATTAAACCGCAGACTCTGCGGGTTAAACTAGTTAGCTTCTGAGCTAACGTTAGCATTAGCCTAGCCTCTTTTCTTTACCTCACTTAAACCCAAAGTTAAATAAACATAACAGATATTCAGCTACACTGACCATAATTCGCCTCAAATCCATACTGTAGGTGGAGATTCACTCTGTTTAACACTGTTTCACTCTGTATATTTTAGATTTTGTATACGTTATAATGTTTATTTTTGTGCTTTTAGCCAAAATCCTGTCTCCAGCTCGGCTACTGACTACCTTGCAGTGCATAAACAGAGCCCCGCCCCCAGGCCTAATATGATTGGCTTACAGCGTATGAGGTCTGATATGATTGGCTGAACGTTACGCTAGTCAATCTCTAGTAGTACAGCAGAGACAGCGCTGCAGCAGCAGCTGCAGCAGCAGCGCCTCCCTCAGGCGCGCCCTGTTATTACAGTATACAGTATATTGTGAATGAGAATAAACTGTATTGATTCGGGCTAGTAATGTACATTTACTCAGGAAGGGGGGGCTAAATAACATCTAGGGGGGCTTTAGGCGCCCTAAAATTGGCCTAGCAACGCCCATGTTCAGAACTGATCTGAATGAAGTAAACTAAATTTACTAAACTGATCTGAATTTAACTGGACTGAATTAACTGAAGTGGGATTAACGGAACTAAGCTCAATTGAACTGAATTAACTGAACTGAACTGATCTGAATTAAACTGAACTAAACCAATTTCTCTGGAATGAACTGAACCGAGTCAAATAGTACTGAATTTCAATTGGATTGTGAAAATTAAGCTGAACTGATTTGAATTGAAAAGAACTGATGTAAATGAAAGGCTAAATTAAATTTAACGGAACTGACCTAAATTGAAATGAATTAACTGAACTCAATTAAACTGATCCGAATTAACTGAATTAAGCTTAATTGAACCAAACTGAACAGAACTGGATTGAACTGAACTGAACTGAAGTGATCTGAACAGAACTAATCTGAATCGAATCAGACTACAGTGATCTGAGTGGAACAGAAATGAATGTAATTGAACTGATCTCAATTTTACTGGCTTAAAATGAACTGAAGTGAAGTGAAGTGATCTGAGTTGAACTCATCTGAACGGAATTGGACTACAGTGATCTGAATGGAGCAGAAATTAACATAATGTAACTGAACTGATCTAAACTGAACTGGCTTAAACTGAACTGAACTGGAGTGATCTGAATAGAACTGATCTGAATGGAATTGAACTGATCTGAATGTAATTGAACTGATCTGAATTGAATTGACTTTGATTGAGCTGAACTGAACTGAGAGAGAATTCTATAGAGGTCAGCCGTGTGCCATACATGTGAGAGAGCAAGGACTCCATTAAAATGCTAATTCTGTTCTGCTGCAGTGCGCAGTGTCTAGCGTAGCCTGTGGCGCACATGCAAGGAGAGGCGAAAGGGACTTTGCTCAAACGAGAGGCTCTACAAATTATAGTTTGTTTGTATATTCCAATAATTTTCCAATTTCACCAAAACCAAAAATCATTCTCCCTGCAAATGCCCACAAAAATAAACAACTGTGTTTGGTCGCTGGATAATCAATAGGCAGTCACAAAGCGTACTGAATGAAAATGAGCCTACGAAGAGGACATAGCATGGTCCAGATTATTTATCTGCCCCTAAATGCATCAGTTATCAGCCTCATGTAACCTGTCACAAACAATGTAGCTCATAACTACTGACTATATGACTTACCAACAGAGCCATTTATGAGAGACTAGACATGACTCTTTATTATTTATGACTGTCTCCATGGGAATGACCTCACTCATTATTGTCTTCAGAAGGTCAGTATAGCTCATTGCCACAAGGCCACTGACCAAGCATCATCTTCCTGACTAGGTACCAAAGATTTAGGTCATCTTAAATGACCTAAAACTGACATTTAGTATGTGATTTGCTGTGTTATATATTATGCTGTAGTGCGTAACAAGATCTGGGAACAAGATCATGCTTTTTTAAGCTGCGGTCAAGGTTTAAGTATCTCATTACCATGCCTTACTAAGTTGTGACCACATATTAGGATCTCATTTCTATGCCTTACTAAATTATGGCTATGACTTAATTATTTAGTCCGCACGCCTTACTAAGTCATGGCCACGTATTAGGATCTCAATCCAACGCCTTACTAAGTCATGGCCACGTATTAGGATCTCAATCCAACGCCTTACTAAGTCATGGCCACAACTTAATTATTCCATTTCCATGCCTTACTAAGTTGTGGCCACATCTTAATTATCTTGTTACCATGCCTTACTAAATCTTGGCCATGACTTCATAACTTCGTTCCCATGCCTTACTAAGTTGTGGCCACGATGTAATTATCTTGCTCCCATGTCTTACTAATTCATGGCCACAACTTAATTATCTCATTCCCATGCTTTACTAAGTTGTGGCTATGACTTAATTATTTAGTTCCCACGTCTTACTAAATCATGGCCACGACTTTATTTTCTTGTTCCCATGCCTTACTAAGTTGTGGCCACAACCTAATTATCTCGTTCCCATGACTTACTAAGTCATGGCCACTACTTTATTATTTTGTTCCCACACCTTACTAAATCGTAGCCACCACTTAATCATTTCGGTCCCAAACCTTTCTAAGTTGTGGCCACAAATTAATTATCTCGTTCCCACACCTTACTAAATCATGGCCACACATTATTTTTATTTATACAGGATGTGTCCAGCAGGGCTCCTTACTGTTCAGATTAAACATGTAACTCACAACAATCTGACTTGATTACGATTCCTTAGGAAACAATCCAGAGCATCGTGAAATCTCAGATTACACTATGATTTAATCAGAATTGATTTTCAACTGGCAATCAGCCAATTCATTATATTAACACTCCTTATATCTGATTTTGTCTGATCTGTGCTTTATGAGGTACGTATAGTGAGGCAGGTGAGGCGCTGTATTTGAACGCTGCTCTATACCAAAATGTCGCCGCGTAATTATACGCAACTTAATGTGCTAAATAGCCCGTCGCCTCTTAGTGTCAGTGTAGCACTTCATTTGAGTTATGATATTTAAAGGCAACTGGTTTTTCATTTAAGAACATCAAATGCTATAATAACACAGTACAGTAAAGTGATGGCTAAATCTATCATATTTGGGGGGGGTTATATAAAATGTGCCAAAACTTTTGCACAGACCACATTTTATGTTTGTTTTTTTCCCCCAAATATGTTAAATTCAGCAATCAAACAGTAATTTTGCACTAAAATGTCCAGAAGTGTGTTCTCTGTAGAGGACGTGTTTACTTATTCACACTTGGAAAACACATGGAATTTGACCAGGGGTGCCCAAACTTTTGCACACGGCTGTATATCACTAAGAGGATGATACTACAGTAGATGAATGTACACAATAAAAGCAAGGAAAACCGCCTGAGAATTTAATTTTGGCCTAAAAAATGAGCTCATCCATCATTTTCTTCACTGCTATTATAAATGATTATAATCTATCTTGAAATTCCAGGCTGCTGCAGGTCAATTAGCACCTTTAGACTGATAGATCATCGTCAATCAATGCACTTTTGCATGTGTATATAAAATAATAACCGCCACATGATTTGCTCCTTGTGTTCAGATGCAATAAATTGTTAAAAGCTGCCCCGAAACAGGAGCCTTTGCCCTCCTGGACAGTTTATCGTCCGTCTGAAGCTCTGGAGCGTTTCGGTTTCAGGCCTTTCTCTTATTTCTCCATTACAGTGGACTCTGCAGTAAAAGCCCTTAAACCCTGAAGCCTCCTGGGTCGGATACAAGTGCTCAGGATGGGTCAGTGATGGAGGGGACAGTGCGGAGGCTCAGACTGGACGGATGTGCGCGTGTATCTTCGGTGCCTAATGGGCCGAACACGGCCGAGGCTGTAAAAATGATGATGGGCCAAGGTAACATCAACGATCGATAGAGGTTGGCGGCATAAAACACTCCGTGATCAGCGGCTCTTCACAATTAGTCTCTCTCTCTCCCTCTCTCTCTCTCTCTCTCTCTCTCTCTCTCTCCAGGTTTCTTGCACTCTGTCTTTCTCTCTCTCTCTCTCTCTCCCTCCCTCCCCCTCTAGGTCTCTTGCACTCTGTCTCTCAGAGTCTCTCTCTCCTTCTCTCTCTCTCTCTCTCTCTCTCTTTCTTTCTCTCTGTCTCTCTATTAATAAGTGTTGTTATTATTTAGTCAATGTAAACAGTGTAGACTGAAATATTATAAGCTGTGACACTGCAAGGTTTTTCAGATCACAATATTTTTTAAAACTTTCGAAACTTACTGACTCTAATACACCCTTCTTTTCTGTCTCCCTCTTGGTCTCTCTCTCTCTCTCTCTCTCTCTCTCTCTCTCAGTTCAGTTCAGTTCAGTTCAACAGTGCTTTAGTGGCATGAATGTAATAAAATACACTATTGCCAAAGCAGTTAATAAGAAACACATAAACATAAATAAGAAAAAGATGATATAATATGTTATAATAGAACACTAGAAATTACGTTATTTACAGGGTTATTAGTAATCAAAGAAAAAGAAAAGGAAAATAAAAGAGTCAAATCTCTCTCTTTCTCTCTCTCTCTTTCTCTGTCTCTTGTTCTGTTTCTCTCTCGATCTCTATCTCTGTCTTCCACTTTCTCTCTCTCTTTTTCTCTCTGTCTCTCTCTTTTTCTGCGTGTTTGTTTCTTTCGAAATGTAGGTATTGTGAAATAAACTGAGTCTGTTCTACAGTTTCTCATTAGGTTGAATGAATAACCGACTCTAAATGTAGGTATTGTGAGCACATAGTGGGTGGAGCATCATAACAGGCAATTCATAGTAGCTACTGAATAATAAGTCATAATGTAATTAATATAAGGCTGGAGTTTAGAGGGTAGACTAAGCTCTCTTTAATGTCAGTCACACCGCAGTTACGTTACGAGCCTGCTGTGTGTTTACAGGATCAGCTCGGCTAAGTCTCTGATCACGCTCGGTTGCGCAAGAGTCCAAGCAATTAAACCCACCCATACACCCCCCACCTCCTCAATACACATGCACACACCCCAGGGGAGCAGAGCAGGCGGGTTACACACGATGCTGTGAAAAATCGAACAAAACTGACCTTCTGCCAGCGATCAAAGAGAGAGAGAGAGAGAGAGAGAGAGAGAGAGAGAGAGAGAGAGTGAGAGAGAGAGACTACATGCTCACACTCATACTCAGGTTTGTTTTTATACAAGGTCATGCATATGGGTGTATATACACACACACACATACATAAACATATAGGGCTGGTATGAGTGGATCTATCGTCTCTGACTTTACATCTACAAGGTGGACCAACAAGGTAGGAGTGTCTAATAGAGTGGACAGTTAGTGGACACAGTGTTTAAAAACTCCAGCAGCACTGCTGTGTCTGATCCACTCAGACCAGCACAACACACACTAACACACCACCACCACGTCAGTGTTACTGCAGTGCTGAGAATGATCCACCACCCAAATAGTACCTGCTCTGTGAGGGTCCATGGGGGTCCTGACCATTGAAGAACAGGGTGACAAAGTATGCAGAGAAACAGATGGACTACAGTCTGTAACTGTAGAACTACACAGTGCTCCTATGTGGTCAGTGGAGCTGATAAGGTGGACACTGAGTATAGAATCAAGGAGGTGTGCTTAATGAAGTGACTAATGTATGTAAAAATATACAACAGTATGGATTTTTTCTTACTGCGATGAAGTATTCCCGTGGTTTGGTGGTTTATCGCTCCACTAAAAAGGGACAGAAAGCCGAAATTTAACCAGTTGTAGCCTGATCGGCTAACTTAACGTTAGCTTAGCGAGCTTAGCTTGCCTTTCTGACACCGACACAAGTTTAGCTAAATAAAAATGACTCAGTTCTGAGGGAGTGAAGTCAGACAAGTGGGGCTAAAGGGGCAGAAAAGCACAATTAAACCTGTTCTATTGTGTTTGAATCTTCAGCTTGATCGGCTAACTTAACGTTAGCTTAGCGAGCAGCTACAGTGCAATCACCACAGTACAGGCCTGATTCTGACTGTTGTTCAAGTTTAGATGATAAAAACTAATGTCTGAGATGTCTGACAGAGCAAAAGCCAAGTGAGTGACAGAAACTCTAAATCAAACCTGTTCTGTGGTGCGATCACAGTGGTACTTCACTCCTCTCGCAAAGGCCTCAGGGACTCCTAACTGTCACTGCTGGCCCGCGGTTGTACCTCCGTCTGAGGCAGGTGTGCTGCTGCCAAGTCCAACAAACACTGCAGGACGGGTAAGTCTAAGTTGTGATCTTAGATTAGACATATTTCCTCACAAGACAGATACTTTTTCCTAAAAATTCGGCATTCTGCCTCATCCAAATTCAATGGCTGCACATTGTCGTCTGGCTCAAAGCCAAAATGTGGCTAAACTGGGACATAACGTTTGGCTTGGGAACTACACTATATGGACAAAAGTATTGGGACACCTACACATCACACCCACAGGACATTTTATGACACCCCATTCTAAATCCATAGGCATTAATATGGAGTTGGTCCACCTTTGAAGTCATAACAGCTTCCACTCCTCTGGGAAGCTTCTACAAGATGTCGGAGAGAGTCTGTGGGAATTTCTGCCCATTCATCCAGAAGAGCATTTGTAAGGTCAGACACTGATGTTGGATAAGAGGGCCTGGCTCGCAATCTCCATTCTAGTTCATCCCAAAGGTATTAGATGGGGTTGAGGTCAGGGCTCTGTGAGGTCAGTCAAGTTCTTTCTCACCAAACTCACCCAGTCAGGCCTTTATGGAGCTGCTTTGTGCACTGGGGCTCAGCCATGCTGGAACAGAAAAGGTTCTTCCCCAAACTGTTCACACAAAGTTGGAAGCTTAGAATTGTCCAAAATGTCTTGGTGCTGAAGCATTAAGATTCCCCCTCACTGGAACTAAGGGTTCTAGACCAACCCCTGAAAAACAGCCCCATATCATCATCCCTCCTCCATCAAACTTTACAGCTGGCACAGTGCAGTCAGGCAGGTAACGTTCTCCTGGCATTCTCCAAAACCAGACTCGTCCATCAGACTGACAGATAGTAAAGCGTGATTCGTCACTCCACAGAATATGTTTCCACTGCTCCAGAGTCCAGTGGCAGCGCTTTACTCCACTCCATCCGACGCTTGCCATCGTGCTTGGTGATGTAAGGCCCGTGTGCAGCTGCTCGGCCATGAAACTCTCGCCATGAAGCTCCCGGCGCAGTTTTTGTGCTGATGTTGATGCCAGAGGCAGTTTGGAGCTCTGTAGTGAGTGATTCAACAGAGGATCGGCACTGTGCACTTCAGCGCTCGGCGGCCCCAATCTGTGAGTTTGTGTTGTTGCTCCTAGGTGCCTCCATTTCACAATAACAGCACTTACAGTTGGCAGGGGCAGATCTAGCAGGACAGAAATTTCACAAGCTGACTTGTGGCAGAGGTGGCATCCTATGACAGTGCCATGGTTAAACTCACTGTACAACCCATTCTACTGCTAGTGCTTGTCTAATGCAAGGCAAAGCGTTTAATTCTATCCACCTGTTATCAATGGGTGTGGCTGAAACACTTGAACTCAGTAATTAGTAGGGGTGTCCCAATACTTTTGTCTGTATAGTGTAGATTTGTGGCCATTGTTGAATGGAATACTGCGAACCTGCTAGTGCCAACTGTATGGACAATACCAAATAAGTGTGTTCACTTGCAAACTCCAGCTGTTTGTTATGCTTCTGTCTTTTATGTCTGTGAACTGTGTGTATATATTTAACTGAATGTTATCTGTAGATTCCACAAGGACTCAAGCCCAGAAATAATTAATAATAATCATACACACAAAGGAAATCCCTCATATGTTTAATAGACTGTCCCTCCCCATCGCGCGAAGCTGAAGTGACCAGCAACTGAAAAGTTTTGTTTCTCCAGAAGCTCTTGAACATAGGAAGATAATCAGCGTTGATAAATAAAGAATGATTATTATATTTATATTCCATATATATACACACACACCATGTGCACTCCTGTAATTTTCACCTGCAAATATGACGGGACTGGGGGCTTCAGTGTGAAGCCAGAGAATGTTTAAGCTCCTGTTTTCCGCTCTGGGCGCAACCAGGTTTAGAACTGAGGGATATATATGAAAATACTGTCATCAATATTTATTAGATCTGTATTAGTAATACTGATACTTTCATTTGTGGCAAAATTCAGAATTCATTATATTAGTAAAAATATCTGTGTCACGTTTGTTTACGAAATAATTAATACTAAGATGGATTATTGGTTGTATCAGCCACATTACAGATATTGGGAGGGCTGTATCCCCCCAGTACCCCCCTGATAATTACGCCTATGGTACACACACACACACATTTCCCGTTATCCGTCTCTGTCTGCCTGCTTTCCATATGAAACACCTTTTCAGTATTAATGTGCATGAAATGGTAGAGTGAGGGAGGAGGGGTTCTCATTCTGCTGAAACTGCTGGGCTCTGATTATCACATGTAGAGCGTTAAATCTGCGCTGTGGAGCGCAGGCCTGCTGACGGATGAGCGCTCCCTTTATTTTTATTACGTTCCCTTGTTAGATGGCTATCTCTGCTGTTCTCCGCTCACCTCCTTTCCTCGTTTCTTTTCTTTTCCCCAGTGGAACTCCAGAGTTTACAGTGTTTCATCTTAAAAGAGGCTCCGTTCCTGGATTATTCCTCCGGACTGGCTTGCGTCTGACACTTTGTGTTTGTAACAGCCATTTCCGAGAGGACAGTTTTGAGAAATGATGCCATGAACTTGGTAGAACAGAATCATGTAGTGTAGGGATCACTGTATAAATATGACCTGGGGAAATACTCCTTGGGCCAGACACCATTAACCATGTCTCTTAGAAGCTTTAAGCTAAGTTAGAGCTGACATATGTAGTATTAATTGGCCGGGGCGCACCGGCAGGTCCAAAGCTTTATTACACACTTCTATAACCTAAGAATGGCTCAGCCAGTTTGCACTGAAGTCACTGTAGTTACTGAATAATAAGGCTTAGTAAGTAATAAACCTGGAATTTTAAGGGGTTAAACTCAGTGTGCAACAGTAAACATTCATCACTGTTTGTTGAAACCAGTTTTATACATTTTATTTCTTGAGATTCTTGACGATGTTTGGTTTTCTTTATGCTGAATTTAGTTATTATATTATTGCATTAATTGATTTAATTCTTCACTGCCAATCTTAAATAAGGCCTACCTGTAGTAATTTCACCAGCCGTCTCTAGAGGGCATATCGGTCACTGCCACTAGAGTTTGACATGATAGAGGGAGTTTTTTCTTTATGCTGTATTTAGTTACTATACACTCGTGGGTCATTTCAGGACGCCGGTTCGTCACATTAATGACAGATTTGAATCACTTACCTAAACGAGTATGAACCATCCTGTCAGAGAGATCGGATTTGAGCAATGAGGAGCGCATACTTAAATACGCGCTTAAAAAGATGGTTCTGCAAGGGTTCTTTAGCAAGGAAAATGGTTCCATATAGAACTGTGAACACTTAAAGAACCTATTTCATGATTAAAGGGTTCTTTGCATGGTGAAATGGTTCTTCAGATTGATGAAGAATGTGTTGCGTATGATTCTACATAGAACCTTGTTGAAAAGGGTTCTATGTAGCACCAAAAAGGATTCTGCTATTGTTATGATAAAAGCTTGTACAACAGAAGAACTGAGCACTTTTCTATATCAATTTCTATATCAATCTGAAGAACCATTTTACAACGCAAAGAACCCTTTAAGCACGCAAAGGGTTCTTTGAGTGTTCATGGTTCTTTATAGAACCATTTTCTTTACTAAAGGACCTTTAAAGAACCATCTTTTTTTAGGAGTGTATATCTTTGTATTATTTAATTCTTCACTGACAATCTTTGAAATGAGGCCAACCTGTAGTAATGGCACCAGCCACTATACAGAACCATGAACACTCAAAAAACTATTTGCATGCTTAAATGGTTCTTCGCATGGTGAAATCGTTCTTCAGATTGATAAAAAATGTGCTGTATATGGTTCTATAAAGAACCTTTTTGAAAAGGGTTCTGCTATTGTTACAAGCTTGACATCGGACAACAATAGCAGAACCCTTTTTTTGCGCTACATAAAACCATTACAACACATCCTCCATCAATCTGAAGAACATTTCATGATGCATGGAACATTTTAAGCATGCAAATGGTTCTTTGAGTGTTCATGGTTCTATGGTTCAATTGGTTCAATTGCAAAGTATGCAGTTTGGCCAGGGGTGCCCAAGGTTTTGCACACAGCTATACATGCACGTTAAAAAGCTTCCACCCAGCCCACTTGGTTACTGTTGCTACATCCGATAAAAGCCCAGCAGGCCTCTGCACAGACATTATGAGGGACACATTATGTAGAGAAAAATTATAGTTCTACAATTACAGACTGTAGCAATATGAATGTGAATTAAACAAATGGCATCTTATCAAGAGAAAACAGTGTGAGATATCTCAGAGGAAATCAGAGTTTTTTCCCAAAGCAGCCAAAAATACCAGGCTTACCCGCCCAACACTCAAGGCTGATGTTACCCTTTATGCTACCTAATTGCTACGAATTGCTGAGTTGCAACTGTTTAAAAGCTCCTCAGAGCCTCGCATAAATCCCTGCTTTTCTCAAAATAACAAAAGCTTGGTTTGGAAATATATTAATGCTTCAAAATGCCAGTAGCTTTCACATCCAAAACGAACCACAGAGGAGATCACAGCATGGACCAGGGGTCGCAACCCAAATGTTAAGAAGAGTCATTTTGTCCTTTCAACAAAAATCAGACCAGCTTGGGAGCCACAACATTTTATGTCCTTTTTACCATCTTGGCTGTAAATATGTCTCAGTATGTGCTGATGTGCTAGCATAGGCTAAAAATATTATATAAACAAAAACGCAGACTTTAGATCAGCTATAGGCGCTTTTCTCACATCTCTGGCAGGAAACATTTCCTCAAAAGTGGAACAGTTTCTTGAAAATGTCTCTTAACGTTCAACTTTTCACAAAGCTGAAGTTGCCTTTCATTCGCCTGATGCAGCAGAATGTGACTGCTGCACCATTTAAGGTGGAAAGGGAAAATCCGAAAAAGAATCTTGTGAATGAGAAATTGACTTTAGCTTTGCAACTTTTTAGTGTTTGACAGTTTCTCATTGCAGATTAAATGTATCAGGAAACCAGCTGGAGAGATTATAAACGTAAATAAGTCCATTCATCTCCAAATTATTGTAAAAATGTTCGTCTTAAATCTCTCTCTTTGTCGTTTCGTTAGCTACTAGCTAGGCGAGATTATTGTCTGCGTTGCTATGGTGACCAGCAGTCTGCGCTGATCTTCAGGGTTGAAGGGTGAATTAGCAGTTCTACATTAACTCCAGAGTTTAAGACCATTTATTGTTAAACTGTGTTGAACGATCAGCAGAGCTTTATTTTACTGTAAGGGAGGATTATTTTATTTTTACCTACAAATCTAATTCAGCTGTGGAGCCGAACAGGACAGTAAAAGAGCCGAATGTTGTTGACCCCTGGCCAGGACAGTTCTGATCTTTGTTGTCAGAGACTCACTGTTTCATATGAAGATCTTTTCAAGCCCCTTCAGCCGAGTTCTGCCAAGTGCCAGTCTGTGTCATGTGTCTTGACTGCTGGATCCTTTGTTGTTAATAATTGATCAGAGTGGGCAAAAGCTGTCCACCCCTTCTACATCTTCACCATCACACTCTTTCCCATCGTCATAACCTTTGTTTTCCTCATACTAAGCTGAAGTCCCATCATTTCACTCTAAGAGCCTTCAGGTCTTCCAGATTTTCTGCTACAAGTGTCGTGTCATCTACAAATAGATGGTTATTCATGTTTCATCCACTAATCTTGAATCTGTCTTCCTTTTTCTCTTATACATCAGTTTTTAGGAGTTTTTAAACACCTCAGTGTTGCTGCTGGACTGAGAACCAAAAATATCCAGCCAACAGTGTCCTGTGTGCACTGATGAAGGACAAGAGGATCATCATCATCATCATCTTAAACTGCTTAATCCAGATGGGGTTGTGGTATCAGTTGGGAGAGCAGAGAAACCCAGACGATCCGCAACTTCCTCCAGCTCATTCCGGGGGACCTGAGTCGCTTCCAGGCCAACTTGGAGATAGAATACCCTCCAGCGGGTCCTAGGATGACCCCAGGGTCTCGTCCCAGTAGGCTGAGACTGGTAAACCCCCACCAGGAGGTGTCCAGGGGGCTTGAACCAAATCAACTGGCCCCTCTCAGTGTGGAGGAGCAGTGGCTCTACTCTGAGCTTCTCACCCTGTTGAGCAGAGTGTAGCCCACCACCCTGCAAAGAGGCTCAGTTCCACCACTTCTACCTGCGACCTCATTCTTTCGGTCATTACCCAAAGCTCATGACCACAGGTGAGGGTTGGAATGAGGCCGACCGGTAAACAGAGAGCTTTGCCTTATGGCTCAGCTCCCTCTTCAGCACTACCGTCTGGTACAGTGACCGCATTACCATTTTTTTATAGTCAATAGGCCGAGACTGATCAATGGCATATAATTGAGCAGATCTATGTAGTACGTTTCTCTAATCCTTGTCAAGGCGTTGAGGTTTAGCTTTGTCTATTACTGAATTCAGTGTCTCAGACGCAGTGATTTATGTTAATGTGCTTCCAGCCGAATGCTGCTTGTTTTTTTACCTCTTTTCTGCTCGAGGAGCTCAGCGTTCATGTCATCACTCAGAATCATAATATTTGGCCTGAGCTCCCTCATGAGAACCTAACGATCAGAACGGCTTGCGTATGGATTTCAGTAATATGGGCTTTGTTTGTCGTATCGTGTTGTGGGATCTGGTTAACACATCTTGATCCATGCAGATGGTGGAGCCACTTTATCAAGACGAGCGACAGAAATGAATAATGTGTATAGTGAAAATCTGAACTGGGCTTAAATAATGTTACCAAACGCTTAAAGCCATCAGTCAACTAAGCAACTAAGGGCCCTTTATAGCAGTGCTAATGCATTTTGCACACGAGGGCGCCACTGAGCAGCAACTGACTTCATGAGTTTGGATTTTAGGTTGTGGCACTGTTGAGAGGCGGAATCGGGGAGGAGACTATGCAAATTTACAAACAGAGCAATTTACTAATGTGAACTGAAGGTGAGATAAGACAGACTGTATTTATTAAAAGCAAGTTTTTCTTTTTATCTTTTCACTTATAGACGTGTAACTTGTTTTAGGATTTGCGGTATAGTTGTCACGTCTTTATTTTTGCTTTCACTTTGGGCGGCGCTTTAGCTCCTCTCATAGGAAAAAATAAGCAAGGTTTATTTATTAAATACATTTGCAAACGTAAGAAAATAAATGTATTTATTTATTTTTATTTTTTTGCATTCATTTTAGGCTATTAGAACCTCCAGCTCTTCCAGAGAGAATTTCTCCTCTCTTTCTGATTTCATCTGTCTACAGCTGTTGAAATGAGTCGATCTGAACCTAAATTAGCCAATTTGCGGTTGACGTCATTTAAACTGCAGCCATATGTGCCTCTAAATCTTAGCGTGCGCTAGAAGGTTTTGCGCACTCCTTAGTAAACATTTAAACATCAAGACAAACTTTTATCTGCGCTAAACCTTTTCAGATTCTTTCTATTTACTTTATGATGACATCTAGATTACGAGACACAATCTTTACATCATTTTATGATGAAATTTAACACAGGTATGAAGCACAAGTTGAAACACTGACTTCTCCGAAAACAGTACGTTCTCCTTTAAAATTGCAGTTCCCAAGCAGAAAGTCTGTTTGTGTTTTGGCCTGCGATCCCACCCACTGCCCATTTCCCAGTAACATTTCAACACCCTGGGTTGCCAGATATGAGACAAATTGGCAGGCAAACACAGCGTACTTCAGTCATGGATGTAAGCAAACCAACTATGCTATTATAGCAAACTATAATTATATATTTTGTTGTTTTTCTGTGTGAAAATATCTTAGCACATCCTCTAGAGTGTTGCAATTTTCCTGTGTTTTATATATATGTGTGTGTGTGTGTGTGTGTGTGTGTTTGTGTGTGTGTATTATGTTCTATAATAAAGTTTAACATTTTGTGGACAAAATAAAAACATACAATATAAAATGTGCCATAACTTTTGCACAGGCCACATTTTATGTTTTTTTTTCCCTCCTAATGTGTTAATTACATTATTCGGTATATAAACAATAACTGTGCATTAAATTATGCAGAAGTGTGTTCTCAGTAGAGAACGTGTTCATTTATTCACACTCAGAAAACCAACAAAATCATGACCGGGGCACCCAAACTTTTGCACACAACTGTATTCCTGTCTTTTTCATACTTCCTGTACCAGCGTAGTGGTGTGGTTGGAGATTTCACTGCCTCTGCCTGAGAACCTAATGTAAAACGAAAGTAGCCAGAACTACTTTTTTGCCATTTTTCTCCAGTAAAACTTTCTAAGAACAGTTTTGGTAAGATCTAAACACTGCCCTTTTAGAATGTAAACAGTGTAGTTTCAAATTTATGTTATATAGTCACTCATTTTTAACGTTTACTCACAGAATTAAGAAGCTGCCCATTGACTTCTATTATAAGCGAGCTTTAAGTCAACAGGTTTCATGCTCTTGTCTGAGTTCAGGGAAGCATTTTGAATCCACTGTCTGTGCTAATGGAGTGCACACAACAGCTGCAGCAGATAGAGATCAGGTTGAAAAATGCTGGAGTTTCCCTTTAACGAAACATCCAGTTCAGATGAGCTGATTGTAGGAAATGGGCCGGCCAGAGTAATTACACTCCACGCGTGTGTGTGCAAGGCGAGGTAACTGCGGCTCCTCGTCCACCCTGAAAGAGAGTGTAAAATCTGATAGATTGTGAAATCCAGTGCATGAAAGCGCAGACCCCGCCGCTGACACTCCAGTGTTCTAGAGAAACGTTCTGTGCTCTGAAATCATTATTGAAAGCCTGAGGGGCAGGAATGTAAGATGAAAGCTCGGAGAACGCCATGACTACCTTAGATCATTTCACACCAGCCACACTCATTTTATTTTTGCCATCCGTCTATGCATAACACTCGCTCGGCCTAGCAGTGTGGGCATCTGAAATACCTCTAGAAGGTTTACATTCAGAGAATTTCAAGTGCTTCAGGAAAAAAAACATCTTCAAGGGTTGATATTTTGTTTTTTATATCATACATAAAATCAGATATTCATTATGGAGGCACAGATGCTTCTCAGTTACTTTATTCTGCACCACAACAACAAGTATTTAACTTTTATACGACCATCTTCCAACTTCTCTTTAATATATGTAAATGAGCTTCGTTCTGATTGGCCCTGTATAGTGCCACGTTCAAAAAGCACTCCGCCAATGAGAGGAGTTCAGACTGAAATGCTCAGGGAAAAAATAAATCTCAGCTGCTTCTTTTGGATGTGTGGATTCATTTGCTTCCTGACAGCCAGGAACAGCACAGCGTTTACTTGTATTATCTTCTAATACAGCTGAACTGCTGTAGGCTGAATGGGCAGTGCTAAACTTCTGTATACAGAATGGGCGGAGCTAAACTGCTGTAGGCTGAGTGAGAGGTGCTACACTTCTATAGCCTTAATGGGGAGGTCTAAACTGCTGTAGCTGAATGGTGGGGCTAAACTGCTACGGACTGAATGGACAGGGCTAAACTGCTGTAGCTGAATGGTGGAGCTAAATTGCTGTAGACTTAATAGGTGGGGCTAAACTGCTGTAGGCTAAATAGGTGGGGCTAAACTACTGTAGGCTGAATGGGCGGGGCTAGACGTTTGTAGCCTCAGTGGGAGGGGCTAAACTGCTGTAGGCTTAATGGGAGGGGCTAAACTGCTGTAGGCTTGATGGGAGCGGCTAAACTGCTGTAGGCTAAATGGGAGGGGCTAAACTGCTGTAGCTGAATGGTGGAGCTAAACTGCTGTAGACTGAATGGTGGAGCTAAACTGCTGTAGACTGAATGGTGGAGCTAAACTGCTGTAGCTGAATGGTGGAGCTGAACTGCTGTAGCTGAATGGTGGAGCTGAACTGCTGTAGCTGAATGGTGGAGCTAAACTGCTGTAGCTGAATGGTGGAGCTAAACTGCTGTAGGCTAAATGGGAGGGGCTTAACTGCTATAGGCATTAGTCATCCTTGCCACTGGCTCTGCTAATTGCGAATAACAAAATCCAAGACAAATGAAACCAGATGGGAAAAATCAATTAAGACTTTAATTTTTTGTTTTGAAAGTTGACGACAGGTTGTCACATGAATAGTTGTCAGATTTGATCATTTACTCAATAAATAAACTGATAAATAAACACAGAAATGGGAAGGGTCTCATTTTTTTGGTAGGTTGATGCTCTTTGCCATTTGCTCATTGAACGTTTTGACATGAGCCAATCAAATTAAAGCAACAACAGCAGTAAAGGAATAGAAACACGCAGATAGTCTTACAGACTTGTGCTTGAGGTCCATCTACACAGATGCTGTGATTCTCCAGCACCTTCACACGTTCTGATTCTGGACAGTGTGCTGATTATCAAACAAACTGTCCTGTACCAACAAGACTGAGGCGTTCATACAAAGTGGAATAGTGTGGACAACACGGGTTTAGGCCAACAGCCGTGTATCTAATATACTGTATTGCTCCAAGTATGTCTGAAAGTGGCTACTGTCCAGCTATTGTGGACGATGACTGAGTGGGTCCCATCAGATAAGCTCAAAGTGTGTTCAAAGGGTGTCCCCTGAAATACATACACTGAGTTGCCAGTTTATTACAAGTATCTTGCAGCTACAGTGGCCATTTTATCAGAAACACCCACCATATAGGTGCAGCCCCCCTCCACCATTGGACCATCGCTGACCAGATGTTATTTGGGTGGTGCACCATTGTGCTGCTGTACACCTATTGACCATTTAACATCCCTCCCTTGTAGGCCCACTTAGAAGCTCAGTATCCTTTCGTTAAAGGTCAGTTTCTGACCGCAGAGCCGCTCCTGGAGAGTTTAGGTTGGTTGTCCACAGCAACAGGCAAGAGTTTGTAACTGTAAACCTACAAAGTGCACCGATGTGGTAGGTGTTTCTGATAAAACGGCCAATGAGGGTAGGTGGGTCAATGACAAATAAGGCCTGCAAAATGATAACTGAATACATTTTTGTATTTGCAAAAATCTTTCATGTGTTAAAATTTATTTTTCATAGCTTTTATTACAGAATTCCTTTGTAAACAGGACCAATTTTACCACTAAGGAAATGTCAAGTGGTGCAACCACACAATAATTAATTTATTAAGAAAATGGAGAATTAATAAGCATTATTATAATAAAAACACGTGTTCAGGGTTTTCCTGGGGTCGCACCAGCTGACTTGTTAAACTGGAGGCTGAAAACATTTTTAAAAATGTTCAATATTTGTAAAGGGGCTACTTTGGCATTGAAGGTCACTAGGGGTCTTTTTTTATGGTGCAATACCCTGCTCATACTTTATTAAAAGCATGTCAGAATAAAAGTCCTTTGTTTTCGGTTGTGCTGTGTGAAATTTGAGTTGAATACTTTTAAAGCGGCCCTATTTTGCAAACATAAAATAATGGCTAAACTAAACTAAACTAAAAATTTGATGACTAAATTAGGCTTTAGAACAGTTTGCTTAACCTGCAAATATGGTTGGATGGTCGCACCACATGACATTTTTAGACTTTGGGATGCCTAAAACGAATTTTATTCTAATGCACTGAAAATGTATTCATGAAAAGAAGGCATTTCAGAGTACTATGATATATGTTATGTATTTATTAAAGTATTTAATAGCAAAATAATGGGCTTGGGCACTAAAAATGCTAAAAAAAAAAAAGGTTGTTAACCCAAATACAAGGTAGCTGGCAACTCAGTGTGGTGTTTAATTGGGCAGCACTGGCCTCTAGGTGTGCTCGCTGTAAGGAAATTGATGGAAAGTATCCGCCTCCCAAACTCTGCTCTGAGATCAGTTTTCCTGACCTTATTGATAATATGATAAGCTGAAGGAGGATAGAAGTTTTGGCTCTGGGCCAGCGCTCGGAAGCAGGTGCTCTGCCTGCCGGAGTAATGAAATGCTACGCAAAGACATTTCCATTCAAACCTAAAGTCTCCTGAGGACCTATTGTTGAGCCGAGGCCTTTTTGGCATGGTGCCACTGCTTAAAACGATTGAAACATGGAAAGAAAACATGGGTTTTTTTTCAGTAGGGGAAAAAACTGTACAACAGCAGATACCAGTGGAAACAAGTGCATTTGAATGCTTTAGGCATTCTACTCACAGTGCGCGGAAAAGTGTAGATAAAGAATGTGTCCATTTGCATTCATGATCATGTATGTATGAACACAAATATGCACAAAAAAGCAGCAAAAAAAAAGCGTACACGCACAGGGAGCGCATACACTTCCCTGCAAACACACACAGCTTGCCTTAAGCTCCTGAAGACACACACTCACCCCAGCGCCGACAGTTTGTCTGGCTCGGAGGTGAAGGTGCATCTGCAGGAATAAACAATATAATGTATTTTACAAACCCCAATTCCACATTAGGACAGTGTGAGAAAACAGTTATAAATCCACTTTAACATGTATTTTAACAAAAACAATACAAAGACAAGATATTTAATGTTTCACCTGATCAAATTCACTGTTTTTTTGTAAATATATGCTCATTCTGAAAAGGATGCCTGCAGCATGTTGCGAAAGCAACTTAAACAGGTGATGCAATCATGCTAGTCCTTTATGAGCGAGGATTGGTTGAGGTTCACCAAAAAATGCACCAGAGAATAATCATCACAGTTTAAGAATAACATACATAAGCATCTGAGATATTTCACCCTCTAGAGCGCATAATATGGTTATAAGATTTAGAGAATTTAGAGAAATCTCTGTGGGGCTGAATGGGTGGGGCTAAACCGCACTGCTGTAGGGTGAATGGGTGGGGCTAAACCACACTGCTGTTGGCTGAATGGGTGGGGCTAAACTGCACTGCTGCCGGCTAAATGGGTGGGGCTAAATCACACTGCTGTAGGCTAAATATGTGGGGCTAAATCACACTGCTGTAGGCTAAATGGGTCGGGCTAAACCACACTGCTGTCGGCTAAATGGGTGGGGCTAAACTGCACTGCTGTCGGCTAAATGGGTGGGGCTAAACTGCATTGCTGTAGGCTGAATGATCAGGGCTAAACATCACTGCTGTGGGTTGAAGGGGCGGGGCTAAATTACTGTGGGCTGAACGGGCAGTTTCCATTTACGGACCGTTTGGAATGGAGAGTGAATGGTTTTAAAATTTTGGTAATGTTTACGTAGCGTATCAAACTTGGTTTCCATGACAAAAGATCTTTGATTTCTCAGCGCAGTGGAAGCTCCAGATTGTCTGTTCTAGGCACAAGTTCTCCTTGCCAATGGCTCTGCGAATAACAAAATAGCAAAATCCAAAACAAATGAAACCAGATGGGAAAAATCAATTAAGACTTTAATTTTTTTGTTTTCAAAGTTTACGACAAATAGTTGTCACATTGGATCATTTACTCAATAAATAGACAGATAAATTTGATTAAAATGATAAGCGAGTCTTCGATCCTTCAGACGGCACTGCATTAAAAACCGACAGGTTTCTGTGATGGATGTCACCCCGTGGGCTCGGGAATTCTTTGACAAACTGTTGTCAGATTCCATAAATGCAAGTTAAGACTGTACTCTGCACAGCTGAGGTCATTTCTCGACAACATTCTGAAACACTGCCAAGCTTAAGCTCGTCTGAAACGGACTGATGCACAATGGAAACGTGTCCTGTGGTCTGATGAGTCAAACTTTCAGAATGTTGAGGGAAATAATGGACTTCATGACCATCCAGACTGTTACCAGCATAAAGTTCAAAAGTCAGGGTCTATTGTATATTCACATCTGTGAAGGCACCATTAAAGCTGAAAGATATATACACATTTTGGAGCAACATGCTGCCTTCTAGACAACGTCTTTTTCAGGGATGTCCATACATAATCACCTGCTTGTCTCTTACTGAAAACATGTAGCGCATTATGAAGTGCAAATTACGATAACAAAGGCACTGTGTGGCTGCGCAGCTAAAGAAACTTGCATGATGGACGAATGGCAAAAAATTCTACTTTAGAAACTGGATCAGTTGGTGTCTTTAGGCACCCAACAACTATTAGGGGCTGTTGGAAAGGTGATGTAACACAGTAGTAAACAACTGTCCCAGCTTTTGTGGAACATGTTGCAGGCATTAAATTTGAAATGAGCATATTTTTACAAAAAAAAACATTAAATTTAATTCAAAACAAACATCAAATATGATGTTTCTGTGTCATTTTTAATATAATACAGGTCAAACAGAATTTTCTAATCACTGCTTTCTATTTTTATCACTGTCTCTGCTTATTTTTTTGGAAAAAAAGGCTTGTACGTAGGAAGACCGATTATGTTTAGAGTATGTGTGCACATGCAAATGTGTGTGAAATGCCTTTTTGAAGAAGGAGTCACCAAATCATCTCTTTCTCACTCTCTCTATCGTTCTTTCTCTCTCTCTCCCGACGTTGCGTAGAGCAGAGAGTCTGTTTGGTCACATCAGTGGACAGAGATGGATGGGTGTGAAAGGAAAGGATGGATGAAAGAATGAAGAGGGGGAAGGGGGGGTGTCACCTCTCCAGGGAGACGCCATCTGAAAAGTGGGTAATTACCCATCAAGCGTCCAATTACAAACACACACATGCACGGGCGCGTACACAACCCCTCACGGTTTGAAATATTCGTCTGAACCTGAAAGAACCCGACCAGTCATGTTTGAGGTTCGGTCCGGTTCTCTAATGTATATCAGGCTCAAATTTAATTCAAGCTTTTATGAACTCAAAGTGACAATGTGGCCAAAAATGACTAATTTCACCGCTTTCCTTAAACGTAGTCGATCAGCTGAGACGTCTGGCGTCTTAAGTTTGCTTCTGTAGTTCTGCACTGGAGCTACGAGGCTAATGCAGCTAATAAGTAACATAACCTCATTAGCAATTAGTATTGGGTAAACTTTATGCCCGTATCATCACACATTTGCCTCAAACTGTGTCTATTTGTTAGCAGTGTTGCTAATACAGTTTCCGACAGTGTATGGCTCATTATACTAAATAGAACTTGTTAGTTTAGCTAAAAACAGCAGTAGCCATGTTTATGGATAAGAGTGTGATTCTGTATGACACAGTTTTCTATAAACATGGACTAAAATTCAAAAATACAAAACTACATAAACAAAAAGACGCTTTTTTTATTTAGCTTGATTCTGCTAGCAGTATCACGTTTGCTAGCTAATAGCAGTAGTTAAACTTCCTGCCTGTACATGTCACGAAGTTATGGTGCAGTTGTTGCTTAGCAACAGGGAGACATGCTCCCAGAAGACAGCAGATTGTATGATGCTAATAGAAAACTATTAGCTTTCATTATGTTAACTACATTACCCTTCAGCATAAAACTATAGAAACTAAAAAAGCCCCACGTTTGCTAGTTAATAGCAGTAGTTAAAGTTCCTGCCTATTATGATGTTACAATACTGTTGTTGCTTAGCAACACGGAGTCGTGCAGCCAGAACAATGCAGTTTATACGGTGCTAATAGCAGGCTATTAGCTTTCATTACGTTCGCTACATTAGCCTCCAGCATAAAACTATAGAAAAAGCCCCACGTTTGCTGGTTAGTAGCAGTAGATAAACTTCATCCTTGTAGATGTTACTAAGTTAGGATGCTTTTGTTGCTTAGCAACAGGGAGATAGGCAGCCAGAAGCATGCAGTTTGTACGATGCTAACAGCAGGCTACTAGCTTCTGCTGCATGTTAGTTACATTAGACTCCAGTGCAAAACTAAAGAAATTAAAGAAGCACCACGTTAGCTAGTTAACAGAAGTAGTTAAACTTCTGGCCTTTAGATGTTACAAAGTTAGGATGCTGTTGTTACTTAGCAACAGAGAGATGGGCAGCCAGAAGGGCCTGTATGATGCTAATAGCAATATGATGCTGATAGCAACATTACAGGGACAGTGCAAAACTGAAGCAAAAACTTTGTCCACCAAACGTATCTTGGCTGACTGACTACTTTAGGTCACTTGAGCTGAAGTCCACGAGCCCAGCGCATGTGCGAGATGGATGAAAGTGAGGGAAGTGAAAAGTTCAGACAGGACTTTTTAGGGCAGAGAATGTTCGGGGGGCGTATTTGGGCTCTCCTGTGCCCCTCACCACTGCTCCACCATCAGGTCGAGCACTCTGTTGATGTTCAGGTCCGAATCCAGGCCGAAGTCGCTCTCCAGGAACGGAGCGGCCGGCGGAGTGAGAGGCTGCATGCCGGAGCTCAGAGACTCCAGCCAGTCGGCGGGGTCAAAGGTCGGCGCGTTGGACCTCCTCTTCCTGGAGGGGGCACTCAGGGGCGGAGTGGTGCAGATGGGTGGAGGAGGAGGGGGGGCAGAGTTAGGGGCGCTGACCGGGGAGGGGGGGAAGCTCCAGCAGCAGTGAGGAGCACAGCGGAGACGCCGACAGCGCGCTGTCGTCTTTGGAGCTTCGCTGGGTGGGCTGGTCAGGCAGGGGGCTAGGAGACGAGTTCGGGGCGGCGGTGCTGGACGTCTGGATTTCCGTAATGTTGGGAACATTATCTGGAAAAATAGAACAGTGAAAGGAAATAACGTCAAGGTGTCTAGAATGTCTTTATAGCAGGGTTCTGCAAGAATGTGCATGCGTCTGGAATCTCATCAAAAATATATTTACTCTGCAACATCATATTGACAATCATGCCACAAACGTCATTTTGTGACAAACTGACCAATAGATGTTTTGAAAAGTAAGACTTTCAGGTTGTTTTTTTAGGTCCACACTAAAAGATGTTAAGATCATTTTTTTCTTCACTTAAAAAGTTATTGTTTCAAAGGTTACTCACAAGATTTTTTGCTCATTTTATTCTCTCTAATTTAGTCACCTGCTAGCTAGATCTCCCTCCATCTTTTCAAACTGCTGCTTACACATCACTGGACAGAAGAAGAATGCTAACTGCTAATTTCATTGCATCTGCTAACAGACGTCTGCATTGGCCAGCATCATGCTGAGCATTGGATGGAGATGGAGGGCCATCCTACCCTCCCAAAGAGAGAGAGAGGACAGTTATGCTCTGTTGGACTCCCACTTACGGATGGCTATGGCATCACCAGCGATCTCCTGACTCCTTAGTCTCCCAATAGCATGTTTATATTTTCCATATGGAGGGAGAAGAAAGTGCTTTTGACTCACCAGAACAACTAACAGGATCCTCCAAAATGTCATCTATGGACTCACTTGGGTCCATCTAATATAAACAGAAACATATAATTATGACGTGCTTGTTTTACCCTAAACACCACTCAAAGAGCTGATGTCGGGGACATTTACTCTCTAAAACCCTCCTTCTCTCTCCCTTCCTGACACATACCTGTACTTTTTGAATGGCCTCCTGCAGGAGCTCCTCCAGGCTGCGGTCCGCGGGGGGGGAGGCTTGCACTGGGCTTGCTGTGATTTGGACAGGGAGCTCAAAATCCTGGCCAATAGAATCACACGGCTGACAGGAGAACACCTGCTGATACAGCGAACAGAGCAAGAGAGGGGAGCTTTCTCTGTTTAAGTGCTCTCTCAGACGTCTAAAGAGAATACTTTACAGTATATGTATGAACTAGAGGTGTAAAAAGCAGTGTGTCAATCTGAAAGAGCTGATTCAGCTGCAAATTTAAAAATTGATAGATTGTTTTGTTTTTATTAAAATGTGAAACTTAACATGCTGAGAACTGGTGTATTTTTTACTGTTAATTCAGTGGTGAATATTAGAGTTAGGCCTTTAGTTTAGGGCCATAATGACAAATCTAGCAAAAACCCACCTCCATTATAATGCTAATTTCTGCTAGCGCCTTTGTGGAATTTCTGATATTATGTTAGCGCCAAGCTAATGCTGGTGCACATGAACAATTTTTGGCCGTTTTAGATTAAACACAGATATTTGAAGCTTGTAAAAGACATGTTTTATTTGCTGCAGCTGCTGTTTTCCGTTCATAACAACTAACCCAAGCCTGGTTTTCTGACCAATGGGTGAGCTCGCTAGGCTACGTCTACCTAGATACTACAGGAAAAAAACATCCTGATTGGATCATTTTCCATTCAGTTTAGTTCTGAAATACTCAAATGTGTGCTTGGACGGCTTCCGTTCGTAAGCACGACAATGTTTCTGGAAACAAAAGTGTTTTCTACATACAGCGGTTTATACTGACCTGTGTGAAGAGCACTTCCTGTCCGTCTGTGTCTGGTTTCCCTCTGGAGCATCCCGGGTCCTGTTGCAGGAAGGGATGTAGGGAACCTCCACATGGCTGAAAGACGTACAAACAAAATGAAAGACGAGTAAACACCCACAGGATTAACTATTAGATAGATGGATAGATAGACAGACAGATAGACAGACAGATAGATAGATAGATAGATAGATAGATAGATAGATAGATAGATAGATAGCAGCATTTTCCATACAGCTAAAGTGTCTCGGTAGTTGGCTGAATTATAAAAATGTTGCTTTTTAATGTGGAAAGCACAAAAGCATGGACTTGAAAACCGCTTGCAGCCTTAAGTTTCTCCAGCAGGGAGCGCTATTAGTATACAATTCACTATAGATCTGCACCAGAAGAAGCTCATGAATGCACGTGCTTACAGTAACATTTATTATGGTGACAGATGTGGCTTTCTAAGAGATGTTCTGTTACTCAGTATTATATTATTATATATCATTTAATTAGTATTATATTATTTAATAGGTGGTTTCAATAAAGATTTTCTTTAAAACAGTTAATGTTAAAAAACGAATATTCACAAATAATGCCTATCATCCAGGCATACTAGCTAGTTTGCTCGCTAGTATTTACCGAGACAGAGCTAAGGAGAGTTTGTTCTGACGCTGATTGGTCACTTGACATCATTATCTTCCAACACAGTCCCGCCCAGCACCACAGGAACTTACCTTTGTGACTGTATCCAGCGCTTTCTCTCTCGGTCTGCTCCGAATCCTCTCCCTCATCTTCAGCTCCACACTCAGCTCCTCCGCTGCCTGCTCTGACCTCCAGAGGGCGACGGAGGGCAGTGGAGGCGAGGGGGCCTGCAGGCTCGGGCTGGAGCCCGCAGAAGAAGCCGGGGAGGTCAGGTAAGCGACCCCAGTCAAGCCCTGCTCCACAAGTCCTGAAGACTGGATGTAGATGTGAGGAGGGCTGGTGGAAACATCCACGTTAGAGATGCTCAGACTGGGCGGCTGGGAAGGGTCCAGGGTCACCTCCATCTGGGAGAGAGGGGCGGGGGTTACCTGGGGGCGGGGCATCTGGTAGGGGCGGAGTCTCTCCAGCAGGGCGGGTTTGGTGCCGGAGACCGGAAGTCCACGTTTGCGCAGCTGCTGTCGGAGTTCAGACACCTGGAACAATGAGATGCATGAAAAACACTTGTGCTGGGTTCACATGTTCGCGTTGAAAAACTGCGTGAACCATTCTGCTACAGCGCCACCCTGAGGCAGAGCAGTGCTGCAGCTCTAGTTCAGAACACCAAAGACGGAAGCTGATTGTGGGTGAAGCAGATAAACATTGAGCTTCACTGAATCTGGATTTGAGCGTCTATTTTTCCCTAACAGACAGCAAAACATCATAATGAGTTCATTTTCAGGGACCCCTCAGAATTTTGATTTTAAGACATTCAGGGGGTCCTAGAGGTTATTTAGGGAGTCCCGGACCCCCGAGGACCCCTTGTATTTCACAACTGGGTTACCGGTGAAAATAGATGGTCATTAGAGGGGAGCTTTAGCAGTGTAGACTGTTTATTTAAGGTGGAAAAAGGATCTGCACTCTTTCTATTTTTATTGTATAATAATGTACGCTGTGATGGACTGGCGGCCTGTCCAGGGTGTTTCCTGCCTTTCGACCAATGACTGCTGGGATAGGCCCCAGCACCATCCGCGATCCAAAAGATAAGTGGCTTAGATAGTGTGTGTGTGTGTATATAATATTGGGTTTGTCTGGAATTCAACAACTCCCTCAAAAAATGAACATTTGGTTTATTCCACTGTTGTGGTCGAGGGCAAAAGATGGAAAAGCTGAACTCTTGATGGAAAGTTCCTCATACCGCTACGGTTTGCAGAACGTTGCCGTTGGTGGTGGCATAATTTTGCATTGCGGCTCCATTGAAAACAATGGAATATCCAGTTTGTCGTCATTCTTTTACCGCCAACATGTGAATGCAGCATCAACTTTGGAATATCTACTAAGCAGTTTCCAAATTTACCAACTTTACACCATTTTCCAAGGTTTGGTGTCTGAAGTTGTGTATGTTGTTTCGGACACTGTTTGACATACTGTTATCTTTAAAAATGGATAAAAATACAGTCGAAATTCAGTCTAGTACTAATTCATAGCTGCTGCTACTGTTTTAAATGATTGTATATCATACTTGTTAGCAATATTAGCCTTGTAGCTTCAGTGCAAAACTAAAGAAGCGACCTTGTCTCGGCTGATAGACGACATTTCGGGGAAAATGTGGTGTTTGAATCTCTTTAAGCAAAAACGCAATGAGAGTCTTACCGTTAAGTCATCAAGGTTTGGAGGAAGTAATTCCGGCTTGTGGGTGGGACTTGTTTCTCGGAGGGTGGGGTTTGTTGCCGGGGCAACAGGCTGAGGGCAGCTTTGCGGCACAGCTCCAGAAAAGCTCACTACTTGGTTCTCACTGCTGATTGGATACATAAAGTAGGTGTCAGGAAGTCCTCTTTGCTGATGCGTATGGATAAGCATATAGGTGGGTACATCTTTAGGTGTTAAATGTTCTGTGTTTCAAAATTCTGATTGGTATATATATTATGATTGGTTTCATCTAGTCAAGGGTTCTTTAGTAAAGAAAATGGTTCTATATAAAACCTTAAACCCTAAAGAACATGGACATGGTTCATGGTTATAACAACAAAAAGGGTTCTGCTATTGCTACAATGTCAAGCTTGTATCAATAGAAGAACCCTTTTTTGGTGCTATATAGAACCGTTTTCAAAAAAAGGTTCTATATAGGACCATCTACAGCACATTATCCATCAATCTGAAAAAGCTTTTCACGATGCAAAGAACCTTTTAATCATGCAAAGGGTTCTTTGAGGGTTTAAGGTTTTATACAGAACCATTTTCTTTACTAAAGAACCTTTGAAGAAACATAATTTTTAAGTGTGTATATTTAAAGTGGTCTGTAATGGGTTTTGGAATGAAACCCTTTGATTTAAGCTGAATCTGTTGATACAGGATTTAGATGAATGTAAATGTAATAAATTACTTATCTATTCAACTACGCAATTATCATGAAATTTAAATAGTATAATCAAACTACATGAATAACTCCAGAATTTGAAGGGTTAATACGCCTTATAGTCCAATATGGTGGGTTCTCAGGGTTCTCTTGTGTTATTTGTTGATTTGTTACCTGGTTGCCACAGTGAGCTGTTGTTGCTGGTTGAGAATCTGCAGTTGCAGGAAGACCTGCTGCTGCTGTAGGAGGCGGGAGTAGGCGGGGTCGATAGGCTGAGCCTGACTGGCGCTGTTCTTTTGGGAATTACTCCCAGAACCGCCCCCTGAACCGCCCCTCTGGTCTGGGGGGATGTATTGGTGGTACTTCAGCTTCCTCATTTTAGGCTTACAGTCGCGTGTTTTGCGTGGCCGCGGGGGGCGGGGTGATGATAAAGACCCCCCCAGGGTGGAAAGATTGGGTGGGGTTGAGGGCTGAGTTGTCTGAGAGACAGAAAGGAATGAAGAAAAAGAGTAAAGAAAAAATCTTTACAGTTCAAAAAGAGAATCATTGTTAACTCTGTTGTTTACTGTAAAGTATGTAATATAAACAGAAACCATACATATAAAACCATAATTAAGTCTATGAGTTAATTTACAGGGTCAAGTCTTTTTATTTGTACAACAACAACAACAACAACAATAATAATAAAATTAGGAAAATATAGCCAATATAATGAAAATATTAATTCTATCAATTCTATCAAGTAACAAATAATAATTTCATTAAATATAATAATAATAATAATAATTATTATATAAAAAAGAAAAAAAATGCTGTAATCTACATTTAAAATAATAAAAAGCAAAGTAAAAAATTATATTAAAATACTTCATGAAATGACCCAAATTTTACACTTAATTTACGTGATTTACATTATTCACACCCATATATACACACATACATATATATATATATATATATATATATATATATATATATATATATATATATAAATTTTTTAACCCTAATGGAATTCCAGTGTTTACACACAGCAAATGCGTTCAGACCTCTGACCCCATCTCTAGTGTCTGTGTTTCTACCTTTGGCAGCAGTGGTGTTGTCTGAGAGGACATGTACATCCCCTTTGGGTCTCCCAGTCATTGCTATGGAGTTTGACCCCGCCACCGTCACGGCCACTGGCTGACCGACACCCTCTGCAGCTGGAAACAGCGCTAAGCTGCACTGCTGTTGGGAGAAATCATTACATCATAACATGAGGTTTACAGCTGTATTTGGATTTCAACTGTTATTGTAATCAATATACATGTTATTACTGAATAACGTGCAGGGCTTTTTCTGAGCACCATTTCAGGGACACCCAAACGGGACAATCGTATGATTTTGCATGCAAGAATGAAAAGAAAAAAAAGTAAAATATTATTTATATACAGAAAAAATATATACCTAAACCTCCAGCAGCTTCAATTGTATATAAACAATCATGTGCAAAAGTTTGAACACCTCAAATCAAATTCCATGTTTTGTTTTTCTAAGTACAAAGAAGTTAGCACAGTGTAACATACTGGGGAAAAAATCAAACATGAAATATAAAATGTGACATAATTTTTGCACTGACACACACGTTTTATTATTTCCTCTAGCTAGTTAAACAGAGATTGTGCATTAAAATGAGCGGAAGAGTGTTCTCTGTAGAACTTACTTTCACTTAGAAAATCAACAAAACTAAATAAATGTAAAGAAAATTAAATTAAAAAGTAAAATAATATATATATATATATATATATATATATATATATATATATACCTCATATATAATAGAAGCTGATGGGCAGCTGAACTTATCATCCATATTTTTCTAGCAATATCATGATGTCTTTTATCTTTATCTTTATGTATATATGTATATATGTGTATATGATTGTAAATTAAATTTCAAAAGTAAAAGAATAATTATAATTATATAATAATATAACAAAATAATAATAATAATAATAAAAATTAAGAAAAACATTATATATAAATTTTATAATAGAAGCCAATGGGCATCTGCAGCTGAGCTTATCGTCCATGGTAAAGGACTGTACGCTACAGATCTAGCAGAGGCAGATGAGGCTGAAAAACACTGGACTACATTATTTAACTGTGAAATACCTGAACATTGCTTGGACTGCAGCTGATGGGCGTGGCAACAGGTGACACATCACTCAGCGATTGGTCACTGCTCAGTCCAGGTGAGGAGGAGAAGCCGGGGGACTGGTGAATCCCGAGTTGCTCAGGAGACGCCGAAGAACATGAGGAGACATCATCTTCGAAGACATCTGAAGGTGAGGTGAAGGAAACAGCAGCTGAGAGAAGAGAAAGAGAAAAGGGTCAGGACTATTAGGGTCAGGTTTGAGGTTCAGACCAAGTTTTATTAATGAACTGTAGTGTAATATACTGTAATAATGCCCAAGACAATTGCATAATGTTTGCAATTTACAAACTGCTGAGTTGTTTTTTCTACCCAAATCTTGGGTTGAGCCAGTTTGGTTGTTGTGTTGGCTTGTTTTCACAGTGCTGGGTTAGTTTTAGGTCATTTTTGGGGAGCCCAGTTGCTGGATTAGTGACTGTGTCACAATAACAATCCTGCCAAAGGGGTAATTTACAAATCATAACAACACTGGTTAGAACAGAATCTGTGAAAAGAGGAATTCCATTGATTTTTCAAAATGTCTGCATAATTTATTGATTGAGATGTAAACAGAGAGATTCAGAGTGGTTTGGCGTGAAATGGTTCAGATCTCTTTACAGTGGTGGTGATAGGAACCAGGGGTCACCATGACTACAACACAAATATAGACATTTTATTTACTATCCAGAACCACCAGTGAACCTACACGAGTCTTCTGAGTTTATATGGAATTTAATAATGGTAAAATAGTAAAAAATCTGAAATAATTTTATTTTGGGGACTATTTTGCCTTAGAACACCCTTAATGTATCCCTTCATCAAGAATGGATCAAACAAATGCATGTTTTAGACCAAAATTTATCACAAATAAAACATAGTTTCAGACATCAGGCAGTGAATTCATAACCATTTCATGTAGGAACTTTCTGTGAGGGAGCTTTTAGAGGTGGACGTCTGGTTCCTATCACCACCACTGTGAACAGTTCTGACTCTGTAAGTTTCTCTAGAACAGAGCGTTTCACACCAAACCACTCTGTTTACATCTCAACCAGATCTCTTTACAGTGGTGGTGATAAGAAGATCGGACAGTAACCCAGTAACATGGTTCAAATGAACCCACTGCTGGGTCAAAGTAATCATATTTCATGGTGACTCTAATGACCCAGCGATGCTGGGTCAGTTTAATCCAGTATGTGTCATGTTATACAGTGACCCTGCACTGGATTATGGACACGACGAGGGTTTTAGCTACTTTCAAACTGCGATTGTCAGAGTGTTTCTGAATCTCCACCTGACACACCAAACAAGCCCAACTGAAAGTGTGAACGAGACACTGCATTTAATCGTGAGCCAGAAAGAAACATATAATTGAAAAGCTGCAAATGTACAAAAAGATCACCAAAAAGTGTAACCAGCAATCAAATTTACACAACCAAAGGCATGATGTCCAACAAAAATTTCAGGTTTTTCCTAATAATAATCAACAAAATTAACCGTATACAAACCAAACAATTTTTCTCCAATTTAAGCATTTCAGCAAGATCTGTACAGACATGACATTAGGGGTCCTTTGTTAAACTTCAGCAACACTTTAGCCTAAAAATTCTCATCAGTGACGCTGGCTCTGCGCAGTACTGTTAGTAATAGTCTATTACGAAAATGTTTTTTTTGCTTTAGCCAAGCCAGGGGTCACAGCACTAGATTTGTAGGTAATAATAAAATAATCCCCCTTTACAGTAAAATAAAGCTCTGCTGATCGTTCAACACAGTTTAACAATAAATGATCTTAAACTCTGGAGTTAATGGAGAACTGCTAATTCACCAGCCCAGTTAATGACCGCAGTCTATGATTCAGATTTTGCACGGATTGTCTGAAGCCTGTAGAAAAATTGTAGCGAAAATTATCACTATAGCTACAAAAAATCGTAGGCGCTACAGCCATTAGCTACATTTCATAAAACTGTAGCGGCTACAGCTATTAGCTACAAAAATTTGTAGTTAGCTACAAAAAGTAGTGCACTACTTAGCTACTCCCCCCTCCCTGGATACGACCCGTATTGGGTTCTTTTTAACCCAGCATTACTTTGAGTGTAAGTGTGTTTTATTCATCATTCTGCAGAGATTACTTCCAAGTAATTATTGTAAACATAACAAGTAGTAGAGCACCAGCATCACATTAGAACCATCATATAGATGTATCTGCATGATGCAAACCATCATGTGATGATAATCGTATGCTTTGGGCTTCATTAGTGATTAGTTGGAATAACTTATTGTATTGATTGATGTATTGATGTGCAACTGGATCCAAACCATGCCAGCATATGGATCCCCTCAGGGGTTCCAGCACTGAGACCTGTACTGTTCCCTTGGTGCACGCTGCACATGCACTCGCCCACTTATGGAGAATATGGTGAAAGATGACTCGTCTGAATATTCCATTTCAGTAAATGTGACCTCTCAGATGGTCATTCGTCTGTGAGGGGTTTGTGCACTGCAGGCCTACTGAAATATCCCTCTCTATGGAGTTGATGTTTTCGCTTACAGTCTGATCACAACCTGCACTGACATTCTCAGTCACCTGAGGAACAGCTGCTCTTACACATCAGACTAGTGCAAGAGCATAAGAGCATCACGCTCACTGAATGTGTGCTTTATACCACAGTTTCCAGGCCTGTTTACTGAGCCCTTTCCCACAGAACTAAATGTAGTTCAGTTTAATTACTGTTCCTATTGAAACACCAGCCAGTTGACTGAAGCTCCATCCGTGCCCCAATAATGAACCTTCATCCAAAGTCACTTAGATCTTTAGATCCAAAGTCAAGGTCAACCATACCTGCTCAGCATGTTCATACATGCCACAGAGCATGTATAATTATAATATAATATAATATATAATTGGTTAATTGTATCATGTCAGCTGCCTGGAAGCATCTGCACTCATTCCGTTCTTCCACTCATTTATGTATTTGTGTTTTTGAATGTGCTATTAGTTCCACTCACTGTTTTCCAAAGGCAGTATGTGTTTCTGGAGAAGCTCCAGCCGTCCCGGTCCTTTCTGAACCTTCTCGCTTGCATCATCGGCCAGACGAGCCTTCTTCTGCCTCTGAGCTGCGCCACAGGCCCTGTCTATGGAAAGGAGAGGGGGTGAGAACTCAATACTCTGGTCTGCTATACATATTCAGAGTGGTTTGATGTGAAATGGTTCACTGTAGAAAAACGTACTAGTCAGAATTGTTCACAATGGTGGTGATAGGAACCAGACGTCCACCTCTAAAAGCTCCCTCACAGAAAGTTATTACATGAAATAGTGATGAATACGCTGCCTGATGTCTGAGACACTGTTTTATGATTTTTGGCCTTAAACGTATTTATAAAATCCATTCATGGTCGAGGGATACATGCAGGATGTTCTAAGGCAAAATAGTCCCCAAAAAAACTATTTTGTCAGATTTATCACTATTTTCCATCATCAACATTCCATATAAACTCAGAAGACTCGTGTAGGTTCACTGGTGGTTTTGGATGGTAAATAAAATGTCAATATTTGTGTTGTAGTCATGGCGACCCCTGGTTCCTATCAACACCACTGTAAAGATATCTGAACCATTTCACACCAAACCACTCTGAATCACTCTGTTTACATCTCAAAATTTTGAAAAATCATCGGCGTTTCCCTATAGAAAAACCTGAAAGTGAGTGACAGTTTGTTAATATTATGCTAACTTGCCAAAATCTTACGCTATTAAGATTAATACACTGTATATACCTCATACATTAGCGTTTAGTAAACAACTGGAACACTTTCTGATATTTCTCACTACATCTCCCAGACAGTGAATCACCTTGTGCAGCTTCAGCAGCCAGACCACTAGGGGGTGACTTCAGAGTGGCGCCATCCTCTGTCTGGTGCTGCATATCAGGAAATAACCCAGTCAGACCAACCAGCAACATAAAACATACTTATCACAGCATACCTATTACATATTCATATGAAAATTTGCATACAGGCTGACGTCATATAGAGGCATTTCATAAACACTAAGTTTTCCAGTTAAATATCTTTGAGCACATTTAAAAAGTGGCAGTAAAAGCTTTCATTTTTCCCTTTTTCGCTGTTGATTACTCACTTTCCATCGGCATCCAGTGTATACAGCAAACTAACATCTGCTGATTCTGTGGCATTAACCCCTTACATGCTAAGTCTTACATCCTTGCTTTACATCAAAGCTGGTGGTCCACTTGCACTTTGCTCAGCGTTTTCCGGGCGGCCCACCAGTGGTTTAACAGAGTATTAGACAAAATTCCACTTATCATCGCTCATTTTTCATCCACAGTCCAATTCACTAATTTTTCCTTCCTTCCTTTCTTTAGTTATACTTTGTAAATTACTTTGGTAAATAATTTTAATCCAGCACAGAGTCAGAAACATTTCTATAAAATCATTTTATATCAGGCCTAGTCATTATTTCCTTCTCTTAGTTGTTTGTAATGTTTGTCTTAGTTTATTTTCCAAAATAAAAGTCTCTGTGCATTTAAAATTTGTTTGAGGAGATCAAAAAACTAGTTAAAGCTTGTATGCAGGAAAATAATCTGGGTGGTCCGAGGGCGGACCAGCAGTGGGAAACAGTCAGTGGGGTGCCGACCTTATCAAATCAGCGGACCCATATATGCATGCTGTCTGGATACAAATGACTGAGAGAAAATGTACTTTATTAACTAAACTAATTTACAAAGTATAACTAAAGAAAGGAAGAAGGAAAAATCAGTAAATTGCACTGTGAGTAGAAAATGAGCGATGATAAGCGGATTTTTTCTAATACTGTACTTAACTACCGGTGGGCCGCTTTGTGTTCAAATGTCATGATGAATGGACCAGGAGAAATGATCCAAAATGACTTGGACAAACGTTTTGCTTCATTTACTTCCATTACAAGCTAAGGAAGTTTTTTCCTTCTCCTGTAAAGTTGCTGTTTTGGAGATTTTGGAGGTTTTGTTTCGACAGCAACAATATACTTCAGTTACTGCACTTGAATTATCTCCAGAATTTTAAAAAGTTTCACCAGAATAAGTGTTTTGAGTGTTTTTACAAAGTAAAGTTGTTCCATTTCCATAACTGTGAAAGAAATATAGTTGCTGCTACCTCATTGAAGACCCAACAAACTTTAAAGTAATTCTACTTAGCACGACCATTTCAGACTGGTCATCACTTCCTCTTCCCATAGATTAGTGTACAATCAGGTATTAGCACATACTTTATGAACTATGGCCTCTGACCTTTCAGTGTGGAAGAAAACAACCACAGTCTGAAAATCACCCAGCAAAAACATATTAGTACTTTTCTTTGTTATGGACTCTGACATGGAATACTTGTGCACTCAAGTATGTCAGTACTTCCGCTTCCAGTTCACTTCCACAGGCTACAGCAGATTCTCTCAGGTCTACCAGCTTTTCTCTACAGGTTTTCAGGATCATTGATTTCAGATACATCACTCACCGCTACAGCGTTAGCCTCTTTCTCCCCTACTTTGTCAGGGCAGGAGGCCTTCACACCTGCAGACAAACAATACAGTAAAATGCACTGTTTACTAATTATATAATAATGTATATTAGTCACTAAGTAATAAATCATAGGATTAATAGGCCTGTTTAAGGTGTTAACTGCATAATTTATATGTCAGAGTCACAATAGGTGATAATATAAAGATATAAAAAGTATATTAGTTACTAAATGATTTATAGTGGTTACCGAATAATATATAGTATTTAGTAAATAATTCATAGTGATTATTGAATAATTAAAAGTAGTTAGTAAATAATTTGTATTATTTACTGAATAATTCGTAGTGGTTACTAAATAATTCATAATAGTTACTGAATAATTCATAATAGTTACCGAATAATTCATAGTGGTTACTGAATAATTCATAGTGGTTACTAAATAATTCATAATAGTTAATGTAGAATTCATAGTGGTTACTGAAGAATTCATAGTGGCAACTGAATAATTCATAATAGTTAATGTAGAATTCATAGTGGTTACTGAAGAATTCATAGTGGCAACTGAATAATTCATAATAGTTATTGAATAATTCATAATAGTTACTGAATAATTCATAATAGTTACTGAATAATTCATAATAGTTACTGAGTTACTAAACAATTCACAGCAGTTACTGAATACAATAGTTCTTGCACTAAAAAAGTTGCTTAAAAGTTATTTTTAGTTTTACATGATTTAAATGTGTACATTGGCTCAACATGAATGAATATGTTACATCAATTTAATTACTATGTCTGAATAATTAATTAACTTACTTAATTTAAGTTAATGTAACATATTTCATTTGTGTGGAAGCGATCTACACATTTGAGTCACTTCAGTTCAGTGACTTTTTCTCTCAGTGTGAATAAGTCATGGTTATTACCGAACAGTCATAAGATTAATATCTAAGAAAAGCGTCTGGAGTTTAAATGGTTGAGAACACAGGAAGCTGGGAAAGCAGAGAAGATGAAAAAGCTCAAAAGCAGGGAGTGAAATACAGAGAGAGGAGGTTGAGCTAAATGTGCTTATTTCTCACTGTGCATGCTAGCAGTGAGATAATGACCACAGCACACCCGGACGAACCCACCCTCACCAGAGTCAGCGCTCAGCTCCTTCTGCTGCCTGCGGTTCTGGATCCTCAGCTGCAGAACTGGAGACAAAAAAGAATTACAATAAAGTCGTCAATCATTTGAGTGAATCAGTGAATCAGCGTGGACAAAGCATTGCTAAACACGGTAGCAGCACCCATCTTGAAAGCTGAATTCTGTCGGTACTTTAGTCCGTGTTTTTGGATAACAGTGAGTCACACAGTGTGAGAAACAACATAATCAAGGCCCAATCCCATTTCTTATTTTACCCTACCCCTTGTTTTTGAGTGTCTCCTCTTGGAACTGAGTAGTGGTTGAAATCTCCCCCTATAAAATGGGACCCTCAAATAAAAAGAGCATTACTTCATTAAGAGCTACCAGTGCTGCTCTGGAGGCAACCCTGCCTGTCTGCAGTGACAGCAGAGGAGGGTAAAGTTCAGCTCCTCACTGCTGGGCTTTAGTTACATTTAGGGCATCATATGACTTCAAAGAGGGGGGCAATTATTTATTATCACCCACCCCTAATTCTTCAGTGATATGAAGCTGAAGTCAGATATTCACCAGCTTCTTGTTCGAATTTTCCCTGTTCCACCTTAAATGGTGCAAAACAGAGGGCCAGGGCTAAGTGGTAGGGGCGAGGGGGGAAATGGGATCAGGCCCAAGTCTATTAGAGATACTGAACAACTCCACACGGTCTGAGACGAGTGTGTGGTGATTTAGGCCTGCAGTTAGCACCATGCTAACTGGTTGAGTATAAGCTTCTATTCTGTAGTTTCTGACACAATACACTCTTAAAAAAGATGGTTCTTCAAGGGTTCTTTAGTAAAGGCAATGGTTCTATTTAGAACCATGAGTTCTATAAAGCTCTATATAGAACCACTTCAGAAGTCAAGGGTAAACAATGCAATTCTTACATAAAACACATTTGTAAAGTTGAAAAATAAGTGATGGAGGCAGTAAGACTGTTTTAATATGAACTGCATAATAATAAAATATGTTACTATAAGTCCATCCCTGAGACAGAAAGGGGAATTCCATCATTTTTTCAAAATTTCTGAAATGACCTTTAGTTGAAGTCATTCAGATTGGTTTGGTGTGAAATGGTTCAGATGTCTTTACAGTGGTGGTGATGGGAACCAGGGGTCACCATGACTACAACACAAATATAGACATTTTATTTACTATCCAGAACCACCAGTGAACCTACACGAGTCTCATCAGTTTATATGGAATGATGATGGTAAAGTAGTGGAAAATCATCAAAACTAATTTTTTTGGGGACTATTTTGTCTTACATCACCCTGCATGTATCCCTCCACCATGAATGGATTTTAAAGGTCAAAGTCTTCTTAAAACTATCGTAAAACAGTGTTTTAGATATCAGTCAGTGAATTCACAACTATTTAATGTAGTAACTTTCTGTGAGGGAGCTTTTAGAGGTGGACGTCTGGTTCCTATCACCACCACTGTGAACAGTTCTGACTCTGTAAGTTTCTCTAGAACAGAGCGTTTCACACCAAACCACTCTGAATGACTCTGTTTACATCTCAACCATTTAATTAGGGAGAATTTTAAAAAGGTCAGTGGAGTTCCCCTTTAAAAGTGCTCATAGTTGCAGAAACACTAAATATGATTTCTGGCCAGTGTGTGATATCTTTTCCCCGTTAAGATGGCCACAACTATCAGGATTTTGTCCAATGCATTCTGGTTGGCTAGCTGCATATCTATGCATATGCACTTCTGTGCAGCAGGTTTTATCAGCTGCCCGCTTTGAGCCTTCGTTCAGTCAGCCATCGTCACTGGCATTCACAGCATTACAACTTTAAAAGTTTTTCAAGAGTTTTCTTTGAAGCACTGAGTAGCTTTTCATTTTGCATGTCAGTCCAACAGCCTTTTCCTGTCAGGGTAGTTTTTGGCCACGTTCAGCACAGGACTCTCTGACTGAGCTCTGCTCTGTAGGTGTAAGATTTTATGACTTCAAGCTCTGTAAAGTACACCGCGCCACTGAGGACCTTCGCAGGATCATAAATCAGTGATTCACTGGGCACTTAAGCATGCTCACTCACTTACAGAACCCAGTCTGGAATAAATTGCCAATTATCTTATATCACCCAGAAATATAATGTAAAAATGTAAGGTACCACTTTAACATAGGTCTACCCTTATAAAGGGTTAATAAATGGCTTAACATTAGTTTGTTCATGGTTCAAACACTTTGAAAATCATTAATAAGCAGCTCAAAAGTAAGATGTTATATCTAATGAATATGAATATGTGATTAAGCTGACAGGTTTGATGCTGACTGATGAAAACGACAAAGTAAATGAGTGAATGCGTCCACTATAAGGGAAACAACAGGCCACTGTAACCCTTTTAATTTGTGTGTTATGTAAATGCTTATTAATGATTTTAAGGTCTTTATGACCTAATTAATAACCATTAATAAACTCATATAATATATATACAAATAAATAAATAAATAAAAAAAACATTCTTGAACACTTTATAAAGGCAGTCTTATTTCAAAGTGGTACCAAATGTAATAAAAGACAAAAAAATGGCCTAATAAACTTCAGTAATGTAATACAAAGTGTAAAGTGTTAATGTAATAACATTTTTGTATGATAGTGTAATAACAGGCAATAATAATAACAAGCACAAGAGCACTGTAGAAGACCTTTGGTAACTGCTATTAAAAGTATTACATCAGCCATTAAATAATAATAATAATAATAATAGTAATAATAATAATAATAAATCAACTTGCAAAAATTATACATTTGCAATAATGTAATAAAGTTTACATTACTAATAAAAATAGAAATAAAATATCACATTATCAGTTTAGACATTGTATTACATTATTGAGCATGTTTACTGGGTTTTATTACATTTTTGACCAAGATAAGTACAAAACAAGTCCAAATCAAACTTTCAAAATGTTTATTTAAAAGCATCATGCTAGTTTAACCCAGGAGTAGTGCAGGCTGAAGCCCAGCTACACCTTCAGCACCTTCAGCAGAAAACGCTGGACAGACGCTCACAGATAAATCAAGTAAGATTAGCAGCAACTTAGTGGAGCTCCAGCTTCCCCTCGAGATCCTCCACTGAAACAAGCTGTATGAACAAGAGTGAGAGGCTACAATCACGGAGGAGCTGAACCACTGACTGTATATATGATATATAAACTCATCGAGTGTGTATATGATATATATGATATATACACTCATTGGGTGTATATGATATATATGATATACACATCTGTTGACTGTATATATGATATACATGATATATACACTTGTATACAGTAATGAAAATTGGAAACTATGTTGACTTAACATGATTTCTATGTTAAGGTTATGAATTATTGAATTATAGAAAGTAATACATTCATTCTGATTACCTTGTCGACTTTAACAAAACACACTGCTTTTTAAGTGGAAAATATTTCTTTATGGTCAAATTTAAGCAACTAAGATGATAAATCATGATTAACTACACCGAAATAATGAGATTTATCAATATTAACTACATTAAATAATACACTTCATCACAACTAACTGCACAAAATAATGTGATTAATGGAGATTAAGTACACATGAGCCAATATGATTAATCTCGAATGTCAACAATGCAATTCATCATGATTAGCTACACATAACTAATGCAGTTAATTGCAATTAACTACAGAAAACAATGTGATTAATCATGATCAACTTTACAAAACTAAAACTAAAAAACAAATTCACCTCAATTAACTCCACAAAATCATGTGATTAATCCCAATTATTGTCTGACAGCTCCAGTTTCAATACTTTTTTTTTCTAATTTTTTGATACTGTATTGAAATCATCATACACACTTGAGCAAACACACATTAACACCTCCGATACGGAGCAAACAACCTTCTGTTCGTCCTTCTTTCACTTACACACACACAAACATGAACACACGGATACACACACGTGTGCGCGTGTACACGCACACACACACACACACACATGCACGCACACAACACACACACACACACACACACACACATACATGCACACTCATATCCACAGTTACTTGGATCAGCAGGTGAAGAGAGGGAGGGGGTAACTATTTATCTTTCAGTATTTCTATTTCTGTCATCCCCCATCCCCCCTTCAGCTGTCCCTCTCTCTCCCTCTCTCTCTCTCTCTCCCTCTCTCTCTCCCTCTGTCTCTCTCTTCTCTCTCTCTCTCTCTCTCTCTCTCTCTCTCTCTCTCTCTCTGTCATTTCTGCTAAGTAATTTCTTCCTCTTTTCACTTTACTTTAAACATTCTGACAAGATCCATGAGCTTTTCCTCTCTGTGTTTTGTGTCTTTCATCCAAAACGGACACCTTTAGCCGAGTAAAATATTAGCCCAGTCAGCTAGTATTAGCATGAAAGCATGAATTCCCTACAAAGTGGAAATTCCGCTACAGCGCTGCGCGTGTCGGTATCTCTGTCTGGTTGTGAGTCAGCTTGGCCTGTTTGCGGCTTTAAAACGTTCGGGCCCATTAGAAACAGCAAGAAAAGGCAAGAAAAGCAGCAAGCTAAGCTAACGCCTGTCTCTAGAGCTCAGAGGAAAACGACACAACATGACAAGCAAGAAAACTTCTTATAAAAACTTTCTCAGAGAATCTGCAAAAACACAAGTCTAAAAAGCTGATGTTACAACCCATTCACACGTTCACTAGATGCTACAGGTGCTAATGTACTGCTAAACACACAGAAAAACACTGCCCAGTTCCCAATGGGCAAAATTTGTCTGGCTGGCCACATCCTTGGGTTTGTTCCGACCCAGTATACAGCTGGGTCCTTGGCCCAGATCTGGCCCACACACTGTAATGTGAGTAGAACTGACCAAGGTGGCACAAATCTGGCCCGACTTCGTTGTTGTTCCACAACATTCACACCAGAATTGGCTCAGAAATGTAGACACAAGGCAAAACTGGATGAAGCTGTCCAGCAGATGGCCCTATTCTGGCCCGCATCTGCCTGGTAGTCAACCAACCAGTGGCCCAGAATTGGCCCAAACCTGGCTGCTATCTGGATTACTAAATAATGAACTGACCCTTCATTATCAAAGCAACAGCCACTGATGATGTGACAGAACGTACATAAGTACAAACCTGTGGAGCCTACAGAAATTTTTCATCGGGTGGCCAGATGTGGTCACTGAAAATCTCTGAGTGCCACATAAAACCAAAAGCCATGACTGAATATCAAGAACTCTGTTCTATCACACTGTTGTAGTATATAAACTAGTTGAATACTGTGTCAGTATGAGAGGTAATGAATTGCATATGGATATACTTTGGTTTCTTATTTTATAGTAAATGTTACTGTTTACATGCACTTAATAATCCGATCATAATCAGAGTTCTGCAGTTATTTGATTATTTAAATTGTTGTGTAACCAGCATAGGAATTGGAGGATTTCTTAGATCGGACTAAGGTCCAGAAATCCGATTAAGAAATCCGATAAAGAGAGCTGGATTTTAAAAAAAGCTGCGGCATGAAGTTTGAGTTTTATGTTACGCTTACGTCACATCTTCTGTGAGTTTATTGGCTGGTTGTAAAGCAGAAATCCGATTACTGCCTGACTCATGTAGACCTGGAGTTACCCCATTATCTGATTACCCAAGAGCATGTAAACACACTGAACCAGTAACTGTTCAGTTAATGTTAACGATCTGATGTGCATTAGAGCTGTCAAAATTAGCCAAAAAATGTCAATCATTCCCAAGGTTTGACAGGTTTGAACCATTCGAATATCGAATATGTCTATAAGAGGGCAAACCAATACAACAGTAATATTGCATCAGATTCAGTTTCCTCTCAAATTCATGCTCCCCTCCATAAGCCAAGTCGCCAGGAGTGCCCATTCCCTGCACTGAACAACAAGTACGGGAAGTAAAAAAGGTTTAAGAAAGGTGTAAATCTGCGCTTTGCAGTGATTATTAAATTGAGGCATAAAACTTTTCCACCCACTTTCCATTGTTTGCACTGTGTTTACATGCAAAATTTTTCTCCAATCCGTTTGAATACATTCTGACTACAGATGAAGACTGAGGTGTTTATTCTCACTCTACTCAACAATCTGATGGTCCCACCGCCGTCTTTTAAAGATCAGAGCATGAACTTCGTCTCCTCTGCAGACCAGTTTCTGCTCCGCCATGTTGAACGTTATAAACTCTCACTATGACGTGACGAACATGATCAGAACGGACTTAAACTTTCCGATAGGGAATGTAATCAGATACAGGCGTTTACACGGATATTATTCTGCTATTTAACAGATTATATACAGGATTACCCACCTCGATCAGTCAGATAGAAACTGTATTCTGAATGGCCTCAATCGGACTAGTCTATTCCAATTGAGGTGTTTACATGGACGTATTCTATTCCAATTGAGCAATTAGTCGGATTATTAACGGATTATCAGGCTGCATGTAAACGTGGCTATTGTTTCATGTATACGCGCCCACGACCATGATTTATCAGGGGGAACCTGAATTTAAGGAGGAACTGAATTAGATGCATTTGGGTTCATATTATTGAGACGTGCCCTCAGGTTGCTGGTGCTGGAATGGTAGGCTAACTGTAGCTTACACAGCTCGCATACAACTTTATCTCGAGGCGCCACAGTTTTGCCATCTGCTGACCTTTAAGTACACCTTCTGCTCTGAAGTATTTCCAGACGGGGCTTCTTAGATCACTCAGAGCGCAGATCGCTCTCTCTTCGGCCGAGTTGGGTCATGAACTCTGTGCCATCATTACCACACAGTTGTTGTTGAACTGTTCATTCGTTTCAGCTGGACATACATTTCAAATATATTTTAAATTATGAAAGTGACATTGTGTGATCCCGTCTGTCATGCAGTGCGTTCAGTGCAGCAGCCCAGGCCCACGGAAGAACGCGACTCACCAGGGGGGGGCACTGGGGGGGCCAAAAATTGTACCAGGGTAGCCGTGGCCCCCCTTACCCCTCCTTGATGGCACTATTGAAGCTTATACTTTTGAACATAATACAGTAGTTCTACATGATATTAAAGAGAAAAGGTCTATCAGCACAGTCCTGGTCAACTTGCTCATGCTGGTCATGCTGGTCAACCAGCTAAACTCAACACAAAAACATACCGTATGCTTGTTAACTGGCTAAATTAATCTAACCAGCTTAACCAGCTGGCCGAGCTGTTTTTTCAGCAGGTTTGAAATCTCTGCTTCATCACCTGCTTTATGAAGAAAACCTCACCTCATGTTTAAACATCTGCTTTCACAATGTGTCTCAAAGTCCAATAAAACCCTTCACACCTACAAGAAAAGTGACCTCATGTCTTAAATTCGGTGACAGCTCAGTCGCCATCAGTTCCAGAGTTCTGTTCTTTCAGCATCTCACCTGTCAAGTTCTCAAGAGGACAAATGTAAAAACGATAGTGATAATCCGCTTTTGCAGCTCGTAATCAGGACACACACCCCTATTCCACCGGTTCAAGTGAAAGAACTGATGCATTGTTTGTTAATGGCTTAATCTGAGATGATTCATAAGTCCTAGGCTGAGAAGAAGGTTCACTAGTTTCAGTTGTCTCAGCATCACTAGCTAGCTGAGTTAACGTCACAGCCTACTCCACCAGCTGTTGTAGCAAGGCTGAAGTTACTGGAAGAGATTTGCCCACAGCATTGGGTGTGTTTACATGCACTTAATAATCCGATCATAAGCAGCATAAAAATTGGAGGATTTTAGATTGGACTAATCTGATTACTGTCTGACTCATGTAGACCCGGAGTTTTCCCATTATCTGATTACCCAAGATCATGTAAACACACTGAACCAGTTACTGACACAATCTGATTTTCTGCACATATCAGATTATTAAGTGTAAACACACTGAACCAGTTACTGACACAATCTGATTTTCTGCAGTTATCAGATTATTAAGTGTAAAATCACTGAACCAGTTACAGACACAATCTGATTTTCTGCAGTTATCAGATTATTAAGTGTAAACACACTGAACCAGTTACTGACACAATCTGATTTTTGCATTTATCAGATTATTAAGTGTAAACACACTGAACCAGTTACTGACACAATCTGATTTTCTGCAGTTATCAGATTATTAAGTGTAAACACACTTAAGCAGTAACTGACACAACTGACAACTGAACCAGCAACTGACACAAGATCCCTGCATAATTACTTGGTTAAGGTGTAAACAGAGTCGTTCAGAGTGGTTTGGTGTGAAACGCTCTGTTCTAGAGAAACTTACTGAGTCAGAATTGTTCACAGTGGTGGTGATAGGAACCAGACGTCCACCTCTAAAAGCTCCCTCACAGAAAGTTACTACATGAAATGGTTATGAATTCACTGCCTGATGTCTGAGACAATGTTTTATGATTTTTGGCCTAAATGTATTTTTAAAATCCATTCATGGTGGAGGGATACATGTAGGGTGTTCTAAGGCAAAACAGACCCAAAAAATATATTATTTCAGATTTTTTACTATTTTACCATCATCAACATTCCATATAAACTCAGAAGACTCATGTAGGTTCTCTTGTGGTTTTGGATAGTAAATAAAATGTCTATATTTGTGTTGTAGTCTAATGGTCTAATGCGCTGGCTGAGGAAGCCACTCTGAGAAACGCTGACAGATACGTCAGTGGAGGTGGCCACATGGCTCACGATTCACTGAACCGAAGGTCATCCTTGGGTCAAGGGTCAAACATCAGAGCAGAGCACGAACAGTGACAGAGGATAAAGGAGTTTCAACGCCTCACCTCCTGCTTACTGAAGTGGTATTATGTGTAATAAATCCAGCCATTAGTCATGCTGAAGTATTACAAGCAGTTAAATTACTTCAGCCGTAACCATGACTACGAGCGACAAATAAAACAGGCCAGTAGATGTGAGTTTCAGTTAATTCCACCGACACTGCTAATGTACAACCATTGTTAGAATTATGCATTAATTACAGAGCAAATTGTAAATTTTACTACAAGCCTGCACTTTCAGTATTGACCTTTCATTCAAGACAGTTCAGAGCAGCTCCAAATCTTCAGGCCCAGCTCTGAGCTGGGCAAAGATGAAGCCAAATCCATGCACAAACATAATCATCATCATCATCATCTTTAACCGCTTAATCCAGATAGGGCTGCGGTAGCCGCTAAGAGAGCAGAGAATCCCAGACGACCCTGTCCCCCACAACTTCCTCCAGCTCATTCCGGGAGACCACCAGCCACTCAGAGGCCAACTTGGAGATAGAATCCCTCCAGCGGATCCTCGGATGACCCCGGGGTCTTGTCCCAGTAGGCCGAGACTGGTAAACCCCCACCGGGAGGCATCTCGGGGGGCTGAACCACCTCAACTGGCTCCTCTCAATGTGGAGGTGTACCGGCTCTACTCTGAGCTCCTCCCGGATAACCGAGCTCCTCACCCTGTCAGTAGAGTGTAGCCCACCACCCTGAGAAGAAAGCTCATTTCCACTGCTTGTATTCGTGATCTCATTCTTTCGGTCATTACCCAAAGCTCATGACCACAGGTGAGGGTTGGGATGTAGACCGACCGGTAAACAGAGAGCTTTGCCTCATGGCTCAGCTCCCTCTTCACCACTACCGTCCGGTAAAGTGACCGCATTACTGATGCTGCCTGTCCCAGTCTGCGGCCGATCTCACCATCCCTCTTCCCATCACTTGTGAACAAGATCCTGAGATACTAAACTCCTCCAGCTGGGGCAGCTCCTCTCCCCACGCACAAATATGACGGCGTTAAATAGCCCCTCGTTAGTGGTGCAGACGCTGGCATTCATTTTTTAAAAACATCAGTTGCAACATCAGTTATTTGCCAGCTTTAGAAGGAAACATTATATTGTCCAAAAGTTTGTGGACACCCACTCATTCATCTCGTCTGGGATGAAGGGTATTAATAGGGAGTTTGTCCCCCTTTGCAGCAGTAACAGCCTCTACTCTTCTGGGAAGGCACTAGATGTGGGAACATTGCTGTGAGGATTTGATTGAGCATTAGTGACGTCAGGTCAGTTCTGTAAGTCATCCCAAAGGTGTTGGATGGAGTTTTGATCTCCATTATGACTTTTATGATTCTAATAGTCACTATTTATTGACAATGCAGATGTTCTTTGCTCTCCATACAGGTGTTAAACTGCAGGTTCTCTATTTCAGGCCTACCGAATCTTGAAAACCACTGCAGTACAGTTCATTTTAGCTCAGTTGAAACTAGCTTTCATATATGCTGTATTAGCAGCAAATTGACCCACAGCCAGCCGTGTCCTCCTCTCCTCTCTTCCACAGCTCCCTTTGGCATGCATAATCATCCGATTTGACCGAACATGTGGAGGTCAGTGTGAGCGTTTCTGTGAGGCGACACATGCAGGGACGTTGTGTTTAATAAGTAAATGATGGACGGAGCTGCCAAGGCGCACAGTCGGAGGTTTGTTTGAGGACTGTGCCAGTTTGGTGTTCATGAGCAAAACCACGAGGAGAGCGAGAGAGGGCAGTGGATTTGAAGGAGTTCCAAGCACGACGGGAACACCACAAAAACCCTCTGCCCCACGTCCACTCGTCCTTCACTGACGAGACTCTCCCTCCACAGTGGGACGAACGAAAGAACATGCAAGAGCTTAAAATACCGTTCGCATATTCACACTATGATTCACAGGCTCACAATAAGACAAAACCAGCCGCAGATTAATGTATGAAATGATTCTGATCTGCTCGTCCTGAACAACTTCACAGCTTGCTGCGTCCAGAACGATGAGCAGAGCTGTAGAAGATTCTAAAATGACCAAGAAAGCTGTAGAACATCAGCAATGAAGTTCTTATAATATTAACATCCAGAATGAAATTCAAATGAAATTAACATCCAGCATGAAGTTCTAATACAATTAATATTCAGAATGACGTTCTAATAATATGAATATCTAAAATGAAGTTGTAATAAATTTATATTTGTAATGAAGTTCTAAAAAAATGATAATCCAGAATGAAATTCCAATACAGTTAATATTCAGAATGATGTTCTAATAAATTAATATCCAGAATTTAGTTTTAATAAATTGATATTTAGAATGACATTCTAATAAAATAAATATCCAGAATAAGTTCTAATAAACTTAATATCTGGAATTATGTTCTAATTAATTAATATTCAGATTTAAGTTTTAATAAATTAATATTTAGAATGACATTCTAAAAAAATTAATGTCAGAGTAAGTTGTAAAAAAATTAATATCCAGAATAAAGTTTTAATAAATTGATATTTAGACTGACATTCTAAAAGAATTAATGTCTAGAACAAGCTTTAATAAAATGAATGTAAAGAATGATGTTCTAATAAATTAATATCCAGAATTTAGTTTTAATAAATTGATATTTAGAATGACATTCTAATAAAATAAATATCCAGAATAAGTTCTAATAAACTTAATATCTGGAATGATGTTCTAATTAATTAATATTCAGATTTAAGTTTTAATAAATTGATATTTAGACTGACATTCTAAAAGAATTAATGTCTAGAACAAGCTTTAATAAAATGAATGTAAAGAATGATGTTCTAATAAATTAATATCCAAAACTAAGTTTTAATAAATTGATATTTAAAATCACAGTCTAATAAATGAATATCTGGAATTAAGTTGTAATACATTAATATTCAGAATGACATTCTAATAAAATTAATATCCTGAAAGTCATTCTAATATAATTGATTTCAAGAATAAAAATCCTAATTAACACCCAAAATAACTAATATCCAGTGATAGAGTTAATAAAATTATCATCCAAAATTAAATTTAAACAAAGTAAGCTGTTGTCCAGAATGTCTCATATTTCAAAAGTAATGATTATATGTTAAAGAAGGCAGCTTGATCAGAAATGACTATAATAGATAACTACAATATATTATTTATCATTTAATAACTTCCCAAAAATAGTGGGAACAATAAAATCTACATTGAATTAGTTATTCTTGAACATAAAATTACAAAAATTGACAGGATGAAAATGAACAGGATGTTGGGTTATCTTTCCTAAATCACAGTATAAGTGTTCTAGTCAGCTCTACAGAAACACTAGCACTGGTCATCACAGTGCTGTAGATCAGACATCTAGTCATCTAGCCGCTGCTCCTCAGAGCTACAGTCCTGCACTGAGTCTGGTCGCTGAGGAGTTCAGTCAGGAGCGTCTGATTGTCAGAGCAGCAGAAAAAGAGGAAAAAACAGAGCGTACAGTGCTCTGACTGACCGTGCCACACTAGAACAGCACATCCTCACAATAGACAGTACATAATATCATGTCAGACTGACTCTTATGACTCAAGATAGAAATGACTCACGGCTGTAAAAAGCCAATCAGCTGAAGGCACTTCATGCCAGTTTAGTGTGGCAGTGAGCCTCTGCGTTTAGTCTGAAACAGCCGTGTTCACGGGCATTAATCTAGCCTGAGTTATGGATTTTGGATGGGCTTCTCCTTTAACCGTAAATAAATCTTGCTTTAAGGCTGCAGTGCCCTACTGCTAGTGTTTATTATGACTTGTAACCGAAAATGATAGCAGCAAACTATTAAATAAATCACGTCTGAATTAACTGCTGATGGACGATAAACTTTTTATAGACATTTTTCATTTTTAATTATACTCATGCAGCCTCTTTGGCGTTTAATGAGCTTCCTATTCAGCGGCAGGATCTCTATCTCTTCATCCCCTCACATGCACCATTATGTATAAATATACATTCATAATTACTCGGCCCGCAGCAGAGAGAGCCCCAGTTTGTTCCCTGGACTGCAACTGTTGGAGATGTTTTTGCTTTTCAGTGGGAATTTTCACATTTCAAACTGATATCGATTTTGGAATCGCACTTGTGATCCTGCATGTTGAGCATAAAAGTGACGGAGCTTCGGTTTCATACAAGAACAATTCAATACATGAAAATATACGTCATTTATATAATATATAATATATTGACAAGTTATATATTGCTGTTGTGGGAAGAAAACCTCATATCTCCAAAATGGTAACTTTACAGGAGAAGGAAAAAACATACTCTACTTTTAATGTAAGTCAATGGAACCAGACTTTTTTCCAAGTCATTTTGGGTAATGAAATTTACACACAATGTAAAGGGTAACAGGTATTTTCAAATTATGTCAAAAACTGAAAAACGTCAAAAATGGAGATACAAGGTTTTCTTCCGACAACAGCGATATTTCGCTTACATTATCTATTTATATATACTAATATATTTCATTATACCTGCAAATCTTCCTTAAAGGGGAATTCCACCAATCTTTGAAGTGTTGATGTAAACAGAGTCATTCAGAGCGGTTTGGTGTGAAACACTTCGTTCTAGATAAACCTACCGAGTCAGAATTGTTCACAGTGGTGGTGATAGGAACCAGACGTCCACCTTTAAAAGCTCCCTCACAGAAAGTTTTTAAATGAAATGAGGCCATTGTTTTACATTTGTATGCAAATTTTGAATAGCCCTGGTGAAATGACATGTTCGTTCATTTATATGTTAAAATAAGTGAAAACAGGGAACACACTTAAATATGGCATTTTTCTGTACATTTTCATGCACAACTATTTGTTTGCTAAATTTAACATATTGAAAAAATCCTAAAAGTTAATAACTTCAGCTTCTTTCTATTTTTTTTATTATTTTTTTTTTTTGCTATTTTTAATGTGTTAAATTCAGGAAATATGCAGTAATCATGCATTAACATGTGCAGTATGTGGAGGCTGTGCTAACGTATTTTCACATGCTGTTTGACCATGGGGGCCCAAAGTTCTGCATATGATAATATCAGTATTAAAAACTCCTGTAGGTTCACTGGTGCTTTTGGATAGTAAATAAAATGGATATATTTGTGTTGTAGACATGGCGACCCCTGGTTCCTATCACCACCACTGTAAAGACATCCGAGTCTCTATAATCAACCGCTTCACATGAAACTACCCTGAATGACCAACTCAAAAGACCTGCCATGAATTTTGAAAATCGGTGGTAGTCCCCTTTCAAAAAAGACCTTAGACCAAAGGGAAATGAACATTGCTCCTTCTGCAGGCATTACTGAGAAGCTCCTCAATTCTAATTCACCTTCGCTACTGTTCATAATCACAATCAATGTCATATTGCAATATAAGTTATATTAATAAGCAATAAGCTCAGAGAACATCCGGACCGCAGAAAACTTCAAATGTGAATATTATGAAAGATTTGTATTTCAAAAGTGGTCAAATCTGGAGGAAAATAACTTAAAAGGTAAGAGATTTTATATAAATATATGGCTATGGCTATGATCTCACAGCTGGGCGAAAACAGTGACCTTTACTCTTACCTGAGCGGAATTTGCTGCGGATGAGCAGCGACCTCTCAGAGGCCAGCAAGGTCATGTTGGACGAGTGGGGGAGGAGGGGGACGAGGGAGGTACTGCTGTGGAGCAGGTATGGGGGACGGTGGCTCTTTCTGGTGTTTCCTTCTGGCCCTGAAAGAGAGAAAAAGAATAGATAAGGGTCAAAGCCTTACAATGTATCCCTCCACCATGAACGGCTTTTAGAAAATACCTTTTAGGCCAAAACCATATCTCAAAACCATCATAAAACAGGCAGCATTCATAACCATTTCATGTAATACTTCCTGTGCTTTTAGAGGTGGACGTCTGGTTCCTATCACCACCACTGTGAACAGGTCTGACTCAGTAAGTTTCTCTAGAACGGAGCGTTTCACACCAAACCACTCTTTGTTTCACACTTTGTTTACATATTAACTACTACGGTATGCAGAAATTTGGAAAAATAAGTGGAATTCCTCTTTTAGCTCAGCTAAAAAGTCCAATTTATGCATCTTACCTCTTACTCCAAATGTAGCTCAACAGCCAAGACATTTTTAGTGTCCTTTAGTTTTGCACTACAGAGCTAAAGTGGCTAACAAGTAATGGAAGCTAATAGCCACCAAGCTAGCGCAGTTATCTAAACTGCGACCTAAAAATGGACAACGGCCTAGAAAATGTGTAGTTATAATCAATATGATTCCTGAATTTTATCTGTATTTGTGTCTATTTTCACCAGAAAACACATAAGCAAGTCTATCAGAATTCACTTAACAACTCCTCACAGTTTTAGGTTGGCTAGCTAGCTACATTAGCCTAATAGCTCCTCTACAAAACTAAAAAAGCAAACTTAAGACTCCAAACATGCCTCAACTGAGTAAGTACATTCGAAGTAAAGGGGGAAAGCTGTTAAAATCTGATTTTTGGCCAAACTTTAACACTCCACCACTGAGAAAGAGAGGCAGAGCAGAGAGAAGGCCAGAAGAAAGTGCCGCGCTAACCGCTGTGGCTAACGCAGACTCAGAGTGACACATTAAAAAAGAGGCGCGTCATTAAACAGGACAGATTCCCTCCTCTACAGCACCCTAATGGAGGGATTTCAGGCTGAGCGGCTGTGGATAAAACAGGCAGATTTCGTAGATGAGAGAAAGCGTTTCGCGCGCAGGCCCGTTGGAGCTACCGGCGGCGCCGTGGAGATAGACAGAATGATTAACTTTATTTACAAACCGCAGCCAAGCGCCGGCTTTCAATTACCGCACTGTACGTCTGCCTGCAATATTGATTAAAACAGCACCGCCCAGGAGACACCTACTCCGAAATTACATTAAATGAAGATCACAAAAAACTTCCTCCTCCGAGTTTGTCAGGCTGGGCCTTTTTTTTCTCATGTACAGCAACTGCTGCCCTGCAAAAGTTTGGAATCTGTGAGTTCAGTGATAAAAAACAATGTCTTTGTCTAAAATGATGCTAATGTGCTTGTCTCGTATGACTTTCACATAATTAGTAGGAAGAGATGTTAGAAGAGTCCAGAATGATGAACAGAGCTGTAGAAGGTTCTCAAATGACTGAGAAAGCTGTAGAACGTGGTGAGTCAAGAATTAAGGTCAAATTCTTATCTAGAATAAAGACCTGGGTCATTCTACAGAAACGTCCACTTTTCTATCTCTCCATAGGAGTCACTGGTGTTACCGATTCACATAAGAAAGGTAATGAAAAATGCATTTTACAAAATTTCTGCTACAGAGCATCAAACCACATGTTGTCCATCATGGAATATCCACTAAAATATGGAATTTAATCCATTTGTGTTCTATTTTTTCACAGTTACCTCAGAATAAAGTAGGTCACCCCAGTGACTTCAGCTAAAAGCTTCATATGAAATCATGAGCTAAATGAGAAAATCTCTGATAACTGAAAGACACAGTGGACTCACCATGAGCTTTTCTTCATAGATCCTCAGAAAACAGGTAAAAGGAAGTCGAGTGATGTCATCAGTGTGATTTTTATTTCAAAATAAGAGATTTTTTGTTACGCAGTAACACCAGTGACACGACTCCTGGGGACAACTTTCAGTATATATTTTATAATATTTATTTGTCTTTTGTTTTCTTTATGTCATTTAATTTATATTTTCCATAGTCATGTATAGATTATTGTAGTTAAAATTGCAGAAAAACATGTTTTTACTTCAAAATATGGCCTCATTCTTCACACATGACTGTGAGGACGAGCTCTTCTGTGGTGCTTGGAATTCTATATAATTGATTTAAAAACCAATATTGCCAAATTGAGGATCAAGAAGGTGTAAACTGTTCAAATAACTTATTGTTTCATTTTAAAATATAAATAAATTGTAACCCTAACATGTTTTTAAGTGTAATATATCTGTAAACGCTAGGGACACAAAAACAGATGTTTCTGTAGAATGACCCACCTACTGATCAAATCTCAAGGCAAATAACTTAATTACTGTACTGATATATTACTGTAAACAGATAATTGTGTTATATTAGTCATCGCTGAATATCTTTAATTCCCTAAAATATCAAAAATGGGTTCTGTTATTGCTCCGATGTCAAGCTTGCAACAATAGAAGAACCCTTTTTGATGATATATAGAACCATATACAACACATTCTCCATCAATCTGAAGAAGCATTTCATCATGCATGCAAAGAACCATTGAAGCATGAAATGGTTCTAAATAGAACCATACCTTTTATTAAAGAACGCTTGATGAACATCTGTTTTAAGAGTGTATGCTGTCGGTCAAAACTTTCTAAAAACTCTTGTAAAACAGTGTCTCAGTCATCAGGCAGTGAATTCATAACCATTTCATGTAGTAACTTTCTGTGAGGGAGCTTTTAGAGGTGGATGTCTGGTTCCTCTCACCACCACTGTGAACAGTTCTGACTCGGTAAGTTTCTCTAGAACGGAGAGTTTCACACCAAACCACTCTGAGCGACTCTGTTAACATCTCAACCATTTAATTATGCAGAAATTTCGAAAAATCAGTGCAGTTCCTCTTTTAAAAAAGAGAAATTGAAGTGAATACTCACAGAAACAGGCTGGGTGCCCTCAGGCCAGCTGAGCAGAGGGGTGGTCAGGCTGTGCCAGAGAGAGAGAGAGAGAGAGAAACCGAAGGACGAGGAGAAGCAGGACAGGAATTCAGCTGCATTTATGGAGATCCCGTGCCAGGCCTGCTTTGCTTTTTTTTTTTCCCTTTTCTTCAGTGCGTTCACGGTTTTCCTGAAAGTGAGTCTTTGGAGACAAGGAGTTGAGAGTTCCTTCTTCTTTTCCTTCTCTCCGAACTCACCCTGTCCTCTCCCTCTCTCTCCCTCTCTCTCTCTCTCTCTCTCTCTACCCCCACTCTCAGGGAGGCTGTGCCAACTGTGTTGGGCTGTCAGACGACCCACCCTGCCCCCCCAACCCCAGGAAACCTTAGGACACACACACACACACACACACACACACACACTCTTCTCTGCTGACTGATTGATGCTGAGAGTTGGTGACTTGCAGGCTTCCATCACTGTGTCTGACTTGTTGAAATCAGTTCCAGAAAGAAAGCTAGCTGCTAGGCTAAGGGTGAGCAAGGAGAACGTTTAAGGCGATTTAAGTGGCTAAAAACAGTTTTCCCCCTTTAACTCCAGTGTACTCGATCAGCCAAGACCTGTCTGAAGTTTGCTTCTTTAGTTTTGCACTGGAGCTATGAGGCTAATGTAGCTAACAAGTAATGGAAGCACGTTAGCGATTAGCATAGCCTGCCTAGATCATCATACAGTTACCTCAAACTGTGTCGAGATGTATGTTTGCTTCCCTGCTAGAAAAGGCAGCATAGACCAGCATGGTCACCAGAAAAACCAGCATGTTGTGTTTTGGAAGCTGGTGCTGATCACCCAGCATGACCATGCTAGGTGACCAGCTAAACCAGAGAACACTGTAATGTCTTCCAGGTTTCTCAAACACTAGAGGGCGCTCCCGAGCAAGTCCAAAATGAATGGGTTAAGATGGAGCATTTGAGCAAAATCATAGTTTATAAATGCTGAAACATTTTTAATGTAAAAGAATACATTAATTTCCTGATCACAGAGCAGCATAAAACACTTTAACACCGCTGTTATATTTTTAAGAGCTTTTAAACTCGAGTTATAGGAGTTTAAAACGGCGCTTCATGTACATTCATGACGTCTGTGAGCGCGAACAGCCAATGAGCTGCTCCGCTCACCAGCCAATCAGCTCTCAGTATCAGTAATGTTAGTGTCCTGCTGCCCCGTTTGCTGTAGAAAAAAGGAAACATACAGGTGAGTTTTCTTTGCTTTTTTAGTGAAATACATCATACATACACTTCTACTTTCTAAAATTAAAGGAAAGTTCTGGGAAAGTGATTAGAAACTATTTTAACTTTTCGTTTTTGCCGTTGAGCTCTATTTACTCCCATTCTTCGAGGACTCACTCGCGGGAAGTAATGGAAGTGTATTAGCGATTGGAAATTAGCAAATGTAAGTGTCTTAGCAACTCAAGTGAACTCAAATGCCCAAGACATCTGAAGTTTACTTAGTTTTGCATGCTAGCCAAACTAGCCTAGGCCAGCATGGTTGGTCACCACCAAAACCACCATATGTTGTGTTGGGAAGCTGGTATGCTGGTCAACCAGCAAAAACTAGCTAAACCAGAAAAAGACCAACATAAACTAGGCCAGCTTAGACCAACATGAAAAGTAATAGAAGCGCATTAACGATTAGCATAACCTGCCTAGGTCATCACAAACTTGCCACAAACCGTGTTGAGTTGTTAAGTTTGCTTCTTTAGTTTTGCACTGGAGTTGTAATAGTTGTGATAGTAATAAGCAAAATATCTCGCTGTTGTCAGAAGAAAACATTGTATCTCCATTTTTGGCATTTTTCAGCTTTTGACATAATTTGAAAATGCTTGTTGCCCTTTACAATGTTTGTAAATTTCATGAAGAATGGACCAAAAGAAACATTTTTCTCCTGTAAAGTTACCATTTTGGAGATACTAGGTTTTCCTCCGACAGCAGTGATATACAAAATCATAATTTATAGGGTGCTTTCTATGGGGAGACGTATGTCTCGAACCCTAACCTCTGAATTTACACTTGGGAAAATAATACTTACATTTTTTTAAACTTCTTTTCGATGTTTTTAAAAGAGCTTTTTTATTTCTTTTAAAGTGAAGTTGAAAGATTTATCCTAAGCTTAATTTTTAAATAAATTGCCGTCCCACACTTTAATGTCACTATCGAAACATAAGGAGTTTTAGTCCGTAGGCGGAGCCTTATTTTAGGCCTATTTTAGAGCAGGAAGTGAGGCTGCATCCCTGTCCCTTGTGGCCACATGGTGAGCAGTTAGATCCCATTGTTTTGAAGTAAATGTGTCCCAAAGTCTAAAAATCAGTGTGAAACATTAAGAACTGTCACATATTTTCTGCAAGTAAATGAACTTCCTGTGTTTTAAGAAAAATATGATGATTTTATGTGTGTTCAAAGCTGCATTCATGCACTGGCTAGTGTTTTGAGTTCTGCTCAAAATGAGCTAAAGTTGTCACCACCGAAACATTTGGTAAAGTTTTGGTAGTGTTACGATTGTTTTGGTAGTGAAATGTTCAATCAGTTATTGTCATAACAATATTAAGGTATATGGTCACTCAAAACAAAAGGATTTTAGGGTTAAAAACAGTTTAAAATCAAAAACGTGTTTTCAACTCTGACTTTGAATGAGTTTGGTAAAATGATCCATCTATGAAAATGAATACTGTGTAGCATGAAACAGTAGCAGCCGTCTTGAAGACTGAACTCTATTTTGGAAGAGTATTAGCAATCAGCATCATGCAAATCTGCATGCCTACATCATCGCAGACTGTGTGGAGTTGTTAAGCAAACTCAAATAGACTTGCTTATGTGCTTCCTGACACATACCGTTATCTTCAAGATGGCTGCTGCTACCGTTTTTAGCTAGGGTGCTTTCGCTAACATCATGTATGCCGTAGCACCAGCTTGCCTCATGCATATGGAGTTACAGTACACTCAATACGCAACATCCATGCCTCCAGGACGCATGAAGCACTTGGTCTCGTGGCACGGAGGGCTGTGTGGCCTGTGTTTGGTTTCAAAGATCGTGCCGTTGACCAGTTTGAAGCACGTTAGCCTACGCTGCGCATTCATTAAACAGCCTCTGTACACTGCGCTGGCATTATCGAATAGATTTCGCTCACATCTACAGCAGCAAGGAACACTGAGGATCAATGTAGTGTTTGTGTGTGTGTGTGTGTGTGTGTGTGTGTGTGTGTGTGTGTGAGGAGGGGGTTGGGTGGACGCTGGTCATTACAGCACCACCTGTTCAGCTACTTTGACAGACACGTCAGTGTGTGCTGCTGTATCAGCAGGTCAGCGTGAGAGAGAGAGCGAGAGCGAGAGACAGAGAGAGAGAGCTGAGAGGGGGTGGGAGGCTACAGGAAGTTCAAACCTAATTATTTTATGCAGATTGTGTATATATAGTGCTCTCGACTGAGAGGAGCAGATGTTGAAGCTACAGCAGAGCGTCTGCGAGAGCGAAATTCATAACTGCAGTAAAGTAGGAGATCGTGATGGATCTGGACTGGATTCATTTTGGGACTAAAAGCTGGTTTTAAGTGGCTAAACTTTGAGTTTCGAGTTACATCAACTTAACATTTGAGTATTCAAGCAATACATTTGAGTATTCTGCTAGTTAGCAACATTGCTAGCCAGTATTGATCCTATACCCTGACATTCTGGCTGTAATAAATCACATGCAAGCGTATATATCCTGGGCTAATGCTTTGGTGCCACTCTTTCCCCTATTGGTACCCTGCTAAGAAGATCGTGATAACAGCAGGCTAACAGCAGAACCAACACTAGCACAAGCAGCTGCTCAAACAGCTGTCATTTTGACAAGCTGGCTAGCTAGCTAGGCTAACTGGCTCTCTGCAACTAATCAACATTATTTGGGCTGAAATGATATGAGTTGACATGGTTACATGGTATGTTATTGATGTATTAGCAGTTAGAGGTTTCATGAAACATGAATTGAGAAGTTTGCATCTGGGCAATCTCTACTGATAAAGATCATTAGAAACATTAGGATTAAAATCTGATGAGTTTGCTTTCTAATGGTAGTTGGATTATTGGTCACCATTCCTGCAGGACATCTTTAAATCCATCAGGAAACCAACAAATGCATCTGGAATCAGAACAGCTGTTAAACCATTAGACTCATTTACATTGTGATATCAATCCAGATACCTTTATTGGTTTCTATGATTTTTGTACGTATGTATGCTGTGTGAATATTTTACCATGTAAAGCCAGCCTTAGAAATGATTATAATATTCAAATACATGCAAATTTTTTGGGACGAAACAAAATTCTCAGGCTATTTTTAAACTTTTAAAATAATTTGAAATCAAACTGAAATAATGAATTCTACTGGTCTGACTTCACTCACTGAATTATTACCTAAAAAATTATAAGTCCAGTCATTGTGGGGTCAGAGGTTCACAGCCTGTCTCAGAGTCCACACTTGTGGTTTGCTAGCGTTGCGCGCTATGACACATTTCTGAATGTATCAGAATCTTGCAAACGTCATTGCGATGTTAATATTCTTTCACGATATGCATTAAACATGTTAGAGCGTCAGAAATGTGGTGCATTGTGATATATATGTTTCGCCCAATGCTGCTTTGATGTGCTATTCAGGAAACAGTGCATTTAGTGTGCGTTCTGTGCGATCTCATGCATTGTGCTTTTACACGGTAGAGAAATGTGATGCACCTGGAGTCTGTTTAAATCTTACATTAACATGTTTGGTGTCCGGATTGTATCTTACTTTGTAACATACTTTGGCCAGATTCTATTTACATTCTGCACCCAGTGTGACCAGATTAGATCTGACTGTACTTTTCCCACATTAAAAGCACCACATATCATGAGTCATTTCCGTTTTTCTTACATTTACTTATGTCCCCCAGTTATGATACGAATAGACAAGTTTGGCTTGGATGCTTTCATCAGCCCCAGGTGCATGAAAGGCACGTTTGGGGACCACCTTGCACTTCCCTGTTTATCCTCTCACCTGCAGGTCAGCACTCGACAGACACATTTTTGCTAACGTAACTGCAGTGGTGAACTGTGACTATTGGGTCATGATGGTAATGCTCATTTCTGTTTGCATTACTATTGGATTTCTAATAATATGTTGGCTGTAAGCTAAAACTGGTGCACATTAACATTTTTTGGCAGTTCTAGATTAAACACAAGAGCAAAAGACATCTGTATTGTCAGAAATTAGTGACTATTAGAGAGAGTCAATCAGGTCAGGTCATAAATGTTAATGAATACTAAAACTTGAGAAAAAAACTAGGAAAAAAACACAATAATGCCATTTTCTGCTAACACCCCTATGGGGTTTCTTATAAGATGTTAGTGCTAAGCTCAGATAACCCCAGTACATATGAACATTTTTTTGCTGTTTTAGATTAAATACAGACATTTCAGTTTTATTTGAAGCTTGTAACAGATATTAACCCAGATTTGCGCCTGTATGTATCTGTTTTACAGTGACTCTTTCTGTAAAGAGTCCTGCCACCACTGTTTTCCATTCCTAACAACTAACCAAAACCTGGCTAGACTATTCATAGTCACAGTTAATCTAACGTGTTAGGCTTTCAGTTCAGCTCCTGAAGTCCTAACCAATGGGAGAGCAGCTTGGCTGTATCTACCTAGATACCACATGGAAAACAATCCTGATTGGGTAATTTTCCACTGAGTGTTTCAAGATTTTAACTCCTTTGTTTTCCAAATCGAAACAATGGAATTTAAATAGCATCATCATTTTATTAAATAAAACTACTGTCAAGTATGTCCTGTGATGGACTGGGGACCTGTCCAGGGTGTATCCTGCCTTCCGCCCAGTGACCGCTGGGATAGGCTCCAGCTCCCCTCCGTCTCCCCTGAATGTGGTTCGAGTGCTCTGATCGTAATCCGATCTCAATGCGGCCTGGGTGTGTTAATGCGGTTAGGTGAAATAAAGTGTGATCCAGCACCAAAAATGCATGTGAATACAAGGTGTAAACAGCCTCTTGGACACTTACTGTGAGAACTGTGAGTGTGACCTTTGGGACAGGCCGTAGCGCCACTACCAGAGGAGATCCTTTCAGAGAGTTTAGACAAAGTGAAACTTTCTGGGCAGGGCGATCATGGCGAGAGCGACAGCTGTGCCTGAAGTGTCTCTCTGCTCTGTACTCTGTACATTGTTTCCTGTACTGAGTCACACAAACACGCAACCGTGACTCTGCCGAGGCCTATTGAAAGGAAAATGATGTAATCTCTCACTCCCTCGTCAAGCGCCTCCATGCATGCCTCCCTTTTGGGAATCCCTTTCTGATTAACACCTGTTACACTCCTTCTTTTTCAGCCCTCCCTCTCTTCCTCCTCCTCTGGCTCTCTCACTTCACTCAGGCTGTGTCATTTGTCACTCGATGGCACAGCTCGAAAAGCTCCTGCGTGCTCAAATGCTTCAGTTTGATGGTTTCTTTATTACTCAGTACTTTAATCTAAATCTTAACCACTGATTAAATTCAGTCAGACATGAACAAGGTCAAAATATCTGTATGTACATGAGGTTGCAGAAATGCATGTGATCAGCTTAGCGTCGGAAATGTCATTTATTCACTTTCCCGGGTAAAAATAAATCAGCCTCACGAGTAGAATGTGTGCAGAATACATTATATGTGGTTAGAGTGTTATTTTATGATGCGTTTGTAATGCTGTATGTGCTGAAATCTGGAGCAGCATTGCCCCCTGGTGGCGGGGACATGCTATAACAGCTCAGGCGCACTACAGCAAGGTCATTAGTCATATGAGGACAGGTTGGCAATTGGCAGAGGCCATTTCTGTAGGCACTAGACTAAATGGCTAAATGGTAAAGATTACATTAGAATGCCTTATGAGAAATGGAGTCAAAACAAGGTAGTGATAGGAACCAGGCGTCTGAAGATGGAGGGCTGGCCAATATGTGGCCTGCTAGTATACATATACATACATACATCATCTAAACCGCTTATCCTTCTGGGTCGCAGTGGGGTGCTGGAGCCTATCCCAGCTGTCATTGGGCAGAAGGCAGGATACACCCTGGACAGGTTGCCAGTCCATCACAGGGCAGACAGACAGACATATACAGTCACACACACACCTAGGGGTAATTTAGCATGTCCAATCAGCCTGACTGCATGTTTTTGGACTGTGGGAGAAAACCCACGCAGACACGGGGAGAACAGGCAAACTCCACACAGAAAGGACCTCGGTCGCCCAGCTGGGAATTGAACCCAGGCCATTCTTGCTGTGAGGCGACAGCGCTACCCACTGCGCCACTGTGTGTGTGTATGTATGTATGTGTGTGTGTGTGTGTGTCTAGTTCCTACATATAAAACTGTGATAGGATAATTTTGACTTTTAACACAATGCAAAGTGTAACTGAAGTGTTCAAATTATGTAAATAAAATTTTATTATGTATATGTATTTATTTATTATATAATAATAATAAAAATAATAATAATATTGACTTATCTACAAATATTTATTTGCATTTATGTGTTGATTGTATAGTACATATAGCTAAATAAATTCTGCATTTCTGAGGCATTTTACTTATCAATAAATATTTATTAGAATTTATATATTGATTTTACAATATTTATAACTAATTAAATTATTTCTGAAATATTTTAGTAACAAAAATAGTGTAAGGTTGTAAAATACATTTAAACAAGTCATTTTCAAACATTTGTACATTCTTTATGTGTAAATTGTTTTATCTTTTTCACCCTCGGCCCACCACAGAACTTTGCACTCGCCCAGCCCCCCAGTCAAAAGTTTACGCACCCCTGGTTTAATGCCTCTAAAAGCTCTCTCACAGAAGGTTATTACACAAAATGGCTATGAATATATTGCCTAGGGCCTGAAACAGTGTTTACCATTTGAATTGTGACCTAATAAGTTTTGTTTTTTTTAAATCAATTCATGTTGGAGGGATACATGCAGGGCATTGTGAGGCAAAATAGTCCCCAAAGAAAAATGACATTTTCAGATTTTCCACTATTTTACCATCATCAACATTCCATATGAACTCAGAAGACTCGTGTAGGTTCACTAGTGGTTCTGGATAGTAAATAAAATGTCTATATTTGTGTTGTAGTCAAGGCGACCCCTGGTTCCTATCACCACCACTGTAAAGACATCTGAACCATTTCACACCAAACCACTCTGAATGACTCTGTTTACATCTCACACACTGAATCATGCAGGAAATTTGGAAAATTGGTGGAGTTCCCCTTTTGTCAAGCCTGAAAAAACAGAGCAAGCTCCTCTGACACACACACACTCACACACTCATACGCACCCTGTCAGCGTGCTTGTGCTGGGTCGTCCACCTCTTTGAAGGTGCTGCCAAATGGAACACAGACCAAAGGCACATCTGGGGTGTCACTCAGGCGAGTGTGCGCATGCGCTGTCACGCACACCGACACCTGTCAGGCTCAACAAGAACAAATGAATCCCTACATTCAACAAACATACACATTTAAAAAAGATGGTTCTTCAAAGGTTCTTTAGTAAAGATAATGATTCTACATAGAACCATGAACACGTAAAGAACCATTTGCATCCTTAAATGGTTTCCCTTTTTGGTGCTATATAGAACCACATACATGCTATATCTACCATTTAAACGTGCAAAGAACCAATTAAGCATGCAAATGGTTCTTTAAGTGTTCATGGTTTTACATAGAATCATTGGGCCTCATTCTCCAACCGTTCTTAAGAAGAATTTTCTTCTTAAAACTCACGCAGTTTGTATGAAGATTCTGACTCACCAGTGTTTTCTTATGTGGGATTTGTTCTTAGGTAAGAACAGAATCTACACACTCAAGAGCACAAAGGTGAGAACTACACATTCAAGAAGAAACTGGAAGATATTGGAGAATGAGACTTAATGTATGGAAGTCCAGAGAGACCATGAGGTAGTTATTTTGAGATAACGAGTCAATTATCTTGCGATCTCAAGATAACAAAGTTGTTATGTTGAAATAACAAGTTACTTATCTTGTTATCTCAAGATAACAATCCAGAAAATTATAGCAACAGCTCATGGCCCCCCGGACTTCTGTATTAATGTCTTTCCTAAAGGACTGTAACTTAAGTCTAAAAGTATTAGCCATCACAAACAGTTCAGATACTATTTTTAATAGTATGTTGTTAAAATGTATGGCAAGAGTGAATAAATAAATAAATAAATAAATAAATAAATAAATAAAAATCCACAACATTTAAAATCATCCAAACTTCAGATGATGGTCTGATCAAAGCCTCAGTATTTCAGCTTTGTACGCTAAGAATGAGCAAAACTGCACCTAATATACCAGTTTTATCAAGGCATTTTGTTTACAGGGACGCTCCAGCCAAAATGACAAATCTATTCATCGCTACCTGTTTTTTTTTACCTTACACACTCATATGCAAAAGTATTAACAGCCCAGACAAACAATGTTTTGTTGATTTCCTAACTGAAAATAAGTTAACACATCATCTACAGGAAACTATTTTTGCAAATTTTTGTACATATTTTCTATTTATTTGCTGAGATTTACCAACAAACAAAAAACCATAAAATAAAAAGTGTGCCAAAACATTTGCAAAGGCCACCTTTTATGGTTTTTTTTCATCCAATATGTGTAAATTCAGCAAATAAACGGTAATCTTGGATTAAAATGTGCAGAAGTGTGTCTCTGTAGAGGATGTGACTTAGAAAATCAACAAAACATCATTTGACCAGGGGTGCACAAACTTTTGCATATAACTGTAGTTCCTCTTCATTTCTAATCTATAATTATTTGTTTTCATTTATTTCATTTTCATAACCTTGCTCTTTTTATATATCTTTTACTTTGCTTGTGTTCCTATATTACTATTGTTATTATTGTTGTTGTTGTTGTTATTGTAAACGTGCATATTCACATCTACAACAGTGACATTTTCCAGTTTAAAGACAAGAAAACCCACCTTCTAATGATGATGAGGCATCTTGGAGGAACTAGAGCGGCTTTGGGGTGGATTTTCATCAGTAAACTGTAATTCTTATTTTCCCTGCTAGCTAGCAAGTGTGAATGGAAGTCAGATGGCTAAAGCTACAGTTATGAAGTCGAATATCTAACTGAAACTGTGCTGACTGTCTTGAAATCATCACTACAATAGAAAGAGTGGATCAGTCAAAATGACAGAAGTGACTCTTCAAATAAGGAGTTCAAAAGTTAGCAAGGTCGCCACTCGACTATCTAGTTTGGTTATTTTCTCTGGTTAAAGGGGTAAAAAAATTAGTCTCTGGCTTCCATTTTGCACTAAATAAACATCAGTTTTCTTTACGATTAAGCAGTAGAAGACGAGGAGGGAAGAGTGTGAGGGAGTGTGTTATCGCGAAATAACATCACGGCTGTGATTTGGTCGCCGTAGATCATCACAGCCGTGATGTTATTGGCGATAACACACTCCTCGAGTGTTCTATTGCTTTAATACAACAGTTAAATAAATAAAGTAATAAATTAATAAACTGGGCTGTGAACGCGGCGTTTAATATGTTTTAATGTTCGCAGTTCCTTCACCAAATTATAGTTCCTTAACGAGCAGCTTGTTGCTACGTCAGAGTAACGAGCTCCGCCCACTCAGTGGTGATGACAGTTTGGGAATTTAGTGTCGTCTCATCTTCAGAGTCTGACCAAATCAGCTGTCGGTCAAATGTGATCTTAAAAGTGTCCATTTTCTGTTTGTGGCAAAGTAAGAACTAAAAACGATCAAATGGAGCTTGAGCGTCTCCTACGGCTGTCAACGTCATTGCTTAGCAACGGCATCTCAGCGGAGTGATACAGTGTTTGAAAAAAAACGTGTTGTTATTCCACCATTAGGTCAGAATGCTTCTCAACCAATCAGCTTGTGGGGCCGGAACTAACTGTTGTATAATTTTGTTTAATGAAGAGGTCAGAGTTACGGTTGCTAGCATTAGCTCAGCTCAGCCCTGCTCACCACAGAACATGTTCAATTCTGGCTAACTAAAGTGCCGAAACAAGTTCAGATGATAAAGATTCAAACCTGAGGGAGTCAGTTGAGAGGGAAGAAAAAGGTGAAATTCTATGGTGCTTTGACCTGTAGCCAGATCAGTTAGCTTAACGTTAGCTTAGCGAGCAGGCTACAGACCAAAGCAGTGCCACACACCACAGTGCAGGTTTGATTCTGACTACCTGCTGCTCTGCTGACACAAAGTGTAGATAAACACTGAAGTCTGAGAGCAGGAGGCTGAAATCAAACCTGTTCTGTGGTGTTTGGGACTGTAGCATTTTGGCTAAGCTAGCGGTAGCTTAGTTAGCAGGCCAAACGTAGCACACAGCACAGTGCAGGTTCGGTTCCAGCTAACTGACGCTAAAACAACGCCCATTTAGAGGATGTCTGAGAGTCAGAGTCGTGACTGCTGTGAAAGCTGAACGCTGGGCCGCTGTCATGCTTAGTTTTCCTGAGGTTTTTTCTGCCTCTGATTTTTCACTTCTGTCAGCACCACCTATCAGTGAGCTCCCACACCCCCAATCAGTGACCCCTGTAAAATAATAAATAGATGGTGTTTATTTGGCAGTTCAGATGAGTGCTGAGTGCTGATTTTTTAGCATTACTGGTTAGCGTTACTGCTACTGAGTGCTGATTGGATAGCATTACTGGTTAGCGTTACTGCTACTGAGTGCTGATTGGATAGCATTACTGCTACTGAGTGCTGATTGTTTAGCATTACTGGTTAGCGTTACTGCTACTGAGTGCTGATTGGATAGCATTACTGGTTAGCGTTACTGCTACTGAGTGCTGATTGGATAGCATTACTGCTACTGAGTGCTGATTGTTTAGCATTACTGGTTAGCGTTACTGCTACTGAGTGCTGATTGGATAGCATTACTGGTTAGCGTTACTGCTACTGAGTGCTGATTGGATAGCATTACTGCTACTGAGTGCTGATTGTTTAGCATTACTGGTTAGCGTTACCGCTACTGAGTGCTGATTGGATAGCAATACTGGTTAGTGTTACTGCTACTGAGTGCTGATTGGATAGCATTACTGGTTAGCGTTACTGCTACTGAGTGCTGATTGGATAGCATTACTGCTACTGAGTGCTGATTGTTTAGCATTACTGGTTAGCGTTACTGCTATTGAGTGCTGATTGTTTAGCATTACTGGTTAGTGTTACTGCTATGGAGTGCTGATTGGTTAGCATTACTGCTACTGAGTGCTGATTGGTTAGCATTACTGCTACTGAGTGTCGACTGTTTGGCATAACTGCTACTGAGTGCTGATTGGTTAGCATTACTACTACTGAGTGCTGATTGGATAGCATTACTGCGACTAAGTGCTGATTGTTTGGCATTACCGGTTAGCGTTACTGCTCCTGAGTGCTGACTGGTTGGTGAGCTGACCAGCTCATTGGCAGAGTGATGTGTTAAATGTACTTGGGGCGCCTTGATAAAGTCCTATAACTGGAGTTTTAAAGCGCTCAAAAATATATCAGCAGTGTTAAAATCTGTTCTGTGTTCAGGAAATGAATACATTCTTCTATAAAAAATGATCAAGCATTTACAAACTATAATATTGCTCCATATAAATCTATTCATTTTGGACTCACTCAGGAGCGCCCTCTAGTGTTTGACAAACAGAGATTTTACAGAGTGGCAATTCTCCTCTCTCAAATTCTCTAATGCAGTAAAAAACAGTGAATTCTGTCGAACCGCTGAGTTTAATGTTACAATGCTACGCTACACAATGCTGAATAACACGACAACATTGAATATTAAACGCTAGTTTCAGGCCGGAATGTCAGAGTGACAGATTATACCATGTAATATTTCAGTAGTTACACCGATCAGGCATAACATTATGAGCACCTCCTTGTTTCTACGCTCATTGTCCATTTTATCAGCTCCACTTACTATATAGGTGCACTTTGTAGTTCTACAGTTACAGACTGTAGTCCATCTGTTTCTCTGCATACTTTGTTAGCCCCCTTTTACCCTGTTCTTCAGTGGTCAGGACCCCCATGGACCCTCACAGAGCAGGTACTATTTGGGTGGTGGGTCATTCTCAGCACTGCAGTAACACTGACGTGGTGGTGGTGTGTTAGTGTGTGTTGCGCTGGTCTGAGTGGATCAGACACAGCAGTGCTGCTGGAATTTTTAAACACCTCAGTGTCACTGCTGGACTGAGAATAGTCCACCAACCAAAAATATCCAGCCAACAGCATCCTGTGGGCAGCATCCCGTGACCACTGATGAAGGACTAGAGGATGACCAACACAAACTGTACAGCAGCAGATGAGCTATCGTCTTTGACTTTACATCTACAAGGTGGACTGACAAGGTAGGAGTGTCTAATAGAGTGGACAGTGAGTGGACACAGTGTTTAAAAACTCCAGCAGCGACTGCTGTGTCTGATCCACTCGCACAACACACACTAACACACCACCACCACGTCAGTGTTACTGCAGTGCTGAGAATGACCCACCACCCAAATACTACCTGCTCTGTGAGGGTCCATGGGGGTCCTGACCACTGAAGAACAGGGTAAAATGGAGCTAACAAAGTATGCAGAGAAACAGATGGACTACAGTCTGTAACTGTAGAACTACAAAGTGCACCTATATAGCCAGTGGAGCTGATAAAATGGACAATGAGTGTAGAAACAAGGAGGTGGTCATAATGTTATGCCTGATCGGTGTATGTTGTGGTTTGTGAGGTGTGTGATTGGTGTTATCATGAGCTGTGAATAGAGTATATTTTTTCCTGCGTCACATTTAAAGAGTGCAAATTCAGGCCTTCTTTTCAGAATGATGATTATAGCTCTACGGCACATGACATCCCTCGACAATTACATACCATTACATAGCATTCCGCGCTCCGCCGTAATGAAGACCCAAGTCGAGCTGAATGACTCTGTGGTCTGTGGCAAGTCTACTGTGAAATGAGTTGAGTAAATAAAGCCGATCCGAATCCATTTGAATATAAAATGAGGGGACGGCACACGGGTGCGAACCAAATAAGAGCCGTTTAAGTGATATTTCTGAGCGGCCCGGCCTAAGCTCCCCATGCTTTCAATATTTGCGGTCCAGTGAGGCTAAAGCGGGGTAAATTGCCTGGATAATTGAGCATGGGAACCGTCGGAGTAAAGGGAGAAGGGGTCAGCAAGCAAGCTTTAATTACAGTGTGCAAATATTCAGATTCCTAATTAAATCTGAAATACAAGCTATAGAGAGTTCAAATTAACCTTAGGCGATCAGGCCCAGGGTGATCTTTTGTTATTTACAGGGAATATATTAATATATTAGTACAATATATTTACTCTGCAGATTGTGCACTTCTCTCCAGTCTCGCTCAAGTGAAGCAATGAAAATCAAACTCGGGGATCAAACACTCCGCCTATGCACACAGCAAATCCTGCCGATGCTAATTACGCTCGGCGCGTCAATCACACCACACGCGACCTGAAGTGAGCAGTCAGTGAGGGATTCTGTCAACATCAATGATATCGAGAACCCTTTCATTTCAATTATAACATTGCACAGCAGCAGTTTCAAAGCAATAAGGATGACCTCAGAGAACACAGCACACTAGAATTACTCTCATTACTTAACGCTCCAGCTCCACAGTGCACATTATTTCTGAAAAAAATAAAAGCAAAGGCAAAGTGATTCTTTCTTCTCCGTGAAAATGATGAAACAATAATTCAAGGCACAAGGGTAATAAAACATATCTTTACAATTTGCTCACAGTTAATAAATAGAAAAAACAAAAATAAACCCCCCTCTATTCTTTCTCTCTCTAGATATTTGAAGGTGTCTGGATGCATTATCTTTACTTTTTAGTCTTTTATGCCAGAATAAATGTTTATGAGGAAGTTTTTTTTTTTAATTTCACAACTCTACTGAGTTAAAGGGGAATTGCACCAATCAAAAAAATGCTGCATAATTCAATAAAAGTCGTTCAAAGTGGTTTGATGTGAAACGCTCGGTTCTGGTGGTGATAGGAACCAGACGTCCACCTCTGAGAGCTCCCTCACAGAAAGTTATTACGTGAAATGGTTATGAATTCACTGCCTGATGCACTGTTAGAAATAAAGGTTATGCGCATGCACATTTTTCACTAATCGAGGTACAAATGATGTAAATGTTCCCTCAGAGGTACAACAGTGGTTTTAAGGTCTGATTGTGAACCTTAAATAAGTGTTTCCAGGTGAAAAGTTTGTATTTGTACCTTTTCATAACCGAATGTTTTAAAACAGAACAGTTAAATAAAAGCCTGTAGACGAGACGGGGTGTGTGGAGTCAGTACAGCTTAGAACATATCATTTCAGTGGATTATGGTTCAGTTATGTTCCCTGACTAAAGGTACTGAGATGTACCCTTTAGGGAACCACCCCTGTTTTTTCTAACAGTGTAGTTGCACAGTCCACATCCCCATCACCTTTAATGAAGACACTGTGACCCCTGGTTCCTATCACCACCACTGTAGAGAAATCTGAGTCAGCATGTAACGGTAACCATTCGGCATCAAACCACTCTAAATGACTTTGTTTACACCTCATCTATTAAATATGCAGTAATTTTATCAAAAAACAGTGAAATTCCCTTTTAATATATCTGATGACTCTACCTTCACAGCAAAGTTTTACCAGGCTAAGAAATATACGCTCTAATACACGCTTTTAAAAAAGCCAATCTAAGAAGTAAGATACTTTTCCAAAGCAATAAAGTCAATGTCAGTATTGAAATAAAAGAACGCAGCCACAATATTGACTAAATTAATGATCAGTGGAATGAAAGTAGCTGTATATCTGGTGAAAGCAGCAAAGGAATGTATGTGTAAAACAAAGAGTTCAAAAACTGCAAGCATAATTCACACAAAGCCACACTCAACGCAATAATTTGGACAGAAATTCAAATTGACACATTTTCTCCCTTTAGCCCAAATGTAGTGAATCAGCGAAGACGGGTCTGATGTCATTTGCTTCTGTGCTTTTGCACTGGAGCTACGAGGCTAATGTAGCTAACAAATATAACCCCATTATCACTGTGTAAACTGCATGCCTAAGGCCAGAAACATGCTTATGTGAACAAGTACGGTTTCATGTGTAGTTGCATTTTGAAATACATCACGACACAATTGGTTATGCAAGGCAAGTGCAAGCTGCATTCTGAGCAGTGCACCAGGGGGCGCTATAGAGATAGCTATCTTGTAATGCTGGTGTGCTTTTGTCTGGTCGAAACACATAGCAGTTTGAAGAGTCTCTCGCAGAAGAGATACATAGGGTATGTTGATGATTAAATGTTAAACGACAAATAGATAAATGTTTGACAAATGTTCTCGGTCAGAAACTATTCAATATCCAATAAACAAATAGGCGAGTTTGAATTCTATGCATGAGGGCGCAGGAGCGCCGTTTGTTCTGGTAGCCCTACTTAGTTGACGGCCAACTTAATCCAGAGATTAAACTATTTTAAACCAGGATGTTTAGCCACATGACACGTTGCTAAGGTACACTTAAACTGACTTTTTGTTGAGTGAAGCCTTAAGCTATAGCCTACAAATGTGTTTGTTAGCTAACGGTTAGCCTATGTAAACAGTACCATGACAAAAAAGCTTAAAAGCTGTGAGCTACAGACTTTATGTTGATTGCTAAATATGAACTTCAAGCTAGCCCCAGTGAGGCCATGTATGTTTGCTCACTTGGGCTAATAATATGTGGTAGATGTAAGTAAACTACATTACATTACATTTGTTATGTTAGGCTGCATTTTTTTCCTTCAATAAAGCCTAAAGTGGAGTACTCAATCCTGGTCCTGGAGATCTACCACCCTGCAGAGCCCCATTCCTAATCTAACATACCTGATCCAGGTAACAAAGGCCTGCAGGGACATCTGAGCCAGGTGTGCTGGATCAGAACTCTCCAGGTTGGTAGATCTCCAGGACCTGGACTGAACACCCCTGGCCTAAAGTCTTGTTTACATAAAACAGTGCTGTGTCTGATGTTTTCATCGGTCTGTGATTTTAGTTTTGTCAGCTAATGATTAAAAACCGACTAATAACGGTTGGTTATTGGTCACAAGAATTTGCCAAAATTTGCATCCCTAATTATACATCATCACCTCTTCTTTCATTTACTGTCAAAATGTTTGGCTGGTACTACTCTTTTGCGCTATGAGGCACACTTTTGTCGTAGCTTCAACGCAAAACAAAAGCAGCAAACTTTGGTCACCAAACGTGTCTTGACTGAATGACCATATTTGATGTGTGGGGAACATTGTGCAACTTTGATTGTTTTGTTTAAATAAATTAAAGAAGTCTTATGGATATTTTTAAATGTTCATTCTCCTCCCGTGTCATTGTCAGAGTCCATCTCAGTCATTGTAGAGCTGTACCACTCTGCATTCTCTTCCTGCTGCCCCTGAATACCAATAAGGGAGACCGCTTCAGTCTCTGGCTTTACTTTCATGCTCATCGCCTCCTGCTGCTGACCCTGATGCTTGCGCTTGGTGTGCCGCCGTAGAGTGTTGCGCTCAGCGAAGCGCATGTGGCACAACAGGCACTGGAAAGGCTTTTCCCCTGTGTGTACCCGCTGGTGTCTTGTCAGCTCCGCTGCCTCTCGGAAACGCCGTGGGCAAAGCTGGCACACGAAGTTCCGCTGACCCGTGTGGATATGCTTGTGCCTCTCCAGATGGCTTGAGCGTTTGAAGGCTTTGCCACACAGCTGGCAAACGTGTGGCTTGCTCTGGGAGTGCGTGATGGAGTGGCGTTCGAGGTCCGAGAGGTAGTAGAAAACCCGCGGGCAATACTGGCAGTAAAGAATGCGACGTGGGCCTAATGCCTGCGAATCCTGGTTCTTGGGATGGTTGGTGGGAAATATGGGTGACGATGGACGAAGAGGTGAAGTGGAGGACAGTGATGGAAGGCCGTCAGCAGAGGTGGAGCTTAATAAAGAGTCCGTTTGGTCCGCCGGGATGGAAGCTGGCTCAGAGACTGGCGACAAGACTTGTTCCTCTGGAGCATGAGTTGCTGATGGGGACGCTGACTGTGTTGCTTCAGTTGAGGGTGTAACGACTGAAGGTGTCTCACTGGATTTAGGTTGTTTTTCTGCTTTTTGTACGGCAGATACCGCTAATCTGAGTAGTGCTTCCTGAAAAGAAGTGGGTGTGTCAGAGCATGCCTCAGTTTTCATTTGTTTAGCGGGACTCCTAGATGTCGCTGACGAAGTGCTTGAGGAGGCAGTGGGTGAGGTAGGGGCAGAAGAAGAATTACAGGGCTTATTTTGTCCTGAGACGTCTGTATTAGTAGTACAGGAGACTGGTTCTGGTTTAAGGCCAAGTGTGGGAAGTGCAACAGGTAATGTGGAGGAAATTTGAGAAAGTTGCTCTGATAATGTAGAAGACTGAATTCCACCGGATACTTGGGGAGATGAAAGGAGAAGAAAGACAGGGGAAGACTGAGTGTTCTGGGCAAGAGCCAAAGGTAGTGTCAAAGCCATGACTCCTGGATTTGTTTTAGTTGCTGACGATGAAAGTGTCTGAAGTTGAGACTGAGGAAGAAGGAGGATGGGAGTGTTTGATCCAGTGTTACTAGCCACTATCTGAATAGGAAGCGAAGGCAAGCTTGATATGGTCGGTAAGGCTGCTGACTTGGCCTCATCAGTAGAGTCAAGGGGAGATTTCTTCTCAGTCCTTACGGTATCTTGTTGGGTTTCTATTGAAAGATCAAGACAAGTGCCTGGAAGAGACAACTCTTGGGCAGTGTCAGAATCTTGGGAGGATGCAGTTGCCTCATCCTCAATCTGCGCAAATCCAGTACTGATCTCCTCTGAGGGAACCTTCGGCATTTTGGAAGGATCTATCTGAGGGACTTTCTGACCATCTGGAGTGAGAGTGTAGGGGATGCCTTGGTCGTCTATGAGAAGTGTGTCCTTTGGATCAAGAGACGAAAAGCTGGTGCAAGGGGGAGACGGTATGGCTATATGAGAAACAGAATGCTGATCCCAATTTTCTAGGAGAAAATTGTTTGGATCATCATTTCTCAAGGTAAACCAGCACTCCTCATCATCCTCATCTACTTCTACGTGTTGAGTATCATCCTCAATCTCATCTACCTCCATCAATAACGAACCCTCGTATCCAGAATCTAGAACCCATTTACATTTCTCTTTGTTATCCCTGGCCTTCTTTTTTGGCAGGCTTAAATCCAACGCCTTTTCCTGCACTGGGATGTCTTTAGCACAAGTCATGGCTTCAGGAATTGCTGCATCAAATCCCTCCTGTCTTTCATAAAATATAATTTGAGTTTTACAGGCAGCTTGGTCGCAATCTTGACTGCATTCTGGTCTTTCTTTCTTTGGACAGTCTCTAGTTTTTTCCAGAGCCTCACAGTTTTTACTTCTTCCATGAGTAATATCATCAGAGTCAACAATGTTAGCAAAGTCCTGTATCTTCACCTCCTCTTTGGTAACGTGACTAAGTCCTTCATCAAATTCTTTGCTACAAACAGAATGAGGGGATTGTCGCTGAACTTTCATTACTAGTAAATCGCTGGATACGAGGTTAGAATTTAAATGTATCACTTTGGTTATTGGTTCATTCACTTCTGCAGGCATGATATTGGGTGTCAATGGCAAAACTGTTTGCACAGTGTCTGTTTTGGTTTCTGGAGTGGTGACACCATTTGTGACAGCCTGATTTGACTGAACAGGATTCTTGTCTGAAACGGAATGCCTTGGTGATCTCTTCTTGCCGTCACTTTCTCTATTGTCAGTGCTTACTTCATCGTGCTGTTGAGATACCCCTGAGACGGAGGGAATATTTTGGAGTATTTGGTCTTCAGATTCAAATTCCATTAAGAATTTAACTCGTGATTTTCTGTGATGGAGCCAAGATCACTCTCTTTGATTGGTGCGTGGGTGAGAAGGTCCTGACAATCTCCTCTGATGTTTGAACCATGAGTGTCCTAACTTCAGTTGTTATCTCACCAGAGGAGGAGCGATGACGTCACTCAATACTTGCTGAAGTAGTCAGTTTATTGCTACCTGAGAAACTTCTAAAGCATTTCCTCCAAAGCCTCTTGTACAAACCATGCAAAGAGAAACATTTCCTGTTTTGATGGGGCAGATGGTGTCCATCCATGGTACCGTCACAGCCATTGGTCGGAGCATTAATCTGGAAAAAGAGTGCAGAATTCTGTATTCAGTATTTGCACAGGACAAACGTGATACAGATTCCTAGTAGGGGCTGCACTGATTCTGATTCCTTTACAGCCAAATTGACCAGAGGACAAGTTTTATTGAATTATAAAAGAAATAAAAATGAAAGATAGTCCTTTTACCCATTTTGTCCATTTAAATATCTATTTTTTTTAATTCATGCAAAGCTCAATTCTTCCACAGCACCCTTGCTGCATTGTTTTTACTTGTGTGTTTTTCGCACAAATTGTAGAAACAAAGAACAAAGCATGGGACGTTCTAATACAATAATTAATTATAGGAGAGCACAATCGGGATCAGCCTGAACAGAAATCATTTACAATTAAGATCAATGTGTTCATTTGGCATGCAAAGTGTGCTCTTTGGGTAAAAAGCAAATAAAAAATGCTACTGTTTTGTTTCTGTTGCACTGTTGCCTAACAAAAACTGGCCAATTTGACTATAAAGAAATCAAAATTGCCATAAAAAGCTTTGGTTAGTTGTGTTTATATATATATATATATATATATATATATATATATGTACACTGTCTATTTACTAAATGTAACATATTCAGGAAAAAATAAAACATAAAATGGGGTGATGACACATTTTATATTTGTTGTTACATTTTTTTTCCAATAAACTCAACTTCCAATAAAATCATGCACATTTTAGTGTGTTCTTTGTAGAGGATGTTTTAACTTATTTTCACTTAGAAAATCAACAAAACATGTTCAAACTCATGCATGAAACTGTGTATTAATTCACAACATTATACTGCAAACACAGAGCATGTGCACTTCAAAATATTTACATAATAAAGTCAAAACATAGATTGGCCAAAATAAAAATAAACTGGGCAACTGCATGTTAGGAGAGAAAATCGATCTGATAACTGATCCTGACTGATTCTGATCATGCAAACCTAATTTCTAGACAAAGAGCATCTACGCTCCCACAGTGATTCACAACCCTTGACAAACACTGACAAACTATTTGTGTGAAGTTATAAGGGCCCCACTCTGTAGGCTGAAAGGCATCAGTGCTCTGATAGATTATATCCTTTTTCATTTTGATGGTTTGCCTGAAATTCCATCACGGTAATGTTTGGAGCATCCCAAACACTTAAAAACTCCAACCTTGAGGGATCAGGTGGGGCTCTCTCAGTAGCTTAGGAACAGAAAACTGACATCGTCTACCAGGACAAAGTGTCTTTCGACGTCAGAAGTCATCCAAACATGCAATACAACAGTATGTGTACATTGTAAAAAATGAGAAATCTGCTCAACTTAAAATGATATAGTAACTGATTACACTGCTTTTCTTGAGGTGACTTAACTTGAGGACACCAGAGTTCACAAAACTCAAACTTCTTAGTTGAGTCAAAAATTCTCCCAGCTACTGTTTCTAGGTCTGCATCTTGGTTAGATAAACAAAACTTAATTTGCCTTTTTTTACTCAATTTCCCCACTAGTTGGTGCTCCTTCTATCACACAGTCCCATCTGGCATGTTTTCTCTCCTGCTGTTGGGATGAGTTATGACACAGTTGCACCACATTAACGTTGCCTTGCTTTAAAGTTAAAACAACAAATATTTTCTCCAGTATTTTAAACATCTGTAGATACAAAATCTGAGCGGATTCATGTTTTCCTGAGGAGTGCAGTGGACTAAGCCATCAACCCAACAGGAGGTTGTGAGTTTAAGCCCCAGCAATGCCACAGCCATCCATAAGTGTGTACCCAAAAGGAAAAATGTCCATCAGGATTGTGTGATGCAGAGAGTCCTGACTAGTGAGGAAGTTGAGTATATAAAACAAGCTCATTTTATTTACCAAACTGAGACGCAGAACTAAAAAATTAGAGAATTTTTGACTCAACTAAGAAGTTTGAGTTGTGTGAACTCTGGTGTCCTAAAGTTGAGTCAACTCAAGAAAAGCCATGTAATCAGTTACTATATCATTTTGAGCTGAGCTGACCTCTCACTTTTAACAGCGTATAAAATCGGACTAATATCATTAGATCAAGACATGGTATTGGTAGTCTATTAACATCCTGCAGTCTAGGCACACATGTAAAAACTATCACACATGTAGATATTTCTTGAGAGGCCTGGAACACATTCCAGTGACAAGGTAATTATATCATCAGCCGTTTAGCTAAATGTTGAAGAGATTCAGATTCTGCTTTTGCTCTTGATTCAAATAACCTTTTAACACCTATCAACAACACAGTCAAGAGCTAAAAGGAACCCCTGAATACAAAACAGCTCTGCCTGTGCTGTTCTTCTCCCTTTCAAAGAACATTCTGACAAAAAAAACAATAACTCTGACATCACGATCACTGTGTGACTCCTAATATAGTGACCGATCAGTGCCAGTTGGGGTCGTGACCCAGTGATTTGACACTAATACTCGTTTCATGCTTCAAACGTGTCGCCTGGTGAGAAATGAAAAAGTGCATAACTTCGGGCAGTTGAGCATTTCCTGCTGCGCTGCCGGTGAGAATGATTTTTGACCGTGTTATTAAGCATTTCGCCCCAGTGAGTGATGCCAGTTTTCTATTCCAGAGCCATCATGGAGCTGCCAAGTCACACCACATCTCAGGGCAGTCAACTATGAAAAACATGAAAAAACTATAAAACATTTGGGCTGCGTAAAACATGAACTAAGATCTGAATGCCATGAGATTAAAATATTATAATAATTAATGGGCACAAACATTCATCATTCAGTCTCAAAACATGCAGACAACCTTTTCTTTTCAGGCAGAAAAATTCAGAAAATTGCTATAGTTTACTGCAGTATACTGACTATTATATAAATACTATACATCCTTATAGGTATCTTATCATTTCTTATAGTGTTACTGTAGCTACTACACTCATCCACCAAATTTCAAGCTTTTCAACATTTGTGCTTTTCCATAATAAAACGTTTTGTTCATATTTGGCTTATGAATCTTCATCAAACTCTAGTCATCCATGCTTGTGAGTTGGCCTGTAGTGCCCTAGTCCAAATGTATAGCTTTATTAATGCAGCACCATTATCAATTTCTATTCTATTCCAGTATATGTAGTACTTATAGTAATCTATAATACTTGTGTGGTATTGTGTAGTAATCTATAGGTTACACAAAACTAGGCCCACTTCTTCTTTTTCACTAGTATCTATTATTCCCCTAAAAATATGACATGAACTCTTAATCCATAAATCAAAAAGATATAGAGTAATACTACAGGTAATTACCACATTAGAAACTATAAAATTCCTGTGCTAGTTATGTATAATACATCTATAATAATCCATAATATTTAAATCCCTGTATGATATTCCTGTAGTTCTGTGATGTATTGATCTATAACACTTGTTCATAAATAATTGTAAATAATAGTAAATAATTATAATAATTGTCAGGATTCTTATAGACACTGTAACCTGTATAGGGTCAAGTGATGCGATGTTACATGACAAAACTAGGTCAGTCCCTTTAATTTTATGCGAAAACGTCAATGCCTTCAACTCAGAATCTGACATAAATCAAACCCTGTTATATAATTATTGTATTAGAATCTATTCCACTTCCATTCCCAGTGATATTCCTGTAGCACTGTCTTACAGTAATCTATAATATTTGTGTAGTAAACTGTAGTAAATGGCCAGCGCCCAACCAGCAGGCCCAAAGTTTAATTACACACTTCTATATCCTAAGAATAGCTCAACAAGTTTGCACTGAAGTCCCTGTAGTTACGGAATAATTAGCCTTAGTATGTAATTAACCTGAGATTTTAAGAGATGTTCAACATAATTCCTAAGTCAAAAAACATCTTTAGAAATAATATAAGTAACTAATATTTCTATAGTGCTGCGTATTGTATTCTACAATGATCTATAAAATTTTCACCTCTAATAAAATTGCAGTAGTTCTGTCTTATAGTAATCTATAATACATTCACAACATTATACTGCAAACGCAGAGCACGTGCACTTCAAAAGGAGTTTATACAGGACTCATAAGAATATCATAGTAAATACAGACCATTACTGTAGTTTATTATAGAAATGGTCTGTATTTACTATGATATTCTTATGAGACCTGTATAAACTCCTGTGGTGTTACTACAGACCTGTTTCATAAAGGCCAGACAGCCTGTACAGGTTCAAGTGATGCGATTATAACACTAAACTAAATCTTATGTTTTATTCATTATTATTTCTTAAAATGTGAAAAAGTCAAAGGCTCTGACCCCGGGTTTAAGATAAACCCCTCAGTCAAAACAGAGCTATAGAAATGTACCTATTAGGAATCCTATGCGATCCTATTCCTATCCTATGAGGAATAGTAACATTTCTAGTGCTGTACCATTATTCTATACTGATCTATAACATTTTCATTTATAATAATATTCCTGTAGCAATCTATACTATTATATTATAGTCTATACTGTAGTCTTAATATAGATCTTTTTCATAAAGCACATACAGCCTTTATGGTTGATCTTTAGAAATAATATGAGGAACAGTAGGATTTCTATAGTGCTGGGTGATATATAATATTATCACCCAGCACTATAGAAATCGTACTGTTCCTCATATTTTATACATATATATATATATATATATATATATATATACACACACACACACACACACATATGTAGTAAACTATAGTAAAGCTAATGTCTGTATTTACTATAATATTCTCATAAGAGTCCTGTAGTGTTACTATAGATACTATAGGGTTACAATGATGTGATGCTACACAACTAAACTAGCTCTTACTTTTTATTCACTATTATTTCCTAAAATGTGAAAATGTCAACAGTCCCGACTCCAGGTTTAACAAATTCTTTAGAAATAATATAAGGAACAGCATAATTTCTATAGTGCTGTATATTTATTATATAATGACCTACAATATTTAATTTCCAATAACATTACTGTAGTACTGTCTTATGGTAATTTATAGTTCTTGTGTAGTAAATATAGTAAAGCTAACGGTCTATATTTATTATAATATTCGTATAAGAGTCCTGTAAAAACTCCTGTAGTGTTACTTTAGACTCGTTTCATAAAGCACAGACAGCCTGTATGAGTTAAAGTGACGCGTTATAACACGATGAGACTAAGTATTACTTTTTATTTATTATTATTTCTTAAAATGTGAAAATGTAAACGGCCCCAACTCCAGGTTTACCATAAATTCCTAAGTCAAAAAAGATCTTTAAAAATAATATAAGGAAAAGTAATATTTATGTAGTGCAATTATTTATATAGAGTAACTGTTCTATAATAATCTATATTTTCACTTCCTGTAATTTAATACTTACGTAGTAAACTATAGTAAAGCTATTGTCTGTATTTACTCTAATATTCTCATAAAAGTCCTGTAGTGTTACTACAGACCTGTTTCATAAAGCACAGACAGCCTGTATGGGTTACAGTGACACGATATGACACGACTAAACTAGCTCTTACTTTTTATCTATTATTATTTCTTAAAATGTGAAAATGTAAACGGCACCAACTCCGGGTTTAACGTAAATTTCTAAGTCAAAAAATGATCTTTAAAAATAATATAAGGAACAGTAATATTTATGTAGTGCAATTATTTATATAGTGGAATTATTCTATAATAATTTATAATATTTTCACTTCTTATATATTAATATTTACGTAGTAAACTACAGTAAAGCTAATGTATATGAAATGATATTGTGAACAGTAATGTCTATAGTGCTGTATTATTATTCTTTAATAATCTATAATAATTTCCTATCTAATAATATTCCTGTGATTCTGTCTTATAGTAATATATACTACTTATACAGTAAACTACAGTAAAGCTAATGTCTGTATTTACTATAATAATCTGATAAAAGTCCTGCAGTGTTACTATAGACCCGTTTCCTAAAGCCCAGATAGCCTGTACGGGTCAAACGGACCGATATAACCGACTAAACTAGCTCTTACTGTTTATACCCTAGTATTTCCTAAATCCGGCTCGTGAACGCGCCCGGCTCGGGGTTAGAGACGAGCCCTCGGTCGGTGCCCTCCGCCTCGCCATGTCCTCCTGCTGCACACACAGCGCCGCGGACGCCATTACGCGGAGTCGAAGGTCCGATTATGGAAAATAACCGGAGGAGGAACCGCGCGGAGGCTGCGAGTCGGACCCGAGCCGCGTGGTTCGTTAACCGGACAGAGTGAAGCCGCGGAGAGAGACGCGGAGACGGACCGAGGCTGACCGCTCTGAGCGGAGAGGGTAAACACACAGACCCGCCGAGGACTCGAACCTGCGGCCGGCCATTTTCTCCCCTACCCGCGGTCCGAGCCGGTCACACACACACTCACACACTCTCACACACACACAGACGGAGAGCTCGGCTCGCACACCGACCACTAACACTAAGTTTCTGAGCCTAACAGCGTTCCTGAGACCGCCCCCCTGTTCCTCACACAGCGCCGAAAAGCCCCCCTCAGCACTCACTCTCACTCTCACTCTCCGCTTTCCGGCTGAATTATAGTGAATATGAAACTGTTCTCACCCCGCGAGACGGCACTGCCTAACCCCAGCCTCGCGCACTTCCGGAAGACCAAATCTGAATGAATGAGGGGGCGGAGAGAGAGAGGGAAGGGGGGGCAGAGAGAGAGAGAAAAAGAGGGAAAGGGGAGGGGGAGAGAGAAGAGAGAGAGAGAGAGAGAGAGAGGGAAAGGGGAGGGGGGAGAGAGAGAGAGAGAGGGAAAGGGGAGGGAGGGGAGAGAGAGAGAGAGAGAGACGAGGGAAAGGGGAGGGGGAGAGGGGGGGGGAGGGGCGGGGGGAGAGGGAGAGAGAGAGAGAAAGAGGGATAGGGGAGGGGGAGAGAGAGAGGGAAAGGGAGGGGGGAGAGAGAGAGAGAGAGTGAGGGAAAGGGGAGGGAGAGAGAGAGGGCAAGGGGAAAGAGAGGGAAGGGGAGGGAGATAGTGAGGGAAGAGGAGGGAGAGAGAGGGGGAAAGGGGAAGAGAGAGTGAAAGGGGAGAGAGAGAGAGAGGAAGATGAGGGATGTTTATGAGTCTCAGCAGTGTGAAATTACGATGAATGTCGAGTTGGATTCACGTAAAAGTCACTTGAATTCCGATCTGGCTGTTCAGACGGTATCGGATTTCAGTACCACATATGAAAGCGTCTCAAATCGGAACTGAAAATGTCTGCTTCAGTGTGTTTATCTGTTCACACTGACACACAGAGACACACATCTGTGTCACATATGGAGAAAAAGATCGGATTTGGGCCACTTTTACCTGCTGTGTGAACAAAGCCTTGGACCCAATTTACACCTGGTCACTTTATGCATGTTAAGTATCAGGATTATATCTGGACCACATAACAATACAAGTGTAAACGCACCAAAGACGCATTTAAAACAGGTACAGATCCGATCACTCAAACCACTTCAGGAGGTGGACTGAGACGCATTTGAGCCACGTTATAGCAGCGTAAACGCATCCGGCTCTCCAAGACACATATAACAGCCAAAACTCCTCCCAGTACAACCAAAACTCCTCCCAGTACAACTGAAACCAATCTTAGTGAAACCGAAACTCCTCCCAGTATAACTGAAATTCCTCCTAGTACAACCGAGACTTCTCCCAGGACAACCAAAAGTCCTCCCAGTACAACAGAAAGCCCTCCAAGTACAACTGAAACCCCTCTCAGTAGAACCGATACACCTTCCAGTACAACCAAAATTCCTCCCAGAACAACCAAAACACCTCCCAGTACAACCTAACTCCTCCCAGTACAACTGAAGCTCCTCCCAGTACAACTGAAACCCCTCCCAGTTTAACCAAAACCCCTCCCAGTACAAACAGAACTCCTCCCAATACAACCAAAACTCCTCCCAGTACAATCAAAACTCCTCCCAGTACAACTGAAACCAATCTTAGTGCAACCGAAACTCCTCCCAGTATAACTGAAATTCCTCCTAGTACAACCGAGACTTCTCCCAGGACAACCAAAACTCCTCCAAGGAAAACCAAAACTCCTCCCAGTACAACCAAAACCCCTCCCAGTATGACCAAAACTTCTCCCAGTACAACCAAAACTCATCCCAGTACAACAGAAAGCCCTCCAGGTACAACTGAAACCCCTCTCAGTAGAACCGATACTCCTTCCAGTACAACCTAAACCCCTCCCAGTACAACCAAAATTCCTCCCAGAACAACCAAAACACCTCCCAGTACAACCTAACTCCTCCCAGTACAACCGAAGCTCCTCCCAGTACAACTGAAACCCCTCCCAGTACAATCGAAACTCCTCCCAATACAACCAAAACTCCTCCCAGTACAACCAAAACTCCTCCCAGTACAACTGAAACCCCTCCACGTGCAGTACATTACTGGGTACGTGATTCGTGCCTGTGAGGAAGAGAATCATGGAGGACGCAGATGGTTGGGCCGGAGAAAACGAAAGGCTTAACAGCAATATAGACAAACACGACTGTACAAAACAAACTGCTTCACGGATAAACAGGTAATTGGCTGCCGTGTAACGAGCGGATTTGCATATTCCGTCCCACATGGAAATTGGATTTCAGTCCAACTAACTGGAGACGCATTTGACTACCAAGTGTAACTGCATGTGGTCAAAATCTTAACAGGATACAATCCAGATACTAGACACGGGAAGTGACCTGGTGTAAACAGGGCTCGAAAGACCCTGAGCTTTCCAGTTGCTGATTTTGTTAATATGGAAAATAAATCCTTGAATATTAGAATCTATAAGCTCTTTTTTATTCTTGGAATTTGCTGGAAGTTGGCAAACAGAGGATATTTTACATTTCTGTATGCCAGTAATTAGTCTGCTTTCTTGTAACTTGTAAATGAAGTTGAGCCAGCACTGGAGTTTGGGATAGCAGGTTGGAGCGCAGAACATTATGCATACAAAATGAATGAGTGAACCCGATAAATTCTGCTTGTCAATTTGACGGCCATTAAAAATATATCAATAAGTGATCCAAACTGTAGGGCTACTTAATAACAATAAAGACAAATGAGATTTTCCAGCTGCTTTTTTATTGCCAAACCAGCTTATCAACAGTAAAATCCATGTCTCGAACAGAGTAGCTTGACTTGTCTAGAAGAGATTGAGTGAAATTTGACTTCTGATAAAGACACAGCAGAAATGATTCATCTTTGTCCCACATGAGGCGATGGTTTATCACACGTACTTCACTACAGACCCATCCTTTTTCCCCATCTCCAACAGTTTGAGACAACGTTGAGGAAAAATGAATGATATCTAGTGGGGCCCGGAGTTTACTGTGGAATTTCCAGAGCAAGTGAAGAGACTGAAGCGGTTCTTTCCTGTTTGTCCACTGCACACTCAAAAACAAGAGGTTAGAGGAACCAACAGAATTCATGGTTCTAGTTGTAGTTCACTTTCCATCTGCTAGGCACAGCTGGAAACACCATAATAACTGCAAATAATGATTTTATTGCCTTTTTGGTCATTTTACACCACGCTAAAGCATCCACTTTGGCTAATTAGCTACCTTGCTTGCTAATTAGCTCGCTGATATGAAACAATATACCGCACTGTTCTGCATTCACACTCACAAAAATGTGTACAGTAACACAAAATCATGTGTAAATTCAAGCAAAGCTTATATTTTTCTGTCAAGTGTGAAAATATGAGCAAAAACTCAAGTTCTGTGGAGGCTAGCGTAATGCTAATAACATTCCCAGCTACCGTATGTCACCTTAGCAACACTTTACACAGTAATAATTCAAAAAATAGCAATTAAAACATTGAAATACAGTTCTAGTTTACATTCTGGTGCACTTACTGGTGATGCAAAAGTTCTTGGTGACTTTAAGAGTAAATATTTCAGTAAACTGTTGTTAGCATCAGCTGCAAGTGTTAGCTAGCAAAGACAGAAACCTCCTTGTAGCACCATTAGGTCCTGTTGGTACCAATGTGAAAGGTTCTGGTACTTTATGCAGTGGAAAAAATGCCAAAAGGAGCATCGGATAGGTGAAAAAATGACCTTATAACTAAAAAACAGAACCATAGAATAAAATGTACAGTACTACTACAAGAAAAACAAACACATTTTAAGTCTAAAAGCAACAAAGCAGAACAAAAAAAATGATGGTTATTACAAACATGTCAGGCTTCTGAGTTATATCAACCCAGTGTCATATTTTTTATCATATCTTCCTACTGTTAAACTATTAAATGTTCAAAATAAACTGTTCCCAGATAGCGAGCATATCGCTGTTGTCGGAAGAAAACCTCGTATCTCCAAAATGGTAAGTTTACAGGAGAAGGAAAAAACATACTTTACTTTTAATGTAAGTCAATGGAACCAGACTTTTTTCCAAGTCATTTTGGGTCGTTTCTTTTAGTCCGTTCATCATGAAATTTACACACAATGTAAAGGATAACAAATAATTTCAAATTATATCAAAAACTGAAAAACGTCAAAAATGGAGATACAAGGTTTTCTTCCGACAACAGCGATATATTGGTCTGCTGTCTTGATAAGCTGGCACCCTGCAGACTGTATGCCACAGCCGGTCCACTCTCGGACCACCTATTACTGTCCTGCATACAAAATCTAACTGGTTGCAAATCTCCTTAAACAGCTATTAAATGGACTTTTATTTTGGAAAATGAACTACAAACAAGAGAAAAGAAGATTAATGAATAGCCTAATATAAAATTTTGTTGAAAATGTTGTTGCTGGCACTGTGCTAGATTGGTTACAGCTGAATAACCAGCTTTATTTATAATATTGCTGTTAAAATGATTTACTAAACTAATTAATAAAGGATAATGAAAGAACGAAATGAAGGAAAAATAAGTAAACAGGACTGTGAGTGGAAAATGAGCAATGAAAAGTGACACTGTGTCCAACACTCTGCTTAACCACCAGTGGGCTGCACTGAAATCGCTGAGCAAAAGGCCAGAGGGCCGCCAGCTTTGCCGTAAGCAGGCCAACAGTGGGCCGATATCCTCTGGGCAAAAATAAGAATGACTGTCAATGTAATGATTCAGTTTAAGATAACCTTGTCAATGCGATGTGAAGTGAGTGAGTTGCTACACGGAAAATAACTCACTAGTATCCCTACATTCTTTTTCCCAGTAATATTGTGAATGACAGTGAACGGTTCCTTAAGTCCTTTTTACCTCCAAACGTGTGAACTATGAGGATTTTAAGAAACCGCCTTCAGTGGAAACTTCCGAAATGCTGCAGTTGCTTCTCTGAAGCCGAGCTCTGTGTGAAAGACAGTGAAAGGGCTTCAGATAGTTCAGTTCTTTTTGTTTATGTGACCCAGGACTAGAATGAGAGCAGCTTCACTGCTGTGTTTCCTCCAGGTCAGCGGGGTCACACGGATCAATCTCAGACACCAATCGGTGAGGGTAGAGTTTATATTGGAACCAGGTGGGGTCTGGAGAGAGAAAGAGAGAGAGAGAGAGAGAGAGAGGGAGAAATGAAGAGATCATGTTTTTTTAATCTGTATTTTTATAGATTCCTGTATTTGAAAGCTGTGAGGTTGAGCAGGACAAGCAAACAAGGTTTTATACATGCATCTGCAACCGAACTGGTTGTGAATGATAGTGTTGGTGTGTCTAACCGAGGTAGCAGCTGGGTGCGGTGAGCTGTCCGTCGAAGCACGTGGCCGTGGCTGTGAAGCTGCAGTGCTTTTGCGAGTGTTTACAGAAGAACGTTACATTCTCCCCATGAGTGACCATCCCGTCCGTCAAATCATAGGGCCAGCGCTTAGCCCCGCCCACTATCACCCTGCTCCTCTGTGCTGGGATTGGACAGCGGGCTGGGTGGAGAGAAAGACAAACACAAAAGACAACCATGCTTTAATAATATGGTTTATATAAAAAAAAAACATATGGAATAATATAGAACATGATTATATGAGTAAATCTGGATGGATTAAAGATATAGAATAATAGTCATAGTAAATGGTAATTACTGAATAATTATAGATACTGAACAATTCATAGTAGATACCGAATAATTTATAGCAGTTACTGAATAAATCATAGTATTTACTGAATAATTTACAGTAGATACTTAATAATTCATAGTAAATACGGAATAAATCATAGTAAATACTGAATAATTTATAGCAGTTACTGAATAATTCATAGTGGATACTGAATAATTCATAGTAGATACTGAATAATTCACAGTAGGTACTGAATAATTTATAGTAGATACTGAATAATTCATAGTAGATACAAATAATTTATAGTATTTACTGAATAATTCATTGTAGATACTGAATAATTCATAATAGTTACTAAATAATTTATAGTAGATACTGAATAATTCATAGTAGTTACTTAATAACATAGTAGTTAATTGATACTTTATAGTAGATATTGAATAATTCATAGTAGTTACTTAACTTATAGTAGTTAATGAATAATTCATAGTCGATACTGAATAATTCACAATAGTTACTGAATAATAAGCTCAGAGTTTATGGGCTTAAATACAGTCAGATCAAATGTGAAATTTAATGCAGAATTTGATTTCCTTTTTCTGTTTGTGTGTATGCAAGTCTGCTATTGTGTGTTTTGGATTGTAACGTCAGGCCTTACCGAGGCCTGCAGGCCTTGCAGCTAAAAAATTAGCCAGCTGGCTAACAGTAGCACATGTACTTTTGTAAACAAGGAAAACAAACAAACAAAAAATAAAGAAATAAATGCCCTCACCTCGGCAGAAAGGCACGGTGCTCCACGTGCCATTTGACTGACATGTGACTTGGTTTGGCCCGTCCAGCAGATAGGTCTTCTTGCAGAGGTAATAGATGGTGTCGCCCACTTTATATTCGGATTTCTGGACGGCCACCAAGTAGCCACGGTCAACCTCCAGCGGAGGTGGACAGAACACACCTACGGGACATGAATACACGTCTTTGGATTAAACTTTAGACTTAAGAATGAACAATAAACATTGTTATTATGTCAGCAGGATTTGACTGGCTGTGGGCTAACTGGCTGATTGGCTAATTGCACCAGTAGAAATGAATGCCAAGGCCTTAAATTGTTATGACCTCATGTAAAGTACAACCACAAACGATTGTAGTGCCATCTAATAACCACCAGATGGCATGTGAGGGTTTTAATATAGAGAAGCAAATACAGCATGACGTGTAATTTCATACTGATCCAGCAGAGGGCAGCATAGCAAAGGAAAACATGTTTAAAATCCAGGTGCACATTAGTAGTGGGCAACTATGATGCTTTTCTGAGTATGTAGGTACTGATAGGTATCACCAGTACACTGAACAACTGCATGGATCATATAAAGACAGATTTATACAAATTATAAAGAGCTTGTAAACAACAACAACAACCAGTGCAGACTAACTGCATAACTGCTGTATTGGAACAATATACCGACCAGATATCAACCCATTATGGCACTTAATTTTATTCATACAGTTTATTTTTCCTCTTGTGCTCACTATATGTTTAGAACCATTCAATAAAAACAATCATTATTATGGGAGTGGCCGTTGTTCAATACAGCACTGCTGTTTAGCTGCTCCAAATTGTTCGCAAAGCTGAGAAAAACAAAACATTGTGATGTGTATTATGTATCGTGGAGTGATATTTTTACCATATTGCCATAGCGTGCTTATAAATACTCTCACATAATGTTCTACCCTCCTCCACCTTCGCCCACACAGTCTCTCACTCCAGTTTCTCTCCCTATAGTTTGTAGCGGAAGTGCTCAGACACGCTCATTCACATTCACATGCACAGACACTCACGGATTCTGACAGATTCAGTTGCCTTTCACATTCCACACGTCCACACGCATCTCATATCCTGCTTTCTGCAGACTCTTCCTGCTAATCTCATACATCCAACCTTATAGTCTTGCATAGATTTCATTAAGAACGCTCCACTCTGCATACTTTGTTACCCTGTTCTTCAGTGGTCAGGACCCCCATGGACCCCCACAGAGCATGTGCTATTTGGGTGGTGGGTCATTCTCAGCACTGCGGTGACACTGACATGGTGGTGGTGTGTTAGTGTGTGTTGTGCTGGTCTGAGTGGATCAGACACAGCAGTGCTGCTGGAGTTTTTAAACACCTCAATGTCGCTGCTGGACTGAGAACCACCAACATCCAGCCAACAGCGTCCTGTGACCACTGATGAAGGACTAGAGGATGACCAACACAAACTGTGCAGCAGCAGATGAGCTATCGTCTCTGACTTTACATCTACAAGGTGGACTGACAAGGTAGGAGTGTCTAATAGAGTGGACAGTGAGTGGACACAGTGTTTAAAAACTCTAGCACCATTAGAACACCATCAGAACATCATTAGAACTCCATCAGAACATCATTAGAACTCCATCAGAACACCTTTAGAAATCCATTAGAATGCCATTAAAACACCATTAGAAATCCATTAAAACACCAACAGAAAACCATTAGAACACTATCAGAAACCATTAGAATACCATTAGATCACCATTAGAACATTATTGGAACTCCATTAGAACACAGTCACAACAAATTTAGAACATCATCAGAACACCTTTAGAACACCATCAGCAAACCATTAGAACAAAATTAAAACGCAATCAGAATGTCATCAGAACACCATCAGCAAACCATTACAATTTAGAACCACATTAAAACACCACCCAAAAACTATTAGAACTCCATTAGAACACCATGAGAAAACCACTGGAACATCATCACAACACCGTAAGGACGCATTAAAACAAAGTGCTAAGAATGACCCACCATCCGAATAATATCTGCTCTGTGGGGTCCTGAGGGGGTCCTGACCACTGAAGAACAGGGTAACAAAGTATGCAAAGAAACAGATGAACTACAGTCTGTGATTGTAGAACTACAAAGTGAAACTATATGGTCAGTGGTCACTGATAAAATGGACAGTGAGTGTAGAAACAAGGAGGTGGACTTACACATCAGTACAGGTGGGCTAATATGACGATATGTTATTGCTATCATGATAAATTACGTCATAAAATGTTTTTGAGTATAGTACTGGTACGGTCAGCACTTCTGTAATACTGAGCATTGCCCTTGCAAACAGAAGGTGCTAGGTTCGGATCCCACCTGAGTTGGCATTGAAAAATGTCCCAAGCATGAAGCCTAACCCCTAAAATTACATGTGGGTTGCTATCAAAGCCCCTCACCTTCTGACGAGAAGGTCCTGGGTTCGAATCCCTCCTGAGATTGCCTCCTAAAGTTACATGTGGGTCACTATCAAAATGTTTCACTTTCCAAAGAGAAGGTACTGGATTCAAATCTCACCTGAGTTGGCATTGAAAAATGTCCCAAGTATAAAGCTTGTATCCTAAAATTACATGTGGGTCACCATCAAAACAGCTCACCTTCCAAAGAGAAGATGCTGGGTTTGAATCCCACCTGAGTTGGCATTGAAAAATGTCCCAAGTATGAAGGCTGCCTCCTAAAATTACATGTGGGTTGCTGTCAAAGCCCTACACTTTCCGATGAGAAAAGTGCTGGTTTCGAATCCCACCTGAGTTGGCATTGAAAAATGTCCCAAGCATGAAGCTTGCCTGCTAAAGTTACATGTGGCTCACCACCAACACATCTCACCGTCCGATGAGAAAGTTTTGGGTTCAAATCCCATCTGGGCTGTCTTTGAAAAATGTCACAAGCTGCTACACATCACACACAGACACTTACGCTGACAGATGGGATGAGGGTAACGCCACGTCTGGTTCTCATGGCAGAAATTTTCACTGTTTCCAACCAGCACGGATCTGCGAGGGGAGGGGGAGGGATGAGAAAGGCTGAGAAAAAGGAAAGGCTAGAAACTGCATTCTCTCTATTCCTCTGTGTTCTTCTCTTTCTCACCCCATGGCACACTGGTACCGAACAGTGGCTCCTGCTGCAGCACTGCCCTCCACCGACAGCAGCTCGTCATCAGGGAGAGGGCAGGAAACACCGGCCTCAGAAACAGCAGGCTTTACCTCAACACTGCCCTCTGAGAGAGAGAGAGAGAGAGAGAGAGAGAGAGAGAGAGAGAGAGAGAGAGAGAGATGAGTTACTACCAAAGACATTCTTTCCCTTGAGGACCACATATTCCACTTATTCCAACCTCAGAATTAAACTGTGTATGTAAATGGCTTGTGTATGTAAATGGGCTCTGTTCTGAAATGACTGCCCTGTATTGTGCCTTATTCACAAAGCCTCAGAGCTGAAACACTCAGCGTGAGTGGGCAGGGCTAAACTGCTGTGGGCTGAATAGGTGGATATAAGTAAAAGACTTGGTTCTTGTGACATCACAAACATTGAATTCAATATGGGCTGTTTTTGCTGCTTAGTTTTCACATATAGACTGTATGGACTGAATGTTTTGAAACAATACCATTTACATATTACTTCAAACTCCTTTATTTGAACAATACATGGGAAATTTCCACCATATGGGCACCCATTGCTGATACAGGCTTTGAGTTGTGCACAATTTTTATGATCCCCATAAGAAAAGCACTGATAAATAGAATCGGGCACTCTGGAGCAGCCGCTCATGAGCTTAAGGTCACCATGCCCAACGTCATCTATGCACTGCCATTGTATAAAGGTTAAATCAATACACTGCATGATGTCTGAGACATTGAGTGTGTTTACATGCACTTAATAATCTGATAACTGCAGAAAATCACTTGCACTTGGATAATCAGATAATGGGGAAACTCCAGGTCCACATGAGTCAGACAGTAATCAGATTTCTGCTTTACAACCAGCCAATAAATTCACAGAAGAAAACTCAAACTTCCTGCCAGGGCTATTTTGTTAAAACATCGCTCCGCTTTACCTGAAAATATGAACAAACATCATCTAGAAATGAAGAATTTTAAACCCTTCATTTCGTCAAGCATGTAGTCGGTTTCAGTGTCGCTCCAAAAGTGTTTTGGAGCGTCTCGCGGCGACGCTGCTCACTTTTTTTAACATGCACAGACTGAGAAACCCGAAAGAAATCAGAGTAAGAGTTTACATGCACTGAGAAATCTGATTACTGAAGTAAAATCCAGCCTTTTTATCAGACTTCTTAATCAGATTTTTAGACTTTACTCAGATCTAGGAAATTGAAGTTTACATGACCATTTCAATAATCAGATAACTGCAGAAATGTGATTATGATCGGATTATTGTGTGCATGTAAACACACTCAAAGTTTTATGATAGTTTTGAGGTTTTGGCCTTAAAAATCTATTTATGGTGGAGGGATACATGCAGGGCATTGTGAGGCAAAATAGTCCCATCAGTAGTACATATAAAACTCAGAAGACACGTGTAGGTTCACTGGTGGTTTGGGATAGTAAATAAAATGTCTATATTTGTGTTGTAGTCATGGCGACCCCTGGTTCCTATCACCACCACTGTAAAGAAAACTGAACCATTTCACACCAAACCACTCTGAATCACTCTGCTTACATCTCACACACTGAATTATGCAGAAGCTTTGGGAAATAGATGGAATTTCCCCCTTTGTTCCCTGTAGAGGATGTAATAAGTATATCTGTGTTGCTCATACTTCATTTTAGTTGAAGTTAGTTTTGCAGAAACACTTGTGTGAGGTTTCTAGTGTATGTAATCGTTCTGAACGTGCTGTCGTTTACTGAGGAGAGCTGCTAAAAATGAACGGGTGAAAACCACATGTCAGTTAAAGTCTAAGGTAATAACAGAGGACACTGGGAAATGCACAGGCAGACTGGTGTAAGACTGGCGATGGTGGGCAGATGGGTGAGTGAGTGGGCGAACGCGTGTAGGTGGAACGGAGCACAGATGAATAGGCCGAGTGTACAGCTTTGGTTTAAACGCTGCAGCCTCAGATCATCCATCTGCTCTGATCTGTTCACACATTCCACTGACTCAGATCTGACAGGCTCTAATGTGTGTGGGTGACTTTACTGGTGAGACTGGTGGAGAGAGAGAGAGAGAGAGAGAGAGGAAATCTAACACATTTACACTGTATGTGCGCTCCATCAGTGAGTCTGAGCTGCAGGTGTTGTAGGACTCACTCTAAACGCCCACAGCTCCTCTCTGGATGCTGCTTTGTTCCTGGAAATATCTCCCATCGTACACATGTGGGCATGTTCCTGTGTCTGTTACAGTATCTTTGAATGTACAGATACTAGTTTGAGCCTGATTTCAGATTGCTGCAGAAGGGAACCCTTGGGGTCCACTAGGCCTTCAGTGAAGGCCTAATGATCTCTATGAACTTAAAATACTTTATTTAATTTTTATTTAATAGTATAATCACTTCTTGTGTTTAGACTTTACAAGGATCAATAATAGTCTTGTTTCATTGTTAAGCTTTAGTTGGAAACAAAAAGGTTACATTCTTGAACTGACCAACAGAAAACTGTCCAATCAGGATAGTTTTCTCAGTGGTATCCAGGTAGAGACAGCCAAGCTGCTCCCCCATTGGTCAGGACTTCAGGAGCTGCACAGAAGGCCTTACACATTAGATCAACTACACAGATAATCAGGAATTGACAAAGGAATCAACCATTTATATTTAGATTTGAAAGGGGGCTAATTTTGTAAGAAAAAAACACTCTAGCCCTTCTGGAAGTTCTAGATACATCACTGACTGTGAATATGAGCCGTAACTAATTTGGTTAGGAATAAAAAACAGCGACAGCAGGACTCTTTTCCGAAAAACTGACTTAAATCTGACACATACAAGCTCAATCACAGGCTTATGTCTGTTACAAGACTCAAATAAAATGCATGTATTGACTTTTACAAGCTTCAGAGGTCCGTGTTTAATGAGAACAGCCAAAAAACATTTGTGTGAATTGCTGTTAGCATAACATACTATTAGAAACCTCATAGATGTGCTAGAAAATGAACATTATTATTATTATTAGAGGCTTTTTTTCTCTTTGTTGAACAAGTAATGACATTTATAGCTCAAACTGGCCTTCACTGGTGTTTATGTTTGTATTTGTTTGGCTATTTTTCAGGTCTGTCATTTTCTAATTATGTTAGTATTCAGTCTGACATGTAAGGCCTTCTCTTCAGCTCCTGAAGTCCCAACCAGTGGGAGAGCAGCTTGGCTGTAGCTTTCTAGATACCACAGAGAAAACAATCCTGCTTAGATCATTTTTCATTTCAAGATTTTAACCCTTTTTTCCCAGCCAAAGCTTAACAATGAATTAAGAGTACTTGCAGAGTTTAAATAGAACAAACATGATGATTATATTAAATAAAAAGTAACTAAAAATTGTAGATAGAAGTCATTAGGTCTGTTCTGAGGGTTCCCTACTGCTGTGTACATCCTAATAGAACTAAGGAGTTGGACAGAGTTGCTAGTTCATTATGTCCACCAAACTTGTAGACTCATTGGTCATTTTATCAGAAACAGTTACCATATAGGTGCACATTGTAGGTTTACAGAACATAGCCTATATCATTATTTGGGTATTATTCTTATTACTATAACTATTGCAAGATATTGTTTTCTGCTGGACACAGAGGTGCTGCTGGGGTTTTACACACTGTGCACACTTACTGGCCACTTTATTAGAAACACCTCTGTTGTAGCTCTACCTTGCTGGTGTACAGTTAGAGACTGTAGCCCATCTGTTGACACACAATCTGTGTTAAATATCCTCATCAATGGTCAGTTTTAGCTTTGCCTACCTATGCACACAGGTTCATCACCGCTCCATTGTCGGTCACCCTGGCACCGGCGTATCATGGCGTCCAGACCGTTGGCCATGGTGTAGCCAGAGTGGCAGCGCACCTCCAGAAGAGCAGAGAAAGAGGGGGATGGAGAGAGGAGCACCACGTCGAAGTGTTGACCGGTAGAAAGAGGCCATGGACACGTCCGTCCTGTTCAAACAGAGCTGTCCTCAGTTTATATTGTGTACTCAGTCAGCCAAGACATGTTTGGTGTTTTAGCACTGGAGCTACGAGGCTAGTCTAGCTAGCAATGCATACCATTTAGCATCATGCTAACTGCATGCCTAAATTACACATTTGCCTCAAAGTGTTTGGAGTTGTTAAGTGATCTCTACAATTAAGGTGTGAAATACAGGGGGCCGTGGGGGGTCCAAGACCCCCTAATTAATCTCTTGGACCCCCTGGAAATAAACTTATCATAAAGTTATGCTGTCCATTAAGGAAAAAAGACACTCAAATACAAATTCAGGGAAAGGTCACCGTTTGTCCTACTTGACAATTAGCGAGTTTCTGTATTTCACTGTTCTTAACTATTCTTAACTAACTAGGGTGGCGCTGTAGCAAATTAGTTCACCCTGTTGGTCATTCAAAGCTTAGCAACTGCAACTGGAATACCTTTGGAAAACTTTCCAGTGTGCCGTAGCATATTTGGGAATCTGAAAACCAATTTTGCAAATTATTACTCATTTCTCAAACTAAAGACACTAGAGGTGATGTGTAAGATCTTAGTTAATCTGTGGAAGAGTGTATTACCAAACTAGAAAAGAGCATTTCCAAACATTTTGGTGCCACTGAAGCTAGCACCAGTACCGCTAAGGCGAGTAAGTTAGCAGTTAGCCAACGCTGGACAACCAAGATGGGACCCCCCCCCAAACACCAAGGAGTATTTCACACACTGTCTACATTGTTAAAATGAAAGTCAGCTCAATTTAAAATGATAAAGTAGCTGATTACACAGCTTTTCTAGAGTTAACACAACCTGAGAACCCTAATCAACCTGAGTTCACCCAAATCAGACATCTTAGTTTAGTCTAAAGTTCTTCCAACTCTCATTTTTTAGTTCTGCATTGCTGTTTAGTGTATAATATTGAATTTGTTTTACATTTTCCCACATGGAACTTGTTACATCACATATTTTCTGCTCTTGGGCGTCACTTACGGAGGGCTATGGCAGCACTGGGGTTCAAACTCAATACAGACTAATTTATTTAGATTTATGTGTCCAAAAATGTTTAATACACTGTAGAAAATGTGTTTTTTTACTGTGAAGAGCAGCATGGTCACATGAGGTGCAACTATCTAATAATTCACCCCAATAACAGGAGGTGGTGAGTTTGAAGCCCATTAGCTACAGCTGTCCATGTCTGAAAGCCCAAAAGGAGAAAATGTCTGATGGGATTGTGTGATGGAAAGAGTTCCAGCTATCAGAGGACGAATTCTACATTGTTTACCTAACTGAGACGCAGAGCTAGAAAAGGAAGATGGGAGAACTCTTGACTCAAGAGGTTTGACTTGGGTGAACTCGCCTACTTCTGAACTTGCCTTCTACTTTTACAGTGTAATAGACTCGATGATGTGGTTTCTGACACTGTATGACTCACTATTATCTACAAACATGGACTAAAGTACCTCATACAGCTCAGAACAGTAGCAGCCATCATTCTTGTCAGCTTGTTAGCTACATTTGCCTTGTAGCTCCAGTGCAAAAGAAACTTTAGACACCAAACATCTTGGCTGCCCAAGAAATCCCATTAAACCCTCTTCGGTTCCACAAATTTACACAATTTTCCACTTACCCCAGACCAGCCGAGACATGTTTGGTGTCCAAATGTTACTTTTTTGTTTAGTGCTTGAGCGGTGAGGCTAACAGTTTTTCCTGTGAATATATATCCCCAAAACTTCTCTCAGCTCACTTAAACCATATCTAGCTCTTCAGTAAGATGGTGCAGATATGTCAGTGTGGTTTAGTACCCAGTATGACTTACTGGGAGCTATAAAAGTGAACATAACTGATGCTAGGTAAACAGGTGCTACATAAAATTGCTGCCTCTAGCTTTTAGCTTAGTGTTTTGTTCATTGTAGAAGTTCAATCTATCCTGTAAATATATCCCAAAACTTCCCTCTAACTACATCCAGCTCTTAGATAAGGTGGTGCAGATATGTCAGTGTGGTTTTATACTCAGTAGGACTTACTGTGAGCTATAAACATTAACAAAACAGATGCTAGGTAAACAGGTGCTGCCTCTAGCTTTAAGCCACACAGTGTTTTGTTCATGTTTATAGCTCACAGTAAGTCATACTGGGTTCTAAACCACATCGACAAGCCTGCACCACCTTAATGAAGAGCTGGATGTAGTTTGAGGGAAGTTTTAAGGATATATTTACAGGAAAGACTTCTAAAATGAACAAAATACCGTGTAGCTGAAAGCTAGCTAGCCATTTTATGTAGCACCTGTTTACCTAGCATCTGTTTTGTTCATTTTTATACTCACAGTAAGTCATACTGTGTTCTAAACCACATTGATAAGCCTGGACCACCTTAATGAAGAGCTGGATGTGGTCTGAGAGACGTTTTGAGGATGTATTTATAGAAAAGATTTGACTTCTATTGTTTGCTAGCAATGTTAGCCCCCAGCACTAAGCTAAAACAGCAACAGAGCATGTCTTGGTCAGAGATGGATTGACTACATCTGGGCTTAAAGTGTAGTGTAAATTTGAGTCACTTCTAATGAATGTTTAAATTAATCCTGCTAGAAATACCAGCACAGACCAGCTTGGCTCACCAGCAAAACCAGAATATGTTGTGTTTTGGATGCTGGTATTCAGGTCAGCAGCAATGTAAGTTAATATGCTGGTCACCACCAAAACCAGCATATTGTTGCTGTCCAAAAATCCCAAGTATGTCCATTTGTTTTCTATATTATTTGTACACAGCAGTTGCCCAGTGCATCATCTGGGACTTTCATGATGAATGGACCAACAGAAGTGCTCCAAAATTGCTTGAAATAAAATCTATTTACATTAACTTATGTTAAAAGTTAAGAACGCTTTGGTTCTCCTGTAAAGTTCTTTGGAGAGCAGCGATATAGTGTGTTTTGGATGCTGGTATGCTGGTCAACCAGCATGACTGTGCTGGGTGACCAGCTAAACCAGCAACAGACCAGCACTACACCCTTAAAAAAGATGGTTCTTCAAGGGTTCTTTAGTAAAGAAAATGGTTCTGTATAGAACCATGAACACTCAAAGAAAGGGTGAAGCCACACATGAATGCTTATGTATAATATTACCATAAGTGCTGAAAACCCAAGGAAAAGGTTCTGCATATCACCAAAAATGGGTTCTTCTTCCTTTTTGGTGCTACATAGAACCCTTTTCAAAAATGTTCTGTATAGAACCATCTGCAGCACATTCTCCATCAATCTAAAGAACGATTTCATGATGCAAAGAACCCTTTAATCATGCGTTCTTTAGATTGATGGAGAATGTGCTGCAGATGGTTCCATACAGAACCTTTTTGAAAAGGGTTCTATATAGCACCAAAAGGGTTTTTTTATTGTAACAAGCTCAACATCCTAACAATAGAAGAACCCTTTTTGGTGCTATAGAGAACCTTTTCCTTGGTTATTTAGCGCTTATGGTAATATTACACATAAGCATTCATGCATGCCTTTTCATTATATGTTATGAAAGACGTGTTTTATGCAGTTAGAACCTTGAATTAAAGTGTTAACTGGAGCTGTCCAGGTCCTTATGACCTCTTTTATGACACTGCAGATGTCTATGGCTGTAAGTGTTGGTGTTGTGATGTTAATAGTCTGACCTGGGGCCACGCAGCTGAGTCCACACTGTCCGTCACAGAGGCACTGACGCTTGTTGGCGCAGTCTTTGTCTTGCTGGCACTTTTTCGGGCATGTTCTCCTCCTCTCGTTACCCAGAATCCTATCAGGGCACTGTTCGATCAGCTCCGCTACAGGACACAGCAAATCACACATAAAACAAATACCATAAACTGTCATTAGAAAACCTCGGAACTTTATAGCAGGAGGAAAAAAACACTCTTAACCTCAATGCATGTTAATGTAAATGGAATTGAATCACTTTTATGTAATTTTGGACCATTTCTACTTCATTTTATAATGAAACATGCACGTGATGTACAGCCGCAAAGACGCATTGTCGTGAGAAGTGCTGGCATTTTAACAACAGTTTCAATTTTTTTTATCTTTTCAGTTTTTAGAGATTTTAGTTGCAAGTCTAAAAGAGCCACATTACTCAGTGCATAATTGAGAAAATCAAACAGCAGAGACTTTAACATATAAGTTATATGTTAATATAGTCTAAACTGAATCTTAACACTGATATAAAACATGACTGGATAATAGTTTATTGTCTCTGACTGAATCATTCTTAGTGGTTACTGCATAATTTATAGTAAATATTGAATAATTCAAAGCAAATGTTAAATAAATAATAGATACTGAATCTCATAGTAAATGCTACATAATAATTAATAGTTATTGAACTTATTCTTAATAGTTACTGTATAATACTTAAACACGGAATAATTGATAGTAGTTACTAAATAATTCACTGTAAATATTAAATAATTTGAAGTATTTACTGAATAATTCATAGCAGTGTACATTAGAACCTTTATGTAATATAGAACCTTTATATTACATTACTACTAAATATTATTCTACTCTAAGGCTACTCTGAATTATTCAGAAACTACAACAATTATTCAATAACATTAATTATTTAGCAACTAATATGAATTATTCAGTAACTACTTAAAAGTATTTAATATTTGCTATGAATTACTCAGTAACTTCTATTAATTGTTCAGTAAGTACTTAAAATTATTTAATATTTACTTTGAATATTCAGTAACTACTATAAATTATTCAGTAACTATTTAAAAGTACTTAATATCTGCTATGAATTACTTAGTAACTTCTATGAATTTTTCAGTAACTACTAAAAATGATTTAATGTATGCTATGAATTAATCAGTAACATCTATGAATTATTCAGGAACTACTTTAAAGTATTTAATATTTGCTATGCATTAATCGGTAACTTCTATAAATTATTCCGTAACTACTTTAAAGTATTTAATATCTGCTATGAATTACTCAGTAACGTCTATGAATTTTTCAGTAACTACTTAAAATTGTTTCATATTTGCTATGAATTACTCAGTAACTACTAAAAAAAAATAATTTTTACTATGATTTATTCAGTAACTACTATGATTGATAACTACTTAAAATTGTCATTTTTTTTACTATGAATTATTTAGTAGTTTTAGTAGTTGCTGAATAATTCATAGTATATACTAATTAATTCTAAGTAGTTACTGAATAATTCAGATACTGAATAAAACAAAACAATCATTTGTTATCATAAAAAAATCATAACTGTAAAACGTTATCAGTGCTGTCATTAGAAAACCTTTAAAATGGAGTTTGGATATGACCTCAGTAAATTCTATGGATTAACTCTGATGTATAGACTCACAGAGCTGCAGACCTCCTTCAAAGACTAAACATTCCCCTCAACCTTCACACACTCTTAAAGGGGTTCCTCAAGGGTTCTTTGTGGGACTATAAGGCTCTATAAATCAAATAACCTCCCAAAGGGTTCATGTTCTCCACAGGAGGCATGACAACAGAGCACTGATAAGACACACCAGTGATAAGAGGAGAATCTAAAGAATCCTGGACACTGGGCTGTGCAGTGCTCTCCAGTTCGCCCACTGGGGATGGTGGGGGTTGGACTCCATGTGCACTGCATTTAGGCCTGATTACTTGTGAGGTATATGGAAGCTGTGCTGATTGAGGCGATTTCAGGAAATTCCATGCTGATGAAGGGCCTCCTTCTAAAAGCCCAATGTACCCGTCTAATGTATATAGAAGGGTGGGGGTTTAAGTCAACACGTGCCGCTTAAATTACTCATGCTCGTCTGAATGCTACACTACACTCTTAAAAAGGTAAAAAAAACATTCCTAAATGCTTCTTTGCTTTTAGGAATAAAAACCTTTATCAGTGTAGAACATTTACAGGATGTGGAAGCTGTTAAAAGTGTAAAAAGGTTCTTCACACTCGCACATCTCATTCACAAAAATCCTCTCGAAGGCTCTTTAGGAACCAAAAGTGGTTCTTTTATATCACTCCAAAGAACCCCTTTTGGAACTTCTTGAAATGCACTGAGTAGGAAAATAATGTAAGCAGTGCCTTTCTCTTTTAAAGGAAGAAAAGAAAAAGGAAGGAGAAATGGAAAATAGTGTAATTGAAGAATGATAAAATGTTACTAATTCCAACCTAATTAGAGTTAATGCATTATTTACATTTATCCATTTAGGGATAGATTCATCAAAAATACATTTACACCTATTGTGGATACAGAATAATTCATAGCAGATACTAAACAATTCATACTGGGTACTGAACAATTCACAGTAGATACTCAATAATTTATAGTAGGTACTAATCAATTCATAGTGAAAACTAAAGGCTTATAATAGGTACTGAATAATTCATAATAGATATTGAAAAAATCATAGCAGATACTGAATAATTCACAGTGGACACTGAATGATTCGTAATAGATTCAGAAAAATTCATAGTGGATACTGAATGATTTATAATAGATACTAAAAAATTCATACTGCATACTGAATAATTCATACTAGATACTAAACTATTCATAGTGGATACTAAATATCTCATACTGGATACTGAATAATTCATACGAGATACTGAACAATTCATAATGGATACTGAACAATTCATAGTGGATACTGAATAATTCATTCTAGATACTGAACAATTCGTAGTGGATACTGAACAATTTGTAACAAATACTGACTGATTCATAGTGAATACTGAACAATTCATAATAGATACTGAACAAGTGGATACTAAACAGTTCATAACTGAATAATTCATAGTACATACTAAATAATTTATTGCAGTTATTGAACAATTCATAATGGAGGCTGAATAATTCACAGTGGATACAAAATGAGGCACATTAGTGTACAGCTTAAAGTCTCTCTCTCTCTCTTTCTCTCTCTCTCTCTCTCTCTCTCTCTCTGTCTCTCTCTCTCTCTGTCTTTCTCTCTCTCATGCATCCACTCTCATCCTGAGTGCTGAGTGAGACTCACCTGCAGGCTGGGCGAGGCTGCTGAGGGCCCAGACGCTCAGCAGCAGAAGAAACAGCACAGACTTCTCCATCCTTCGCTTCTGCTCGCTGGAGAGCTACTGAGGGAGTAAAGGAGAAGAGGGGGCTATAAAGATGGGGGAGATGTGAGGAGGGGGGGTAGGAGGGGGTATTGTGATGGGGTGATCATGAGGGAGGAGTGGAGCAGAGGCCGAACGCAGGAACACACACACACACGGACATCTGGTTTGTGTTTTGAACTCTGGGTAAAATTCCCTATAAAGGACCTTTCACCCAATTCTCTTAATGCCGAGCGAGCACAAACAGTGACCCTCACGGTGTCCCGCACACTCTCTCACCCACAAGCTCATCCTCATCCTCGCTCTGTGATGCACGTCACTCCTTAAGTGTCCACAGAGGCACCGAGCAAAACCCATCCTAGAGGGCAGCTGGAGTTGGCTTAGCTTTACTACAGGAGGCTGTGATGTAATATGCGGGGTCTGATTGGCTGATTGGTCCATAATAAAGTATCTGTTTAATTTAGCCCAGATTCAAAGGTCTCAGACCGGAGGGTCACACGGTCAAAAAAGAAGAAAAATAAAAGTAAATAAAGAAAAAATGTTGATGAATCAAGCAAAATTACCTGCAGATACAGCAATAAATTTTTACTTAATAAGATTTCTTAGAATTAGAAAAAAGATCTTGTGCTGTAAATGACCTTATAATCTAGAAATCAGTCATAAGACAGAAATATGTCATTGGTGTAAGACATTGTGGCTGGATTTCAGCAACACTAATTTGATATGATGTCATAAAAATAATGTAAAACTAGCAAAAACTAGCATAAAACTTCTTTTAAGCATTTTCTTAAAATTTTTCAAAATGTATTGAAATGAAAATGCGTCCAGCTCAACACTATAGAAGAAACTTTGCACATAAGTAAACAAAGTGTCTTTAAAACAGTCTTAAATTAACAGTCCAATACTTAAAATTAGACACATTCCTGAAAATACTTCTTAAAATGAGGCACACAAAGCCATACAATAACCTGCTACATTCATTTTCATTCAAATTTCATTCAAATTTCATGCAAATTTTAAGACAACTTTGCTTATTTTACGAATGCAATGTTTTGGAATGTGGTAAAGATTAGAAAGCTTGTCCAGTTAAAATCTTAAAATAAACAAAGTTGTGTTGAATTTTCTTCTTTCATAGTGGAAAACTGTTCAGATGTGGTCTGAAAACGCTACCCTTCTTTCAGGTGTGAGTAAATCTATGGTCATCAGTCTGTCATACTAAAAAACATAAATGTCTTATTTAATTTCGTCTGTGTAAGAGCTAATGTGTCTAATTAAGACAGAGACTCTAAAAACTCACTGATTAATCTCATACATGCATGTCTAGTCGAGTGTCTTAAACTATAGCAAGATCTACTGATTTTCTTTTCTCTAAATTCTTTAAATTTAATTTTTTTGCTGATATTTTTTTAAAGGACTTAATTAAGAAACCATAAAATATTTTCAACATTTATACTAAATACATTGAGCAATGACTCCTGTTTGAGTTTGTGAAATTGGTAAGATTTAGACTTAGTCATATACAAAAGTTTGAACACCCCTGGGTCAGACTACACATTTTGTTGATTGTGAAAGTAAGTTTTAAAAAGCATGTTTTTTGCTGAAAAATGAAGCATACAGCATGAAATGTGCCATAACTTTTGCACAAGCCACATTTTAGGTCTTATTTTCTTCCGAACATGTTAAACTCAGCAAATAAACATAAACGTAATTATAATTTAACCAGGGGTGCCCAAACTTTTGCACACTACTGTATTTATGTTTTTCAGTATGACAGACTGATGACCATAGATTTACTCACACTTGAATGAAGGGAAGCGTTTTCAGACCACATCATACGTACAGTGATGCTGATGAAGTTTGTGAACCCTTTAGAATTTTCTATATTTCTGCATAAATTTGCCCTAAAACTTCATCAGATTTTCACACAAGTCCTAATAGTAGATAAAGAGAACCAAATTAAACAAATGGGACAAAAATACTTGACTTGGTCATTGATTTATTGAGGAAAATCATTCAATATTACGTATCAGTGAGTGGCAGAAGTGTGTGGACCTTTGCTTTCAGTACCCGGTGTGACCAATAACTGCAACTAAACGCTTCCAGTAACTGTTGATTAGTCCTGCACATCGGCTTGGTGGAGTTTTAGCCCTCCATACAAAACAGCTCTTATGTTGGTGGGTTTCCTCCATAAACAGCTGCTTTAGGTCCTTCCACAACATTACTATAGGATTAAGGTCAGGACTTTGACTCGGCCATTCCAAAACATTAAATTTACTCTTCTTTAACCATTCTTTGGTAGAACAACTTGTGTTCTTAGAGTCGTTGTCTTGCTGCATGACCCACATTCTCCTGTGTTTCAGCTCACGGACAGATGTCCTGACATTTTCCTTTAGGATTTGCTGGATAACGGCAAGCTGTCCTGGCCCAGATGCAGCAAAACAGGCCCAAACCATGATACTACCACCACCATGTTTCACAGATGGGATAAGGTTTTTAACGCTGGAATGCAGTGTTTTCCGCTTCTCATTTAAACCAAAAGATCTTCCAGTAGCTTTCTGGCTTGTCCATGTGATCTTTAGCAAACCGCAGACGGGCAGCAATGTTCTTTTTGGAGAGTAGCGGCTTTATCCCTGCAACACTGCCATGCACACTGTTGTTGTTCAGTGTTCTCCTGATGGTGGACTCATGAACATTAACAGTAGCCACTTTGAGGCCTTTAGTTGCTTAGAAGTTACCGTGGGTTCCTTTGTGACCTCGCGGACTATTACACGCTTTGCTCTTGGTGTGATTTCTGTTGGTCAACCACTCCCTGGGAGAGTAACAGTGGTCTTGAATTTCCTCCAATTGTATACAGTCTGTCTGGCTGTGATTGGTGGAGTTCAAACTCTTTAGAGATGGTTATGTAACCTGTTCCCTGTTCTTTAAATAAAACAGGGTGGTCACTCGCATCTGATTGCCATCCCATTTATTAAAAACTGCCTGACTTTAATTCCACCTTCAAATTATCTGCTAATCCTAAAGGTTCACATATTTTTTGCCACTCACAGATCTGTAATATTGGATCATTTTCCTCAATAAATAAATGTGTGATAATCTGCTGAAGTTTTAGGTCAAATTTATGCAGAAATATAGAAAATTCTGCAGGGTTCACAAACTTTCAAGCACCGCTGTAAGTCTAGGAAACGCACACAATCTAATCAGCTAAACTCAGATACAGACACAGTTGAACAAAGAGTCACCAGCTAAACCAACAACGTAAACCATACAAACACTTCCAGAAAGTCCACTGATCTTTTTTTTCTCACCCCTGTGATGAATGTCACACCTTCCCCCCTCACTTACTCACATCCAGACCTATATTTGTATTAGACAACCATAATTCTGAAATAACCGCATTAGTCAGTTCATTTTCACAGCGCAGATCCTCTGTTAGAATCTGTTTGATCAGAAAAACGTCCTTCATTGAGATTAAGAGGGCCTGATCTTAAAAAATTACTGCATGATTAAATGGTTGAGATGTAAACAGAGTGGTTCACAGTGGTTTGGGGTGAAACGCTCTGTTCTAGAGAAACTTTGCTAACAGTGGTGGTAGGAACCAGACGTCCACCTCTAAAAGCTCCCTCACAGAAAGTTACTACATGAAATGGTTATGAATTCACTGCCTGATGTCTGAAACATTATTTTATGATAGTTTTGAGAAGATTTCGACCTTAAAATTTAATCATGGTGGAGGGATCCATAATATACATGGCGTTGTGAGGCCAAATAGTCCCTAGAAAACGTATTATTTCAGATTTTCCACTATTTTACCATCATCAACATTCATATAAACACTCAGAAGACACATGTAGGTTCACTGGTGGTTTTGGATAGTAAATAAAATGGCTAAACGACTCTGAATGACATCTTAACCACGGAATTAGACAGAAATTTCAAAATGGAGTTCCTCTTTAAGGCAGCAGCCAGTCAGAGAACAGCTTTATCACTCAGCTATGGGACATCATTGTCACTTATCTGTGTTCTGTTCTCATCTCTGATTGTGGATGTGGGCCTCTGGTCATTTAAAGGTATTCTGTTCCGTCCAGCTACATTCCTGATGGGTAAATGGGTGATAGGATATCAAACCAAAGGGAAACACAGTGCCCTCTGGAATCACTGACCCTGGAGGGAAAAAATGCCATTGATGTCATTGATGTTTCCCAGCTCGATCGTATATTCAGAAAATAGGAGAAGACTTTCTTCAACAAAAGATTGTTCTCAAAAGTATTCTTGTCATAATATTTGCCATTGGTAGATTTGCTTTACAAACAAAATCTAATAGTAGTAAAATCTCATTTACATTTGTACATTTATAATAGTAGCAAATTCAATATTTTTGTATTATCATTTTCAGCCTTTAAGAACTTCGCAGTATTTCCCAAAGACAAGAAAAATGACTTTGTGATTTATTACAAAAATCTAACTAGCCGTTTATATTTAAACTTACTGTATTGAGGAGTCTTGAAGAACTTACCATTAGTCAACCATGACTTCCTGCTTCATTAGTGTATAAAACACATGACACTCGTGCTTTATTCCCATACTCGTCTTCATCGTTTCAACACTTCATTAACATTCCCTCTCCGACTTCGACTCACCAATCAAAAGTGTGCCGCACCTACGTTAAGTGGACAGAACACACGTGCCCTCAGCTAGGTTAGCCTCGTTGAGCTAATTAGCTAGCTTTGCAAAAAAGTATTGAGAAGTTTGAACATAATGTACATAAATTGGCCGTAAGGTTTGGCTTACAACTCGTTCATTGCACTTATTTTGTTGTTGCTAGTTTTGTAGCATTTAGCTTGCTAACTTGCAAGCTAGCAGAGTAATGAAGTTGTATCAGCAGTCATAACAGATGGAGTCTGTAATCCATCACAAGCATAACTGGTCAGCAGCAAAACCAGCATCGTTGCTGTCAAAAAAAATTGATTACGTTACAGAATAAAGCAAAAACATGTACGTAACATTTTTTTCCAGATAATGGAGATACATGTGTTGTTGTTTTTTTGGACAGCGACAATGTGTTTTGGAAGGTCTTATGCTAATCACCAGCAAAACCAGCATGTGTTGTGCTCTGAATCCTGGTATACTGGTCAACCAGCATGACCATGCTGGGTGACTAGCTGAATCAGCACAAGACTAGCATACACCAGCTTAATGGTGTTCATGCTGACCTAAGCTGTTTTTCAGCAGAGATTTAATTGCTATGTTTTATGAAGAGCTTTGTCTAGCATTTTTGGGCCATTTGATGCAACAGGTTGCAATGATTTCTGGGTAAGTTCTGCTGCTGAAGTCGACACGTGTGTTCACTCGATCCCTCACCTCTGCAAGGGCTCTAACAAACTTCACCTGAGGTAACAGAACTGGAAAATGGGCTTCCTTATGTTAAAAGTGGACTGAAATGGGCAGATAGAGGATGACAAAGAACTGCTAGCAATAATAGCTATGGCTACGGAAAATGCCATTCTCTAACATTAGCGGAATATTCTTGAAGCTAAAGCAATGGTTCGGACCAAAATCAGTTTACAAAATGTTTGTTATTGTCTTACCAGTGCTTAGAAACAAAAAACACAACAGTGCACCACAGTGCTAAAAAACAGCAGCCAAGCTAAAGTCTAACATCTGTACCTCAGGCCATGTTTATAGCTAAGAGTGAGACATACAATGTCAGATTAGAGATAGATTAGAGTCTATTGGAGATACTGAACATCTCCACCCGAGTGTGTGATCATTTAGGCCTGCAGTTAGCACCATGTTAGCTTAGCGGCTATAAGCTTCCACTGTAGCCTCATAGCTCTAGTGCCAAAGCAATGACAACAACATGTCTTGGTTGATCGACTGCATTTAGGGTAAAGGGAAAAACTGTTTACATTTGATTTTTGGCAGAAACGTGACAAAGTGGAGATGTGGTAAACCTGACAGGACAGTGATGCATGTGCCTGTTATCTTCACCCTCAGCGAGGAAAATGACGCACAGAGGCAAAAAAGTGATGCAGAATTGCAGAAGTCAGTTGCATCATCAGGTCAGCAAGAGCCAACCTCCATGCCAGCAGATTGTTTGGAAGCTTTGACAGAAGAAAGACTCTTTCCTTATCAAATCACAACATGTTTGTGGATCTGCCAAACATGATTGGAACTTTGATTGACCAAGATTAGTGACAGGTTTGGCATAAAATACGAACAATCACGTTGCTTCCCAGGACCCTGGAAACCTTGTTGGAATACATAGTGCATGAATTCAGTCAAGTTCAAACAATACATATTAAACATTATAGGAGAAGACTTGTGCCTTTATGCTGGAAGAATGTAATCATATTCTCTTTTTCAGGATTGTGAAAAAGGAAATGGCTTAGTGAAAACCCCTTTACTCCAAATGTACTTATACTTCATTAGTTTTGCACTAAAGCCACAAGGCTAACATATAATTGAAAAGCAATAACTACAGAGGACAAACATGAAATGTAATGCATGCATGACAGTGACATGCAGAATATGTGCCAACATGAAAAACAAACCTCTATTACATTGTCTTCCCATCGCTTGACCTCTTCTAAAAGCTGAACTGGTGTCAGAGTTGAATTCAATCCACTTTATGTATATGTTTTAAGTATAATGAAAGCACAGCTACACTCCTTTCCACTGTGCAGTACTTTAATTTCCCTCTTTGAAATGCAATTATAACAGTGAAAATAGTGAAATGCAATGCACACATTACTTTTCCACAGGTGACAAGCAAAATATGTGCCAACTTGAAAAGCAAAACCTCTACTACGCTGTTTTCACATCACTTGACCTCTTTACTGCAAAACAAATCATAAGAGTTTGCATTTTAAAAGTGAAATGCTGAATTGGTGTCAGAATTGGGGACAGTCTACTTTAAAGTATTATCAAAGCATGGCTATACTGCTTTTCACTGTGCAGTACTTTTAATGTTTTTTTCTCATTGAAATGCAAACAGTGAAAACAGTGAAACTCACACACATGACATTACCTTTCCACAGGTGACAAGCAGAATACGTCCCAAAATGAAAAGCAAAATCTCTACTATGCTGTTTTCATGACGCTTGACCTCTCTTTTGTACTTCAATGTATTTGTCTCATTGAAAAGCAGCCAAAATAGTGAGATGCAGTGCAGAGATTGCATTTAAACAGTAACATGTGGAAAACGTGGCCAAAATGAAAAGCAGATGTGAAGTATCTCCCAAAATCTGATTGGCTGAGTTGTGTTTGATGCTGCTGTAAAACACAATACAAACACGCAGATATGACCACATTACAACAACTGAACTCTGTATTACTGTACCAAGTCACAAAAAATCTCTTGAAGCAAGAACCTGGTTTTGTTAAAACTAAAAGTCACTTTCTTGATTAGAACTGGGCTGATCGGCTAGCTAACAGGCCAAAACCCTGCTAGAAAAAAACAGCATATACCAGCACATGGTGTTTTGTGGATGCTGGTATGCTTGTCAACCAGCATGACCATTTTGGGTGACCAGCTGAACCAGCCCAGACCAGCACAACATCAGCATAGACCACCACAGAATTCGTACTGGTCTGTGCTGTTTTTCCCAGCAGGGTATTTCGGTCATTTCATGAACATATAGTTCATGAAATATAGTTGAATATATCATCAATGATGAGTGGCTGAACGTTCTTGTTCACTTTCAGCAGTCCATTGTTGTTCGGCAACAGGGTTGGGACATAATGGAAATCAAGTACTAGGAATACGTATTCAGAATACTGATATATCTGTATTCAGTCCAATTTACATTCTGTAAGGGCAGTATTTAGAGCAGAGTTACTTTTTACAATTTTAGGAGTATACTTTTAGAATACATACCCATAAATGTAAAAAATACATACCATCTTTTAAAGAAACATCTTCACTGCTTGTTTAGTAATGGTTTCAAAATCAACACACAGCACGTAAAGACTTATTCTAAGGAAGAACTCAAAAAACAGCTTCTTTACAAACACTGAAGTTCCTGCTAAAGACTGAGTAGACGGATAAACCAAACTGACGAGCCAGTTATTAATCTGAGTGTTAGTAAACTTTTCAGGGGGGGGCTGAACTGAAAAGTCCTCAGTAGTGAACATGTTCACAAGTGATAAACTTGTGATAGGCTTTGGTGTTGTATTGGACTTGTGCATGTGTTCCTGTGTTTGGTTCTAAGCTAAATACATAACATAAACCGAGAGTCACACAGCTACTCACATTATAGTCAAATTTGCAAGATTTTGTTATTGGGATATGGCTAATTGTTGACTTAGGTCATGAAAGGGCAGTGGGATTATAGGAGCAGCAGTGGGATTATAGGAGCAGCAGTGGACCAAAGCAGACGATGAAATCCAAAACAATGTTTAGAATTTTGTATTCATTTTGGTATTCATGTGAATAATTTTTTATTTTAAAGAAACATTAACAGAAGAATTACATGAGCAAAACTGCCAACCACTAACAGTGAAGAACAGTATGAAATAAAAAAAAAATTACAGCAGTTTTTCCCATGTACTTTGTCAGTATACAGCACTTTATAGCACAGTATACAGTACTTTGTCAGTATACAATTTTTCCCATGTACTTTGTCAGTATAGCACTTAAGTGAGCACTGAGTTATTTACTGTAATGTATTGCACTGCACTTATTGAAATGTATTGTATTGCACTGTGTTTAACTCTGTTTCTTTTCCTCTGGGTATCAACATGGGCAGTTTGTTTCTATCAGTATCTGAGCTCAGGACTGGCTTTCTCTCTAACCTATTTGTAACTAGCAAAGACACTTTCTCTAGATAGACAAAGCACTTTTTGTAAGTCGCTCTGGATAAGAGTGTCTGCTAAATGCTGTAAAAGTAAAAGTAAATATGTATTCTAAATGTATGTATTGTAATTAAATACATTACTGAATACATTTAGGACAGTGTACTCAGTATTCAGCCATCAAAACTTTGCCAAAGTATTCTGCCCAACCCTGCTTGGCAACAATACCATACTCTATACCTTGCGGTTCACCTAATTACACCCTTACCTGTTATAAAATCACTGTAGTGCACGGCCACTTGTGGATTGTTGCATAAAAAACAGGCATAAATCATTTTTACATAATTGTTTTTCAAACTCTCTTAGAATTAAACGTTTTCTTGTTACTGCGCCTTTAAGACTGATATATGTAAATGAGCTCTGTTCTGAGTGGCTGTGCCTCATTGAAAAAGCAGTCTTGGCTGAAACACTCCTTCTAACTTCAACGTGAGTGGGTGGAGCTGAACTACTCCAGCCAGATTATCTGTGTTCAGAAATTTGGTTTCAGTTCATAATGTGCAGTTATGAAGTGAGAGAAGCCTGAAGGGATAAAAGCCACAGGTTGAGTTTGGTGAGTAGGAACAGTTTATTCATGTTTTTCAGAGAAAAGACTACATTCCCCTGCAACACTTTAGGAGCAGCGTGGTCACTGATGCATTGTGGGATACAATACAAGAGGCTGATGATCATCCTTATGGTGAAGGGGTGAAACGGTAAAAACTACGTTACCCAAAATCCAGCTGGGAAGTCGTACAGTCTCTGAGGAGAACAGGTGGCAGGTTTAGCAAGTGCTACAACACCTACATCCTCAGAACAGAAATAAAAGAAGAACGACAGAATGTGGAAACGGTTCTACGATTGTCTGGTGGTTCAGTTCCTCAACAGGAAAACAGTTTATGGTCTCCAACACGTTCTTCAGATCAACAGATCCACCTGGTAGCTGTGGCCACTCCTTCAGTCCAGCTGCCATTGTTAGCTAAGTGGGAGCTAACAAAGAGAAAGAGGCACAGTTGACCACTTCGCTAAGTCCCTCCCACAAATACTGATTGTCTGATAGTAGCTTAGCAACTGTAGCTAGGCCTTGGGACCTCTGACAAGCATACTTGTAGGGTAAATCAAATACTCGATCGCCCACAAGTCTCAGACCTTCGGACTTGCAGACTTATGGACTTAATGTGGACTTAATAAAACGTTTTAGGTTCATCGGATTCTGATTGAGTTTAATTCTAATCTGATCTAGTCCACAAGCAGGGATCCCAGCCTGTGGAATTCCCCTACATTTGAAATGGATATTATGACAAATGATGTATATTTTAGAATGTACGTAACATGTAATTCAAGTGCCGTAACTGTGAATTTATTTTAAAGTGGAATTCTGCTAATTTTTCCACAATTCTGTACAATTCATTGGTTGAGATGTAAACAAGGTCATTCAGAGTGGTTTGATGTGAAATGGTTCATTGCAGAGACTCAGGTTTGGACCTGGATGTGTCTTCTGAGCATCATTTGATGTTGAAAACAGTAAATCAGAAAAAGTTAGTTACCAATGGGGACTATTTTGCCTCATAGCGCCCTGCATGTATCCCTCCACTATGAATGGATACGTTTAAAAAGTACATTTTAGGCCAAAACGTTAACTCAAAACTAACAAATGACAGTGTCTCGGGCAGCATATTCATAACCATTTAATGTATTTTGGAGGCATTAAACTCCTATTTCCACCACTGACTCGGTAAGTTACTCTAGAATGGAGCATTTCCCACCAAACCAGTCTGAATGACTTGGTTTACATCTCGAACATTTCATTATGCAGCAATTTTTACAAATTTACAGCTCAGCAGCCTTACTGACGTGATGTGATGACACAGAATAAATCAGTGAATGTGAAAAAACACCGGAGATCGTCCAGACATTTAAGGTCGCTAAACTGAAGTGGTTTTGGATTAAACATGGTGGAAGACCGCATTACTGATTAAACTTGTCAAAAACAAAACGATACTCATGTCTGCTCTTTTATTTTCACCTACATGGATCACTATTTGATGGGGCTTATCACTATTCTACATTGATCTGTTGGCTTTAGCTTCTATCTTTAGCCGTTTTAGCGCTATTGGTCCACACTGTACGTGTTCTTTGAGGACTGATGCCCCTTTTGAGATGTTTTTTGATCACTTTTGCATTAAAGTAGCCTCAGCCATGGGTTCTGTGATGACCAGTCAGATCAGAAGGAAGGAGGTCACTGAGTTGGCCTAAATTGTAAAACTTCATGGATCAAAATGAGCACAACATAAACAAAAAGCAGCTTTTTCTTAGTTTATCTTGTTTTGCTAGCCGGTCCACATGTGCTAGTTAACAGTAGATCACTTAATAAACAGAGTTAGTCCACATTTCTGTCAGTACATTGAAACAATGGCTAGCCAGCACAGCTAGCCTTTAGAAAAAGCACATTTTGACCCTACTTTAGGCTACTCTCTCTTTTCTTGGGGGTTCTTTCTGTGTTTTTAAGCGCTGCTTTTGGCTGCCCGTCTTGCTGTTGCTAACAATAGCATTGTTATTGTCAAGCAGCTGTGCTAGCATGCTATCGTCTTGCAATGTGGTAGAAAGCTTTCAGAAAGTGATCTACTGTTAACTAGCAAGCATGGAGCTGCTAGCAGAACAAGCTAATCCTAAAAACGAAGTTGCTTTTTGTTTATGGCATGATAATTTTAATCTGTGAGGTCATACAGTTCAGGCTAACTACAAATTAATGGCTAAGCCCTCCTTCATTACAGCTGTCACTGAAAACTCGCCCTCCCTGTGATCTGATTGGTCAACGTTTGCTGCGTAGCCGACACAAACAGCGTCCGAATGCATGTGTTTCATTATAACAATAGCAAAAAGGCCTCGTCCTTTTCAAAAGCAGGGCGCCTTCTAAAGTGGCCCAGTCAATGCATTTGATTGACAAGTAGGTAGAACATTTAAGGCAAAGACGAGCACTAACATTTTGAAATTGATTCATATAAACTGAAAACTCTTTGATTGGTCAGTTGTGATGATGTATGGCGCTTTTTCGTGGCTCTCAATGTACAAGTTGATGTGTTTTTCAATTTAAAGCTGCACTACGTAAGATTTGGGGTTTGCAGAAGAACATTTTGTAGCGTGGGTTGCGCTTCAGACCCCTTCCCTGAGTGGATGAATCTGATGATTGGAAGAGAACTCAGTCAAAACTTTGACGGGAGTGAATTATTGACTATCATCATCACATCTTAATCAGCATTAATGTTGATTTTGTGATCATTTGAGGCCTAAACATCGAGCTGGACCTTCTTAGGATACATAAAGATGAAGGGACTTCTGGGGATTTCTGGGAAAGCTTGTCAGACATGGCGACAGTTACCAAAGGGGGCGGAGCATAGCGAAGGGTCAACTGCATTCGCTCTTAAAAGGAATGAACATAAGAAAGAAAAACAGAGGAAAACAAAGGAAGAACAAAAAATTTAATCATTATATTAAAAGTAATAACAATCATAGCACAATATGGATCGAAAGAAAATGGTCTTCTGAAGAAAGGAACAGACACGGAGAAGCAGAAGGGAGAACCGAGTCAAAAAACGAGTCAAACGAGTCAACCGAGTCGCCGCTGATGCGCTCATCCTTATCCTCGAATGTTTTCTGTGTGACCACAGAAGTTCAACCAAACGCTTCGGCAGTCTTTAGCAGCTGATTCCTCGCTGTTTCCTGCCAGTTTCTGAGAATCAAACATCGTTCCAGTAAAGCGGAGACGCTAAAAATGCACGTTTTCCTGGGACTGGTTTGCATATACCTGCAAAAAAAGCACAATCGTTCCAAAATGTCCTCATGCAAACCTGTTTTTTCTTTTGAAAAATTGAAAAAAATACATATATCTGTGTACAATACAGACGATATCTTCTACACAATCAAATAAGGGCAATTCTCACTATTCGTATCAATATAGTACAGATCTATGCTTTGCACAGCAAGGATAGTTTCTGCAGAGGGTTCAAGTACACTAGGGAACTTAAACACTGTGGCACCCTCCAGCGCTGGGGTACTGTGGGTATTGTAGTCCTGGGATGTCTGCTGTAGTGTTAAGCCGTGTGGGAGAACTAGACGTGTGCGTTCCAGTAACACAAGAAAAGGAAAAAGTGAGTACATGTGTAACCAAGACTCGTCTTTACACTAATCTCAATCAGTTCGTGATTCAAAGAAACGAGGAGAAGGAAGAAAAAAAGAAAAAAAAGAGGCGCATGCACGGCGTCATGATCCGTCCCATTCTTTCGCTCAACTGTCCAAAGAAGAAGCCAAAATTAAAGTCCCGTACTCCTGAAAAATGAACACGTATCCCTCTCTCCTTCCGATGGATGTGCAACTACATGACAAATTAAGTGCTTGAATAAATCCACATAATTTTTTAAACTAATCTGAAAATTATATTACAGCCTATTCCATCATCACCCCCAGTTCAACCCCTTTTAAAGGGGAATTCCACCCATTTCTCAAAATTTCTGCATGGCTGAGATTTGAATATGGTCATTCAGTGTGGTTTGCTCTGAAGCGCTTTGTTCTGGAGAAATGTGTGATAGTGAATGGAACCAGATGTCCAACTCTAAAAGCTCCCTCACAGAAAGTTATTACATGAAATGGTTATGAATTCACTGCTTGTTTTACGATTGTTTTGAGATCCCCTTTTTGGCTAAAATGTGCATATTTTTCTAGTCTATTCATGGTGGAGAGATACATGCAGGGTGTTGTGAGGCAAAATAGTCCCAAAGAAGACCTATTATTTCAGATTTTCCACTATTTTACCATCATCAACGTTCCTACAACGTCTCTACAATGAACCATTTCACACAAAACCACTCTGAATGACTCCATTTACATCCCAACCACTGAATTATGCAGAAATGTAAAAAAATGGGTGGAACCCCCTTTGAAGTGCTCACCATTTCAAGACGATTCCAGCATTATTTCTACAAACTCCCTCAACACTCTTCAAATTAAAGGTGCCACAAAGGGTTCTATGAGCAAAGCCATAGATAAAAGAACCACTTTTGAAACATGTTTGAAAAATGAGAACTTTTTATATTCACATAATGTAAAGGTTCCATACCAATTTGAGGATCCCAATAAAGCATAAAGCATCCTTTCTGGCACCTTCATTTTTAAAGGGAAATTCCATTAAAAATTTCTGCATAATTAAATGGCTAAGATTTTAAAAAGTCATTCAGAGTGGTTTGGTGTGAAACGCTCCGTTCTAGAGAAACTTACCGAGTCAGAATTATTCACAGTGGTGGTGATAGGAACCAGACATCCACCTGTAAAAGCTCCCTCACAGAAAGTTACTACATGAAATGGTTATGAATTCATAACCATCTGTTCTACGATAGTTTTGCGAAGGTTTTGGCCTTAAAATCCATTCATGGTGGAGGGATACATAATATGCAGGGTGTTGTGAGGCCAAATAGTCCCCAAAGAAAACTTATTATTTCAGATTTTCCACTATTTCCCATCATCAACATTCCATATAAACTCAGAAGACTTGTGTAGGTTCACTGGTGGTTCTGGATAGTAAATAAAATGTCTATATTTGTGTTGTAGTCATGGCGACCCCTGGTTCCTATCACCACCACTGTAAAAACCTAACCATTTCACACCAAACCGCTCTGAATGACTCTGTTTACATGACTGTTTATGCAGACTTGTTGCAAAATTGGTGGAATTCCTCTTTAAGAGTGTACCTTGTTTTTAACTGAACAGCCCTGCCATTAATATATATAGAAAATATAGAAAATATTTTTATAGAACATTTTGTTTTCCAAAAAAGTCCTCTTCCCATAGCACATGACTCTATTGTATAAAAATATACAACTCTCTCCAATATCAAAAGCCAACATTTATCTCCGCTCAGAAGGTCCGGAACAGGCATTACTGTCCATCTCCCTGCGTTTGAACTGTCCGTCCACTTCTCTCACAGCTAGGGCTGCAACTCATCGACTAATCTATGGACTATTACTCGATTAATGGACTAAGTGAATCATTAAAAGCCTCTCATTTCAAAGTTCCTTCTTCTGAAAGTTGATTTCTTCTGAAGTGAAAACAACAGAAGCCATATCGCCCCCTACACTTCCTGTAGTGTATTGCAATTTATCAGAAAGACCACATGGATCATTTGACCATTATAGAGCGCTTTGTAAATGAAACAACAGAAGCCATATCGCCCCCTACACTTCCTGTAGTGTATTACAGTCTGTCAGAATGACTGTGTGGATCATATGAACATTATAGCGAATGATGAGTCAGCTCTTTTCCGTAATCGCCGATGACTAATCGACTTTTTCGAATGATCGTTGCAGCCCTGATCCCTGCATGTCTTCCTTTATCACATTCAGTGGTCTCCCCCCCCTCTCTCTCTTGCTCTCTCTCGCCCCTCTTCCTCCTCCTCCTCCTCCTCGTCCTCACTGGTCCACCAGCCGGCTCTCGTATTTGTTGAGGATGTTGCGGCAGCGGCCCAGTTCCTTGCGCATGTCGGCCACTTCCTGCCTGAGCGCGGCGTTCTCACGCTCCAGAAACGCGGCCCGGACGGAAATCTGATTCTCCTTCAGCCGCCGCGCGTCCCGCGAACGCTTCGCCGCCTCGTTGTTCTTTGAGCGCCGACTCCAGTATTTCTCATCCTAGACAACAGAGAAGGAGAAACAGAAGAGCAGACAAGAAAGATTAATATGGCAAGAAACACTGTACTGCTACACTGTTATACCACTATGCCTTATCCAGTATATTAACCCTTAAATGGCCAGCGCCCACCGGTGGGCCCAAAGTTTACTACACACTTCTATAGTCTAAGAATAACTCAGCCAGTTTGCATTGAAGTCCCTGTAGTCAGTGAATAATAAGCCTTAGTATGTAATAAACCTGAGATTTTTCAGGTCAGTGATGGGTCAGTGATGGGTCATTCTACAGATATGTCCATTTTTGTGTCCCTAGCGTTTACAGATATATTACACTTGAAAACGTTAGGCTTACAATTTATTTTCATTTAAACAACAATTAGACCTTCTTGAGCCTCAATTTAGCAATATTGGTTTTTAAATCAATCATATAGATTTCTAAGCACCACAGAAGATCTTGTCCCCACAGTCGTGTGTAAAGGCTGAGGCCATATTTTGAAGAAAAAAACACGTTTTTCTGATATTTTAACTGCAATAATCTATAGTTAACTATGGAATATGTAAATTAAATAACAAAGAAAACAAACGCCAAATAAATATTATAAAATATTTAATGAAAGTTCCCCAGGAGTCGCTGGTGTTACTGCGTAACAAAAATCTCTTATTTTGAAATAATCACACTGATGACATCACTTGACTTCCTTTTACCTGTTTTCTGAGGATCTATGAAGAAAAGCACATGGTGAGTCCACTGTGACTTTCAGTTATCAGAGATTTTCTCATTTAGCTCATGATTTCATATGAAGCTTTTAGCTGAAGTCACTGGTGTGACCGACTTTATTCTGAGGTCACTGGGCTTACACCCCACCAATTAGGTTCAGTCTTCGCGGGGCTACGCAGACAGAACGTCCACTGTAAAAAGGACCATAGAAATAAATCTTGAATTGAACTGAATTGAAATGGTTCATCACAGAGAAACTGACCAACTCAGATTTCTTTACAGTGGTGGTGATAGGAACCAGGGGTCGCCATGACTACAACACAAATACAGACATTTTATTTACCATCCAGAACCACCAGTGAACCTACACGAGTCTTCTGAGTTTATATGGAACGTTGATGATGGTAGAACAGTGATAAATCTGAAATAATGTTTTTTGGGGGACCAGTTGGCCTCACAGCATCCTGGATGTATCCTTCCACCATGAATGGATTAAATAAAAATTTGTTTTAGGCCAAAATCTTCTCTAAACTATCGTCTCAGTCATCAGGCAGTGAATTCATAACCATTTGATGTAGTAACTTTCTGTGAGGGAGCTTTTAGAGGTGGACGTCTGGTTCCTATCACCACCACTGTGAACAGTTCTGACTCTGTAAGTTTCTCTAGAACAGAGCGTTTCAAACCAAACCACTCTGAACGACTCTGTTTACATCTCAACCAGCTAATTCTTTATTTAAATGTTACTGGTTCTTCACTCTCACATTTGCAAAGTTCTTTGCTTCTTTCAAAGATTCTTTAGAGAAGCACAGTGGTTCTTCTAGGGCAAAGAACCCTTTTAAGACTGCAGATCCAACTTTTTTATATTATGCTCTCAAACACTATTTTATTTTGGCTAAAAAGTAAGTGAGTTCATACTGTATTGAAAATTACTGTAATCGAACGATTCTGACGATCCTGGTTTGGTGAGATCGAGTAAAGATCGGTGCACTTTTACGAGTCAGAGGTCACCCCCGGTCACTGCGCTGTGCCGTTTACCTTCATGTGGTCGGGGACGATCATCTTGCGGGCCTTTTTGATCATGGGCTGCGGTTTGAGCTCGTCCTCGCTGAAGCGATGCCGCCGGGGGTCAAACGCCTCCTGACCCGGGACGCTCGACAGGGCCACGTCCACAGGGTCGGGGTCAAAGGTCCCCATCATGTCGTTGCCATTGGTGATGGGTGGGGCAGTGAGTGGGGGGGTGGAAGTGGAGGAGGGGGATGGGGAGGGGTCCTGGCTGCCCTGAGGAGTGCCTGAACAAAACAAGGCAGAAGAAAATCAGTTTTAAAAACTGTGGTTGTGTCAGGGACTCATTCTGAGTGCTGCTGTATACACAACATAAATGTACAATCACTTAATGTTATTCATTTTTATAGAATAATAACATATACAATGTATTTTAAACACTAAAACTAAGTACCAAGTATTTCAGAAAAGAACAGGAACTTATTAACCCCCTAAGCCCCACGCTTATTATTCAGTTATTAAACTTAAGACTTATCATTCAGTATCCATTATGAATTGTTTCACCATTATGAATGATTCAGTATCTGTCATGAGTTATTATGTTTCTACAATTAATTGTTCAGTAATCACTATGAATTATTTAGTGTCTATTATGAATTATTCAGTAACCATTATGAATTATTCAGTAACCACTATGAATAATTTAGTGTCCACTATGAATTATTCAGTGACCACTATGAATTATTCAGTACCTACTATGAATTATTCAGTATCTACTATGAAATATTCAGTAACCACCATAAATCATTCAGTTCCCACTATGGATTATTCAGTAACCACTATGAATTATCCAGCAACCTCTTTGAATTTTTCAGTATCTACTATGAATTGTTCAGTACTTACTGTGAATTATTCAGTACCTACTATGGATTATTCAGTATCTACTATGAAATATTCAGTAACCTCTATGAATTATTCAGTATCTACTATGAATTATTCAGAAACCACTATGAAATATTCAGCATTTACTATGGATTATTAAAAAACACTACAAGACATTGAGTATGAACTATGAATTATTCAACATATGCACTATTAATTATCAGAATTACTTTATACATTAATCTGCAAAGTAACTTGTTTTATATTACTGAAAACACTGACTCCATTTTTGTCTAACAATGTGGTGCTCAAGAAGACCTCAATATATTACCTACTGCAGTTTTCTAAAGTCTCACCAGAGGGCAGCAGCAGGTCAAATACTGCATCACCCATTATTAACTCCTTATGCTCCATACATTACATATAAATCTCAATTTCTCCTTTATTTAATCTTTGGTGGTTACAGTCAGAAGTCTCAAGTGAAAACATCTCTCTGAAATATGCTTTCCAGAGATGTTTCCTTCATCATTTTCTGGACCAGTAGTGGAAAAATCAAACTGGTTGAGGGAAAAACTGACGCCGCTTATTAATTCCAGACCTGAAGCTCAATAAATCAGACTCTTCTCACTTAGTTTTAGCTTTTTAGTAACACTTCAGTATTGGGAGGCATTATAATGCTCTTATTAAGCCTTATTAAGCTGGTAGCTGCTAACTGACTGGGTGCTAATTACTACTTTATTAAGCAGTAACTTGGCTGAGATGAACTTTTTCCAGAGTGCTGTCTATCTGTGTATTTCACATCCTAATCTTTTGCACATCGTTCATTCATATGAAGACATGTGGTGCTATAACAGGTCACGCACTGACTCTGTTAATAAGTACAGTTTATGCAGACTCTGATAAGACCTGAAAACCACAGATTAACCCCTTCTTAGCGCAGGTTACCTGAAATGTTCATACGAGAGCACAGAGTCAGTTAATAGTGGTTTATTATTGAGGTAATAAGCATGTTATGGAACCGATGATTCGGTGAGACTGTGATGTATAAATAACTTCACTCGATAAGATCATTTTATATCAGTACAAATGTTATAAAGACACAGGTTACAATGTTATGAAGACACAATAAGAGCTACAGGAATATCATCATCATATTCAACTAGGCTACATTCTTCATACATAACATAATATTGGAAAATAAGATAAGAAAACACATTCTCTCTCTCTCTCTGTCACTTTCTCAGTATCTCTCTCTTATTCCCTCTCTCCTTCTTTCTCTCTTTTAACTCTCTCTCTCCGCTCTTTCTCTTTATCTCACACTCTCCCCATCATTCTCTTTTCTCTCTTTATCTCTCCTCATTCTCAATCTCTCCTTCTTTCTCTCCTCTTTTTCTCCTTTATCTCTCTTTTCTCTCCCCCCTTTCTCATTCTCTTTTCTCTCTCCTTTTTCTCTCTCCTCTCTTTATCTCGCACTCTCCCCTATCATTCACTTCTCTTCCCTTTTCTCTCCTAATTCTCATTCTCTCTCTTTCTCTCTCCTCTCTTTTTCTCCTTTATCTCTCTTTTCTCTCCCCTTTCTCATTCACTCTCTCCTCTTTCTCATTCTCTCTTCTATCTCTCTCCTCTTTTTATCTCTCCCCTTTCTCATTCTCTCTCCTCTTTCTCATTCTCTCTCTCCTTTCTCAATCTTTTTTCTTTCTCCTTTCTCATTCTCTCTCTTCTATCCCTCTCTCTCTCCTCTTTTTCTCTCTCTCCTCTCTTTATCTCACACTCTCCCCTATTATTCTCTTCTCTCTCTTTATCTCTCCTTATTTTCATTCCCTCTTTTTCTCTCCTCTTTTTCTCCGTTATCTCTTTTCTCTCTCCCCTTTCTCATTCCCTCTCTCTCCTCTTTCTCATTCTCTCTCTTCTATCCCTCTCCTCTTTTTCTCTCTCTCCCCTTTCTCATTCTCTCTCTGCCCTTTCTCATTTTCTCTCTCTTTCCCTTCTCATTCTCTCTCTCCTCGTTCTCATTCGCTCTCTTCTATCTCTCTCTCTTCTCTTTATCCCTCACTCTCCCCTATTATTCTCTTCTCTCTCTGTATCTCTCCTCATTCTCATTCTCTCCTTTCTATCTATCCTCCTCTTCTCTCTCGCTCTTCTTCTCCTTCATCTCCCTCTGCTGTCCATCATCTGTCTTTCTCCTCTTTTCTCTCTCTTTCTCTCCTTTATCTGTCTCCTCTCCCTCATTTTCTCCATCACTCTTCTTCTCCTTTATCTCTCTCTCTCTCTCTCTCTCTCTTTTTTCTCTACTTTCTTTCTCTCACACTCCTAAGGGCACAACATGTCAATATAAACCATGTTATATCAGGAGAGTGTATTTCAGTAAAATTTTATATTCATTTTTCTGAGGCATTATTCAAAAATATGTTTGAAAAGACACGAACAGAGCTCTTTTACATATATCAGTCTAACAGGCTCTGCCTTTTTAATTCTAAAGGATAAAGAGAGGAAAACAGTCTTGTAAAAATGATTAATACATAAAACCAGGCACGCATCAATGTGGGAAGTGGTACCGATACCGATATTCGATATTTCTTATGTGCATATCTGCCGATACTGATACATAAACACTTACAAAACATCTGAAACCTGGATTTGCATTAAAAATATATAACGTATTTAAAGAGAGTTACAGCGCGGTGAGTGAATAAACTGTTGATGTTTTGGTGCAGGGGTCAGAACCCAAACTGTTAAGAAGAGCCATTTTTCCCTTTCAACAAAAATCAAGCCACATTGGGAGCTACAACAATGTCCATTTTACCATCTTGACTGTAAATATGTCTCGGTATGTGTTAATGAACGAGTATAGACTAAAAATATAAACAAAAACACAGACTTACTCTGCTTTAATCTTTAGCTCAGCTAAAGTTTCTTGTAAAATGTCTCTCAACGTTCAAGTTCTTATGGGGGTGAAGTCGCTTCTCATTCACCAGCTTCTTGTTCTAATTTTCCCGTTCCACCTTAAATGGTGCCTGAGGTGCCAGAATGTGACTGCTGTACCATTTAAGGTGGAACAAGAAAATTTGAATGAGTAACTGACTTCAACTTTTTAGTGTTTGGCAGTTTCTCGCTGCAGATTAAACGTATCAGGAAACCAGCTGGAGTGATAAATACAAATAAGTCCATTCACATCCATATTATCAATGTCCATCTTAAATCTCTCTCTTTGCCTTTTCGTGAGCTACTAGCTAGGCGACACTGTTGTCTGTGTTGCTATAGTGACCAGCAGTGTGCGCTGATCTTCAGGGTTAAAGGGTGAATTAGCAGTTCTACATTAACTCCAGAGTTTAAGACCATTTATTGTTAAACTGTGTTGAACGATTAGCAGAGCTTTATTTTACTGTAAAGGAGGATTATTTTATTTTTACCTACAAATCTAATTCTGCTGTGGAGCCGAACAGGACAGTAAAAGAGCCGCATGTTGCCGAGCCCTGATTTAGTGCAGCGATCCACCCTAAACATTCTCCTCTTCTGAAGTGCAATAACTACATCATCAAATATCAATATCAGTTTTCCCTCTTAGCGCTGTTATCAGATCAACTAGGACACTGTTGTGAACTGTTCAGCTGCACCAGAAAGGGTTCTGCTTTTGTGACAAGCTTGACAGTTGGGTGCTCTATAGAACCATTTTCAAAAAGACTGTTGATAGAATCACATATACAACACATTCCCCATCAATCTGAAGAACCGTTTCACCATGCAAAGAACCATTTACGCATGAAATGGTATATAGAACCATGAACACTCTGGTGCAGCTCAACAGTTCACAATGTGCATGCTTAAAGGGTTCTTTGCATGGCAAAATGGTTCTTCAGACTGATGAAGAATGTGCTGTATATGGTTCTATATAGCACCTTTTTGAAAATGGTTCTGCTTTTGTGACAAGCTTGACAACAGAACAATTGAAGAACCCTTTTTTGTTTTGTGTAGAACCACTTTCAAAAAGGTTCTATAAAGAATCACGTAACACATTCTCTATCAATCTAAAGAACAATCTCACTATGCAGAGAACCATTTAAGCATGAAATGGTATATAGAACCATGAACACTCAAAGAACCATGTGCATGCATAAATGGTTCTTTGCATGGCAAAAGCGTTCTTCACATTATTGGAGAATGTGCTGTATATGGTTCTACATAGAACCTTTTTGAAAATGGTTCTATGTAGCACCAGAAAGGGTAACGTAACATAACATAACATAACAATAGAAGAACCCTTTTTTGTGCTCTATAGAACAATTTTTAAAAAAGGTTCTATACGGAATCATACACAACACATTCTCCATCAATCTGAAGAACAATTTCACCACGCAGAGAACCATTTATGCATGAAATGGTATATAGAACAATGAACACTCAAAGAACCATTTTTGAAAATGGTTCTATATAGCTCCAGAAAGGGTTCTTTGCACAGCAAAATGGAGAATGTGTTGTGAATGTGATTCTATATAGAACCTTTTTAAAAAAGGTTCTATAGAGCACCAAAAAGGGTTCTTCTATTGTTCTGCTGTCAAGCTTGTCACAAAAGCAGAACCCTTTCTAGTGCTATATAGAACCATTTTCAAAAAGATTGTTAATAGAATCACATAAACAACACAATCCCCATCCATCTAAAGATCCATTTAAGGATGAAATGGCTCTTTACAGAGCTCATGGTTCTAAATAGGACCACCGCCTTCACTAAAGAACCCTTGGAGAACCCTTCTTTTTGAAGCGTGTGGTGTAGTTCTTTGTGATTGCTAGTCTAAGCAGAAAGTTCTGCTCCTGAGCTCGGCTCCACGTTCTCTCGTCACTCACACGCTCGCGCAAACACATGCGCCGACACTCCTCCCACTCCTCCTCCCACTCCTCCTCACTCTGTTCCTCTCGTCCTCCGCACGTGAGGGAGCGCGTGCACCCGCACCACGTGTGTGAAATGAGGAAGAGATTTGAAAACACGCGAAGAGACAGACTCCCTCGCTCGCTCGCTCACTCACTCACTCTCGCTCGCTCACTCACTCACTTCCTTTCTTTTTTCTTTTTTTTTATGGTTCTGGCCAAACTGTCCTGCTGTTCCGTTATCTCTCATCCCTCCCCAAATCTCGTTTTCTCTCTCGTTTATCTCGTGTACTGTCCCTCTGACTGATAGCAGTTACTGTACATTCCAGGCCCAACCCAACAATCTTAGCTGGGCACGGTAAACAAACACACGAGACCTCATGAATCAGACCTTTCAGGGTGGTTCAGGTTGCTGCACGACCGCTGTGCCATTAAAGGGCCCATATCATTGAAAACTTCTATATTGTTTTAATAATAAAGGGTTGAAATAGTCATAAACAATGTTCAAGTTTCTAAACAGACACTCCCCCAGTTTAAATAACAGCCCATTTCAAATTCTTTGCTTTTGTGATGTAACAAAAATCTAAGTATTTACATATATCTGCCTATTCAGCCCACTCCTGTTTAGCCCCGCCCATTCACACTGAAGTTATTAGAAGCGTCCCAGTCCAGACTTCTTTTCTGGACGAGGCACAACCAATCAGAACAGAGCTCATTTGCATATATCAGTCTTGGAGGTGCAGTAACAAAAACAGCCTGTTTAATTCTTAGGGATAAAGAGAGGTTGGAAAAATGAATTCAAGCTGTTTTTGACACCACACAAACTGTTTAACTAGATTAAATGAAATAAAATAATACAATAAAATACAATATAATATATAACAATATATTACTAATAAATGTAGAATATGGGCCCTTTAAAACAGCTGGTGAGGTTTTCATTTTAGGGGTGTATTCAATAAAATGAATATAAAAAATGTATTGTACAAAATAAATTGAGCAGATTAATTTAGGTTAACGTTAGAAGTTCATGGCTTTGCAGCTTATGCTTGATTTTCTATGAAATTCTGTTTCATCTTGTATGAAATACAAAAAAATGTAGGATATGGGCCCATTAACTGTACAGGATAAACAAAGGCCTTATAGACATTAAAAAATGTAAAATGTAAAAATGTCTTCAAAGAGGAGCAGTTATTTATTATCGCCCATCGCTAATTCTTCAGTGATATGAAGCTGAAGTCAGATATTCACCAGCTTCTTGTTCGAATTTTTCCGTTCCACCTTAAACAGAGCAGCAGTTACATTCTGGCGCTTCAGGCATCAGAACTGCTGGACTATTTAAGGTGGAACGGGAAAGTTAGCTAGCTAGCTACCGAGACATTAGCATGCTATTCGCAAATTTTTATGCTCGTTATGAAGAAAACGAACATAATACACTGAAACGACATTAAACTAAAAATAATACAGTGGTTATCGTAATTTTTAGCAGAGAAAATACTTAAATTTGTGGGTTTCTTTGGTCTCTTGTTCCGCCATCTCACCTGTTTTTCTGTTTGGAGTCTCTGAAAAACCTAACACTTCGCTCTGCCCCGCTATCTCAAGAAAAATAGGGACACCCTACTCCTAGATGGAACGAGCAAAACAGAGGGCTAAGGGCTCAGTGGTAGGGGCGAGGGGTGAAATGGGACTGGGCCTAAATGTTTGAGTTAAATTTAGAGCAGCCAAAAACATTTAGCTGCTCCAGTGTCAGCTTAGCACTAACATACTAGACACAACTAGCTAGCAACTACACATACGATGAGAATCCCAAAGGTGCTAGCAGAAATTAGCATTTGTAGAGGTTGGAGAGGTGTTTTTTCTTCGTTTTTGATTGTATTCTGACATCCATGGCCTAAAGGACTGACTCTAAATATCACCACTGATATATAAATAAACATATTTGTTTAGTTTCACCCTTAACTCTGAGGCTACAAGCTATAAAGCTACCTTTTGTAGCCAAAAAAGTGTCAATGAACATTCAAAGAGCCCTTTCCATTGTTATTATTATTATATATTTATATACACTGTGTCCAAAACCACATAATCATATTTATATATATGTTGTATCAGAAACCACATAATCATGTCCTTTAGAGACACTGAACAGCTCCACACAGTTTGAGACTAACCTAGCGTCTGCCTCAGGGATGCAGTTAGCACCATGCTAACAAGCTTCTGTTACCTGTTAGCTACATTAGCCTCATTTCTCCAACAAGCTAAAGAAGCTAATTCAGACACCAAACATGTCTTGGCTGAGTGGGAACCACTGAATTGAAGCAGAATGTAGATTAAACATTTACACAACTGATTATCCAAAAACCTAAAAACAGATGAAACCGCATAATATTCATCTGCAACCTCATCCACAGTGCTAACAAGCTGGTATACGACACAAGCCCCTCAGGATCACCACAGAGGTCCCCCAGTGTTTACTGAGCTAACAGTGCTGGACAGTGTATCCTCACCCACCAGTATATTACTGCAACAGTCTGACCTAGTGCTCTAATACATAAGTCCATCTTAATTTACATTTAATCAGCACAGACATTCTTTAAATGGGACCAAACAAACAGATTGTGTGTCTTTCTTTTTCAGCACTACTAACTGAAGTTTAAATGAGTCGAGGCTCAGTCTGAAACCGAAAATCAAACATAGGCTGTAAAACATTTGAGAGACATAAACTTTTAATTAAACCTCAATTAATCTACTTATCGCTGTTGTCAGAGCAAAACCTCGTATCTCCAAAATGGTAACTTTACAGGAAAAGCAAAAAACCTACTTTACTTTTAATGTAAGTCAATGGAACCAGACTTTTTTCCAAGCCATTTTGGGTCATTTCTTTTGGTCCATTCAACAGACATATTCAAATTATGTACAAAACTGAAAAAAAGGTTTTCTTTCGACGGCAGCGTTATAATCTATGACCACTCAAATATTTTTTTACCAGTTTTCATTGATGAGCTCTTCAAGCTGACCTCACTGAGCTCTTTAATGCACTGAATTTCTTTTAAAGGGCCCATATTCTAAATTTTTATTGTACCTTTAAGTTGGAGTTAATAAAATTACAAAAGGTTTGTGTGGTTTTTTTTTACCAAAAACATAATTCATTTTTACATGACCATTTGCCGTCCCCTCTTTATCCAGTAGAACTAAGCAGGCTGTTTAGTTCCCTTTACTACTGTAATTTTATATATTTAAAAAATATATACATATTTATATATAATTTGTAAACACCAGCTGCCCCTTACATTTTGTGAAAATTTCACACTGAATGGACGGACAGAAATGTTCTAAAATTATTTGGAAATATTTTATGTTGACCTCCTTCTCATGAAAAGTTACCATTTTAGACATACATAAAACACAAAAGGTTTTGTTCCGACAGCGACATTATGCAAATATTGCTCCTTTCACTGCTTCCCAACAGCCATGAACAGCACAACGCTTAATCGTTTTCCCAACATCTTCCACGCCAATAACTACAGTCTGTCTGCAGGAACAACACTCCGCATCACTTCAATGAGAATGGGCGGGGCTAAACTGCTTTTGTCTGATTGGGTGGTCTTATGGAAATGTGTTTGTAGTGACATCACAACCATAATAAACAGCCTTCTTTTTTGCAGATGTTTACATACTACACCAATTACTATTTGAACCATTACTATTTGAACAGAAGCTGCTAGCATTCTCACTAGCCCACACTGAAAAAAGTGACTGAATTCAAATGGTCAATGTGAATAAATTATATTACAACACAACTGCCTGATGTAAGTTAATTGGACGGCAATGATTGTGTTGGTCTAACATGTTTTATTCACATTTGAAACAAGTAAATTTATCAGGTTTTTTTTTATAAAAGACCAAAACTCACCGTGCAGGCAGTCGTTATTCCTCATCATGTCCAGGCCGAGCAGCGTGGGCGAGGAGGAGGCGGAGGCTGATGAAGATGAAGATGATGACGATGAAGATGAAGAGCAGGGCAGTGGAGAAGTGGGCGTGCACTGCGAGCTTTGTGAGGGGACCTGTGCGGCGTTGGAGGCGCCGTTAATGCTGCCCATGCCGTTCTCCGTCAGGAACTCCTCCAGGTCCATGTACTGCAGCTGGAACAGGCCGCCGTCGCACGGTAGCGTCCGCTCCCACAGCGGCCCGCCCATGAACCCGTTAGCACCGCTGGAGAAACTTGTGCTCGTGCCGCTGCCATCTGACGCGAGGCCACCGGTGCCCCTCCCACGCATGGTACAACGTCCCATAGAGTCCTCATCCACATCTAACCGGTCCTTATCTGAGGGACAGAGAGAGAGAACCAGCTCAGAACTCAGCTTCCTGCCTGTTGAATGACTACTGTATCTATACAAATTTAGTGTTGCTATAAAACCTTGTGTGATTCCCATTCTTTACTTTAAAGGGTCCATAGCATTGAAAACTAAACTGTCCTTGCTTTTAGGAATTTAACGTTGTATGCAAAAGTTGTTAAAGTTTTGAAATGTACTGTTCCCTCCCCAGACCATGCAATCCATATATGTAAACTAGGGGGCAAAAACATCACATTGAGTGTGTTTACATGCGCTTAATAATCCGATAACTGCAGAAAATCAGATTTTGTCAGTAATCCGATTAACAGGTTTATATGCACTTAAGTGATCAGATAATGGGGAAACTCTGGGTCTACATGAGTCAGACAGTAATCAGATTTCTACTTTGCAACCAGCCAATAAACTCACAGAAGAAGACGTGACGTAAACGCAACGTAAAACTAAAACTTCATGCCGCAGCTTTTTTTATAAAACATTGCGCCACTTTAGCTGAAAATATGAACATCCATCATCTAGAAGATGAAGAATAAGTAAATCTTTTATTTCGTATTTGGTTTCAGCGTCGCTCCAAAAGTGTTTTGCTGCATCTCTTTGATGACGCTGCTCGCTTATTTCTGGTACTGCCATCTGTTTTCACACATGCACTGAGACATCCGAAAGAAATCAGAGTAAGAGTTTACATGCATGAGAAATCTGATTACTGAGCTAAAATCCAGCCTCTTTATTGGATTTCTTAATCAGATTTCTAGATCAGAATATGGTGTTTACATGACTATTTGAATAATCGGATAACTGCAGAAATCCGATTATGATCACTCAATGCATTTGTGCTGTCACAAAAACCAAGGCATTTACATATATCCACCAATTTCGCCCACTCACACTGAAGTTATGAGGAGTGTTGTAGCCTGTACTCCTTTTTGTATCAGGCAGCCAATCAGAATAGAGCTCATTTACATATATCAGTCTTAAAGGCATAGTAACAAACAGCCTCTTCAATTCTAAGAGACAATGAGAAGTTAAAAAAGGTCATGTAGAAAAATTATGATAGTTTTGAGCACATAAACCTCCAAAAATGCCATAAGTTAATGTCAGGGAAAATATAAAACATAAGTCCTTTAACATACATTAATGTAACAAGATCTGTACTTCGTAAAAGTCATTTTGGACCATTTCTGTTGGTCCATTCATCATGACAGCAAAGCTATGCAAGTAGCAGTGGTGTAAATCTATGACCTCACAAAGCTTTAAATCTATTAAAAATAACCAAAACATGGACAAAACCCAGTTTTCAAGACGGCTGCTACTGTTTTTAGCTATGTGACTGACTTTACTCCATGCTTACAGATAACAGTGTGTCAGACTGAATAATTCCATGCTAATTGCTAATGAAGTTCCATTCCCTGTTAGGTACATCAGCCTCGTAGCTCCAGTGCTAAAAATAAAGAAGCAAACTTCAGACATCAAACACGTCTCGGCTGATCGACTACATTTGCGGTAAGGAGGGAAACATCTGCGCCCCAACTTTTATTCAGGTGGGAGCAAACATTTTATTTTAGACAAAATATTGACTTCAGTGAAAATAACTTCATTAGCATGAGCCAATTCATGCTATTTCAAATTATAGTTCAAACTGACTTTTATTATTCATGTAATGTATCAAACAAGACTAAGTTTTATGTAGAATGTTGATGATGGTAAAAATAGTGGAAAATCTGAAAAAATAAGTTTTCTCTATTTTTTGCCTCACAACACCCTGCATGTATCCCTCCACCATTAATGGATTTTAAGGTCAAACTCCTCTCAGAACTATCGTAGAACAGTGTCTCAGGCATCAGGCAGTGAATTCATAACCATTTCATGTAATAACTTTCTGTGAGGGAGCTTTTAGAGGTTCCTATCACCACCACTGTGAACAATTCTGACTTATTAAGTTTCTCTAGAACAGAGCACTTCACCCCAAACCACTCTGAATGACTATGTTTACATCTTAAACGTTTAATTATGCAGAATATGTGAATTGGATTTGGTGGAATTCCCCTGTAGGCCTAAAACTGAAAAAGCAGTAACATTCTCACTAAAGAGTTTTTGGCTGAAAGTGAAGGAAAATGGTAGTAAAAATAAAAAAAAGCATTCCTGGCTGCTTTTGGACTTTTAAGGTCTAGTAAGTCGTAAACCAAAATCTCTCTTGTGTAATCACAAAGGATCAAAACAAGTTCTTTTGATTCAGAAACAAACAACTCATTGCTGACCCTGCTTAGTTACTTATGCATGCCAATACTCTTAACTCTGTCTCAGACTGTAAGTAATATGTCGTCAACAGCTAACGTTAACAGTTCTGTGTTTCTATATGTAGCAATCCTTATTAGTCCTAATGTAAGGCTGGAGTCCACTCAGAAAAATACTGTACCTTTCGGGGTACAAACACCGTCACTGGGGTCGTGCATCTTCAGTACGTTTAGTTAGCTGTTCTATGTTCTGCTTCAGTTACGTATTTTAGGTTGTATTGCCTCTATACACCCTTTGCTGACTCTTTATTTTTCTTTCAAACAAAATGTTAAAGGAAAATGACAACAACTTTCTCATTTTCTGTATAATTAGTGGTTAAGATGTAAACAGAGTCATTCAGAGTGGTTTGGTGTGAAATGCTCCTTTCCAGAGAAACTTACCAAGTCAGAACTGTTCACAGTGGTGGTGATAGGAACCAGACGTCCACCTCTAAAAGCTCCCTCACAGAAAGTTACTACATGAAATGGTTATGAATTCACTGCCTGATGACTGAGACACTGTTTTATGATAGTTTAGAGAAGATTTTGGCCTTAAACTCCATTCATGGTGGAGGGATACATAATATGCGGGATGTTGTGCAGCAAAATAGTCCCCAGAGAAAACTTATTTTTTCAGATTTTTTCACTATTTTACCATCATCAACATTCCATATAAACTCAGAAGACTCGTGTAGGTTCACTGGTGGTTTTGGATAGTAAATAAAATGTCTGTATTTATGTTGTAGTCATGGTGACCCCTGGTTCCTATCACCACCACTGTAAAGACATCTGAGTCTCTACAAACATTTCACACCAAACCACTCTCTTTTCCCTTGTGAAAGTGAATGTACCCATTAAGGTGTGCGTCTGTGTGTGTGTATATATATCAGAAATGATCTACATGTAAACGTGTTAGCGTAGCTCCACGGCTGCCCCTTTCTGCTCTTTTTGAACCTCAATACTACTTTAAAACGTCTTTCTGTATTTAAATAACTGTTACATTTAATCACTTAGAGCCATTTTTAAGCAATGAAGCTAGATCTCATATATCTGGTCAAAATGTCCACAATCAGGAATCTGAACTGCTGCAAATAAACCCTTGGAATGAATGAAGCGGGTTAAGTCTGTGCAGTCTCAGATCCAAATGCATCTTCCTTGTCCAGAAAAACATTTTTTGACCATGGACTGATTATGAATTCAGCAATTTTCTCTCTATAGTGAATAAGGAGAGACATCATCTCTATATAGTCAGTTTGCATTCAGAAAATCCTGTCAGTTTTCCACAGAACTGCCTCTCTGCGTACGGCACAGCTCAGGGCCACGTTTCGATCTGAATCTAATTGATTTTACAGGAGCTGGAAGCTGGAAAATTCTTCACTGATTGCATCTATAGCTTTTCAATTTCCTAGAAGAAAATAACAGTGCCGTATTTTAAATTGTAAATCCAGTTTTAGTCCCTTTATTAAACATACAGACAAAATTCAGGCTACAAGATGGCTGCTGCTACTGTTTTTAGCTATGCTAACATACTTTGGTCCATGTTTACAGATAGCAGCGTGTGATACAGTGTTAGAAACCACATAAACAATTTTATTAGAGTTTACTGAAGATGTCCGCACGGTTTAAGGCAAGCATGATACGCTGTGTGCAGTTAGGTATGCAAACGGCACAATGCTAATTGGGTGCTAATTCCATTTCTTGTTAGCTACATTAAGGCTAATTTATACTTCTGGCTTGATACATGTAAAGTATCTACGTCAAGATGGGGTTTTTGAGTAAATGTAGCTTGCTGAAACCATTAAATGACCTCCAAATTTTCAGCCTTGCATACGCAACCGATGCTGTTGCCATGGTGACAGTGTTACTGGCAAAAATGAGTGATCATCAGAAGTGAGGTTTAGCAGGGTCGATTGTTTTTTAAGGTGGGAAAAGGCGGGAGGACACTCTGCACTCTTAATATTGTGTTGTGTAATACTGGATGCACCTGGACTTCAACAGGTCCATGTCAACAACAGCAAAAGCTTGTCAAATTGAACTATTGACATCTGACTGTGGTGGTTTGCTGCCGCAGGCCCGGCGTCAGGAGATCATTTACCGAGGCAATGTCCCACTAGCCAATCCTCATGCCCCGCTAAACCCCCACATGCTTCTATAGCAGCAGGCGGCAAAACACAGTCAAAGTGAAATTAAATTTGCTGTACGCTGCCTCTGCACGTCACATGCTCAATATAAAAAACTGCTCCAGTTAGCATAGCAGGGTTTGGAGCTCCTTCAATGTATCTTTTAGTGTTTCTCTCTGCTGTTCACACCTAGTTCAGCTCAAGAAGGGATTAATTAGCTAATAATATCAGGTACTTTAACCATAACTATAACTATGCAGTGCAGAGGTTTCAGGACTGAAGCTGGACTTTGAACTAACTGCACTAGCAAACTTACAGAATCACGTCTGTCGAAACACGACGTCGTTTTCCGACCCACGACATTCAGTCTGATATTTAACGTTTATGTTTCTCCATTCAGACGTCATTTAAATCTCCAGAAGCAGAGAGTAAAGTTATACCGGCTGTCTGCAGCTCCGTTAGGGGGACGACTGTTTATCTCTCGGCTGTTAACAGTCTAGCATTGTTCACATCTGTGTTAATTAGCTGCTGTCGTTACCCTCCTATGATCACAGAGTTTATCTCCTCTTTATGCAGCACCATGGGATCCTTTACCCACGCTGACGTGAAGAGCCGGTGGGCTTCTGTGCTTTTAGATGCTTTGAGACTCTCCAGAATAGGGAGAGGGGCTGAGTATGAGATAAATATAAATGTCTGGAAAACACTAATTTGGTAGCTTTCCACCAGTTTAAGTGGGATCAGGAGCTTGGGGGGGGGCTTGACTTTGCAGAGGTAACGTTTTTTCTCTTCCAAAGTAAGGAGAGTAATTTTAGCCATCTTTCACCTCTAGTCACAACAGAAAAATCATGTGACTGAAACCCTAGGATATTGGCTGCATTATAGACATATGCTGTATGTTTTGGGAAGATAGTAGATTTCCTAAATGGGTAGATGTTTGGTGGGTTGCTGTACATGTGGCTTTGAAGCAAAACGGTTTAAGTTCGTATGGCGCGGGGAGCATATGGCGCGCCTCCCTCTGACTGTGATTGGTCCTAATCACCACCTTGTTTGTTCTGAGACCTCCCCTGACTGTGACTAGTCCTAATTAGGAATTCTTTTGAGACCTCCCCCTGACTCTGATTGGTCCTAATCACTTTGTCATTTGTTCTGAGACCTCCTCCTGACTCTGATTGGTCCTTATCACTGTATCATTTGTTTTGAGACCTCCCCCTTACTGTGATTGGTCCTAGTCACACTGTCATTTGTTTTGAGACGTTCCTCTGACTGTGACTGGTCCTAATCACTGTGTCATTTGTTCTAAGACCTCCCCCTGACTGTGATTGGTCCTAATCACTGCCTTGTTTGTTCTGAGACCTCCCCTGACTGTGACTAGTCCTAATTAGGAATTGTTTTGAGACATCCCCCTGACTCTGATTGGTCCTAATCACTTTGTCATTTGTTCTGAGACCTCCTCCTGACTCTGATTGGTCCTTATCACTGTGTCATTTGTTTTGAGACCTCCCCCTGACTGTGATTGGTCCTAGTCACAGTGTCATTTGTTTTGAGACGCCCTGACTGTGATTGGTCCTAATCACTGTGTCATTTGTTCTGAGACCTCCCCCTGACTGTGATTGGTCCTAATCACCGCCTTGTTTATTCTGAGACCACCCTCTGACTGTGATTGGTCCTAATCACCGCCTTGTTTGTTCTGAGACCACCCTCTGATATTGATTGGTCCTAATCACCGAATTGTTTGTTCTGAGACCTCCTCCTGACTCTGATTGGTCCTTATCACTGTGTCATTTGTTTTGAGACCTCCTCCTGACTCTGATTGGTCCTTATCACTGTGTCAAGACCTCCCCCTGACTGTAACGGGTTTAAATCACTGTCTCATTTGTTCTAAGAACACCTCATTACTGCCTTGTTTCTTTTGAGACCTCCCCCTGTCTCTGATTGGTCCTTATGACTGTGCCATTTGTTCTGAGACCTCCCACTGACTCTGATTGGTCCTAATCAGCCTCCTGTTTGTTCAAAGACCACGTCCTGACTGTGATTGGTCCTGATCACTGCATTGTTCTGAGACATCCCCCTGATTTTGATTGGTCCTAATCACTGCCTGTGATTGGTTTTAATTACTGCCTCGTTTGTTCGAAGACCACCCCTTTACTGTGATTGGTCCTAATCACCACCTTACTTGTTCTGAGACCTCCCTCTGACTGGGATTGGTTCTAATAGCTGTGTTGTCTGTTCTGAGACCTCCCCCTCACTGTGATTGGTCCTAATCACCATCTTGCTTGTTCTGAGACCTCCCCCTGACTGTGATTGGTCCACTGCACAAAGCGGGCTTCTTACAACAAGTGTTTCTGTAGTTCAGTCTCATTTAGCTCTTTTGTGTTTTGAAGTATACTGCTGGCTTTAGAGAGAGGCAAAAAATGTCAGACTTTAGTCTTCATTTTCGTACATTCTCCTTTGAACACTGCCCCCTAGTGCTCACATTCACATTATGTGCAAGTTTGCGGGCATAAAACCCGGCCAATATTTGTGGGCTATGCAGATGCAGCTGAATAATTCAGCCTTTAGCCTCGTAGCCCAAGCTCAAAACTAAAGAAGCAAACATTTCTTGGCTGATCAACTACATTTGGAGTGAAAGGGAGGAAACTGGTTGCTTTTGATTCTTCGCTAATCGCTTTAAGCTACCTGTTCCATAGAAAAACAAAAAATACCCAATTCGTTTACCATGTGACTGCTAAAGAGAAGATTATGATCATTATGTCTCACGTTACACACATGGAAGTGTCCTTACCCTTGATTTCACAACAGTCTCTGAAGCGTTGATCCCCCTTCATTGGCAGCTGCAGTAGGGATTTGAGGTTAGCCACAGAGTTTATTTGTCCACCGCTCAGGGAACCTCCTGGCTGGTTAGAGCTGCCACACTGCGGGCTGGCTCCAGCAGGGGGCAGGTCAGGGGGCAGGAGCTGAGAGAGCGGCCCGGCCATCAGCTGATGCTGGACGAGTTCACTACTGCTCAATGAACAGGCAGCAATAAATCACATGACCCTTTATGGTGAGTAAACAACTGCTATCTTGGCAAGTGAAAGCAGCTTTAATGTAGGCAGTTTGTTTAATACGTCTCATCATGAGACTGCTGTAAGAATATTCAACGACTTCTAGACATTTTTATGATGGAATCAGGAAAATGGGTTATTAATGTAGTTTACAATGGACAAATTCTCGTATGCAGGTAAGTCTGCTATCTATACAGCCTGCAAGCCAGTCCTTGAGGAAATCCAGTCCACAGTTTTGCTGTATCCCAGCTTCCAATACACCTGTACCAACAAGGCCGAAGTCGGCTTCCTATTTACTTGCTTCTTTTACGAATTTTCTGTTCCACCTTAAATTGTGCAGCAGTTACATTCTGGTGCCTGTAACTGCTGCACAATTTAAGGTGGAACGGAAAATCTGAACAAGAAGCAGGCAAATAAGAAGCCAGCTTCAGCTTAATTCACATATAAAACGCTTGCTTCAGCTGGGATTGAGCAAAAATACGGACCGTGTTGTCGTCCCCCAGGAGTGGGCTGGTTATGACTGGACCATAATCTCTTACTGTTAACAGATTGCAGCTTAAACTGTAGTGCATTGCATTAAATGACATCTAGATAAGTGAATATAGGCATAATATCTAATATTTCACATTATAGGATTCAGAGACAATTAGAAGGTTATTCAGACTATATTTTTACTTCTGTCAAACATTATTTTTTAAAGTATTGACCGTTTTACTTGATCAAATGACTTAACCTCATTAAAAGTGTCAAGAAAAATAACCTAAGACTGAAATGTAGGCAACACATCTCATATTTCTCCTTATAAGGTTGCTGTAAAAACATTTTAAGCTTATTCTGCCCGATTCTGGATCATTTTAACTAATTTTACATCATCTTAAGTGTAACTTTTGTGCCGTACTGTTAAAAAACTTTGCTTGCTTCACGAAACGATGCTTGTAAATTTCTTTCCCATTGCCTTGAGGTCATTTCACTTCATAAGGTCACTTTATGTAAGTACAAACAGGAAATTAAGTGGTATAAGCAGATGTTGACCACCAAGCCACCAGGAGGCCCCACAGATTTGCTACGATGCTATGTTTTGGTTTAGCTTTGGAACTTTAAAGGGCCCATATCATGTAAAACTGAACTGTCCTTCCTTCTGGGAAATAAAAGTGTGATGTAATGTGTAAACACTGTCGAATTAAATGTGCCGCTATATATATATACACATATATATATATATATATATATATTTATACACACACATATATATAGTGGTCTACCAGGTGTTTCAGTTCTGGACACTCCTGTACTTTTTCACTTAACAAACACATTCATATATTCATATTCATATGTGTATATATATATATATATATATATATATATATACACATACATATTTATATGTATATATGTGTGTCCACCTATCCAGTCTACAGCAGTCTATCCCTGCCCATTCTTGCAGAGGTTATAAAGAGTGTGTCTGCCTGGACTGCTTTTTGAATGAGCCAGCCAATCAGAGCAGAGCTCATTTACATATATCAGTCTTAAAAGGACAACCAGTTTTATTCTAAGGGATAAAGAGAGGTTGGAAAATGGTTGTGTACAAATTTATTATGACATAAAAGCACCCAAATGTAATAAGTGGACTTGTTGGATATGGGCCCTTTAAAGATTATACTTCTCCTATACATAGTTATTCAATGTTTTATTGTACTATATTGAACTTTTTCCCAAAAAAATGAATGAAGTATTATTGTTTTGTCATTCTAGTGTAAGCAAATAAAACAGACCTGATCCTAACACATCTATAATGTTCTTATAACAATCTTACAATGAGAAATATTAGCCATATTGCCTAGATGTCATTTTGTGTGGTGCACTGCAGTGCAAACTCTAATCGGTTGAGAGCAGTAGATTACAGGCCAGTGTTTACCAACCAGATCACTGGGCTCCATATGTTCACTCTAACCAGGATGAACCAAGCAGTCCTAAACATATCTTACCTGGTACAGGTGTGCTGGAAGCCTGGATACAACAAAACTGCGGACTGGAATGGATTTTCCCAAGGACTGGCATGGGAACCACTGTTTTAGACCGTATAGTTAGCAAGCTAACTCACTCTGCCCAGCCTACATTAAAGGGTAACTCCACCAATTTTTCACAATTTACATTTAATACAGTGGCTGAGATGTAAACAGAGTGATTCAGAGTGGTTTGGTGTGAAATGGTCTCACATTTCTTTACAGTGGTGGTGATAGGAACCAGGGGTCGCCATTACTACAACACAAATATAGCTATTTTATTTACTATCCAAAACCACCAGTGAACCTACACGAGTCTTCTGAGATTTATATGGAATTTTGATGATGGAAAAATAGTGGAAAATCTGAAAAAATAAGTCTTTTTGGGGACTATTTTGCCTCACAGCGCCCTGCATATTATGTATCCCTCCACCATGAATTGATTTTAAGGCCAAAATCTTTCCAAAATTATCATAAAACAACACCCCAGGCATCAAGCAGTGCCATTTCATGTAATAACTTTCTGTGAGGGAGCTTTTAGAATTGGATGTCTGGTTCCTATCACCACCACTGTAAACAATTCTGACTTGGTGAGTTTCTCTACAACGGAGCATTTCACACCACACCACTCTGAATGACTCTGTTTACATCTTAACCACTAAATTACGTGGAAATTTTTGAAAGTGTGGTGGCATTCCCCTTTAATTCACCCAGACCTGGCTTGGGAGGACACCACTCGGGTGGAATAAGTTCACATTAATCATGTGATTCTGGCTTAGCTTAACCAGTTACTCATGTAGAAACGCTGAGAAATTGGTGGAGTTCCCCTTTAATAATGTATTATCGTGACAGCTGAATCAACAGCCAACCACACTAACGTCCAGCCTGCATATCAAGAGCCATGAAGACATAAACGCAGTTAATAGTTGTGCAAACTCACCTTTAGGCTTCTCAGGAGAGGATTTCAGAGAAGGGGAGTCATGCATGTATGTGCATGTGGTTGTAATCCAGAGAGTAAAATCTGTCAAATCTGTCAAATCTGTACAATCCCTTCCAGCCTGGCTTTCCAGCTCCAGCAAAAAACTTCGCAAAAAAATAATAAAAATATTATTATTTGTATTCAGCCAGTTCAGATATTGCTTGAAGCAGATCTTGCAATTAAAAACCAGATGAAAAAAAGTTATTTAAGGGGATAAAAATCCAGAAAATAGTGGCAGAAATGCAGGAAAAGCAGCGTCGTCCTTCTCAAGAAAAAAAACAGCAAATGAAAACAAAACGAGCGAAAAAAAACCCGTGCACGAGACGCCAGTCGCAGCAGCGCGTGTGATTGGTCGGATGTTATCGTGTTTTTTTTTTTCCTCTCTCTCTCTCTCTCTCTTTCTCATCCAGTCGCTCTATCGCTTTTTCCTCTTCTTTCTCTCTGGTGATCCCTCTCTTCGTCCTCCGTGTGTGTGTGCGTGTGTGCGCGCGTGCGTGTGTGTGTGTGTGTGTGCGCTGTGTCCGCGCTCAGCTGGAACGAACACGGGCGAAGTCACGTGACGTCACACCTCCCCCTCCCCCCCACCTCTCTCGCTCTCTCCGTCTCATGAATATTGAAGAGACACGCCTCCTCGTGAGAGGCACGCGCGAACGCTGGGGGGGGGGAGGGCGGTATCCATCAATGATTAACTAATAAATCAATCAATAATAACCTCACATGAGCGATATGTGCGGGGACTGTTTGGTGTTTTCCGTACAGAGTTCAGCTGTAAACAATGATTATAAATAACATACGATATAATAACAGCCAGCGTTCATAAAAGTCCCTGTTTAAAAGTTTAAAAGTCTTATAATGAAGCCAGGCTACATTTTAAGAAAACAGCTGAACACACTTATTATTAAATTAACTTTATATTAATTCAGTATTTTATTATTGTGTATATAAATCAGTATACAAATGATTTATATATAATTATAAAAATAATTATACATTTTATACAAAAATAATACATATATAATATATAATTTTATATATGACTTCTTTAAATATTTACAAATATTTCTTTATTCTTTACTTTTTTTTACTTTTATTTTTTATATATATATTTTTTACTTTTATTTTTTTTATTTTCAACAAGTAATCTTCATTTAATTTTGTGCTAATGCTATTATTTAACATACACTATTGTTCACTTGTTTACAATCTTTTACTGCTTTTTGTAAACATGCTGTAAGCTGCTCTTCACCTAAGGTGCTATAAAAAATAATAATAATAATTATTATTATTATTATTACTAAGCATTCACACACCTCTAAAATTCATCAAAGAGAAAAATAAATAAATAAATAAATAAAAATATAAAAGGCAGAAAGAGAGGGAGAGGGAGAGAGAGAGTGGAGAGAGGGAGAGGGAGGGAGAGAGAGAGAGTGAGTGAGAGTTTTTCACCTCGCTGGTAATCCGCTGAAAACGTGAGCCGCTCGTGCACGCGGTGTCCCTTAAAAACACCGAGGCGCTTCACGAGAGCACATGGCAGCAGCACGCGCGCAAGCTGCCGGCAGGACAGCCGCTCCGCTGCCATTGGCCGCGAGTCGCAGCGTCCCCGCCCACCTCGCGCGCGCGGATTGGCTGGGGCGTGGCGCTCGGCCCCGCCCACACATTCCCCCCATGCTACAGCCGCGTGAGGCCGCACAGCGCCAGAGCAGCAGCCAGAAACCGTGCACGGCGAGTCTGAGCCACAGATCCAGAGATTTAGAGGAAACAGGTTCGCCAAGGATGAACCTGATAATCCACAGAGCAGCTCCACAGACAGAATATCTCACTGAGAGGGAAATATAAACCACCAGGAGGAATAAACACACGACAGACTGATACTGTTATCATTAATGAAACCAAACAAGGCGTTTTAACCTCATAGACACACCGATCAGTCATGATATTAAAAACACCTCCTTGTTTGTCCATTTTATCAGCTCCACTGACCAGATAGTTTCACTCTGTAGTTCTACAGTTACAGACTATAGTCCATCTGTTCCTCTGTATACTTTGTTACCCTGTTCTTCAGTGGTCAGGACCCCCATGGACCCTCACAGAGCAGGTACTATTTGGGTGGTGGATCATTCTCAGCACTGCAGTAACACTGACGTGGTGGTGGTGTGTTAGTGTGTGTTGCGCTGGTCTGAGTGGATCAGACACAGCAATGCTGCTGGAGTTTTTAAACACCTCAGTGTCACTGCTGGACTGAGAATAGTCCACCAACCAAAAATATCCAGCCAACAGCGTCCTGTGGGCAGCGTCCTGTGACCACTGATGAAGGGCTAGAGGATGACCAACACAAACTGTGCAGCAGCAGATGAGCTATCGTCTCTGACTTTACATCTACAAGGTGGACTGACAAGGTAGGAGTGTCTAATAGAGTGGACAGTGAGTGGACAGTGTTTAAAAACTCCAGCAGCACTGCTGTGTCTGATCCACTCGCACCAGCACAACACACACTAACACACCACCACCACGTCAGTGTTACTGCAGTGCTAAGAATGATCCACCACCCAAATAGTACCTGCTCTGTGAGGGTCCATGGGGGTCCTGACCACTGAAGAACAGGGTAAAAGGGGGCTAACAAAGTATCAGAGAAACAGATGGACTACAGTCTGTAACTGTAGAACTACAAAGTGCACCTATATAGTAAGTGGAGCTGATAAAATGGCCATGTATGGAATTGAAGCTGAAGTTATAAAGAGTGTTTTAAGGCTGGACTGCTTTTTGACTGAGGCACAGCCAACCAGAGCAAAGATCATTTACATACATCAGTCTTAAAGACACAGTAGCATGGATACATTTTTAACAAGGGTTTTGGTCTAAAATGTTTTTTTTTCCACAGCGGAGGGAACGGTTGTATGCAAAAGTTTGTGCACCCCTGGTCGCATTATATGTTTTGTTGATATGAAAAGCTCTGCTGTGACCCGTGCACAGGTCAAGGCACATTTCACATATCATGTTTTATTTCTTTCCACAGCATTAAACTCCGCAAACAAATAGAGTCAATAAAACATGCCATTTGATCAGGGGTGCCAAAACTTTTGCATATGACAGTACATGCAGGGCGCTGTGAGGCAAAATAGTCCCCAAAGAAAACTACTATTTTACCATCATCAACATTCCATATAAACTCAGAAGACTCGTGTAGGTTCACTGGTGGTTCTGGATAGTAAATAAAACGTCTATGTTTGTGTTGTAGTCATGGCGACCCCTGGTTCCTATCACCACCACTGAAAAGACATCTGAACCATTTCACACGAAATCACTCTGAATCACTCTGTTTACATCTCACACACTGAGATTATCAATTTTGAAAATGGGTGGAAGTGCCCTTCAAAACCTACAAAGGTGCACTTTTGTCCATAGAGGTACTAATAAACAAGGTTTACACAGTTCTGAGGGATAAAGTGAGGCTGTGTAAAAATGAGTAATATATAAACTGATCATATATAAATGAAGTACTGTTTTTGGTAGATATCCAATTCTGTATGTGCATTTCAGGGAGAAAATACAATGCAGGAAAATGTAGGATGGGCTCTTTAACGATGCAATTCACAGTGCAGTTTCAATACAGATCCATCAAAAAGAGACAATAATTAAATAAAATTACAAAAAGATTAGCTTCCAGCTATCAAGCTACAACTGACTGCCGTCTCTCTGCCATGCACTCCTCTCCCCCCCTGCACGTACACGAGAGCCGTACACTCCGCTTGTTTCCCACCCACTGTCACTGTTAAATCCATGTGACAGGCTGTCATACTCTGCCTAACACTGCAGACACGGGCCCTGTTCCAATCCAAAGAGAATGAAATCTCTGTAGTGTACTCCATGCACACTTCCGTACTTCCACTATACATTTGTCTATGGTGGATCAATAACACGTTAAAAGTTTTATGTAGACATAAACAAGCTGCGTCACATTATGCCTACTGTGTATCTCTGAGGAGTGGATTTGTTCTAGTGGAAGTACACAGAGAAAGTGACGGGTTTTGGTTTTTTGAACGCGCCCTAAACTCACAGAAATCCCCTGCTGCCACCTTGTGGCCGAATCAGAGGAGCACATCTTGAAAATGATGCACTTCTTAACAATGAGACCAAATAGAGCAGCAATCACACGACTAACATGAAGTGGTAAGACACCCAAGCCAGGACTGGATGGGTTAAAGGGGTATTCCCCCACATTTTCAAATTTTCTGCATAATTACATGGCTAAGATGTGAAGTCATTCAGAGTGGTTTGGTGTGAAACGCTCCATTCTAGAGAAACTTCAGAATTATTGAGTCAGAATTGTTCGGTGGTGGTGATAGGAACCAGAAGTCCACCTCTAAAAGCTCCCTTACAGTTACTACATGAAATGGTGACATTTTTTAACAAAAGTTTTGGTCTAAAAATGTCTTTTTTTCCCATAGCAGAGAGCAACAGTCGTATGCAAATGTACACCCCATGTTTTGTTGATGTTAAATGCTTCGCTGTGACCTGCGCACAAGTCAAGGCACATTTTACATTCCATGTTTTATTTGTTTCCACTGTGTTAAACAGCAAAAATACAAATTGTGTACTAATTCGCAGAAAGTCAATAAAAGCCTTTTGACCAGGGGCGCCAAAACTTTAGCACAGTACACGCAGGGTGCTGTGAGGCAAAAAGTCCCCAAAGAAAACTTATTTATTCAGGTTTTCCACTACTTTACCATCATCAACATTCCATATAAAACTCAGAAGACACACCAAACCACTCTGAATCACTCTATTTACGTCTTAAGCACTGAATTATGAATTTTGAAAAATGCGTGGAATTGCCCTTCGAAACCTACAAAGGCGCACTTATGTCCATAGAGGCGCTAATAAACAAGGATGCTTTTAAAATTTTATTAAATGCTTGGGTATCATCAACAACCAGTTTATCATAGGTAAATAAAGTGATAGAAACATACTTATTACTTAACGTATTTTCCAAAAAAAAAAAAAGAGCGATAGAGAGAGAGAGAGATGGTCTATGAGTAGTAATGGCATCTCTACATAAGAAAAAAAAAGTGAGAAAGATATAAGGGATATGTTCATAGTTGGCAAGTGGACAGACCGTGTCAGACACATTAATACATTAATCAAGATCTGATCTAAAGTGATAACTTCCACTATCTTTCCCTACTACCTGCAATGTAGTTATGATAAAAACATATTTGACCTTTGCTTTTTTAAAAAAAAATCATAATAATAATAAAATATTGACACAATTTACATTACAGTACACTTGTTCCTTTCTATTTCTAACTTAGACTCTATATATAATAAAGTTATCACTGTGCTAACAGGGCAGATATCAATACGAGGAGGACTTCGCCTCGTTCCACTGAAATTCTCCTGCAATTCTGTTGTATGTCCATGTATGCTCCTGCAGCGCTACCGTCCTGCGAGCCTAATTTACCATCTAACATGCCTTGCTCTGTGGCCACTTTATCAGAAACCCCTCCCTTTAGTTTCACATCACTGGTTAGAGACTGTAGCCAACCATTCTAATTCACGATTAGTTCAAAAACATACTCAATAAAAAAGATTGTACTTAACCGCACATATACACACATATTGCAAAATGGACGGAAAGGTTTGAAAACCCCCAGTCGAATAACATGTTTTCTTGATTTTTGAAATAAGTTAGCACATCCTCTATAGCAGGGGCGCTCAATCCTGGTCCTGGAGATCTACTGGCCTGCGGAGTTTAGCTGCAATGCTAATCTAACCCACCTGATCCAGGTAATGAAGACCCTCAGGGACATCTGAGCATTAGAGCCAGGTGTGTTAGATCTGAAGGGTGGTAGATCTCCAGGACTAGGAATGACCACCCTGCTCTACAGGGAACAAAGTAATTCTATTTAGTTAAAGATATTGGGGGAGCATAAAATATAAATACAAAATGTGCCATAACTTTTGCACAGGCCACACTTTAGGTTTTATTTTTCCCCCAAAATATTAAATTTGGCAAATAAATACTGCATTAAAATGTGTTCTCAGTAGAGCACATGTGTGAGGCTCCAGTCCTTGCAGGCCAAAACACTGCAGACTTCAGCTCACTGCCTCATTAAACACACTGGATTCAGCTCATCAGCTGATTAGCAAGGCCTTCATGAACTGAATACAGAGTGTTAAATGAGAGTAAATGCTAATGTCTGCAGTACTTTGGCCCAGAAGGTCCCCAGTTTGACATGCCTGCTGTGCATACATACTGTACTTACATTACCATCAGGGAACATGTGATCTATAGATTAAGGCTCTGTGGTACTTCATAATTGAATATGGATCACAATTTCGTCCATTCCAATAATTCCACAGACAATAAATGTTTGTTGACAAGAACTGGCCATGCAAGGGCGCCTCTTCAGTGCACCTGCTTGAGATGGCCTAAGCAGACTATATCGACACGTCACAGCTTACTGTTGTAAGCAAGCAACAGGTTTGAGTCTTATGTTTAAAAAATATTCAAGTAAAATTCATATTTAACCGCAAAAACTTTTGTGCTACAGCGTATCGCCACTCACTATTTTTTAAATAGTTTTGAGCTGATTTGAATTCTCAGAAAACTGTTTTAAAAAGAGATGTTTCGAAATAGATTTAATATTTAATATTAAAATATTATATATCGCTGCTGTCGGAAGAAAACCTCATATCTCCAAAATGATAACTTTACAGGAGAAGGAAAAAACCTACTTTACTTTTAAAGTAAGTCAATGGATCCAGACTTTTTTCCATGTAATTTCGGGCCATTTCTTTTGGTCCATTCATCATGAAATTTGCACACAATGTAAAGGACAACAAGCATTTTCAAATTATGTCAAAAACTGAAAAATGACAAAAACATTGAGAATGGAGATACGAGGTTTTCCTCCGAGAGTAGCGATATTTAACGACAAATTTATTGTAATCTGCAAGATCAGAATGTTTTGTTTAACATATTGGAAAAGAATTGATAATGAAATATAAAATGTGCCATAACCTTTGCACAGACAATGTTTTATGTTTCATTTTTTCCCCAATATGCAAATAAACAGTATCTGTGCATTAAAAGTGTGTTCTCTGTAGAGAACTTCTTTTCACTTAGAAAAGGTCATTTGACCAGGGGTGCCAAAACTTCTGCATACAACTGTATCCGCATTTGATTCATTTTACCTCAATTTGCAGCCCTATGTAACATTCGTGAATGGTACATTACTCTGTAATACTAATTATAGTGGATCATGTGTTCCACATTTTATAAGTGCTTATACATCAGTATCAGCATCGGCAGATACGTACATGAAAAATGTCGGATCTTATTGTCCACTGTTTCCCGTATTGCTGCAAACGTACCCAGTGCACCTAAACTGTAGGTGTTTCTCATAAAATGCCCAGTGAATGTAGGTAATAGGAAAGTGGACCTAACAAACTGGCAACCTTCTAAACTCCGCATGCAGGTAGTGCTCCAGGAGCAGGGCTGGACATTGTCCCCACTACTGATTATCTAGGAAAGCCTTGTCTCAAATGTAAGTGCTGGTGCTTCCTTCTTCATGCTAGCTTTCAAGACATACTTTGACACACAACCGACTAAATCTCTTGTAATCTTCTCCATCAGTCACTAGCATGAAGATGGAAACATGAAGTAAAGCTTATTCTGGGATTCTTCAATTTCGTTTTATACAATTCTAATTGTACTGACTGCGTAACCTTCAGACAGAGAGTCCACAATCTCAACACTCATCCAACACATCGAGACCAGTGTCCAACATGCACAGATTGAAACAAAACACTGATCTTCCTTTTAGGAATCTTTCTTTTCTCCTTATGCTACTAATGCAATTATTTTTACACTGAAGAGCTTCACATCCCCACACTTGCTCTAAGTGAACATCAACTACACATTATACATACCGAGACAGAGTAATTCTACAGAGCATTTGTTGAGTTACAGTAAGCATTACTGTTAGGGGAAAGTACTGTATTAGTAACGTTACTATAGATTCACCTAATGTCAGCCGAGGAGCCAACGCACACGAGGGTACAGAATCCTTTTCGAAGGTTAGGATGGGGGTGGATAAGACAGGAACGTCGATATCTTTATAAAAGATGTCTGCGATGCGTCTGCAAGTTTGCGTGGAGGTTCGGTTTACGGGAGTAATCTATGATGATAATGAGAGAGAAAAGAATAAGCTCTAAAAGCACTCAAAAGACTTACTCGGATACCAAGTCTAGAGAGTCTCTATTCTTTCATGCAAAACTCCCTCTTCTTTCCTACTACATATTAAAGTCTTTAGGTTTAATTACTGAAGGGCACTCAGTGACTGTATTGTATTTGCAGGGTCGAGATATTCCCTTTACCCTCCACCCTCTTGAAAAAGTTTCCCGCGGTCAATTTAAAACAAAGTGTTCTCCCTTGTCTCAGTTCCGCCAACTTTCCCCGACAAGTTCTCTTATGTCTCGTGAGGAGCGCAGCGTTCCAGAAACGCGAGGGACAGCGTCTGCAAGAAAATGCTCTGTTGGATAAATGAGAGCTCCTGTGGATGAGGGCCGAGAGGAATCTGCGAGATTGCTTCCCGCAGACTAGGCATCTCAGTCGATCCACGCGGTAACTGACTTTGGGACAGTGTCGGGCCGCTATGTGGACCATAAGTGCTGCTCGTCGCGAAAACGTCGTGAGAAAACAGAAGGGGCAAGGGAAACGTTTGAGAGGAACCTGCCAAGAGAACAGTCTATATAGTTCAAGTCCTTCTGTAGAGCCCAGTTCATAGACAACCCTAGTACTCCCACCTCGCCTGATCCTCAGGAGCATAGCCATCTTCCTCCTAAATTTGCGTTGCCTCCTGTGAATCGCCCTCTTCCTTCTTTTCTGTAGTATTCTCCTTTCATTTCTCTTCCTTTGCCCAGCCGAGAGAACCCCCTGTCCCCCGTCCATTTTTGCGGTCCGGCTCCATTCGTAGCCTATCTTCTCTCTCCCGATCCGTCTTTTTTTTTTTTTCTTGCGTCGTCGCAGCTCGTCTTCGCTGTGAAAGCTGTGGTGGTGGTGGTGGTGGTGATGGTGTGGCTGGATGTCTTCTGGATGCTGCTGAGGGTGAGAGTGGTGCTGATGATCTGGCGGAGGCAGCACAAGTGGGTGAACAGGCAAGTTTGGGTTGAGCACGTGTCTTTGGCCAGTCTGATACATTGGCTCTCCTTTCACCACGCTGTGCTGATGATTTAGTGATGATATGGAGGAACTAGAAGACAAAGGCTGCGAGTAAGGGGTGGCATTAGAGGAGGAAGGGAGCGACGTGCTGGCTTCGGGTACATAGAACAGAGGCGAGTAACCAGCTTGTGGTTGGGGTGGAGGCTGCTGGTGACTGTGAAGTACTCCAGGGTGGGACTGCTGCTCCCCTTGGCTTCCACTGCTGGGTGCAAGCTGGAGCAAAGCGTTTGTGGCAGCCTCACTCTCAGATATGGAACCAGCAACGTTGCTGTCTTCTCCAGGGCCACTACTGCCCCCTTGAGATGTTCCTTGACCATTACGTGTCAGGCCGTGCTGAGATAACCTGTGTCTTGTAAGGCTGTTGGAATATGCGAAGGCCTTCCCACACACTTCACAAGAAAACAGCTTGTCGCCACCTCCCTCATGCACCGTTTGATGATGTGCCGTAAGATGGAAGTGATGGCGGAAGGATTTCCAGCATATAGCACATGTGTAGAGTCTGGGAGCAGGCTGAGGATTTGCTCCTTGGGGTTTGACATCTTGCGAGTACGAGTAGAATGAGGAAGAACCGCCTTGACCTCCTTGGATCATGCTCCCACTAGCAGAGGGATAACTGTTGAGGTTCTCTCCTCCAGGTGTTGCTGGTACTTCTTCCATTTCTCCTTTCTGGTGCAGCTTTCCATGTCTTTTAAGGCTCTGTGCATATCCAAAATCCTTTCCGCAAAGAAGACATTTGTAGTTCTTCTCTCCAGAATGCACTGTATGGTGCTTGCTAAGGTGAAACGCCTCTCTGAAGTATTTGCCACACACCGTGCAGTGGTGAGGCTTCTCTCCAGTGTGTATACGGTCGTGCCTTCTTAGGGTTTCTCGTCTGGCAAATCCTCGGCCGCAGATGCTGCATAAAAATGGCCGAACTTCCCCGAGGACTCCCACTGTTCTCTGCGAGGGTTGTCTTCTTTTAGGAGGCTCAGAACCTGGTGCACCAGGTTCTTTCTTTTTTCGGGGCTTCCGAGGACGCTTGGGCTTTCCACTCGGAGTCTGTTGGTTTGGCTGTTGGCTAGAAGTTAAAGCATCCTGGTTTGGACCACCCCTAAAAGATTTGTCCATCCCGGATGTTGAAGACGGACCACCAGGAGATGTAAGAGGACCTAGACCAAGACCTCCAAGGAGCCCTCCAATGATATCCCGTCTGTCGTCTCCTCGAGCCCCACTAGTATTTAGATCACCACCCATGCAATTTGCTGCTGCAGCTGTGATGGCAGAAATAGCATTATTAACAGAGCTTGTAACGTCGTCTTCCGAATCATCCAGCAGAGAAGAAAGGGGTAGATGTGGCTGCTGATGGTGATGCTGTTGGCTTTGGCTTTGGTTTTGTGGGTGGGGATGCAGAGTAGGGGCTAAAGGGGCCTTTCTAAGAGCTGGCCCAGCTAAGCCTCCGCCACATGAGGAGGTTCCGGAGTAAAGGCTGCCTTGAGAGCGTTGCTCTTTGTAGTTGTCGCTGTAACTGTCACTCCGGTAAGACCCTGCATGACAAATCAAATAGTATTAATACTGCATATAATTGTCAGGACAAAAGCAAGCAGAATTTTTTTTGTCTTTTTTTTGAATAATTTAAAAATGCCAGCCTCCCTCTCACATTGTGTGAAAAATAGACTAACAAATAGACTAACAAAGTTATATAAAGTTACCATTCCGGAGATACAAGGTTTTGTTCCCACAATGACGACATATAAATATCTCCTTAGCATAGTATAAACATCAATAATTTATTTGGTGCACATTAGGGCTGTCAAATTTAAATATTTCAGCACAATCACATTGTATTGTATGTCATTTGTTTTATTTTCTCAAAACTGACCTTAATGACAGTGCATTTTGTTATAGCCATGAGTGATCAAAATAAGCTTCATCAGAATGTGTTTATTGCTTTCAATAACTGAGTAACAGTATTTTCATCCTGCAAACAGAGTTCACTTGAACGTGAGTTATGTGATTTCCAGAGCGACCGCCATTTCCAATTGTCATCACAGACATCCAGTGACAGCAACAGTGGCTGCATGTTCCAACCAATGGGTGTATATATCATCTATCATATATACAGTCAATGGTTACAACTCCTCCGCGATTGTAGCCCTCTTGCTCTCGTTCATGCAGCTCGGAGATTCTTGTTACAGGGTAGGGGAACTGGAGCTTTCCACTTTGGTGTTGCTTTTGTTAGTTTGCTGCTTGTTGATTTATCCATAGGTCTCCTGCGAGCACTGTCCAGCGTAGTCTGCCAAAGGTGTTGAAGGTATTGCTGTAAAAGCCATGTAAAAGCTGTATTTGAATGAGAAGGCTACAATCGCGGATTCCATCACAGAAACATACAGCGCGCTGCAGCTGGGCTTCAGCCTGCACTACTACAGATCATAGGAAATTGCATTAATGCCATTTAAAAACTGACACTAATTTATCCCCTTATTAACATTAACTTTTACAACCCTAGTTCATATATATTTATTCTGTTACTCACCCACCGCACTAGTTACCATTCCATCACTGGAAGCCCCTGTCTTATTGCTCTTGCCGCCAACAGGGTTACTGCTATCATTCTTCGGTCTCGGCCCTCTTCCTGACTTGCCACAGGTGCCCGAGGCTGCATGGTTCAGCAAAGAGGTGCTCTCACGGAAACAGCGGCCACAGGCTGGACAACGGAACGGCTTCTCTTCGTGTATCTTTTCGTGACGAGTGAGCGATTCACGACGATTAAATGCACGGCTACAGGTACTGCAGGCATATGGGCGTGCACCAGAGTGAATGACACCATGTTGGAGCAGGTGGCCTTTTTTCTTGAACCCTTTGCCACAGTCCGAGCAGTGGAAAGTCTTGTCAGGGCTGGGGCACGAGGATGATGCTGAAACATCCTGGGTTGAATGGGGAATACAGGGATCCGCAGGGTGTAGAACAGGATTTACAACGTTGCTCCTTGTGCCTGCCGTGCCTGCTGTGGTCACTTCGTGACTCCGCAAGTGCCTGCGCAGGCTGGATAAGTGCGTAAAACTCTTGCCACACTCCCCACAATGGTAAAGTGGTTCTGGTTCAGGCTGAGATGAAGGAGGGTGCATGGAACCGTGGTTGTCTGTCTTGGAACTATTTGTCACCAAGACTGACGCTGACGTAGAAGAGGGAGCAGAAGAGGAAGATGATGACACACCCGAAGAGGAAGATGAAGGCGTCATGTGGGAAGGAGGCTCTCCACCAATACCAATAATCCCCCCACCTCCACCAAGGTTGGATGCATTATCTTGGCTGAGACTTCCTGAAGTGCTGCTGCTGGGGTTAGGATTTGTAGAATTGTGGCTATTACTGCTGCCATTGTTGTTGCTGCTGTTATCAGCCTTCCGCTGAGGCAAGTAGCCAGCCATTGCTTTCTTTCTCCTGCCTCCTCCACTTCCTCCTGATGCGCTGTCTCCTTTCCCTTCGTCCTTGGACAGGGACAGATGTAGCGGTAGGGGCAGTGGTAGACCAGCTTCCTGCTGCATTAGAGATGCTAGCTGGTTTGAGGAGAGGACAGGAATCCCTTGGAAATCAAAGCTACCTAATGAAGAAGGCTGAGATGAGGAATGAAGAGGGTGATGCGGATGTGGATGGGGGTGTGACAGCGTGTGAGGGGGTAGCTGCTGTTGCTGTGGTGGTGGTTGTTGCGGCTGTGGCAGGGTGGTCGAGTGGCTATGTGAATGCGAGGGGTGGAGAGCAGGAGGTGGAGCGAGACTGGAACTTGACTCTCCCCCACTTTGACCCAGACCAAGACCGAGATGGTTGTGGCTGCCTTGTTGGACCAAAAATTGCTCTAAGCTGGAGTTGGCAGGTACTCCAGAAAGAAAGTACTGATTAGCTGCTAGCATGCAACTAAACTGCTGATGCAAGCTCCGGGCATCAGACTGAGCTCCCGCCAACTGGTGACCCAGGGAGGTTACAGTACTACTGCTGGGAGGGTTGTTGGAACTGGAAACGGAACTTGAAGGAGATGGAGAAGAGGAGGATGGTCCTGGGGATGCCTGAGGGACGGAAAGGCCCGGATGTAATGGAGGAGGAGGTGGTGGAACGGATGATACCAGCCCTCCAATTCCTCCCGAGCTCCCTCCACTTCCACCACCACCTGCAAACTGGTCAAACCGTCCAACTCCCGGATGCAAATGTTCTTGTGCAAGGGCTGCCTCTGTTGGATGAAATGAGCGCAAAAACTGAGGATACCCACTCACATGACTTCCACCGCTGCTGCCTCCAGACATTTTGCTGGATTTCCTCGAACCCTGCGAGGACGAAGACAGTGACTGTTGCTGCAGGGGTGGAGGAGGCGCGCTCATTTTGGTGAAAATCGATGTGGAATTGGAAAAGGCACTGCTTCTTGATCCTTGGAGTGGGCCCAGACCGAGTCCAGATAAAATAGCCCCGGACGTTTCTACCTGCTGCTGCTGTTGCTGCTGCAACTGGTGCTGGTGAAGCTGCACTTGCTGCTGGTGTTGTAGTTGTCGCTCTATTCCAAGACCTTTGAGCTGATGGGCCTGGTGTCCACTCAGCATCTCTATGATGTCCACATTGTATTTTCCAAACTGGAACATTGCCCAGTCACTGAAACATGGGTGTGCAGGAGCAACACCTTCTGCTCAAAGAGCAGTGACAATTTCAATAAAATTGCCAGATGAGATGCGACAATGACAAGTGGAACCTGTTAACAGAAACACTGTAGAGTCTTTACCCTGTTTCAGCCCACTCTCACGGATGGTCTGCTTTCAACTCATCTGCTGTTAGATATGACAATTACCAGCTGTTCCCATTTATAGCCAATACTGCCAAGGCTCAGGCACAGAATGGCTTTCCTCTACGGACTGTGATGATCCCAAGGTTCTGCAACTGCTAAAATTTGATTTTAACAGTTCTGTGGTTTCAGTGATACTTGAATCACTGTCTCTGATGAATAAATAAGTTCTTGTTTTCGCCATGGGTATCCTTGTCAAATGTTTTCCTTTTATTGCACATCGTTCAGTCCCGTTCAGAATTTGTCTTTCATGTAATGTCAGTGAGGAGGTGTGAATCACAATTTAACACTTAATTTTCACATTTTAAGTGCCTTATGTTTTTCAAAAGACAAAATGTAGTTGACTGGTCGTTACGTCTTGCTTGGTTACATGCTTGAATTCATGACCATCCCAGATAAGGATGGGTTCCTTCGAAGTGCCATGTGTTTCATTTGTTACAGTAAGTGACTTAATTCTTAAATCATCCAAGGCCAAGTGATGTACAACTCTCTTTCCATTTTTCAGCTAATAACGCTGGTCACTGTTTCCACTGTCGAAATAAACATCCTCCTCCTCCTGGCTACTCGTTCAGGCATGGTCAGTTCCTCCATGCCGCTCCTCTTCTCACTGTGAGACGGAAAAGAGGAAACGTGAGACACAAATGATCAACTCAGGAGTGTCCTACAGCACCAGAAACATGCTAATATATACTATCATATGGAAAATTTTTGGTGCCCCAGTCATGTTTACTTGATAATAAGTAAAATGTCTTATGATAACACATGGTCTACAGGGAACATTTTAATGCAGAATTACTGTTTATCTGCTAAATTTAACATATTGGGAAATAATTAAAACATGAAATGTGGGCACAAGTAATGGCCTGTGCAAAAGTTATGGCACATTTCATATTTTATGTTTTTATTTATTCCAATGCCTTAAACTCTATTTCAAGTGTGCTCCCTGTAGAGGATGCGTTAACTTATTTTCACTTAAGAAATCAACAAAACATGTAATCTGACCCCAGGTTTTCAAACATCTGTGTACCAATTTACATGCTCACATACAGACTGTAATTTTACAATGCAAAAGTAGCAGAGGACTATTTACTGTTGTTGATAACATTCAAACCACATAGCTATCATTTATTAATAAGGTGCACAGTCATAATTATTTACTATTTTAATAATATTTTGATTTGGCTGTGTGTTGTATTTTATGCGAATAAGGGGAAGCATAAGTATACTCTTTAGACTTACATTCAATGAAGCACTACATTTTTAAGCCAGTTTGGCACATTAAGGAACAAATAATGCTATTTATATTGTGAGTTTGGCTAACAGAAATAACTGGAAATGTGCTAGTGTGTTTCATGTGTTCACTTAGCCTACACAGTGTCCTGCACTGTAAATGAAATATATATTTGTAAGAGTTTCTACTAAAAGCAGTTTTTGTCTACAGTGCATTGCACAAAGGGTGGGCAAAATGACAATATTTATCTTTATCATGATAAACTGTCACATTCAGTCCCAATATGCTTTTTTTGAGTATCTTGTAAATACTGTCAGTACATATTGAACACTGACCATCTGCACATTTCATTAAGAGGGCCTAATTGGTCCTGTTTAATTTGATTTAGCACAGCGCAGGAATAAAAATAATTGTATTTACTGTACTTATCAAACAAAAATAGCATTAACATTAAAAACTGTGATGTGAACTTTGCCATAGTTCCCTCCTTTTATGGTAAACACATCTTACTCTAGTCTATATGATTTTAAATAAATATTATTAAATTCCATATTCATTCTTATTTTTAAATAGTACATCCCTCTAATGTTGTACTAATGTCTCATACAATTACAAGGTAACAATACCTAAATAATGCCTAAATAACTAAATAAATAAAATAAAGTAAAATTCTATTCTAAGTCTATGAATGCACGGTAATATCAGAATCATATCGTTATCGGGAGATAATAGTTCAAAAAGGACTGGCATTGGACAGCTGTTCAGATTTGACTTTGATTGAAAGATATACAAAAGTATTAATACCACATATAATTATGTCACAAATCATTTATGCATTAACCAGCATTACATCTTAACCAACAGTACACATATCAGTGGAAAACACAATGATATATATATATATACATATATATATATATATATATATATATATATATATATATATATATATATAATCGCATACATCTCATTGTAGTTGCAGTCTGAGTGATTACAAGTAATTATCTATGTAATACCACATCTGTTCGAATTCATACTCATATTCACAAGTAATATTAAGACTTTCATTCCAAAATACTGCAACAATAAAGATGGCATTAATCACTATACAGTGGTTAGATTTCCTCCATAAAAAAAGGAAAGAAAATGAAAGAAAGTGGTGATGAGTATGAAATCCTTCTTCTATGTCATGATTCCTCACATGAGAGTGAAATAATAACAATCATTAAAACGTTCTGAATGGATGACTGAGGCAGGATTTATCTAATACCTCAAAAAAATGGATGTAAACTAGGGCTGGGCGATATGACGATATTTTAGTGTTATTTCGATAAATTCTGTCACAATACGCTTTTCAGAGCATATCGTTAATCGTCAGTACTAGAAGAACACTGACTAACCGCATGTTTCATTACAAAGTAAGCATAATTAGGCCTGTTAAATTATTTAGTAAAACACTACAAGTTTGTAAAATAAAATTATTATTATTATTAGTAGTAGTAATAGTAGTAATAATAGTGTAGTATTTTATATGCGGCACTACAGGCTCTATTTTGCCCGTTCCAACTTACAAAATCTCAGAAAAACTAAATATTGTGATGCATATCGTGTATCGTGAAAATGTCTTTAAGTATCGTGATATACTATCTTTGCCATATCACCCACCTCCAGTGTAAACAACACTCATAATCTTGAATGCATATAACAAGCGTCATATCGTCACTATTAATAGTGCACAAAGTGGTAAAATGCAGCGGCCAAATGCAAGAACAAAATAAAGAACAATGAGCGAAAAAAAATTACATGTGCAAAAGTTGCACGCGCTCTTGCACATTCGCTCGCGAGCTGCTGGTTCTAAATGGGAAAAAAAAGACGCGCGTGCGAATCGTCAGTGGGGGGGAAGAGGTGAATTTGAAGTAATTATTACATCTGCCGAGAGCACTGCGTGTCACAAAAGGCGAGAAAGGGAAAGAAAATGTCCATCTGGGAGCTCGGGGGAGCGGAGGAGAACGGCGCACGAGCTTCTGCCCAAAAACATCGTCAACAACAACGAAACAAGCTGGACGCAGCAGCACGGAATGCAATGCGAACAAAGTAAATAAATACGGACACACAGCAGCGAGCTTAACACGTCGTTAGCATGCAAAACAGCTGGCTAACCAAACGCCACACACTCAGCTAGCTGAGCCTGCTATGTCATGATGCGCGAGCCCCCAACATCTGCAAGCGTGCATTAAAAAAAACGAAAACACACACTTTAGACCGCGAGCGCACCGCGAGACAATAAAACAGGCCTTATTTTACCTAGGCGTCCATCTGTTTAGGACTGGGCATGAGAGCATGAGATGAGCGGGGCCTGCTACCCTCTCTCTCCCTCTCCCTCCCTGCTGCCCCTCTGCCTCATATGCCCCCTTGTTCTGCCTGCTGTTTATCCTGCTGGCTACAGTTATTTGTTCACCGCAGACACTTTGTGCGTCATATTAACGACTAAAGGTGGACGTCCGGTTTTAAACGGCTCCAAAACCCCTCAATTTCGTCCGATGCATTTGTTTTGTTTTTTTTTTTTTTTTTTAGCCTTGTCTCTTTTTTCTTTTTTTCTTTTTTTTTGACGTGGGGACCCTTAACATCCGGACTTTTATTACACTTTCCGGATACGCGAATCTGCGGAGAAGTTAGTTAGCTTCGCCGTTCCACCTTAAATGGCCATTTAAGGTGGAACGGAAAATGCGATCAAGTGTTTTTTGTGCAGCGACAGGCGGTGCTTGGTTTTGCTTGTTTGTATATGCCTCGCGTTGGAAATTTTTCGCTGTCTTTTTTAAAATATTTTGTATTTAAAAAGAAGCAAAACAATGACGTGGAGACCCTTAACACCCGGACTTTTATAACACTTCCGGATAGCCGAACGCTGCTCCGTTCCACCTTAAAAATCATTTAAGGTGGAACGGAAAACGCTAACGACAGGCGGTGGATTTGTGGTTATTTTAAATCTCTACCGTTGTAAACTGTTATAACACAGAAACAGCGCTTTATATAAACACGGTGCTCGATGATAGAAACGCTGACAGCGTATTAAACACTGCGCTCTCCGTCACTTCAGCCGCCAGCCCGCCAACAACGCAGCCCCAGCGTTTATTGAGTGTTCACTGACATTTCGCCGCGGCTTCTTTCGCCCTACGGCGTTTGTGATTTTAAATGTCTGATCCTCTTCGATGCCTCGGCTTGTCCGGCTCTGTCTCTGTGAGATGTGAGCAGACAGGGGCCATTTTATTACGCCGTAGCAGCTCAAATTGAAAATCCCTGTTCGCATCAAAATGGCTGCCTTGCCTCTGGCACAGTTCCTCTCCAGGTGGAGGCTGAATAAAGACACATGTTGGAGTGGCACGTTAAACGCTTTAATCTAGCTTTTCCCTGGGTTTCTTGAGGACCCCTGAAGTGACAGAGTGATTATTTCTTAATAAGGCGTGGCCACGAATTAATATATTGAAGCCACAAGTTAAGTTTCTCAGACCTTGTGGCCTCAATGTAATAAATTGTGGCCTTAATATATTAATTTGTGGCCACGGGGCATTAAAAAATAATCACCATGGCGCATAATTTCTTTTCATAATGTCAGAGATTCCAACATGTACTGCATTAAAATATGGAAGTGAGCGTTAAGGGGCCCATATTATGAAAAATGTTGATACAGTGTTGGATACAGTATGTAAACACTGTTAAAGGGAAATCCCACCCATTTTTCAAACTTTCTGCATAAGTCATCTGTGGTGATGTAAACAAAGTCTCTCAGATTGGTTTGATGTGAAGCGCTTAGTTAAGTCAGATGTCTTTACAGTGGGGGTGACAGGAACCAGGGGTCACCATGACTACAACACAGCTCTGCTGACTCCATCTTGTATCTGAAACATCTAGAACTTATCTAGAATGGAGCTTTTTACACATTCGGAGTCTTAACAATTTAACTAGATAGAAAATTTGAAAAATCGTTGAATGTTTTGAAATGTACCCTTCCCTAAACATAAAACAAAGCTGAAAAAACTGCCCGTTTTGAATTGAACTGCTTTTGTGATGTCATTAAAACCAGCACATTTACATATACTCACCTATTCAGCCAATGGAAGTGTAGCTCCAGCCTGCCATGCTAAAGTCATAAGAGCTGCGTTCCAAAAGCCAGGCTGCAACCAAGAAAGGCGGGTCCTCGTTTGTATTATACAGTGCAAAACAGAATGATTTCCCAAGGCTACTTTGGCACATAATTGCCAAAGAGTCAGTGCGTAAAATCTGAGAAAGAAAAAACTGTTGATGGGAATGATAATAGATTAGAAGCAAAACTCCAGTGTGAATGATGTAATGTGGCAGGCAAAACTGCCTTTGTAATTAAATACTGTGCTGCAAAGCTAAAAACTGGTCAGTTCGCTGAAAGCAGACTGAGAAAAACAAAAGATATCAGAGTGAGGGTTTACATGCGCTGGACGACCAGGTTACTGAGCTAAAATCCAGCTCTTGAAATCCTTTAAATCTGATTACGGCCTTGATTAAATCCAAGAAATCATGCTGTTTCCATGACCACTTAAATAATTAGATAACTAACAAAATCTGATATTGATCTTATTAGTGGTGTCCATGTAAACACACTCATTCTGTTTTAGGATATCAGGAAGTCCAGGTCTAAGCTGATTTTCTCTCTGCGAAAAATGAATGGTTTCTTCATAAATTGCTGCTGCGGTTCACAAAAAGGTTCCAAACCTGTTATGTTTTCTCTTTAGTACATTTTTCCCTCAGTGTCACCGGATGATCTGAATTATGAGGTTGTCAAGGTGTCAAAACATGAATAATGCTATGTACATAAATGTATGTTGTCTCTATATTTTGTGTATATTTAATATATTTCAGTTTGCTTTTCTTGTATTTTTATTTTTACTTATTTACTTTCTGTAGACTGACTAGCTGAGCCTCACCACAAGCATTTCAGTGCATGAATGTCCTGACATGTTGTGCAAATGACAAATAAACTTGAAACTACACTGCTGCTAGCAAGCTAACACTTCTGCGCACTGAAATGAGGTTAAGTCTATTAAACTTTAACACTGTTATGAACCAAGACCAGCTACTCAAACTGCAGCCTAACACTGTCAAAGCCTCTGAACTACCACAACTGACAAAGCTTGCTGGTTTTTGTGGGGCATTTTAGTGTCTTATGATGTCTGTTCAGCATACAACAGTGTTAACATGCAGCAACCCAGATAGAAAGAAGATAGAGAGCCACTGTTGGCCCGCTAACAACAAGGCTGACGGCCCACTGGCTTTCACTCAGCATTTTCCAGGCGGCCCACTGGTGGTTAAGCAGAGTGTAGACAAAATGCCACTTTTCAGTGCCTATTTTTTGAACTTACAGTCCAGTTTTACTTATTTTTCTTTCCTTTCTTCCTTTCGTTATCCTTTGTACATTAGTACACCAGTACATTTTAACAGTAAATAAATTAATTAATAAAGCTGATTACACAGCTGTAACTAATCTAGCACAATGTCAGCAACAGCATTTTCAACTAAATAATTTTATTTTAAGCCTCATTATTTTTCTTTCAATTGTTTGTAATAGTTTCTAGGTTATTTTCCAAAATAAAAGTCTGTGTGCATTTAAACTTTGTCTGAGGAGGTCAAAAACCAGTTAGACCTTGTGTGCAGGACAATAATCTGGGTGGTCTGACAGTGGACCGGCAGTGGCATACAGTTAGCGGGGTGCCTCCTTATCAAGCTAGCAGACTGATATATGCTTCAGACTGGAAATATTCATAGTTTGGCTCCTTAACAACCTCATAAAGCAGAGACATTCAGAAGAAAATGTTCGTATGGTTGTTATATACCACAGAACACGATAGCAGCGTTTTTTTGAAAACGCTTTTCATTTTTAAAACCACACCTGGATTTCCTAATATGGGCATAATGCCGACAACAGAGTGACGTCACAACTCCAGAGCTTATTTACATACATCAGTCTTGAATGCACAGTAACAAAAAACAGCCAGTTTGATCCTAGAGGATGAAGAGAGGTTAGAAAATGGTCATAAAAAGTGAATTAAGAGTGTTTTTGGTGCATAAACCCAAACAAAATGTATCACAATGGAGTTCAGAAAAAGAAAAATGTAGATTTTGGATGCTTTCCAATGTCGAGGCAGTGATCCCAAACACAGCATTTTCATCAGTTGACTTTATTTTACAAAGGTGAAATTATCACAATTTGCCTTATATTTGTTACCTAAGAGGGATATATGAAACAAAGCACTTCGTAAAACAATAGTATGGGATTTGGACATTTTAGTGAATAAGAGCTTGACCAAACATCCTCTCCGGTTCTGTTCTTGTACATTCCCTTACAAATTTGAAAGTACATTCAAAGGTGTTTAACCAGACTCACCTTTTTCCGCACTACACTCTTAAAAGAAAGAGGGCGAAAGGTTGTGAAAACCATTTAAAACCCTTCTTTCACTTGCAAATAGGGTTCTTTATCAGTGTAACAGAACAAACTGAAAAGGAAGCAGGATGTGGGATTTATTAAGATACAAGATGACGAAAATGTAGAACGTGAAGGAGAAAACAAGGAATGCAGGGGCAAAAACAACAAATGGAACACAACCAAAATTGTACACTAATGCTGCTTTCAAGTGATCTTTTTTATTGTTTCGTTGTAAAAGCAAGATTCCCGCCAGGAAGTGCCCGTAGAAGTGGGATGATGAAGTCGCACCAGTTTCTTCGAAATGGCCGAGTTGTGATGTCAACGCCATTATCATCATGCCAGAGGACACGAGTACGGACGCTCTGAAGGGTTGAAATAAAACAATTAAATGTGCGTTCAACTTTATATTTTCTGTCTGCCTGTATGACGTACCAAAAACAACGAAAAAGTATTTCTGGCATCACTTGTACAATTATAGCCATCAAAAACCTAAAAAAACAAAATTCTCCCTCATATAAAAAATACATATATTAGCTAACACTTAGCATGTAACACTAGATTTGACCAGCAGGGGGCAGATGATTTTTTCCCCCTAGCCCTACGTGAACCAGGTGAAAAACAAAGCACTTCACAAAACAGGAGCTAACCTGCAAACAATTAGCATACCATACCAGATTTGACCACAAGGGGGAGATCCGTTTCAATAGCCTGCCAATCCAGAGCCAACTAGACAGCTCGCTATTGTACAGGTCAAATTGTTCAGTGATTGTTTTATAAATGTTGATTAACAGCGCTGGACCATCAAATCAAAGCTGGTACAGCATGCTAATTGTTAGCCACTTAGCTTCCCAATTTTTTTTTTATTTATGTGGTCCCTGAAGGGTAAGTGGGGAAAAAAACTGCCACCCCCTGTTGGTTAAAGCTGGTGTAACATGCTAAGTGTTCAAAAAAACCAAGAAAGTGAACCGCACTTTAAATTTTTTTCATCTAACCCTTCAGTGCTTCTGTATAGACGCAGTCAAACGGAAAGCAATCAGATAAACTGTACAAATACAATAAACAGTGATTCATATGAGTTCAAAACATCAGTAAAATAGGCCAAGCTAGCTAATAAACTACAGCACCTATTTCACAACCTCAGTGTTCTGATAATCTCTCATATAAACCACATTAACATGCATATTGGGTGAACGAGAAAACTACCCACCCACTTGCACTTGAAAGCAGCATAAGAACACCTGAAACACCACAAAACAAAGGAGCTAACAGAGCTGACAACAGAAGGAGCAAAGTCCTGGGGGTCTCACAAAGCAGGATTTTTCAGTTTAGTCAGATAACTGGAGCCTAAAGTCAAGCCTGTTCAATAGAAATAGTGCTGAGTGGCATTCAGTCTGGACAATGCTTAATGTTGGGCTTAAGTTATCTGGCTAACTTAGAAATCCAGCTTTGTGAAGTACTGCCCGGTGGCCTTTCTCACAAAGTAAGTTCAGCTTAGACAGGGTTCCTCATCCTGAAGCTTCCTGTTTCAGTTGAAGTTTCAGCTTCAGAAAACCTAACAAATGAAACTGTGGTTAAATCGTTTTATGAAGGCAGTTAACAACTTTCTCTGTTAACTAAGGTTGAGATACTCAAGCTTGTGCGTTTGGATATGAAAGCATGACATTTATAACACGCAGCTGATCGCCTGAAACGAAGGAGAAATTAAGCAGCTTATTTTTCAAAGAAGCAAACAGGAATCTATGTAAATATGTAGAAAGTAAAGCATTCATAACGATACACAGCAGCGCTGTTAGCGTTGGTGTTATTGGGGTAATAAGTGCTTCTTAATATCTTTGTAGGATGATTTGCTTCCTCTGCTAAAAAAGCGGTGTTCTTAAATGATTGACGTTAAGTTGATGGACATTTCTGTTTGGAGAATTCTCAACTTTGGGCTTAAGTTATCTGGCTAACTCAGACGTCCTGCTTTGTGAAACGCTTGCCAACTAGGGCAACCAAGAACAAATAAACAATGCCAGGCTAAGAGCAAGAAGGGGTGAGGTGAATAAACTGGGGAAAACAAGTGTAAAACACCTGGGAATGATTACAGGACAGGGCTACAGACAAGACACAGGTGAGGGGGATGACAAAAAGTGCAGAGCACATGGCCATAAACATAAAAGAAGGTAAGCAAGAAGGGAAAACTGACCAAGACAAGGGAAGGATGTTACAGTTAGGGACCTCCTCCACTAAAAAGGCCCAAATGATGAAATTATCACTCTTTTGCACTGTATTTAATCATAAGTAGAACATAGAACCGTTCCTTTAAGACTATTTACAAAAGGGTTTCCTTTAGTGACAACCTGGAAACTCAACCTGGAGCCTTTTCTTTTAAGAGTGTAGTCTTTACCGCCAACGTTGGTCACTGAGCATCGTCTTATCGTACTGGTCGTAGGCCTACATTAGCTCAACTGATGGCATCTTATTCAATGCAGTTTTAGTTGAAACGTTTCATTAAAAACTTACGGTTATGGCTTGTGGGTACAAAACCGAACAGACGTTGCTACAGACAAATAAAAACGCTAAATTAATTTAGCTATTCTAATATTCCCTGAAATAAACATTCAAACAGCTGAATATTTTTCATTAAAATCAATCTATTGTTCATTTACATACACACCGTGACATCACTGTGATGTCATTGCAACAGTGACACTGGCAAGCTTCTTCATGATGGTTACACTATGACATCACACTAAGGAATGTCCGAACGCACTCGTAATCAGGATGCACTGAGAAGTTAGCAGAGGAACGAGTGCCTGCTTTGTGCTTGTGTTTTTTTGTACTTGTAGTTTTAAAAGTAACTCTTCTTGTAAATGAGAAAGATATCTAAAAACAAGTTAACACTAAAACCACAGAAGAAAAAATATCACCATCATAATGAGAAGATAATCAGTAATCATAACAGCAAGAATAAATATCACCAATAACCATAATATTAACTGTCATAGTAATGACAATAACAAACACTTATGTATAAGAGTCTGTAGGAAGATTGTCTCTAAGTTTTGTTCGTAAAGACCCCCGTTTTAGCTCCCGTCAGAAAGTAAACTGCCGTAACGTCTTTCCGTTTTTTTACGGAGGCAAAACCGCTCATACTGGGACGCGCGGTCGTGTGTGACTATCTACCGAAACGTCCGCCAGTACTTGCAGTGAGCCGAAAATAATCATGAGAAGAACTAAACTGGTTTATAGGGTAGCTTATCCTATAGGCTAGGCCGACGTAATCGTCACCTCACTCCTACCACAGGTTCACCATCATCTCTGTCTATGTACATCAGTGTTTCACCGCCATCAATGTCGTCATTGCCTTTGAAATAATAATTCAAAAACTGCGGGTAGGCAAAGTACCACTGACACACATGTAGTATAGCCCTTAATATTGATAAGCATTATTGATTATGATATTGGGTGTGGTGCTCTGTTCCGCTTCCGAATGACAGCAGATATGAAAGTACAGCTGAACCGTTCGAGCTGACTCTTCCTCTCGCCCCTGTTCAGTCGCTGCTTTCACGGCACTGACGCTGTCATGGCTTTAGGGAGAAACCCAGTTCCAAGAGCTCATCTAAGTGCCTGTGCACACCTGAGCTATGATACGCGGTCAGCATTTACCACTGCTGCCTTTAACGGACACAGATGACCCTTAAACAAGCCTCTCTCCCTCTGTAAAACCGCTCATCCGAGCCACGTTTAACAGTTTGAGGCATTCACACAGTTCCACCAATTCTTTTCTCCAAAATTTCTGCAAAGTCATTCAGAATGGTTTGATTGGTGGTGAAGGGAACCAGATGTCTGAAAAGTTCAATGCCTCTCAAATATGGACAGGTGTGCCTAAAGTTTTGGCCAAAGTGCAATGTTTGTAGTGGGCCAAAAGCCAAGAAGACCAAAAAATGGCCCATAGATCAAGTTTTCATACTCTGAGAACTTATAAATATGCAGCAATGTGCAAATAACAAAGGTAGGTAGGGTTCAAATCTAGCCAATATGCCAATTTTATGACATTACACTACATTTTCTAACTAAAATACTTGAATATACCATTTTAAAAAGGAAATAAGGATAAGAACAGAAACTTATTACATGAAATGGTTATAGATATGCTGCCTGATGGTCTCAGACATTGTTTTACAAACGTTTTTAGATAATATTTTGGCCTAAAATGATTTTTTTAAAAAAAAAAAACATGTTCATTGTGGAGGCGTACATGCAGGGCATTGTGGAAATGATCTCCAAAGAAAACCTATGTTTTTCAGATTTATCACTATTTTACCATCATCAACGTTACATATAAAAACTGGGAAGACACGTGTAGGTTCACTGGTGGTTTTGGATTGTTAATAAAATGGCTAGATTTGTGTTTTAAAGCCACCACATACTGGAGGTGCTGCGACTCAATGTGTAGAATCACTTAGCACTGCTATACTGAATGTCTAGTTTGAGTTCATTTTTACACTCTACAAGTATGAACTTAATGATTTATCACACTCGCTTTTAAGCTTACTTCCTCTTCCCAAACTCACTAAAAGATACAAGGTGAAAAGCAGACTAAGCTAGTAATATTAGCAGAGCTTACCATTAGCCTGTTTCTCTAAAAGACTGACTGTCTTTCTCTGTAAATTTTAAGCCACTTGTGATCTATTACGGCTTTCTGTGCTCTCGATATGGCTTTAATTTAACATTGTGATGATAAAATGATGACAATAGTGCACAAAATGTCGGTATATCTTCTTTTACAAACAGTGGTTTCGAATTTTTCAACGGCTGCAGCACCTAGCATCACATAGCATCACACAGCAGAGCGCTACTATACTACACAGAATGTGTTGCAGTAAGAACGAGGATAAAATATCACGTTTGAGTTCTTTTTAACACTTTACATGTAAGAATTTAATGATTAGCATTATTTATCATGCTCAATATCAGTTTACTACCTACCTTTTCACAAACTCACTAAAAGATAGAAGGTGAAAAAACAGTCAAGGCTAATAATGTTAGCAGAGGTAACTTACCATTAGCAATTGCCTATTTATCTAAAAGACTTTCTCTGTGCAAATTTCAAGCCACTTGTGATCTATTACGGCTTTCTGTGCTCTTGATATGGCTTTAATTTAATATAGTGATGATTAAATGATGACAACAGTGCGCAAAATGTCGGTGAATCTTCTTTCAAACAGTGGTTTCGAATTTTTGGACGGCTGCACCACTTAGCATCACACAGCAGAGCGCTGCCATACTACATAGAATGTGTTGCAGTAAGAATGAGGATAAAATATCACGTTTGTGTTCTTTTTAACACTTTACATGTAAGAATTTAAGGTTTAGCATCATTTATCATGCTCGGTATCACTTTACAGACTAGGCTAGTAATGTTAGCTGAGGTAACTTACCATTAGCATTAGCCTGTTTATCTAAAAGTCTGACTGTCTTTCTCTGTGTAATTTTCAAGCCACTTGTGATCTACTACGGCTTTCTGTGCTCTCGATATGGCTTTAATTTAATATAGTGATGATTAAATGATGAGAACAGTGCAAAAAAATGTCGTTGAATCTTCTTTCAAACAGTGGTTTCGAATTTTTGGACGGCTGCACCACTTAGCATCGCACAGCAGAGCGCTGCTATACTACATAGAATGTGTCGCAGTAAGAACGAGGATAAAATTTCAAGTTTGAGTTCTTTTTAACACTTTACATGTAAGAATTTAATGATTAGCATCATTTATCACACTCAGTCACTCATTAAAAGATACAAAGTGAAAAACAGACTAGGCTAGTAATGTTAGTTGAGGCAATTTACCATCAGCATTAGCCTGTTTATCTAAAAGACTGACTTTCTCTGTGTAAATTTTAAGCCACTTGTGATCTACTATGGCATTCTGTGCTCTCAGTATGGCTTTAATTTAACATAGTGATGATTAAATGATGAGAACAGTGCAAAAAATGTCGGTATATCTTCTTTTAAAAACAGTGGTTTCATATTTTTCGATGGCTGCGCCACTTAGCATCACATAGCAGAGCACTGCTATACTGCATCGCACTGTGAGCATTGATATTGAGTCGAGTTCAAGTTCATTTTTGATTAAATAAAACTTTCAACATAATTGATCACACTTGGCATCCTTTTACTACCACTTCACAAACTCAGTATGAGGGGAAAAACAGACTAGGCTAGTGACGTTAGCTGAGGTAACATTGCACTAGCACTAATATTGACTACTTATCTAAAAGACTATCTTTCTTTGTGTAAACTGTCTTTCTACTGTGCCCTTCTGTGCTCTTCATATGGCTTTAATTTACCATAGTGATGGCAGGTGTGCTGAGGAATTGACCAGTGTGCAAAATGTCAGCTTACCTTCATTAAAAATAACAGTTTTGAATTTTTGGATGCTGCGCAACATGACTAGTATGCGGTGGCCTGTAGACATCTCAAGCCCTGGTTCCTGTCACCACTATTGTAGAGGAATCCAAGTCCCTACAATGAACCGCTTCATATCAAATCACTCTGAATGACCAGTGCAACAGCTGAAATATGCAGCAATTTTGGAAAATCGGCAGAATTCCCCTTTAAGAATGTCTCTACAACACGTACAGCATACATAGCGTCCATGAACATAATGTTCACAGCCTTATAGAAGTGTCCTCCAGCGTTCGCAGCCATCATCCTTCAGCCCACGCACTCGGACGTCGAAGAAAGTGTTGGCTCAGAATCTGAACAAAAGTGCCATTGATCGTTAATGAGTTCATCGTGATGATTGTCAGACATATCTGTCGTTGTTTTTTTCCCTCAGGGCTGGGCTTTTCTGCCCAATCAGAATGGCTTTTATTGATAAGAGAGGTTGCCAGTCCCTTCCTTGAGATATAAGGGGGGTAAATATATAAATAAATAACCTTACTCCATGGAGAAAGTTGAGGATAGGTGTTTTTTTGTGTGAGCTATATCAATATCCCTTCAAAACTAGATTCAAAAGAGCAGTACGTCCACCGCCGGGTCCGGCAGAAGATGTGAAGAGTTTATGGTGTATGACAAAGGCAATAATCCTGTGGGCTTTCTTAGGAATACAATCCATGTAATCTCATACTGCAGACTGCAAGAAGGTCGTGGCAATAGTTTTTCGAATGCAATGTTGAGTCGTTTTGTTGTGGCAGTATATTGTGTATGGTGGTACATTAAAAAGCTCTCATGAAGGTGGACTCCATTTGACATTTGACCTCCTTTGAAACTGTCTTCGGCACACTTGGAGTGACCAATCCTTGTTCCAAAGGGAACTCCTGATGTAAGCACATTGCACACGTGTCTGCCGGTCTTCTCCCTTTCCATATATGTATGTGTGTATATATATATATATATATATATATATATATATATATATATATATATATATATATTCTAATTCTGTCTTTTTTGGATGAATGTTCCATTGGACATTTCCCGAACATATGGCTCTATAATGGCATTAAACGTCATGTAAATATCCAGTAAAAACAAGACACAGTGGCATGAAAATTCTGCGTCTCCACCAGGTTTCCAGCCAAACAACAGACCGTTCTGCTTCTTCATGTATGTATACATGTATGTTTGTTCATGAAGGTGGCTATCATCGAACTTCAAACATATACAGAATTATTATACTGTAATTATGGCTGAAATTTTACAAAGAGAAAAAAAAAGAAAACATCTTTTGAAGCTTTAGACCGTTGTCTTCTCTCCGTATGTACAGCTTCTGCGCTTCCCTCGGCTTCTCCGCTCTTCCTTTTATCTCCTCGCTCTCCATCTCTCCCTCACTCTCTTTCTCTTTCTCTTCCTCTGCCTCTCTACCATCCGCCCACTCCTTCTTTACACTCTTCTCTCGGTACTTCACTCCCTCTTCTGCCCACTCTTTTCTCCGCCATCTTCCCACTTCTCCTTCATTTTCCTTCTCTCTCTCTCTCACTCTCTCTCTCTCTCCATCCTCTTTCTCACACAGTCACTTCATTCTTGCTCCCTGTTCTAACCCCCTGGTTCCCAGCCACGCCTCCTCCGCTGGCCCCTCCCCCTCCGGGGATAAAGTGTAGTTGCTCGATGGTGTTCTGCCGCTTTGCCGCGAACGCTAGCCTCCTGGCGCTGTGTCCTGCTAGCGTTCCCGTACCCATGACGACCCCCGTCCCCTGCATGTCGCTCCAGCCCATGCCTCCGCCTCCGCCCCCGCCCAGGTGACCGGACATGGCGGCCGCGTTCCGCTCTTGCTCCCGGCCCGAGGTGGGGTGGGAGTTCATCTTGATCATGTGGTGGCGGTCGAGCGAGGGCGTGGCGCACACGTTCTGTTGCGACTGAGCCTTCTGGTGGCTGACCCGGGGCAGCGTGGGCACCATGCCTCCTCCCCCTGTGTAGTCGCCCATGCCCATGCCGCTCCCCCCACCTCCGTATTCCACACCACCCACGCCCACCTCCTCCTCCAGGTGGTCCGGTGACATCAGCAGCCTGTCCTTGGACTTGCGCAGGGTGTTCTGGTTGTTGGAGTTCTTGGCGTTTTTGTAGTACTGGTGCTGCTGGTTCTTGTTCATCCTGGACAGCGTGTTTCCATCGGCGAGTGCCAGGAGCTGGTCGGTGGACTTGACTCGCCGGGGCGGCTTGGAGAGTGTGTCATAGTTCGGGTTGTGCTTCGATTCCGGTGGGTCGAGGGGATAGGGGTTAGGAGTGTGGCTGGGGGCGGACTGCGGGTGGGGTATCCGGGGGCGGGTGGCGTGGGTGGGGAGCGTGCCCCGTCCCCCGAGGGTGTAGTCGCCACCCCAAGGCAGGTGGTGCTGAGAAGAGTGGAAGGATGGAGGGGCATTATTGGGTCTCCGTTTAGTGGTGCAGTAACCAGAGTATTCCTCCAAACCTCCTTTTTCTGTGATTCAGGGAGAAGAAAAGATGTTTAATGTGAAGTTCTCACAGACAGACAGACAATCAGGTAGAAATATTACACTTCTGACAAAAGCTTGAATGGTTAACCATCATAGTAATAACTGGAAAAGTACATTTGCTGAAGAAAAAGCAGAAAGATGGCACAGCTTAATTCCACTGCATTGCTAGGGTGTTGCTAGATGGTTGCTATAGTGTTTCAGGTCGTTGCTAAGCAGTTCATATGTTATTCCAGGTGGTTTCTAGGGTGTTTGTAGCCAGTTGATAGGTATTTTAGGAGGTTGCTAGAGTGTTCCTAGATGGTTGCTATAGTGCTTCAGGTGGTTGTTAGGGTGTTGTCAAGCAGTTCATATGTTATTCCAGGTGATTTCTAGGGTGTTTTGAACCTGTTGATACAGCATTTTAGGAGGTTGCTAGGGTTTTGCAGGTGGTTGCTAAGGTATCCAAAGTGATTACTAGGGTGTTCCTAGTTGGTTGCTGTAGTATTTCAGGCGGCTGCTAGGATCTAGCTAGGCAGTTGCTTTGTTACCTTAAATGATTGCTACAGTTTTGCTAGGTGGTTGCTATAGTAGTTTAGGTGGTTGCTAGGGTGTTGTTAAGTAGTTCATATGTTATTCCAGGTGGTTATGCCAGTTAATACGGTATTTTAGGAGGTTGCTATGGTGTTGCTAAATGTTTGCTAAGGTATCCAAAGTGATTGCTAGGGTGTCCCTAGGTGGTTGCTGGGGTCTAACTAGGCAATAGCTATGTTATCATAAATGGTTGCTACAAGTTTGCTAGGTGGTTGCTATAGTATCTTAGGTGGTTGCTAGGGTGTTGCTAAATGGTTCATACGGTATTTCAGGTGGTTTCTAAAGTTTCTAGGCTGTTGCTAAGTGGTTTACATGGTTGCTAGGTTGTTGCTAAGGTTTTTGCTGAGGTATGCAGGGTGGTTGTTAAGATGTTCCCAGGTGGTTGCTAGGGTGGTGGTAGTGTACTTGTACATAGTGGCATGGTGATTAGAGGGGTGTACAAACTTTACATGATTCTGCCATTCATTCCCAAGGGGACTTTTAATGGTTACTGCGGTTAAACTGTACGTTCAATCAAAAAGCTGAATACAATCATAACCAGACCAAACGTTCTGCTGTGGGTTCCAGTTGCAGGTGAATCACCTCCCTCAGATCGATCCATCATGATGCACTGATGCATTTTCACACCCCGGCTAGTCATATACACTTACAGTACTGTGCAAAAGTCATTGGCATCTGAGAAAATTATATAAATCACCATTTCTGTGGGTGGTTAATGTTTATTTCACTGTTAAGTGTTCAGAGATCCAGTCATAATCTTTTTGCTCAATCTTTCACTTTGAAACACCAGCTTTTCACTATGCATGAGACTAGGCAAGCTAATTGCTATCCACTGGTCCATTAGCAGTCTTATCAGGCCCTCATACAGTCAATTCTTTTGATTCAATCAGCAATATCTTTATTAAGCAGTTGTGGATGTTGGCTAACATTTTGATTTTACCTTTGTTTTGTTTCTAAAGAAATCTGAAATCGTTGAATTTCATCTTAAGAGGAAATGTTATGGGAAAACGTCAATGCTGCGGTATTGACTTCCCCAGCACATACAGCAAAAATCACTAGCACTCATTTAAAGGGGAGCGGTTTGGTGTGAAATCATTGATTGTGGAGACTCAGATTTCTTTACAGTGGTGGTGATAGGAACTAGGGGTCGTCATGACAACACAAACATAGTCACTGTCCAAAACCACCAGTGAACCCACACATGTCTTCTGAGTTTATATGGAATGTAGATGATGGTAAAATAGTGGAAAACCTGAAAAAATAAGTTTTCTTTGGGCACTATTTTGCCTTAGAACGACCTGCATGTATCCCTCCACCATGAATAGGGTTAAAAACATGTTTTGCTTCAAAACTACTGTAAAGCAACTTCTCAGACATAAGACCGCGTTTCATAACCATTTCATGTAATATCTGTCTGTGAGGGAGCTTTTAGAGGTGGACGTCTGGTTCCTATCACCACCACTGTGAACAATTCTGACTCTGTAAGTTTCTCTATAACAGAGTGTTTCACACCAAACCACTCTGAACGACTTTGTTTACATCTCAACCGTTTAATCATGCAGTAATTTTGAAAAATCCACAGAGTTCCCCTTTTTTTTACAGTGCACAGTGAAGGGATATTACTACAAATTGTCCACTGGAAACCAGCTTAACACTGTAGGTGTTAGTTTAACTTTAGCGATTCTTCTGTGAGTGATGAAAGACCATCTGTCACCTTCAGCTGAGACATAGATACATTCGGGTAAATCACATTATTAACATTTAAGCTTTAAAGTACTGATAAATACAAACCCATGTAGTTAAATATCATGTCGGCCTTTTTTGCTTGTATCTGTTATTGTACTTCCAACTAACCACCCTCCCCCCGTCTCTCTCTCTCTCTCTTCCCATCTAGGCAGTTTGCAGAGAGAAGCCTGAAGGCTAGATGCATCTGCGCTAGAATGAGGTTGCCTTGCTGCAATCTGCCCTCATTAGAATGACCTTAACAAACATTTAGAGTTGCTTGACATTCTTGTGTAACACTGACGCTGCCTTAAATCAAACCTCATGAGAATTTTAAGCAAGGCTGTGCTGGAGCCCCTATCAGGGATATGTCCTTCAGCTAATTATTCCTATTAGGACTGTCGTGATTATGCAATTAAAAACATTAATAGATTAAAATTTACAAGTTAATTGAATTGGCTTTGCAATTTGAGTGCTAAACTGGGAATCCACAAGTTATAATAAAGCAGGCAGAAGATTCTCCACAAGGGGGAGCTGTTTTGCATGCAGTTGCTATGTTATTCTTAAGGGTTGCTAAAATTTTGCTAGGTGGTTGCTATAGTATCTTAGGTGGTTTCTAGGGTGTTTCTAACCAGTTTATATGGTATTGTAGGAGTTTGCTAGGGTGTTGATAAGTGGTTGCTAAGGTTGCTATAGTGTTTCAGGTGGTTGCTGGAGTCTAGCACGGCAGTTGCTATGTTATCTTAAATGGTTGCTAGAATTTTGCTATGTGGTTGCTATAGTATCTTAGGTGGTTGATAGGATGTTGCTAAATGGTTCATATGTTATTTCAGTGGTTTCTACGGTTGCTAGGCTGTTGGTTGCTAGGTTGTTGTAAAGGTCTTTGCTGAGGTTTGCAAGGTGGTTGCTAAGATATTCCTAGATAGTTGCAAGGCTGTTCATAGTGTACTTGCATCATGGTGACATGGTGATTAGAGGGGTGTAAAGACCTCATTTTGCATGTATCATTGAAAGAGAGGAAACCCACACCAGCAGGATCTCACTAACGCAGTTTTGTGTTTATAAAGTAAAATAAAACGTTTGCAGCTAGAAATTGCGTGTACGTGATTACTCATTTAATCATCAAAATAATCACTAGGTTACTTGATTGCTAATAAAATCGACAGTGACAGTATAATATAAAAATATAGTAGCCTTTTTAACTGAGAATACACCTATTCACCTGGATATTATATAGGTTGTGAAAATACACTATACCTCAACACCATTTCCAAAAAAGTTGTGATACTGTGCAAAATATAAATAGAAACAGAATGCAATGATGTGCAAATCATGTAAGTCTTATATTCAATTAAAAATAGATATTTTATTGTTTTTTGAAAAATATATGCCTGCAATGAATTCACTCATTAGAAGGGCCGTCTGGATACTTTTGGACAGTGCAGTGTATTTCTGAAGACCCTGGAGTGAAGACGCTCGTGCTGACTCACCCAGACGTTTGAGGGACGAGTATCTGTTGATCTCGGGCTTCATGGCGGCCTCATAGGAAGGCGGTAACTGGGCCAGGTTGTGGAGCGAGTGGTGGAAGGACGGCTGGGGCTTCATGGCGTTTGTGTGCTTGCTTGGTTTCAGTGTCCCGCCGGTGGCCAACTGCATGTTGTTCATACGCGGTGCGTGCTCTGCAGACAGGAACGCAGACGCAGTGACACGCGAATACAAAGAGAAATAGGCACATACATATTCACAGACATGGGCAGTTGTATGCAATCAATCCATCAATCAATCAACCTTTGTTTACACTCAGAGAACACTGAGGGTGACCCTCATTTACAGTGTAGCTGAGCATTATACAAAAAACACAAGGGATTTAAAAGAGTAAATATGAATTTATGATAGCAGTGGAGGTGGTTAGAGATCAAAAATTTTAAATGGTCGAGTGACACCAGCGAGAGGTGTTTTAGAGATTCCTGTGATCAGTTCTAGCTGGCTAGTGCACCACAGCTAAAAGCTGATTTTCCCGATTCAGTAAAAGCTCAAAAATGTTTAAAACCCCCAGTTAAATGACACGTTTAGTTGATTTTCCAGGTGAAAATACGTTAACACATCTAAAGAAACAAACAAATGTAAATATGGCTTTTTATGCTGATTTTTGCACATAATTTATATTTATTAGCTTTAACACAATGAAAAAAAAAAGGGAAATATAAAATGTGCACAGGCCACAGTTTGTTTTGCCATACACGAAATAAATACACCAAATAAACAGTAATTGTGCATTAAAATGTGCTGAAGTGTGTCCTCTGTAAAAGATGTATTAACGTGTTTACACTTATTTAAAAACCTTTGCATATATCACATTATTCTACAAAAACCTTGTTTATGTGAAATGTGAAGTGGTGTGATCGTTCAACCATACATGCATATCAAGTATTAAAAAGGGTTACTATAAAAATCTAAATGAAATAGGCAGGATTTCATCTTTGAAACATTTGAAATAATATAACATGTTGTGAAAAAGGAACAGCTTTAAACGTGTTCAACCTTTGGTCATAAACTCCTTTCCTGAAATGTCACTCGGCACAACCGCCAATAAAGGACTTTTATTCTGACATGTTTCTACGACGGCGTGGACGGCGTACTGCATCACAAAGAAGACCCCAAGTGACTTTCATTGCGCAATGCTAAGGTCCACGGTCGTGGTAGGGCTGGTTCGCTTTCCCAGGTCAGCTAGTGCGACCCCAGGAAAACAGGGAACCTGTTACTGTTATAATGCTTATTGTTTGAAAAAAATGTATAAACTGGAGTTCAATGACAAAGTTTTATACAGGTGTCCAAATACAAAGACTAGTTTGTACATGTTTTCAGTATAGATAAATAACTTATGCTTTTTAAAATATTTTTATTAATGTATGGTTGCACCACTGACATTTTTTCTGGATGGTAAAATTGATGTTTTGAGTGGATTAGACACAGCAGTGCTGCTGGAGTTTTTAAACACTGTGTCCACTCACTGTCCACTCTATTAGACACTCCTACCTTGTCAGTCCACCTTGTAGATGTAAAGTCAGAGACGATAGCTCATCTGCTGCTGCACAGTTTGTGTTGGTCATCCTCTAGTCCTTCATCAGTGGTCACAGGAAGCTGCCCACAGGACGCTGTTGGCTAGATATTTTTGGTTGGTGGATTATTCTCAGTCCAGCAGTGACACTGAGGTGTTTAAAAACTCCAGCAGCACTGCTGTGTCTGATCCACTCGTACCAGCACAACACACACTAACACACCACCACCACATCAGTGTTACTGCAGTGCTGAGAATGACCCACCACCCAAACAGTACCTGCTCTCTGAGGGTCCTGTGGGGGTCCTGACCACTGAAGAACAGGGTAACAAAGTATGCAGAGAAACAGATGGACTACAGTCTGTAACTGTGGAACTACAAAGTGCTAAAGTTATTAAAGTGGTGAATGAACACTTTTTTTCCCCCATTTTCATTTTTAAACACATCTTTGTGTTTGGTTATGAATACATACTGTTTCATAAGACATGGTGTGTAGATTTAAAGTGGACGTATGCATTGGATGAATATTAACCCCATAAATTCTCAGGCTTATTACATTCCAAGGCTTATTATTCAGTAACTACAGGGACTTCAGTGCAAACTGGCTGAGCTATTCTTATATTATAGGAGTGTGTAATAAAATTTTGGGCCCACTTTGGCCATTTAAGGGGTTAAAAGCAAAAAAAGTGTAAACTATTTCAAATTAAGAGAAGGTTTCTCCAAAGCTTTAAGAGCATGTAGAAGCTTTTCCCCTTCACAGCGGTCCGTAACAGTGTTGAGACAAGCTTACCGATGGTGGCAGTGTGTTTGGGGCTGGACCCTGAAGTGTGGATGAAGTTGTGCTGCAGGTTTCCCACTGTGGGACAGGAGAACACACGACAGGCACGTGAGGAGATGTTAATGTGGGACAATCATTAGGCCCAAATGTTAAGAAGAGCCATTTTATCCTTTCAACAAAAGACAAACCACCTTGGGAGCCCCAAGATTTTATGTCCGTTTTCCTATTTTGGAGGTAAATATGTCTCAGTATGTGCTGATGTTCTAGTATAGGCTAAAAATATAATATAAACGAAATGCAGACTTACTTTGCTCTGCTTTAAGCTTTTCTCACATCTTCTTGTTCTAATTCCACCTTAAATGGTGCCTCAGGCGCCAGAATGGAACTGCTAGCTAACGTTAACGTTACACCATTTAAGGTGGAACGGGAAAATTCGAACAAGAAGCTGGCGAACGAGAGGCTTCGCGACTTTTTCTTGCTTGACAGTTTCTCATTGCAGATTAAACGTATCAGGAAACCAGCTGGAGTGATTATAAATACAAATAAGTCAATTCATCACCAAATTATCAATTTTTGTCTTAAATCTCTCTCTTTGCCTTTTCGTTAGCTCCTAGCTAGACAAGACTGCGTTGCTATAGTGACCAGCAGTCTGCGCACCAACCTTCAGGGTTGAAGGTCAATTAGCAGTTATTATATCATCTATTTATCCAAACGTGGAGACTGAGCTGCAATTTTGAAAAGCTTCATTTTTTAATTCACATTAACAGTTTACACATATCAGCCTTCAGATGTTTAGCTCCGCCCATTTACCCTGAAGTTATAAGGAGAGTTTCAGCCTGGACTGCTTTTCATTTGAGGCACAGCAGAGCTCATTTGCATATGTTTTACATATATTACACTTATTTTAGGCTCATCATGTGTCTGTTATAGTTGTTCATTTTTGGTGTTTGTCGTTTTATGTTGTTTTTTTTTGTTATTGACTGCTGTGTTATTTGGTTTGTCTGCTGCTTTTTCATTATTATTTTATTCCTCTTTTGTATTTCCCTTTTCCACAAGTGGCTTCCGCTGCTTGCCAGGCTGCAACTGTAAATAAAAATATGCTCTTAACCCTCTACTGCACACATGATGAGAGCAATTTAAAAACTTCACTTTCTTACATAAAGTGGTCCAGATTATTAAATTACATAATTATAAAATATATTATGATTATTAATAATCAAACATGATTATTACGTTCAAAAACATTTTTAAAACATAATTTGTGCAGGGGTCTTTTTGGAGTATGTTGCCTTGAACGGGAAGAAATGACGTAGAGCCATGGACATAGTGGTGAGACCCGGCTTGTGACTGGCTTAGTCTATTTCACTGTCGCACAATGTTGCTTCTAGGCAACAAACCTATTTCTGCAAATTCTCATAACAAAAAAAATGTACACTGAATATTAAAAGAGAGGTTTAAATGTGCACACTAAGAGACAGTATGACCAAGTACATGCTTTTTAGTGACTTACTCCAAATTCTTCCCTTTGTTGTTAACCCTGTTTTTGTCTTTAAATATATATAATGTTATTGTAAAGTGAGGAAAAATGAGTTTGTTGCCCTGAGGCAACATCGTGCAATAGAGGGTTAATGACTTGCCAGGTTGAATTAAAGGTTAAATATAGAAAATGAGTCTTGAAGGATCAGGCACAAAAACGGCCTATTTTATAATAAGGCATGAAGAGAAATAAAAAGTGTCAAAGTTAAAATGAATTAAGGCCCTCTGTGGTACATAAAACCACACAAACGTCATAAGCGGACCTTGAGAGGAAAAAGTAAAATAGCAGAAAAACACAGAATACAGGCCCTTTAATAGCCTGTAATCTATTAACTTCAGTCTAATCAATGTAATCTTTGCATTCTGATCGTTTGTAGTGGTCTGATGTCATTTGCCGGATGTTTTCAGACATAATAAATCTTCTCCACTGTGAATGGCCCGGTTCCTTTTATTCAGCGCTATCAACTATCAGTTAAGGCTGTGGTTGTTTTCTTACTAAGTTTTTCCCATAATTTGCTTTTATTTAAAATGTTAACTGAATATTTGTTCATTTTTATAAAAATGAATGCATGATGAGCATATGTCAAGACTCGCGGGCACCTAAATGCCCATGTGCACAAACATGAGGAGCGCCGCAGCACACGCTCATCACCCCGGGTCAGATTCTGCAGCTGTGGCGTCTGATTACATGAGCATCTTTCTCCACTCTGTTCCTTTTGAATGATGCATGTATTCTGGCTCTGAGCTGCTCTGCTGGCTGTGTTTATAGAAGTAGAGAAGAGCTTGGCTGCGTAGTGGATTCCAGAAGAAGAGGTTACGAACACATTGATTTTCATATTGATTACTTAGAATAGGATCAATTAGTGAAAACCATCCATCCATCCATCCATCATCTAAACCGCTTATCCTTCTGGGTCGCGGTGGGGTGCTGGAGCCTATCCCAGCTGTCATTGGGCGGATTAGTGAAAATCATACAAACTAATTTTGTCCACTGGTAGTAACTCTAACTACCACCACTACTAATATTATGGCATTATTATTATAATTAATATAATTATTATGGCAATAGTTACATATAAACCAGTATTTTTCATTTCGATATCACGAAAAAAAACACCTCTAAGTCACTGAAATAAACAGCTGAGTCTGCTGTCGTCTTCTTTACACAAAGGGTTCTTCAGATTGCTGAAGATGGTTCTATATAGAACCTTTTTGAGAAAGGCTCTACACTATTAAAAAGAAGGTTCTTTAGTAAAGAAAATGGTTCTATATAGAACCATGAACACTCAAAAAGCCTTTTGCATGATTAAAGGGTTCGTTGCATCATGAAAGGGTTCTTGATGGTTCTATATAGCACCCAAAAGGGTTCTTCTATTGTTATGATGTCAAGCTTGTAACCATAGAAGAACCACTTTAAACAAAAAGTTCTATGTGGAACAGTCTATAGCACTTTCATGCACATTTTCCATCAATCTGAAGAATAATTTCATGCTGCAAAGAACACTTTAATCATGCAAAATGCTTTTTGGGTGTTCAAGGTTCTATATAGAACTATTTTCTTTGCTAAAGAACCCTTAAAAACCATCTTTTTAAGAGTGTAGAATCTGAAAATTCATACTAGTTACTAAACAATACACAGTAGATCATGAATAGTTTATAGTAGATACTGAATAATTTACAGCAGGTAATGAATAATTCATAGGAGCTACTGAGTAAAAAGCCTTCAGATGAACTAAATGGATAATAAACCTGCAATTTAAGGGGCAGAAAATGTAAAATTAATTTTTTTGTCATGTTAAGAATGATTCATCAAATCTTCAAGCAAAATGTAAAGATAATATTAGCCAATAATATCATGTTTCACCTCCCCCTCCCACCACCCCCGTTTATCATGGAGCAAAAAAGCTCAAAGATCCTTCCTGATACCGAGTTTCACTCACAGATAAGGGAGCGTCATGATTTCACATTCGTGCTGAATTTAACTGTGTCGCATTTCCACTCACGTCGGTTGTCTTTGCTCTGCAGGGTGGGGTACAGATTTTTGGGTGGTCGTCCGAGGGTTCCCTCTCCTCCTCCTCCCCCTCCTCCTCCACCAGTACCCAGAGCCACGCTGTTGTTTCGTTCGCCCTGCTGGACGGGACTGGACTGGTGACGCAGCATGTCCACCAGCGCCCTGTCGGCAAAACACAAACTGTCACATTATCACAATACCTACATTTAGAGTCAGTTATTCATTCAGCCTAACGAGAAACTGTAGAACAGACTCAGTTTATATCGCAATACCTACATTTAGAGTCGGTTATTCATTCAGCCTAACGAGAAACTGTAGAACAGACTCAGTTTATATCGCAATACCTACATTTTGAGTCGGTTATTCATTCAGCCTAACGAGAAACTGTAGAACAGACTGAGTTTATATCACAATACCTACATTTAGAGTCGGTTATTCATTCAGCCTAACGAGAAACTGTAGAACAGACTCAGTTTATATCACAATACCTACATTTAGAGTCGGTTATTCATTCAGCCTAACGAGAAACTGTAGAACAGACTCAGATTATATCACAATACCTACATTTAGAGTCGGTTATTCATTCAGCCTAACGAGAAACTGTAGAACAGACTCAGATTATATCACAATACCTACATTTAGAGTCGGTTATTCATTCAGCCTAACGAGAAACTGTAGAACAGACTCAGTTTATATCACAATACCTACATTTAGAGTCGGTTATTCATTCAGCCTAATGAGAAACTGTAGAACAGAGGACTTCACTAAGGTGGTACAGACTTGTTGATATAAAATGGACAAATGGACAAACCTTCACTGTGTAACTGAATACTGTGAGTAGCCACTTTAGACAACAGCAGTGTTGTAAGGAATTCCGACTCCTCTTCGTCATACAGGCATACGGATGCGATTCTGTTGTTTGGTTAGCTTGAATTTTCAAACTGAAATATTTAAAACAGAAGTCTGAATGACCAGGAATCCGGCACTACACCTGTTTGTCTGAAGTGCAGAGTTCAGCTACACAGTGAGGTTTTGTTCGTGTTTATAGCTCACAGCAAGACATAATTAGACCTAAAACTCATTAAGAAGTCTGCACAACCTAATGAAGAGCTGGATGCAGTTTGAGCAGGTTGAGAGACGTTTTTGTGACTGTATTTAGAGAAAAGATTTGGGTGACTATTGACTTCTAGTCTTTGTTAGCAACGTTAGCTTCATAGCTCCAGCGCTAAACTAGAGAAGCAGAATCTGGACTCTAAAGATGTCTTGGCTGAACGACTCGTTTTAAATGTCACATGCACCAACATTATGGCAAAAACTGAAAGCACTACAATAGCTAGCCTCAAGCTGACTCAAACTACTCGAGAGAGAAAACCCGAACCAATGAAAATCGTTAAGCCAGACAAGTGTCCAGGAAGTTCGGAGATGGCTCAAAAATGCTCCAGTAAATATGAGTAAATAAGTAAGAGTGAGATTACACCAAACACGACTACACCCAATCTATCCTATTATTTTTATTTAATTCCTGTGTCTGTGCTGTCAGTGTGTGAGAAAAACAGTATTTGGTCTTTGTGATTACTGTCTATTTGCAGCGCTGCCATTATTCCATCTCTAGTAGGAACAATTATCTAGGAACCAATATAGATAAAGCCCCTATAGAGATAAAGCGCATACCACCCTGCTGAATCCAGAGCCGGTTTATGAGGAGTCTGGCCACTTCCTATTTCCCCTGTTATATCAAAAACATGACTGCTAAACAGCAGAGGGCGCCCATGAGCGAGTCCTCAATGAATGGGAGTAAATGGAGCTAAACAGCTATAAACAAAAAGCTAATATAGTTTCTAATCACTCGCCCAGAACTTTCCTTTAATTTTAGAAAGTAGAAGGATGAGTTTCACTAAAAAAACAAAAAAATCTTACTGATATATTTCCTTTTTTTTTTTTTACAGCAAACTGGTTTTGGGCAGCAGAAGGCGGGCATTACTGCTACTGAGTGCTGATTGGTTGGCGAGCGGAGCAGCTCATTGGCTGTTTGCGTTCACAGACGCCATGAACATACGTGCTGTTTTAAACTCCTATAGCTCGAGTTTAAAAACTCTTAAAAATATAACAGCAGTGTTAAAATGTTTTATGCTGTTCTGTGTTCAGGAAATGATTGAATTCGTTTACATTAAAAATATTTAACCATTTATAAACTATGATTTTGCTCAAATGCTCCATATTAACCCATTCCAGTGTAATTCTCCTCTCTACAAGTTCTCTGGCTGAATGCTCAATTCCTATTAGTAATCACCACATCGCTTCACTCCTTATTTGCATAAAGTTAAACTCTGCACAACTTTGTTGCGTCGCTAACTCCGCCCACTTCGTTCGCGCTGCCTCCTGTTGCCGGAGATTGCCAACTCTCATTGAAAATGAACGATCTCCAGCCGCTTTGCTGGTGTAAACGCAGAGTAACAGCATGACCTTTCACATGCATACAAAATAAAAAAGAAATTAAATAAATATGAAGTTAATAAGTCACTCTAAACTTACATATTTTGACAAAAACTACAGTTTCTTATTCGGTGGAATGAGATTCTTACCAGTGTTCTGTAAACCCTCTAAGCTATTTGTGGGCGGAGTTTAGATAAATGAAAAACTATGTAAGACAGTGGTTCTCAATTCTGCTTCTCAAAAGTTTTGCCTAATTAAATGGTTAAGATGTAAACATTCAGAGTGGTTTGGTGTGAAACGCTCTGTTCTAGAGAAACTTACAGAGTCAGAACTGTTCACAGTGGTGGTGATAGGAACCAGACATCCACCTCTAAAAGCTCCCTCACAGAAAGTTACTACATGAAACGGTTATGAATTCACTGCCTGATGACTGAGACACTGTTATATGACTGTTTTGAGAAGATTTTGGGCCTAAAACATATTTTAAATGGTGGAAGAAGACATGCACACCATTATAAGGCAAAACAGTCCCTGAAGAAAGCTTTTTTTTTTCAGATTTTCCACTACTTTTCCATCATCAACATTCCATATAAACTCAGAAGACTCGTGTAGGTTCACTGGTGGTTCTGGATAGTAAATAAAATGTCTATATCTGTGTTGTAGTCATGGCGACTCCTGGTTCCTATCACCACCACTGTAAAGATATCTGAACCATTTCACTCCAAACTGCTCTGACTGACTCTCAATAATGTAATAATGCAGAAATCTTCTGATCGAAGTCGTGCTCACCTGGGCATATTGAGCTCTCTGTTGCGGGGCTGGCGGGAGGCCTTGTGAAACGCCACCTTGATGGCCACAGCCACGGCCACCGTGAAGGAGATGACCCCTCCGATGACGTAGATGGTGTTGTTGCTCTGCTCGATGCGGCTGAGGCCGGGGTCGGGGAGGTGGTGGGGGGGCTTGGTGCCCGGCGGCGCTGTGTTGGCCCAGACTGGAGAGTGGTAGTTGTGGCAGATGTTCTGGTCGAGCCGACGCGAGCGGTCCGGGCAGCAGAAGCGGTAGTGGCACGTGCCGCAGCAGTAGATGAAGTCGTCCTTGGAGCAGTTGAAGGTCAGGTCGTACTGCCCCATGACATCGTAGTAGCCGCGGCACACATCCACCTCCACCAGCCGGCGTGGGGGCGGAGCCACCTGGGCCGCCCCGAGCGGGGGTTTGAGGGCGTTTGCCGTTTCGTTCTTAGACAGCATGACCTGGGCCTGAGGCCTGGGAGGCGTCTCTGCGGTAACGAACGGCTGCTTGGGGCGTCCTTTCCCTCGCAGGTTGCCCCCTCTGGACTGCAGTAGTAAGCCCCAGCTGCTCGGCCTGGGGCTGATGGTGGGGGCGCTGGTGGGCCTCCTGGGGGCAAGTCGGGTTCTCGAGGGGTCCGGCACGCTCGCTGGTGATGTGATTAGCGGCGCGGCAATTAGCAGAAAGGAGAGGATGACACACGCTTGAGCTCCCAAAGTGGGCATCATCTTTACGTGACTAAACATGGCTATATTTCTCTCGCTGACTCAACCCCCGAGCAGAATCCGGAATCCTCCTTTGGAACCGACCTCCTTAACGCTGCATGTAAACGTACGGCCTCCTCCAACGTACGGTATTTGTGTCCGTATCAAAACAGTCCATAAATAAATGACAGGGTGTGCAAAAATTCTGTGCAAAGTTCCAGAATAACGGGGTGGGGGTTGGTCGCAAGGATTATTACGATGTGGTCTCTTTGGAAACGAACAAAATGCCAAAAAAAAGAGGAAAAATTCTCCCTTGAGCTCAACAAAAAGACATTCGCTTCTCTCCTTTCCTCAGAGGTTTATGGCAAAGGAGCTGGAAAGTGAGCGTATATCCGAAGAATAAAGATGGCTTGCCTTGCTAATCGTAATCGCTAACTGACGTGAAGTCAGACTTAGGAAGGCTTTACAATTGTTTTCACTAAGCACGTAGGTTTTTAAGTAAGTATACTCTCCGTTTCGGCACTTATTAAGATGAATGTTTTCACTTAAGAGCAAAGGTCAACTGTAAACACCATAAAATGTAAACTAATGCTTCTGGCTTTTTTTTGTCTTCAGTATGACTTCAATACTAGACAATATGGGCACTCGTTATGTTCAGCAGTGGCACTTAAGTCTTTCCCTGACCTGTAATACTCCCTGAATACAATTTTCTTGTAGTTTAAAAGAGTTTAATAATCAACTACACAAGTCACGTTACGCTGTTATTATTGTGCTAATCTACGTCTTTAGAGGACTACTTATGGTGGTGAGATCTTTGGAATGGTTAAGGTCAGTGTGATGGGGAATCATTTTGACCGCACAGCCCTTTAGAGGCCACTCTCACTGCGTATGTAACCGATGTGGACTCAAGAGAAATCAGCGTTCATTTTTGCGAAAAACTTTGCGAGAGAGCTCAGTTATCTGGACGAGGTCACCTTACCCTTATGGTCAAGATCGAGCTAATAATACCCTACTTGAGTCGTAGGGGATGTGAAGAAAGACCACTTATTCCACCCGTTTAAAATGAAAAAAGAGAAGACCTTTAGAGTCTCAGTCTTCAGCGAAACCATTCAGAGCATGTCAACATCAAAAATGACACTGAAATCCCAATCGTCTCCCACTCCACTCTGGTTGGTTTTGGGGTCCGTCGATCCTTATCAGCGCCGCTGTGCTCAGAGGGCTTCTGAAACACATAAAAAAGAAACAATACATTACAGAAATATCCAACACATATACACAGGTTTGTTTATATGCAATGTCACAATATATGTGAGGCTATGTATTACAACACGAAAATCCACTTGCATAATGAAAACTGGAGTTCAAAAACTGATTAAAAGCTACAGAGAAAATGAGGCTCCTAACAACCACCTGGAAGACCTGGTCGACCCCAAAACTGACCCCATCAGATAAACAGCACTTAAAGCTTCCATCTTTGAGAGAGAGGAGAAAATCAAACTGCTTCAGATCTGAAAACATCCACAGGTGTTTCTGTCCTTCCTTCCACTGTGAGAAGACGACTCAGCACTGTGGGTCTGAAAGGACGTGTAGCTGTCAAGAAGAACCTCACTGAGAAAAGGAGACGGACACATCAAACAAAGAAGCTGAGCAATGGACTGACCACCCCAGAGTCCAGACCTCAACACCACTGAATGTGTTTGATTACTTCAGAAAATGATCAACCAGCTTCTAAGACTGAACTTTGGAGGTGTGTCTGCAGATTCTTTGAGGAACTGAAAGTGAGTCTCCTGAAAAGAATGGAAGCAGGAATGAAGGGAAAGAGTGACTCAAACAGCTGAGAGTAGATTTAGCTGTTGAGGCTTCTGTGTAATTTTTCTGTCTGCTTTTTTCCCTGATGCTGAAAAATTAATAACTTGTACTTCATGACTGTTTTACTGGAAACTAAATAAATGCAAAGTGGTCTGTGACTTGGACTGTACTGCATATGTAAGTACCTGTATGTTATCACTCATATCTGTAAATGTATAGTATATATTAGTATAGAACAGCATGGAGTGTCCATGTTATATCCACGTTATATGCTCTCTCTCTCCTTGTCTGTATATATATATGGACATTGTATCTCCATTTTTTGTGACATAACCTGAAAATGCACGTTGCCCTTTACAATTTGTGTAAATTTCATGATGAATGGACCAAAAGAAACGGCCAAAATTATTTGGAAAAAATTCTGAGTCTTGATTTACATTAAAAGTGTACATTAAAAGTTCTCCTGTAAAGTTACCATTTTGGAGATATGAGGTTTTGTTCTGACAGCAGCAATATATATATATATATATATATATATAAATATACATATATATAGAACCTGGGGTGGGGGGAGTAAGTAACATTTTGGCCAAAAATAGTTGTACATATCAAATTAAAGCTCTCAAATGTTTTCATTTTTCATTCACACAACAATTTTTATTATGCCTCTCTGGTTTCAGGCTCTCTAAATGTAAGTATGGTATTATACTCTACTATATGCCTTTTATGCCGGCACTCAACTTCGCATACACAGGATGTTCCTCCAGCTAAAGGAGGTAGCTCCTTCCCTTCTGCTCTGCTCTGCATTGTGGGACAACACTGTCCATTAATCGACCAGTTCTAATATGCATGTTGGACTTTTTCAGTGCACTCAGTTTCAGCATTTGTGAAGGTGCTACATACTTTATACTCGCTACAGTTAGTGCTGAATATACAATCAGCCACACACTGTGATGCCAGGCTGTGGATCGTGACCTTACATTTCACCGCACACTCACATACAGCCAGATAGCATGTACTGCTCAGTGCTAATAAGAACGCTGGGCATATTAAAGGCTAATTAACAGCTTCGGCAAGCAAAGCAACAGATACATTAGTCCTCCGATACATTCCTGAGCAGAAAAGACGTTAATAGACACGCGGCTGGTGAAAGCTTTTCAGAGCATTTCAGAGCCCATTATGGCTGACTGGGCTGGGCTGATTATACAGGAGACTATATCACAAACACTGCAGAGGAGAAAGGTAAAGTTCCATCAGAGCACAGGCAGAGTGGGGTATTATAAAGGTTCTGCATGTAGAGTAGAAGAAAGTAATGGCATATTATAAAGGTTCTGCAGAAGGACAGAAGGACAGAGTGGTAAATAATGAGGGTTCTGCATGGACAGAAGGACAGAGTGGAAAATAATGAGGGTTCTGCATGGACAGAAGGACAGAGTGGAAAATAATGAGGGTTCTGCATGGACAGAAGGACAGAACAGTATATTATAAAGGTTCTGCATGGACAGAAAGACAGATTAGCGTATTATAAAGGTTTCACATGGACAGAAGAACAAAACCGTATATTATGAAGGTTCTGCATTGACAGAAGGACTGAACAGTACATTATAAAGGTTCTGCATGGACAGAAGGACAGAACAGTTTATTATGAAGGTTCTGCATGGACAGAAAGACAGATTAGCGTATTATAAAGTTTTCACATGGACAGAAGAACAAAACAGTACATTATGAAGGTTCTGCATGGACAGAAGGACAGAACAGTATATTTTAAAGGTTCTGCATGGACAGAAGGACAGAACAGTTTATTATGAAGGTTCTGCATGGACAGAAGGACAGAATAAAGGTTCTGCATAAACTGAAGCACAAAATAGTATTTTCTAAAGATTCTGCATGGTTAAGACACAATAAAGGTTCTGCGTAAACTGAAGGACTGAGTAGTATATTATAAAGGTTCTGCATAAACTGAAGGACAGAATAGTATATTATAAAGGTTCTGCATGGACAGAAGGACAGAATAGAATATTATAAAGGTTCTGTGTGGACATTAGAAGAAAGCAATGGTGTATAATAGCAGGGCAGGACAGAAGAAAGTAATGGTGTATTATAAAGGTTCCACATGAACAGAAGTACAGAACAGTACATTACAAAGGTTCTGCACAGACACAAGGACAGAACAGTACATTATAAAGGTTCTGAATGGACAGAAGGACAGAATAGTACATTATAACGGTTCTGCACGGACAGAAGAACCATTTTTTGTTTAAAGAGCCTCCACATAATGTAAATGTTTCTAGAAAGAACCCTTTGATTCTTACATTATGTAAAGGTTCTTTAAAGGTTCTCATCGCTCAAAGAACTATTTGTAGCACCTTTTCTTAAAAAGAGTGTATCACAGAGGTTCATTATATATACAAACATACATAAACACATATATATATATATACATATAGTGGAACATATGTTATATAGTGGAACTTTTTGGTGCTACATAGAACCATTTTAACATGTTTTCTGTAACCATACACAGAACGATTTATGCGTTCAAATGGCTTTTTACGTACAGATGGAGGGAATGGTGTACGACAAAGGTTCTGTATGGACAGAAGAAAGAAGGAAGGAGAGATTATAACGGTTCTGTATTGACAGAAGAAAGAAGGAAGGGTGGATTATAGAGGTTCTGTATGGACAAAAGAAAGGACGGTGGATTGTAGAGGTTCTGTATGAACAGAGGAAAGAAGGAAGGGTGGATTATAGAGGTTCTGTATGAACAGAGGAAAGAAGGAAGGGTGGATTATAGAGGTTCTGTATGAACAGAAGAAAGAAGAAGGGTGGATTATAGAGGTTCTGTATTGACAGAAGAAAGAAGGACGGGTGGATTATAGAGGTTCTATGTAGACAGAAGAAAGAAGGGTGGATTATAGAGGTTCTATGTAGACAGAAGAAAGAAGGGTGGATTATAGAGGTTCTGTATGAACAGAAGAAAGAAGGAAGGTTGGATTATAGAGGTCCTGTATGAACAGAAGAAAGAAGGGTGGATTATAGAGGTTCTGTATGAACAGAAGAAAAGAGGAAGGGTGGATTATAGAGGTTCTGTATGAACAGAAGAAAAGAGGAAGGGTGGATTATAGAGGTTCTGCGTGGACAGAATGGAGGAGCGGTGCATTATAGCGGTTCCGTGCGGCGTGTGGCGCAGGGTCGGTAATGGCGGCTTGTTTAATGTGCTACTATGTGGCGGTGTGAGTCAGAGGCATTGAGAGGTTTGAATAGTGGCAATGATCTGAACAAACAGTGATCAATTCCTTTCATACAGAGCATGATGAGCGAGAGAGAGGGAGAGAGAGAGAGAGAGAGAGAGAGAGAAAGAGAGAGGGAGAGAGAGAGAGAGAGCGAGCGGGTGCATTATTATATGTGTCAGTATGTTTATGCGGTGTGCATGCATGTGGAAAGAAAGAGAGAGGGAGAGGAAAAAATGAGAGACAGACAGAGAGAAAAGCGAGGGGGAAGAAAAAGAGATGGGAATAAGAAAAGAAAGAGATAAGAATTGAAAAAAAGAAAGAGAAAGAGAGTGGAGTGAGAAAAAGCAGGGAGAAAGAGAGAGAGAGTGGCATCGAAAGACAAGGAGAAAGACACAAAGAAAGGGGAAAAAAGCAAAATAGAAAGAGAAAGAGAACTCGAGGGAGATGGAGAGAAAGAAAATTGAAAGGAAAGTGGAAAGTCTATCTATCTATCTATCTATCTATCTATCTATCTATCTATCTATCTATACCCTGTGATTCAGAAGGATAAGCGGCTGAGAAAATGTGTGTGTGTGTGTTGTATATATCAATATATATAGATCTATATCAGATCTATATCAAATCAGATAGAAATGAGAGAGGAAGAAATGAAGAAATGAAGAAAGAGAGAGAGAGAATGAGAGAGAGAGAGAGATAGTGAGAAAAAGAGAGAGAGATAAATGCAGGGTAGGGATTTAAATGAGAGCGGAGAGAGCGGGAACAAACAGAGCCAGAGGTATGGCAGAGATGCTGTGTGTGTGGTGATGGTATGTGTGTGTGTGTGTGTGTGTGTGTGTGTGTGTGTGTGTGGGAGTTCAGTGAGTGGGCGATGGAGAATGAAGAGCTTTCTGTGACACCACTTACCAACACGCACATACATACACTGCACACAGCATGGTATATCTGCATGAAAGTGTACACAGCATATATACAGCGCTAACACACAGAAACCACATACTGCACTGTATACAGTAACATATATCACTATACACACTACTGTACAGCACCATATACACTAACATACTGCACCACATACACTAACATACAGCACCATATACTCTAACATACTGCAACAGATATATATTAACACACTGCACCATATATACTAACATACTTCTCCATGTACACTAACATACAGCACCATATACACTAACATACTGCACCATATACCCTAAAATACAGCACCATATAAATATAACGCTTTGTACACTAACATACAACACTATATACACTACCATACTGCACCATACATACTAACATACTGCACCATGTACACTAACATACAGCACCATATACACTAACACACTGCACCATATACACCAAAATACAGCACCATATACCGTAACATACAGCATCATATACACTACCATACTACCCCATACATACTAACATACTTCTCCATGTACACTAACATACAGCACCATATACATACTGTACCATATACCCTAAAATACAGCACCATATAAATATAACGCTTTGTACACTAACATACAAGACTATATACACTACCATACTGCCCCATACATACTAACATACTGCACCATATACACTAACATACAGCACCATATACACTAACACACTGCACCATATACACTAAAATACAGCACCATATACTCTAACATACAGCATCATATACACTACCATACAGCACTATATACACTAACATACAGCACTATATACACTAAAATACAGCACCATATATACTAATATACTGCACCATATACACTAAAATACAGCACTATATACACTAACATACAGCACTATATACACTAAAATACAGCACCATGTATACTAAAACACAGCACCATATATACTAACATACAGCACCATATACACTAACATACAGCACTATATACACTAAAATACAGCACCATATATACTAATATACTGCACCATATATACTAACATACAGCACCATATACACTAAAATACAGCACCATATACACTAAAATACAGCACCATATATACTAACATACAGCACCACATATACTAACATACAGCACCATATACACTAAAATACAGCACCATGTATACTAACATACTGCACCATATATACTAACATACTGCACCATATACACTAACATACTGCACCATATACACTAACATACTGCACCATATATACTAACATACTGCACCATATATACTAACATACAGCACCATATACACTTACATACCGCACCATATACACTAACATACTGCACCATATATACTAACATACTGCACCATATATACTAACATACAGCACCATATACACTTACATACCGCACCATATACACTAACATACTGCACTATATATACTAACATACTGCACCATATATACTAACATACAGCGCCATATACACTAACATACCGCACCATATACACTAACATACTGCATCATATACTCTAACATACCGCATCATATACACTAAAATACAGCACCATATATACTAACATACTGCACAACATATATTAACATACAGCACTATATACACTAACCTACAGAAATAAAATATTGCTCTCTACAGCCTGAGTGTGCAGCACAAATGAAGGAATACACACAGACACACTCAAAGTGCTTTAGCTTTGTCACCTCTGTATTAATTACTTCCTAGAAATTTAATTATGTCACCATTTAATTAAACTCTGCCTACCAATCCCAAATCACTATTAGCCAATTTAGAAGAAATGAAGTTCAGTTTTTCATTTCCTCTGCAGCTATTCTGTCCTTCTTACACCATCCCCCAATGCACGCACACAAACATATTTCATACAGTTTTTATTATTGCACGGGAGCCCATTTTCAAGGGCTGTGTTTTTCCCCTAATAATTCCTATTAGTTTAATTGCAGCCGTGCAGCTATTAGGCCTACTTGTGATTTCTATCATTAGTCACCGCCCCCAAACACACGACCTGCATGGACGAGCACATACCTACACAAACAAAACACTCAAATCTACACATATAGCTCTGCACTGTTCGTCCAGCATTTCACAGAACAGGACACAGACCCTGAACAGACAAACGCAGCTCTGTTTGTCTTGTTTTTAAATGTTCATGCATTTTTTATTGTGATGTTTAGGCCAGAAATGAATGTTATACAGTTTAAATCCTCTAAAGGTCAGCCAAGATGTGTCTAGTGTCCAAAGTTTGCTTATTGAGTTTTGTACTGGAGCTATGAGGCTAATAAGGTTATAGCCACTAGGTTAGCATCATGCCAACCACATGCCTAAATGATTACTCACTTTAAACCATGTTTAAATTTAGATGAGTAAGATTAAGATAAACATTCTTAGATAATAGATAGATAGATAGATAGATAGATAGATAGATAGATAGATAGACTAAAATAAAACCATGCTTAATTAAGTCGTAATTTTGGTCCATTTCTATTGGTTCACACAATGCCCTGTTGAAAAAAAACTGCACAGACCAGCAAGCATTTCATGCTGGTTTAAGCTAGTCTAGATCTTGTCTGGTTCTGGTTTAGCTGGTAAAAACCAACATCAAAACACAACATATGCTGTTTTTTTTATTAGTAATCAGCACCATTGCTGCTGACCAGCGTCCAAAACACAACATATTGTCACTGTCGGGACAAAATCTCCATTTTTGTTTTGTTTTTCTTTTTTTGGAAAAGTTACCTGCAATAAATCATTTCTTCCATAACTTCCATTAAAAACTAAGGAAGCTTTTTTCTTCTCCTGTAAAGTTATATATATATATATATATATATATATATATATATATGTATTCTGACAGCAGCTATATACATATATATATATATATATACACACACACACGTTGGAGGAAAAAGCTATTCAATACATAAACAATTAAACATATTTCCAATGGAATCCTGAACTGTGCCCGCAGTTTAGTCCTATTTTATAGATCACAATGACCTTTTTTCCCACTGTACAAATGACCTGAACCTCTGGTACAGGTCCAGAAGACTGGACCTGCTTTATTATTTCCATGCTTTTTCCATTGACCATCCGTGCAGTACTAACAGAAACTAATGGAACTCAAGGGTTTTCTCCTTGCAGCCAAAGCCAACAACAATCTAGCAAATTCTTTCCTTATTCAGGTGAGGAAAGATATTAAGCTCTACTACATCACCAATATGTGTGCCTGAATGTAAACTAGTATGTTGTGGTATGTTGATGTGGTAGAATTATTACTTGTAGAGTTCACTAGAAAGTGACATAAGCTAACAAAGAAGCTAATGCAATTAGCGTTTATACTCCTACAAGAAAAAACAGCACATGTTGTGTTTTAGATGTTGGTATGCTGGTCAACCAGGATGACCATGCTGGGTTACCAGCTAAACCAACAACAGACCAGCACCAGAGCAGCATAAACCAGCATAAACCAGCTTAGACCATGCTGGACTGTTTTTTAAGCAGAGTGGACTCCAAAGTATGAGTGCCTTTGCTCATATTTTCACACAGAGAAAAATGTAAACATTGTTTGATTCTACTGAGCTCTGCTAAAGCCTGAGTAGACTGATCAATCAATGTGATCAGTAATCTGTTCAAATTACATGTTTTCCTGACATTGGAAATGAAAAACAAATTTTGTCTCATTTTATTTCAATTTTTTCCCCCCAATATGTTAAATTCAGTAAACAAACAGTAATTGTGCATTAAAGTGTGTTTAAAAACTCCAGCAGCACTGCTGTGTCTGATCCACTCGCACCAGCACAACACACACCAACACACCACCACCACGTCAGTGTTACTGCAGTGCTGAGAATGATCCACCACCCAAATAGTACCTGCTCTGTGAGGGTCCATGGGGGTCCTGACCACTGAAGAATAGGGTAAAAGGGGGCTAACAAAGTATCAGAGAAACAGATGGACTACAGTCTGTAACTGTAGAACTACAAAGTGTTCCTATATAGTAAGTGGAGCTGATAAAATGGACAATGAGCGTAGAAACAAGGAGGTGGTCATAATATATATATATATATATATATATATATATATATATATATATATATATATATATTCTAATATATATTCTAACTGCAGGTCTAAATCATTACATGTTTGCCTCACAACATGTGGAGTTGTTCAGTATCTCTAACAGACTTGATTATGTGGTTTCTGACTCTGTATGACTCAACAGGCAAAATTCAGGCTTCACAATGGCTGCTACTGTTTTTAGCAATGCAACATCTTTTTTTTCATGTTTATAGATATAACAGCATGTCAGACTGTGTCAGAAACCACATAGTCAAGTCTATTTAATATTACATGAAAGGACACTCAGACCAAAATAAAAAATTTAACCAAGGCTACAGCGCCACAGTAGTCTAGAGAATTAGACTTTCCGATTTAAAGGATTTAAGGAAAACCCCCTTCTGATGACATATCTTGATCTTTTGAAAAACTACAACTCCCTTGAAGCCAAGGTGTTTGAAACACTAGCTGGCTAATGCAGAATGAAGCTAACATTATGGCTAGGAAGGCAAACATGACATCTTTATTAGCCACTTAGTGGTACCTAAATGGATTTCTTTATCACTGTGGGGAGGGGAGAGACTCCCAATGGATGCATGTATTTGCATAAAGCATGCTGGTACTATATTGAGAGAACGTTAAAAAAACGGACACTAAATCGGGGACTCTCTCAAAGCAATGCGGCTGAGGAATGCGATGCCGCACCACAGAATACGACATAATATGACAACGTAAAAAAAATCTAGTTTTAGGATGGAGTGCACTTCTAACAACTTGGAATGGCTTAAAGCAACAGTGTGATGATTTAGCCGTGCAGTTAGCATGATGCTAATTGAGCCTATGTTTCCAAGTTCTGTGTTCCTAAGGCCTTATGTTCCCAGGGTTCTACGTTCCCAGGGCCCTATGTTCCCTAATGTTTTATGTTTCCAGGGTTCTATGTTCCCAGATTTCTATATTCCCAGGGTTCTATATACCCAGTGTCCTATATTCCCAGTCTTATGATCCCAGAGCCCTACATTTTCCAGGGTTCTATATACCCAGTGCCCTATATTCCCTATATTCCCAGTCTTATGTTCCCAGACTCCTATATTCCCTATATTCCCAAGGCTCTATATTCCTAGTGCCCTATATTCCCTACATTCCCAGAGTTCTATATTCCCAGAGCCCTATATTCCCTACATTCTCAGGGTTCTATATATCCAAGGCCCTATGTTCAGCTCTTTATACGATGCATTATATCTCAAAATTATACAGTAAGGGAATCTATGAAAGGGTTCCCAAACTCATGGAAACATTAAAGGAGTGGATTTTTAAATAGAAACGCACTTATTGTTATGTTTCTGTGCTGCACTATTGCTTTACTGGTTGTGTTGCCCTTAGCTTGCTAACTAGCAAGCTAGCAGAATAATGTAACAAACCTGAGATGGTATAAGAGGAAATATTCCACATGGGAATATAGGGCTGTTTCCAAAATTACAGAGAGGGAACACAGGGACGTTTCCTCTGGTAAGGTGTAGGCTTACATTCTGTGTTAGCTTCATTAGCCTCGTAGCTCCAGCACAAAACTGAAGAAGCAAACTTGGCTGTTTCTAGACTCACTGTCCATTTTATCAGCTCCACTTACTATATAGGTGCACTTTGTAGTTCTACAGTTACAGACTGTAGTCCATCTGCTTCTCTGCATACTTTGTTAGCCCCCTTTTACCCTATTCTTCAGTGGTCAGGACCCCCATGGACCCTCACAGAGCAGGTACTATTTGGGAGGTGGATCATTCTCAGCACTGCAGTAACACTGATGTGGTGGTGGTGTGTTAGTGTGTGTTGTGCTGGTCTGAGTGGATCAGACACAGCAGTGCTGCTGGAGTTTTTAAACACTGTGTCCACTCACTGTCCACTCTATTAGACACTCCTACCTTGTCAGTCCACCTTGTAGATGTAAAGTCAGAGACGATAGCTCATCTGCTGCTGCACAGTTTGTGTTGGTCATCCTCTAGTCCTTCATCAGTGGTCACAGGACGCTGCCCACAGGACGCTGTTGGCTGGATATTTTTGGTTGGTGGACTATTCTCAGTCCAGCAGTGACACTGAGGTGTTTAAAAACTCCAGCAGCACTGCTGTGTCTGATTCACTCGCACCAGCACAACACACACTAACACACCACCACCACGTCAGTGTTACTGCAGTGCTGAGAATGATCCACCACCCAAACAGTACCTGCTCTGTGAGGGTCCATGGGGGTCCTGACCACTGAAGAACAGGGTAAAAGGGGGCTAACAAAGTATGCAGAGAAACAGATGGACTACAGTCTGTAACTGTAGAACTACAAAGTGCACCTATATAGTAAGTGGAGCTGATAAAATGGACAATGAGCATAGAAACAAGGACATAATGTTATGCCTGATCGGTGTATATGGCCAGGGTCCACCGGCGGGCCCCAGGTTTTATTACACACTCCAATAATCTAAGAATAGCTCGGCTGGTTTGCACTGAAGTCCCTGTAGCTACTGAATAATAGCCTTAATATATAATAAGACTGGGATTTTATGGGGCTAATCAATACATGTGAATGTGTGTGATCCGTTTGTGACTTTAAATAAGGACAAAAACTTCATTTAACAGCATCAGTAGCCTCCCGTTTGCACATGTGTAGCGTAGAGCGTACAGGGAAAAGGCGCTAGTCTGCGTAGGCCATTTAAAACACCTCATAATCTGAGTGGAACAGTACGCCCCTCTCTGTAAACTGGATTAGCCTTTCTTAAGCGCAGCAACCCGATCGGCAAGAGACTGTGGGCGATGGGAGCGAGAGATGTGGCGCTGGAGATGTGGCGCATCGACAAAGCAGGAGTTTGCAGAGCGCTCGGCCTGCTGGGCTCATCAAGGAGCCGTCGCCTCGCCTCGAAACGCCGTCCCTCTCGACCAGCCTGTGGAACGGCGTGTCTGTTTTTTGGACGTTCTCTTCTTTTTCCTCTCTCCATCGCTCCCCACCCTCACTTTCTCGCTCACTTTCTCTCTCTCTCTCTCTCTCTCTCTCTCTCTCTTTATGATATTCAGTGCGTGGGTTGAGGCAGCTAGCTCTCTCTCAGAATAGCACTGCAGCAGTTCATACTTGTGGAGAGAGGGAGAAAAGAGAATGACAGAGAGGACGAATAGACCCCTCTGAGGCCGCTTTTCTTCTCGTTTTTCTTTCCTGCTTCACACCTCTAAGAAAAAAGCTCTTTTGTCCACGTGCCTCTGCAGAGACGAAACCATATTACTCTCGCGCCTTTCTGGACTAGCACGTCTATGGCACTGCTAATATAATGTAATATATAGCATAATAATGTGGCATGTTTTTTTTTCTGTCCCCAAATACCCCCCACCGCCGACCCCCCCTCCCAGATGACATCTACCCTGACACTTCAGCAGTGACACTGGGTTCACACAGCCAGTGCAAATCACAGGGAAATTACACACAGCTCTCTTGGCATCGCCGCGCAGTCCGTGGCGCAAATGGCCAGGATGTTCCGTCACTCGCTATTACGAAGTGTTTCCAGAGGAATTTAGTTCACCTCTCCCTCGGAATCGTTAAATAAAGATTCTGTAAAGATAAGGAAGTTTTTTTTTTGACTGGAAAAGCCGTCAGGCTGATCAGATTAGAGGAACAGATGAGGCAAATCGGCTGTAAGGCTTCTACAGTTTGCAAGGCTTTGAGTGAAGCTTGATTGACGTGGACGTGTTTGTAGCTGTGCATGTGGTGGGAGTCGAGGGCAGTGGCGCAAATTATGTAGGACAGCATGAGTCTGAGAGAGAGAGAGAGAGGAAAGGAGTGAGACAGAGAGAGAGAGACGGATACAGCGGGGAAAGAGAGAGAGAGAGAGAGAGATGGTGGAGAAAGAGTGTGAGATGTTCAGCTACAACAGTAAAACTGTATTATACCGCATGCAGTCGTACCAATAATCCTGAACTGATAGATAGATAGATAGATAGATAGATAGATAGATAGATTTCCTCTTGGGGATAAATAAAACACATCCATTCATCTACACACTCATCCGTTATCTATCCATCCTTCTGTCCACCCTTTGGTCCATCCATCTGTTGATCTTGTCCATTTATCTGTCCATCCATCCATCTAACCATCTGTCAATCCATCTATATATCCATGAGTCCATCCATCAATCAAATCTATCCATCTATCCATCTACTATCCATCCATCCACCAATCTGCCCATTCAACTATCTATCCATCAGTCCATCAAATTATCAATATACCTATCTACATATCCGTCCATTTATCTCTATATCCTTATATCCATCCATTTATTCATCCATCCATCCATCTGTCCATCCATGTATGGATCCTTCCATCTACCATCTATCCATCTATCTGTCATCCTTCCATCTATCTAGCTATCATTTGTCCATCTATCTACCGGTCTGTCTGTTTATCTATCAATTAATCTGGACAATCATCATTATATCCATCTATCTATATATATCCTGCCACCCATCCATTTATTCATCCATCCATCTATCTGTCATCCATCCATCTATCTGTCATCTATCCATCTATCTAGCTATCATTCATCCATCTATCCATCAATCCGTCGAATCATCAATATACCCATCTATATATCCATCCATTTATCTCTATATCTTTCCATCCATCCATTTATTCATCCATCCATCTGTCCATCCATCCATCCACCAATCTGCCCATTTATTTATCTATCTATCAATCCATCGAATCGTCAATATAAACATATGTATATATCCATCCATTTTATCTCTACATCCGTGCATCCATCCATTTATTCGTCCATCTGTCCATCTATCTATCCATATATAGATCCATCCATCCATTCGTCATCCATCCATCTATCTAGCTATCATTTGTCCATCTATCCACCAATCTGTCCATTCATTAATATATCCATTTATCTATATATCCATCCGTCTATCTATATTTCCTTCCATCCATATATATCAGCGGCATAAAACACTATTTTAATTAATGTCGACACATTTTCAGTGTGTACACATCTATCTATCTATCTATCTATCTATCTATCTATCTATCTATCTATCTATCTGTGGAAATGACAGATGCGGAACAGACAGTATCTGTACAGCAGATTCTGATCTTTCACTGCAGTCATGTGCAACCGGTGGCGCGTTTGTGCTCCTGTGTATCAGTGTGAAGGAGTCTGGTCAGGACTCAGAGTGGACGTGTAGGGCTGGGGGGAGGGTGCATGGGGTAAGGGGGGGGGCAGTAGGGCTGAATGACTGTCTGCGTTGGCGTGAATGTGTGTGTTTTGCATGTTTGGATAAAGTGGAGCATCAGGACTACGAGCAATCAGCTTTCAGCAGCTTACAATCTGACTGCGTTCTCTTACATACATACATATATATATATATATGTATATATGTACATATGTATATCAACAGGTTTCTAAAGCATGCATTTTGACTATGCTTTGAAAAACTATAATCAGTATATATATATATATATATATATAATATATTATATATGTGTAAAGAAAGCTATGGTTATACGAGCAGGATCCAGAGCTCCGCAGCTTTTCTCCATCCTGGCAGACAGCAGACAGTTGCTATAGTAATAGCGAGGAGGAATAAAAATAAGGGGCCAGTGTTGCGCGAGAGCGATGCAGAGCGCCCAAGTTGGAGACTTACCTGAGCGCGCGAGTCTGCTGAAGCTCACGACTCTTCTCAGCTCAGAGGCACGACATTCAGACATTTGCACGAGCCAAACAACCCGGGCAATCATCTAACACTGTTATTTTTTGGAGGGGGGGTGAAGGAGCCTGAAGTTGGAATTTTTCCGTTCCACCTTAAATGGTGCAGCGGCTACATTCAGCTGTGGCGCCTGAATGTAGCCGCTGCACCATTTAAGGTGGAACGGAAAAATTCCAACTTCAGCCTCGGCGAGAGAATAAAGGCTGCTTACCTGCTTTCCACACGGCTGTCTTCTGAGCCCCGGTGGTCTCCATGGCTGAGTGGTGGGGGGGGATTACATCACACCTACATAGGGTCCTCAACCAAGACTTGTTTATGTCTTTGTTACGACGCGTTGTGAAGGTATTCCAGGTGAACGCGGGGCTCCGGGTTTTAGTTCCTTGCTTTGCTTTAACTGGCCAAAATATCGGAAACCCCGGTCTGTTAGTTTTCTTTCTTTCTTTCTTTTCTTTATTTCTTCCTTTTTTTTACAAATGCGGTATAAAATGTTAGTCCTTCTTCTCCTCGTCGTTGCTAGACTGCAGACTGCTCTAAAGAGCGCTCAGGCACATCCCTCCCTCCCTCCTTCCCTCCCTCCCTCACTGCTTCCTCTAGAGCACGAAACACCGGCGGAATGAGGCGGCGGTGCTTTCACGGAGGTCCGCTTCTCCCGCTCAGCACTGCGTCTCTGGCTGCTGCGGAGCGCCGCTTCTTCCCAGCTGGACCATCTTCAGCTCTCCAAAGCATGCACGAGCTCGCGCGCTCTCTTTTTCCGCGATCATGGCTGGCTTGAAAGGAGGAAAGGGGGGGGTTGTTCAAGGGGGGCTTTGTTGGGGGTGGGGGGGCTTTGGGCAAGCAAGCTATAGGAGAGGATGGAATCGGTTGCCACGGTAACGGTGTCATTTTTTTTGTTTTTGTTTATTTATTTATTTATTTATTTATTTAGCTGGTGGTGATGAATAACCAGTGCAGCATCAGAAGAGAAACATTTTTTCCCCTCGTGCATTTATTTATAATAAATAATAAACATTAACACATGATTTGTGGCTAATTTTTATGGTTATAATAATAATAATAATAATAATAATAACAATAATAATAATAATGATAATAAAGTGCGTAACAAAAGCTATAACCACAACCTGCACCCCAGTGCACGAGCTCAGCCCAATCAAACAGGTTGCACGCGCTTCCTGCACTCTTAAAAAAGACGGTTCTTCAAGGGTTACATTGTGTAGAACCATGAACACTCGAAGAACCCTTTGCATGCTTAAATGGTTCTTTGCGTAGTGAAATGGTTCTTCAGATTGACGGAGAATGTGTTGTACGTGGTTCTATGTAGAACCTTTTTGAAAATGGTTCTAGATAACAATAGCATAACAATAGCAGAACCCCTTTTGGTGCTATACAGAACCATTGACTTTAAAAGAAAAGAACCATCGTTTTTAAGAGAGCAGTTTGGGCTGGTTTATATCCATATAATACACCTGAAGGGGAATTTGTCCAAAATTTTCCAAAATTCCTTATTTTATTTCAAATTGGCGAAAAGGTAAAGTCCTTCAGAGTGGTTTTTGGTAATGCTAAAATTAAAAATATACCTTTCTGGGGGGACTACCTTCCCTTACAATACACCATATGTATCCCTCCACCAGGAATGGATTTCAAGCCAAAGTCTTCTTGAAATGATTGTAAAACATCGTCTCAGGCATCAGGCAGTGAATTCATAACCACTGAATGTAAACTTGAGGGAGCTCTTAGAGGTGGACGTCTGGTTCCTATCACTGCCACTGTGAACAGCTCCCCACATAGCAAGAGGATATGGCCACTGCTGGACTACTGATGGCAAAGCTGGAGGCCCACTGGCTTTTTGCTCAGTGTCAGCACTCATGTTCCACTCACAGTCCAATTTACCTATTTTCTTTCTTTTATTATCCTTTGTAAATTAGTTTAGTAAGTAATTTTAACAGTAACATCATGAATAAAGTCAGTTATACAGCTGTAACCAACCTAGCTCAGTGTCAGCAACAGCATTTTCAACAAAATCATTGTATATCCGGCCTAGTCATTCAGTTTTTCTCCTAATTGTTTGCAATTTTCCAAAATAAAAGTCTGTGCGCACTTAAAATCTGTTTGAAGAGATTAAAAACTAGTTAGGCCTTGTGTGCAGCACAGTAATCTGATTGGTCCGAAGATGGACCAACAGTCAGCAGGGTGCCAACCTTATCAAGCCAGTAAACTGATATTTCGCTGCTGTCAGAACAAAACCTTTAGCTCCATTTTTGTTGCTTTTCAGTTTTTGACACAGTTTGAAACTACCCATTGTCCCTTACACTGTGTGTGAATTTCATGATAACAGAAATGACCCAAAATTACTTGGAAAAAAGTCTGGTTCTATTGACTTACATTAAAAGTAGAGTATGTTTTTACCTTCTCCTGTAAAGTTCTTATTTTGGAGATATGAGGTTTTGTTCCGACGACAGCGATATGGTGTTTTGGTTTCTCTAGAGCATTTCACATCAGTGAATTTGTTTACATACTAAAGACTGAACTTGAAGAAATTTTAAAGAATTTTTGGCAATTTGGTGTAATTCCCCCAATGTCCGTCAAACAGGCTGACAGTTTTAGGTTTAGTACAGCAATCAGCTGCTGCTCTTTCTGCTAGGCTCCACAGGAGAAGCTAAAGGTTGTTGTGGTGTTAGCCTGTTGCTAAATGAACAGGGAGCCCCTAAAACACAACAAAACAATTAAAATGCATGTTAAAGATAGTTGGTTTAAATGAAAGTTGTCCTGTTTGGGTTTGTAAATCGATCTGTTCCCTTCAGTCTTTTGTTTTCCTGTTAGATTAGCTTATAACGCCTGCTCTGCCACAAGCTAAGCTAAATGAAAACAAGAGGAAATGTTTACTTGCCTGCTGCTAAAAGGTGACAGGTTTCTATGCAGGTTTCTTAAATGAACCTCCAACAAACCTGGACGGATGGACAGTCTTGAATGATCACTTCAGCATCGCAGAGAGCAACATGTGCTAGCATGGAAAGATTAGCAGGCTGTGTTCTGGCTCGTTAGCCAGCAAACTCAAACATGTAAGATATTTATACATTAAAAGTGGCAGAAAATCAAATTGACCCAATTTTCCTCTTACCCTATATGTAGTCAGTAGATAGATATATGTTTTGAGTCCAAGTTTTACTTGTTTAGTTTAGCTCTGGAGCTACGAGGCTAACATTGCTAACAAACTCTAGAACTCAATAGTCACCCAAATAGTTTCTGTTAAAATACATCACCAAAACAAACCCCATCCAGCTCTTCATTAAGGTGGTGCAGACTTGTCAATGTGGTTTAGGACACAGTATGACTTACTGTGAGCTATAAACATGAACATATCTCCACAGCCAATTTCAACAACACCAGGATTGGTATTCACAAAGCAGGACTGATCCTGGATCAGATTCTTCAGTATTTGTGACAGTTGTGGTCATGAATACTGATTCTGGGTCAGCTCTCCAACGCATGAGGAGGTTTATGAATACAGACCCTGTTGTCTATGTTGTTTATATCACAATACCTACATTTAGAGCCAATTATTCATTCAGCCTAATGAGAAACTGTAGAACAGACTCAGTTTATATCACAATACCTACATTTAGAGTCGGTTATTCATTCAGCCTAATGAGAAACTGTAGAACAGACTCAGTTTATATCACAATACCTACATTTAGAGTCGGTTATTCATTCAGCCTAATGAGAAACTGTAGAACAGACTCAGTTTATATCACAATATCTACATTTAGAGTCGGTTATTCATTGAACCTAATGAGAAACTGTAGAACAGACTCAGTTTATATCACAATACCTACATTTAGAGTCGGTTATTCATTCAACCTAATGAGAAACTGTAGAACAGACTCAGTTTATATCACAATACCTACATTTAGAGTCAGTTATTCATTCAGCCCAATGAGAAACCGTTGAACTGGTGTCTTTTAGCTAACAATATTAGCAATTAGCGTTCTTCTCCAAGCATGTTGAGCTCCAATCATGTTGTGTTAGCTGCCGTGTGAAAAGACGTGGTGGCCCTTCACATTCTTCCATATCCTTCTCCCAGCTTCCCAGCAGCTCAAAATAGCATGTATTTCATGCTGGTCTAAGCTGGTTCATACTGGTTTATGCTAGTCTTATGCTGGTTTAGCTGGTCACCCACCATGATCATACTGGTTGTCCAGCTGAAAAACTAGCATAAGTACTGGTCTGGAAACTGGTTTAGCATAAGTACTGGTCTGGCACTGGTTCAGCTGGTCACCCAGCATAAAAATGGTTGACGAGCATACAGCATTAAAGCACAGCATATGCTAGTTTTGCTTGTGACCAGTCATGCTGGTATACGCTGGTTTTTATAGCAGAGTTGGTAGCATTGTGTGATAGAGGATGATCTAACTAGCAGGTTGAACTGGACACAACTGAATTGGGTGAGAACTTGGGTGAAAATACCGTAAGTACATAAATAAATACCTAAATTTGGAGTGTTACGCATTTCAAATGATGTTTAATCTTGTATGGCCACGAAAGGTCACACTGTTAGGATAGATTGGGTGTAATTTTTTAGCATGCTGGCAAATTCTATATTGTTTACACCCTAGCTAGCTTCATTTAGCATTTCTTAACGTAAAATAAAATAACTTGGGGATTTCATCATCTACGGCACATAATACCATTAAAAGACTCTGAATCTGGAGAAATCTCTGTATGCAGGGAACAAGGCCAAAAACCAAGATTGGCTGGCCATGATCTTCAGGCCCTCAGGCAGCACTGTATTAAAAACAGACACGATTCTGTAGAGGATATCACTGCATGGGCTCAGAAACACTTCTGAAAAACACTGTCTGTGAACACAGTTCATTGTTGCATCCACAAATGCAAGATAAAACTCTAAAATGCAAAAAAGAAACCATAAATAAACAGGATACAGAAACGCTGCCACCTTCTCTGGGCCCGAGCTCGTTTAAGTGGAAAAGTGTCCTGTGGTCCGACTAATCAAAATTTGAAATTCCTTTTGGAAATCATGGACACTATGATCATGGACAATTTGGGGTAAAGAGGAGAGGGACCATCCAGCTTGTTATCAGTGCACAGTTCAAAAGCCAGCACTTGAAATGGTATTTGGGTGCATTAGTGCAAATGCCATGGGTGACTGGCACATCTATGAAGGCACCATTAATGCTAAATGATATATACTGGTTTTGGAGCAACATATGCTGCCATCCAGATGACATCTTTTTCAGGGAAGGCCTTGTTTATGTCAGTAAGACAATGCCAAACCACATTCTGCATGTACTACAACAGCATTGCTCCGGTGCTAAACTGGCCTGCCTGCAGTCCAGACCTGTCACCACTGAAAACATTTGGAGCATTATGAAATGAAAAATACAACAAAGCAAACTCCTAACTGTCCACCAGCTGAAATTTTATATCAAGAAAAAATGGGAAAATATTTCACTTTTAATACTACAGCAGTGTCTCCTCAGTTCCCAAATGCTTACAGAGTCTCGATCAAAGTAGAGGTGATGCAGCACAGTGGTAAACCTGCCCCCGTCCCAACTTTTTTGGAAAATATTGCTGGCATCAAATTCAAAATGAGCCTAAATTTTTCAAAACACAATAAAACATCTCAGTTTTGTTTGATATGTTGTCCTTGTACTATTTACAATTTAATATAGAGTTCATATGATTTGCATATCACTGCATTCTGTATTTAGTCACATTTTCTACAGTGTCTCAACTTTTTTGGAAATGGGGTTGTAACTTTTACCAGCAGCCTAGCAACAGTAGCCACGAAAGAATGCATATGTGACCAGAGCTTGGATAGATCCATCAATCTAAATCAGTGGTATGGTTTCCATCAAAATCCTTCGATTTCTGAATGTGTTGAAGCCCACCCCTCCCCCCGGTCTCAGCCAGTACTGTCTCAGACAGTAATTAGGCAGTGAGCACTCTGCTATTCCTATACAGGTGGGTGGGCCGCTGTTAGGCCGCTGCGGCAGCCCCACAGAGAGAAACTGTTCAGCCGTTATAACCGCCTCAAATTACAGCCTGCGTGCGTCCTCGGCAAATCTGCATGCCGCAAGAAAACCACAGAGATTACACGTTCAGCAGCGAGAGAAAAGTCCCTCAATGAAATGAACCAATAAAACATTCAACATGTGACACTGTTTTTTTACATCTGACTCGAGCTCCGGCACGAGCTAGCATGAATAGCTTCAATTAGCCTATTCAAAAGTGGTGCTTTCACCAAAAGTCAAATTTACCCCATTTTCACCGTAAGCGTAGCCAATCAGCCAAAACGTGTTTGGTCTCTGAGGTTTCTTAGTTTTAGTGCTGGAGGTACGAGGCTAATGTCACTAACAGGTGATAGAAGCTAATACTCCACCAATTAGCATGGTGCTAACTGCATGCCTACATCCTCACACACTTGCCTTGTTGAGTTGTTTCTACCGCTTTCAGCTATGCTGATGAACCTATAGCTAACTGTGTGCCATACAGAGTCAGAAAATTTGGGTCTATTTGGGTGATTCCATGACTGGGTTGCCATTTAGCTCATTTTTAATCTTTTTTCAACATTGAAACTACAACCCCAATTCCAAAAAAGTCGGGACACTGTGTAAATTGTAAATAAATGTAAATAAAAACAGAATGCAATGATTTGCAAATCTCACAGACCCATGTTTTATTCACAATAGAACACAGAACACATATCAGATGTTGGAAGTGAGACATTTTACTATTTCAGGAAAAACATTAACTCATTTGATGGCAGCAACGCATCTTAAAAAAGTTGGGACAGGGGCAACAAAAGGCTGGAAAAGTAAGTGGTACTACAGCTGAAGGAGTTATGTGCAACATGACTGAGTATAAAAAGAGCATTTTAGACAGGCAGAGTCTCTCAGAAGCTAAGATGAGCAGAGATTCACCAACCTGTGAAAAAAATTATGGATCTAAAAATTATTAAACAATTTCAGAAAAATGTTCCTCAATGTAAAATTGCAAAGACTTTGGATATCCCACCATTTACAGTACATAATATCATCAAACGATTCAGAGAATCTGGAGAAATCCCTGAACACAAGGGACAAGGCAGATGGTCAGTATTGGATGCTTGTGATCTTTGGGCCCTCAGGCGGCTCTGCATTAAAAACAGGCATGATTCTGTATTGGAAATCACTGCATGGTCTCAGGAACACTTCCAGAAATCACTGTCTGTGAACACTAGGGGTGGGGAAAAACTTGATTCTTAGATGCATCGCGATGCGGACGTGAACGATTCTGAATCGATTCACAAATGTCAAAAATCGATTTTCTAAATATTTCATTTATAATGTAATGTTGACGGAACGCAAAAGGCGGAATTTGGAAGTGGGTAAGTACAGCGCCCGGACAGTCTGTAGTGTCACATAACAAAAACACCACTGGATGAGTGAGAAATCTGACCGGCTCCCTCTGCATTAAAGCCGGGTTAGGTCAGGAGTCACAACACAAATGATAAGAAGAGACATTTTGTCCTTTCAACAAAAATCAAACCACCTTGGGAGCCTCAACATTTAATGTCCAGTATGTGTCAGTATGTGATAATGTCCTAGTATAGACTAAACAATATAAACGAGAGCGCAGATTTACTCTGCTCTGCTTTAAGCTTCGCCTACAACCACTTTCCTCCCGTCTCCGCCAGAAAACTTTTCCTCAGAAGTAGATCAGTTAAATGTCTCTCAGCGTTCGGCTGTTTTACGAGGCTGAAGTCTCTTCTTATTCTCCAGCTTCTTGTTCGATTTTACCCGTTCCACCTTAAATTCTAAATGAGGCGCCAAATGTAAATGCAGCACCGTTTAAGGTGGAACGGGAGAATTCGAAAGAGAAGCGACCTCAGCTTCGCCACTTTTTAGTGTTTGACAGTCTCTCGTTGCAGATTTAACGTACTAGGAAACTAACTGCGCTGCTTATAAATGCGAATAACGCATCACTGCTATGTGACCTGCAGTCTGCACGCCGGTTCTCAGTCCTTGAGAAACAGGGCTTTCGCGCTATGCTGCACACGACCCGTCTCAAAGATACTTTACTGACACATCGATCCCCCCCATCTCTACAACGAGACCAAAACCGAAGTTATAAAATCACTAAAGAAAACGGGTAGAATAGCTGTAACATGTGCTGCGTGGACATCCATCACCACTGGATCTTATTTCACCGTAACTGCGCATTTTATCACAGATGAGTAGCAGCAGCTTCTCGTGCTCCAAACAAGAGCAGTGAATAAGAGCCTTCTAGTTCACTTGCCACATCACTTCCATTTGTTTTATTAAAAAAGATACTGGAAGTAAATTCATTAAGGATCATTACAAATACTTTGCTTTAAAAGTACCAAGTCACTTTAAATAACAACGCTTAGTCACTTTAAAATGTATATTGTCTCTACATTCTGTGTATATTCTGTGTATATTCTGTGTATATTTAATATATTTCAGTTGGTTTTTCTTGTATTTTTATTTTTACTTATTTACTTTCTGTACAGTGATTAGCTGAGCCTCACCACAAGCATTTCAATGCATAAATGTCCTGACATGTTGTGCAAATGACAAATAAACTTGAAACTTGAACTCGAAACTTGAGCTCACACAGTGAGAAAATATAAATGCTATATAGAAAAAAAGGTGCATCGATAATCGTTTTATAATCGCATCGCAGCCCTCTGAATCGTAATCGTAATCGAATCGAATCGTGATGTGCCTAGAGATTCCCACCCCTAGTGAACACAGTTCGCGGTGAATCCACAAACGCAAGTTAAAGCTGGATCATGCAAAGAAGAAACCATACATAAATAGCATCCCAACTTTTCTGAGATGCGTTGCTGCCATCAAGCTCTAAATGAGTTAATGTTTTTCATGAAATGGTAAAATGTCTCACTTTCAACATCCGATATGTGTTCTGTGTTCTATTGTGAATAAAATATGGGTCTATAATTTGCGATTTGTGAATCATCACATTCTGTTTTTATTTACATTTATTTACGATTTACACAGCGTCCCAACTTTTTTGGAATTGGGGTTGTAAGAAAACAAGCATTTAAACCATTAAAAAACCATGCTAACCCATGTCAGGAACAATACCTCATGGAGGACTCATGACAAAAGGTGTTTCAAGCATTAGACGTTAAATGGATTCGCACATTTAACATCTAATAAAAAAAAAAAAAAAGACTTATGAAGTATTCTATGATTATATTTGAAGGCAAAGTGTATCATGGGCTGGGTAAAATGCTGTTTTCTAAATGCTGATAGGTTTTATTAATGTTTTACGTCATTTATCTGAAACATGCACATAAGATAATGTGAAGAACACTTTAAAATGTCTACTGTATCTACAGTACATACATATTTTAAATGTAATATCAGTGGAACTATTCATTTGGGATTACTTAACTCAGGCAAACAGTGCCCTCTTTAATGTTAACATTGTCTTTTAAATTTGTACGTATGTGGCTGGATCTGTAGCCTGCACGCTAGGCTAATGCTAGCTGATCTGGCTACAAATCCAAACACCACAGAACAGGTTTAAGTCCACATTTATGTTGGCAGCTGCTCAACTTCACTCCCTCAGATTTGAATCTTTATCATTTAAACTTTGCAGTAGTTCTTTAGCCAGAATCTAATTTGTTCTGTGGTGAGCAGAGCTGTTCTCAAGCTAGCTAAGCTAATGCTAACCAGCTCCTCTCTCATAGTTTGCAGCACTGCTTAACATTTAGCAGCTGTTAGACAGATGGTTTAACATTTACTGAATGATGGCTTGAAAATCATGCAGTGTTCACTCACTTCATGACCATGTGAGCAAACTACTCTTAGATTTTTTCAATTTCGCAGGATGAGACGGCAAAAAAGTGTTATGATTTTACATCGTTTATGACGCCGTGATTCCCAGAGAAAACTTATTTTTCAGATTTATTACTATTTTCCATCATCAACATTCCATATAAACTCAGAAGACTCACGTAGGTTCACTGGTGGTTTTGGACACTAAATAAAATGTCTATATTTGTGTTGTGGTCAGGGCGACCCCTGGTTCCTATCAACACCACTGTAAATGAAATCCAACTGGCTCTGAGTGACTTTGTCTACATCTCAATGATTGAATTATGTAGAGATTTTGGGAAATGGAAGGAATTCCCCTTTATGTCAGCCCTAATGACCCCTTACTGTCATCATCAGTTATCACTGTAGTATTACAAACTAGAGTAAATTTGATTTTAGCAGCTAAAAAATGCCATCTTGGTGGCTTGGCGACCCAATTTGTCACTTTTCAGAGACGTTTTCTTCATTTTTCTTATTTCCAGGTGGTTTATGTGATAGTATAACTAGTCTTTACATTTCCAGGACATGTAGGAACACTGGCTCTTTTATTATGGGCAACATAAGTGTTACATAAGCTACAGAGCAGCCTTCAAAACCTTCCACCACATCAGAACTGTTCACAGTGGTGGTGATAGGAACCAGACGTCCACCTCTAAAAGCTCCCTCACAGAAAGTTACTACATGAAATGGTTGTGAATTCACTGCCTGATGTCTAAGACAGTTGAGTTTTGAGAAGATTTTGGCCTTAAAATCTATTCATAGTGGAGGGATACACACTATGCAGGGCGCTGTGAGGCAAAATAGTTCCCAAAGAAAACATATTATTTCAGATTTTTCACTATTTTCCCATCATCAACATTCCATATAAACTCAGAAGACTCGTGTAGGTTCTGGATAGTAAATAAAATATCTATATTAGTGTTGTAGTCATGGCGACCCCTGGTTCCTATCACCACCACTGTAAAGACATCTATACCATTTCACAGCTTACCGCACTGAATAACTTGCAGAAAATTCCCCTTTCAAGAAATTCCATACACACAGTGTCATCCACAATATATTTGAGGACTAAAAAATCGTTTCATATTTGCTAATATACTTTATTACTAATTTTAATTTAAATAACTTACATGGACACAAAAATGCCCCGCAGTCCACCCAGAACCTCACAAACTGGCGAAAGGTTACCCGTATTCATCGTCTTAACCGGAGTTCAGAACTGTTACAGAGGGTTTCCTTGGGAGATGTAGGCCCCACATTGGGAATGACAGGCGTTTGCTGGACATCCACTGAACCGGACAAGCTCTAACAGCAACCAGTGTCGACAAGAGTCGCAAAGATAAGACTTCACACTTCCATGAGGCCTGTCGAGGGCTGGAGTGCAGATCTAATATACAAAACTGGGTGTAAAAAGATGGCCTTCAGAACTGGAACATTAAAACTGAAAGATTTAAAAAAAGGGAAAAAACAAGGTGGTCAGTGATGGTGACAAGACAAATAGGGGTCTGGGGATGAAGGACTGCCCTGCCTTTAATTAAAAAATCAACCTGTATGGTCTTGGTCTGCTCCTGCTGGTTCAGTGCCAAAGCTAGAAGCTAAGTGGGGATATTTTTAAAAAAAGAAAACTGTAAATGCTGGAAAAAAACGAACAATAATATAAAAACTTGAGATCACAAAAGAGAACGAAGATGGAAGAAGCCACGAACAGACACTTACAGTTATATTCAGACCACATTTTAACCCCTTCTGAAGTAATCAACACATGAGCTTTCAGAGCACCTGGAACGTTTTCCACTTCATATATTACCAATTCACGCTGTCTGGCAGAGCATTTTCCTGCACTCGCTGATCAAAACATCTAATCCTGCCAAGGTCATTCAGCTTATGAGCCTTTATGGACTATAGCGAGCAGAGAACCCATGGACCATGTCAGAAGGCTTCATTATTTACTGTCGACATGTCTGTCAAACACCTGAACTAGATATTTTTAATACAATTCCTTCAAATTAAAACTTCAATTGAAATAATACACGGGGGCCGTGAAGAAAAATGGCCCAAGAAATAAAAAGTACAAATAAAGTCCCCATAGAACAAGCAGTCATTGATGTGGAAGCAATAAAAGCTATTTGCCTGCTAACTGGTGCCCCCTTGTGGAGAATCTTCAGCCTGCTAAAGGTGACTGAGTGCATTATAGGCCAAATCCACCATCTAAAGCACAGATTCCATGAAAGAACTAGTTCTGAGAATATTACAGTAGATTTATTTGTGCTATTTATTTGGACAATAAATTCATTACATTGTGTGTATTGCTGACGATATCTTTTTTAACAGGACAGCAAAAATTGGATGCTATTTTATGCAGCCTGTTCCATTTTGCTAACTTCTGACCAACGCGGTCGCCTCTGATGTTGGCATGGCGAGCAGCTGTGTCCTAATAACTGGAACGTTTTGTCAATTGTCAGAAGAATTTGACTATTTGTTCCTCATGGATGGTGTTTGCATCTCCAAAAGTAGCTCTAGTGTAGTTACGAATTAAATCCGAAAGCTCTTATAGAATGTTCAGTTGCTGAATGAGGGGCAGAAACTATACCTGCTCCTTTTTGGTGTGTATAGCATTGATGCAGAAAAAATTGCGTATGAATATTTCACACTTTCATGTAATTTATTTATGTTGCGTTCAGTGCGTAATGGCCTTAATACTAAAAGTGACTGCCATATTTCCAAAGTGTGTGTGTATATATATATATATATACACACACATACACACAGTACATTATCATGCATTTTTCCTATAAAGTTACCACTTGAAGCTTGCATATATATATATATATATAGTATACTAAACAAAAATATAAATGCACATCACACATCACATAATGAGGATTCATGGTGTTACATTTATATTTTTGTTCAGTACATTTCCAGCACTCAGGTTTTACAGCGTGCAAAAGTCCTGGCACCCCTGAGCACAATGTGTTTTGTTGATTTACATATTGCAAATAAGTCAATATACCCTCTACAGAGAACAACAGATAACTGCTTTTAAAAAATCCATTTAGCATTGACTGATATTTCAAACAGATGTCTGATTTATAATTTAATGAACTCTGGAAGATCAGAATGTTCAGATTACCATAGTAAAATTCCTGAATTTTACTCATTTATTGCAATTATAACACTTGTTATATTTCTCCATTATTCTAACCCAAGTAATGAAAAATATCAGTGATTTGCATTCTCATATGGTGCACCCTCACCAAATATGGCAATTTTAGTGCCCAATTTCCATTTATCTGCTAAATTTAAAACAGAAAATGTAGCACTTTCACACAGGCCATATTTTATGATTATCTGCAGTATGTTAAATATAGAAAACAGACCATAATTGTGCATTAAAGTGTGTAGAAAAGGTTGCAGGTACTTTTTTTCACTTACAAAAATCAAGAAAACATGTAATTTGGCAGCCCATACACACAAATCAAAAGGCTGAAGAAACTATAAACACTGAAAAAACTACAAAATGCTTTTTTTTTTTTGTTTTAGCTACATTCCAACATGAAATACATTTCTGAGCATTAATTGCGAGTGTTGGCTGACTATGAATACGCGGAGTGAATACTTTAGAGCATTCTCTTCATAACCCACCACGGACTGTTTGATTTATCAGATTTATTCATTGAAAAACGTTACAGATTTAAAACTCGACAGGTGTTTAACTGACATGGCGACAAATAAATAAAAAGGAATTCAACCAAATCAGCTGAAACTTTCAAACCAGCTGGGTGAAGCCAAAGACCGAAATACTGACATGAGTGTAAAGGCTACTTATGACATATGGGGGAAAAGAAAGAAGGAAAAAAATAAATAATAAAAAAAATACAATGAAGTCACACTTGATCTTCCAAAAATGAACCCATTTTTCTCCTTGAGAGAAATACATTGCGAGTTGTCATGATGGAAGTTAGAATCCTGAGAGTAGCACTTTGAAAGAGACCCAAGAGGCAAACGGGATTAATGTAGTATAATAATCATAAAAATGATCAAAATAAGAGACAGAGATTCTTTAATGGGACAGAAAAACATAAAAAGGAGTAAAAATATGGTCTATTCAATTCAATATTTATATTGACAAAAAAAGAAAACAAACAAACAAACAAACAAAAAGAGGACAGACTGATCATTATAGCCGCCTCAAAGCTCGTTTCTTATCAGTTTTCTTTTTCGCAGCTGCGGTGCTGTTGCTACTGTTTGTGCCGCTGGTAGTGCTACTGTTTGACCCGCCGGCTCCACCCGCTGTCACGGCCCCGGCTGCTCGTTTACTCGGGTCTCCTGCATGTTTTTTCGGCTGGGGTCCGTCCCCGGCCTCCTGCAGGGCCCCCGAGGAGCCCCCCATGGCGTGGATCTCCGTCAGGAGGTGGGCTCGAGACGCATATTCTGCATAGTCCTCCAGCAGTAACCTCCCCGCCTCTTCATTCAGAGCTGATTCAGGGTTCGGATGGATCAGTAGGCACTTAATGGTCTGAGAAAGAAGTGAAAGAGGGAGAAAAAAAGAATAAAGAAAACAGAAACAAAGCATGAGAGCAAGAAGCAGATTGAAAGAAAAACAGACAAAAACAAAAAAAAAGAAAGGGGAGGAATGGGAGAAAGAAAAAAGCAATACAGCAAAGGAAAGAAAGAACAAAAAAAACAGAAATAAGGAATGAACAAAAAAGAGAAAGAAAGATAAGTAGAAAGAATGACAACAAGACAGAAAAAAAGAAATAAAGAGGGCAAGAGAGAGAGGACAGAGTGTGCAGAAGATAAAAAAGAATGTACAAAAGAAAAGACAGCAAGACAGAAAGACAAAGACAGAAAGAAAGAAAGAAAGACAAAGAAGGCTGCAATATGCAAATGAGCTTCTAACCAATCACAATGTTTTTACCTCCTGGCCAATCACAGCTCCAGAGGAGGGACGTATTTTTACAGAAACAATCTGGGCTATTTGGGTGACTATTGAGTTCTAGTGTTAGCAAAGCTACTCCACTTCACTTCTAATCTACAGAAGCAAAATTTCCAAGTATGTCTCAGCTGATCAGCTGCATCCAGGATAAGTAGAGAACTGTGTATCGTTACTTTAAGTGCCCGAATCATCCATCGCTACTGTCACTAATCATTATGAATCATTATTACAAGCTGTCCTTTTGAACAAACCTGCCTCTGAAGCCTTGGGTTCACTACATGGCTTTTAAAGACTGAACAGATTATAACAGACTGGGCATCTCACACTGGTTTTTGCAGGTTTTTTTGGGCGACTGAAATATTGGGGATCCACCCAAAACGAATAGGGATCACACACTACTCAACTTTTAAGCTGCTGCTGAACCGAACGGAGCTCACTGAACTTGCATAAACTGTCGCATTCTCCAGTTACTGGGAGACGCAAATAAACAAACATGAGCTGCTGCTGATGAAACAACAGGTAAATGTGTTTAACACATTGATGAATCACGTGCATCATCAGCACAAACTAACGAGCAGAACGAGCTTCACTGTGAAGATAATTAACTCTGATCAGCTCTCAGCTTCATTATTAGAGCGAGACGAAGGAGAAAAAAGTGAGATGAGCTGCTTTTCCACCATTTACAGGCTTTAACTTCTGTTCTGCGCTGCTGCCATGGTAACACGGAATAATGGTGCATGTGCAGTGGGAAAAAAAGCACGAATTCCGATCTGAGCGTCACATTAAGGTCGCATGGCCACAAATCGGATACGTATCCGATCTAGGACCACATATGAAAGTGGCTCAGGTCGGATTTGAAAAGATCAGATTTGCGTGTCCACACAGCTCTGAATACATCAGATCTGAGTCACATTAGCCTGGTAATGTGAACGTGGCCTTAAACTCAGCTCACTGAAAAGCTTTGCTCCAAACGTGAGAGACTTTTTGCCATTTTTCTTTGTTTACTTGCCGTATTTTCTTCTTTCGCGTTCTCAGTTTTCATTGGCTGTTGGAGGAGTCATTGATCAGTTTACACTAGATTACGCTCACAAATCACAGATGTCTGATAAACTTCGACTGGTCTGAAACGCGATCAGGAGGCCAAAAATCTGAGTCTGCGCCCCTCAGACACGACTCAACTCTCTCCAACTCCGACTGACCCAAAAATCTGCAGACTAGAGCCAACCAGCACAGACCCGGCCAAAGTGAGAAACGGGGCTAAAATCAGGGTAAAGGTCATGTAGTGTAACCCCGGCTTAAACTGAGGAAGTGTTCACGGTGATGGAGACACCAGAATGAAAGAGCAAAATGTAGCAACAGCTAAATATATTCTTCAGCATTTGGTCATTACAAAAGCCTAATAAAACAGGCCTAATTCTTGTGATTGGTTAGAATCTGTAATGGTCTAATTCAGACCATTACAGATCTGCTGGTCAGGATGCCTTTGGTCATCAGACCTTCAGCTGCTCTCAGAATGCTGTTATACATATCTCAAACAATTTCAGTGGCTCACTGGACCATTTGGCAAAGAACTGAGTACGCAATCTGGATCAGGCCATGTTGGATAAATAAAAACATTGTCTGACTTTCCATTAACAGAGCAAATTATGAGAATAACACATTGAGATCAAGTAATTCAGGACTAAAGACAAACTTGAACTTTACGTGCTCGACTTAACAAAAGCACAACAAAGGCGAGCGACTGTGCTACTTACCAGCAATACATGCCTGAGGCCCAGCTCTGCCTTCCAGTCTCTCTTCAGAACATTGACACAGATTTCACCCTTGTGCCCGACGTTTGGATGGAAAATCTTGGTCAGGAAATAGCCTCTGGGTGGTACAGCAGGAAAATCCTTACCCAAGACCAAGCGCATCCTGAACACTCCTCCGGCGTACGGGGTCCCTTCTATTAAGAACACAGCAAAGAAAATAGGCACAAATGACTAACTTTAAGATTCGCACCATGTACTGTGCTCAGATCTCAAATCTACCCTCTTATTAGTGATGTTTTAGGATTACGATCACTCTCAGAAATAAAGGTATGAAACACACTGGGGTGGGACCCTCAAGGGTACATCTCAGTACCTTTAGTCAGGGAACATAACTGAACCATAATCCATTGAAATGATATGTTCTAAGCTGTACTGACTCCACACACCCCGTCTCGCCTCCAGGCTTTTATTTTACTGTTCTGTTTTAAAACATTCGGTTATGAAAAGGTACAAATACGAACTTTTCACCTTGAAAAACGTATTTAAGATTCACAACCGGACCTTAAATCCACTGTTGTACCTTTGAGGGAACATTTACACTGTTTGTACCTTGATGAATGAAAAAGGTACCTGCACAGAACCTTCATTTCTAACAGTGTAGATTACTAAATTAAAAAAAAAACAAAAAAACTCAAATTTACATTTTAAATGAATAGGCTTAGTAATTACTTTGCAATATGAATGACAAACAGGGTATAAAATGGTCCTCATAAAGCTTCATCCAGCAGGCTGAAGCTTGTCCACAAGGGGGAGCTGTTAGCACTCAAATTGCTATTGCAAGAATCAAATAGAACTGTCAATCATTAAATTTTTGCTGACAATTAACTAGCATACAAATAACTGATTAACGTCTTTCCTTTTCCATGTTTGCAACTATTAAAATAAAATTGGCTACATTAAGGTTTTGTTTTCATAAGCCCCATTATGTCTTTTTAATGCACTCAATTCACATTGTTTGTTGCAGAATAATATAACTCTGAAATCTAACAACTGTGCAAAATGATTGCAGTCAGCTTACATAATTGCGATCATCTCAAACAACTGCGATTATGTAATAACTCTGATAAGTCTATTACTGAAAGGGAGGAAACCCACACCAGCAGGATCTCACAAATGCAGGTAGGTTTGTAGTTGCAAATTGCATGTATATAAAGTACAGCTATATGCTCGCTGTTACAAATTGCATGTATATAAAATAAAACATTCTGTTAAAACGCAACATATTCAAATGGTATATATTATGTCTGTTACAAGCTTCAAATGTCCAAGTGGTATTAAACCATGTGTGGGCAGTAAACACCTAGTTATTTACCAGTTAGACATTTTACTGTTTGTTTAAAAAAAAATAAACACAGATTACTTAAGTAATAATCAAAAATAGCCCCTAGATTACACAGTCGTATAATTGGTAGTGACCACCCTACGCCAATCTCCTGATACTCCTGAAATTATGTTGAATAGCTAAAAACAGTATTCACAGCCATGTTTACAGATAACAGTAAGTTATATAGTGTCAGAAACCACATAAGCAAATCTGCCATCATTTAATAATAATGTTAGCTTGATTATGGTGGGATAACAGTTTCTGTTACCTGTTAGCTACATTAGCCTCGCAGCGCCACAGTCTCTTTTTACTACATTTGGGGTAAAAATTGGGGGTAATTACGTAAATTCAACTTTTGGCTTTTAGCTTTAACAATACAGCAATACTGGAGAATTACTACCTGGACCCTCGATAGCAGTGTGAAGCTCTGTGATGTCCTCCTCGCTGGGGTAGATTTTGATCCCTTCAGGCGGGTCTGCTGCCAGTGCAGAGACTTCTTTATAAACTAGTCTCAAAACTTGAGGGGGCAAGTTCTCCACATTTGAGTTCTGCGCAAAGGGGAAAAAAGAAAACGGAAAATAAGCTGTTTTGTGAGAGAACAGAGACAACCAACCATCTCACATCCAACGAACTGTAAACATACTATGCAAGACGCAAAACTCACGCTGTCCAACTTAGAAATCTGAAAATCAGTCTAAATCTGTTGGTTATTTAAGTTCAGGCTCAAAAGTTATTTTCATATATGATTCCCCAACCAAACAATATCGTGGTCATCCAGGGCCAGTTAAGATCATAAACTAGGAGGACTTGGACCACTCTCAGCTCCATATGAGTCTCTGTGGTTGTTTTAATAAATCAAGAAATTCATACAACAAAATAAACTTGCGGTTAAAGGGTCCATATCATGGAAAACTGAATTTCCCTTGCTTTTTTCAAATAAACACTGTCAAAGTTTCAAAACATATATACCTATTCAGCCTACAGCACTTTAGCTTTGCCCACTAACCCTGATATTCTAAGCTTTTTGACTGAGGCACAATTGAAGACAGCCAATCAGAAGAGAGCTCATTTACATACAAGGGATAAAGAGAGGTTGTAAAATGGTTGAATGCATGACAGTTTTAGGTATATAAAGTAGGCCTAAAGTGAAAAAATAAAGTAGATGTGCCCTTTAAAGCTGCACTGTGTAACTACTGGGGATTTGGAGACCTCTCTGGTGGAAATGTGTAACTGCACGCAATTTGTTCTTGCACAAATTGCATGCAGTTACACATTTCCACCAGAGAGGTCTCCAAATCCCCAGTAGTTAGTAGTTTTGTCTGTGTGTGACGTTAATACGTAAAGACGTACGACGTGGTGAGAAAAACACCCGACCTGACGCCTCTGACTTTTAAATTATTAATTTTAGGCTTTACTGGGCGACTCGCAGTGCATGCTCACCATATTTTAGCCTGATTTTATTCTCCTCACTCAGTAATAATACTCCTTTTGGTTTTACCAGGTCACGTTATTGATTCACCAATGTGTTTTGAGATACTGGAGAGTGCTTTGATACCCCAGGCACCACAGTATAACTTCAGCACCATTTAAGGTGGAATGGGAAATTGGGATAAGAAGCTAACGTCAGCTTTCTTCCTTCTATAATATCCCATTCCACCTTAAATGGCACAGCACTTACATTCTGGTGCCTCGGGCTCCACAACGCAACTGCTGCACCATTTAAGGTGGAACTGGAAAACTGGTTTAAGAAGCTAATGTCAGCTGTGTACAAACAAAGAGCTCTTTTGGCCTCTTAATTTCCCATTCCACCTTAAAAGGTGCAGCACTTACATGCTGGTGCCTCAGTCAACACAATGTAACTGCTGCATCATTTAAGGTGGAACTGGAAAACTGGTTTAAGAAGCTAATGTCAGCTGTGTACAAACAAAGAGCTCTTTTGGCCTCTTAATTTCCCATTCCACCTTAAAAGGTGCAGCACTTACATGCTGGTGCCTCAGTCAACACAATGTAACTGCTGCATCATTTAAGGTGGAACTGGAAAATTGGTACAAGCAGTCAACTTAAGTTTTCTTCATCTTCTAATTATCCATTCCACCTTAAATGGTGCATCAATTACATTCTGGTGCATCGGGCGCCACAATGTAACTTCTGCACCATTTAAGGCAGAATTGGCAAATTAGTAAAGGAAGCTAACGTCAGCTTTCTTCTTGCTAAACTTTCCCGTTCCACCTTAAACGGTGCAGCAACTACATTTTGAGGCCGGCCCCCCACAGTACAACTTCGGCACCATTTAAGGTGGAACAGGAAGTATAAGAAGCTATAATAATCCTTTTGGTTTTACCAGGTCACATTATTGATTCACCAATGTGTTTTGAAATACTAGAGAGAGCTTTACAGATACAATATGCAGCAATATGATGAATGTCGCTGTTGTCGGAAGAAAACCTCATATCTCCATTTTTAACGTTTTTCAGTTTTTGACATAATTTGAAAATGCCTGTTGCCCTTTATATTGTATGTAAATTTGATGATGAATGGACTAAAACAAACGGCCCAAAATGACTTGGAAAAAAGTCTGGTTCCATTGACTTACATTCAAAGTAAAGGATGTTTTTTCCTTCTCCTGTAAAGTTACCATTTTCGAGATATGGGGTTTTCTTCCGACAACAGCAATAAAGACAAAACACTAGTGTTGTGAACAGCCCTGCCAAACATTTCTGCATCTCTCTAACCTCAAGGTGCTTTTGTTTGATGTGCTTTGGCAAAAATGCCACAGGATCGATGTTATACGCAGCGGATCAATACAACATGTCAACAATGAACAGAAATCTTCCAGTGAGATCCAGCTCAGAGGCAAGAAAAGCCCAAGTGTGGCAGTATGCAGGAAAAAAGTTGCGGCTTTTGAAGGGAGAAAGCGGTATTTAAGGTGTTCGGCTGAGAGTGAGATTGATTGGAGATTAGAGACCGGCTGCATGTGATGAGAAGAAAATTGGTGGCAGGTGCACAAGTGGGCGCAGCGATGAAAACGAGCGTGTTTCTGAAGGTTGTTTGAATTATTGCTGTATGGCTTCATGAACAGAACACCAAGTATGTCATTTATAGTGCTGGGCGATATCACCTCAAATCAATATCACGATTAATTGAATATTTTATCTCAAACAATTATTTTGTTTGTTTTTTGCCCTCATAGTTTACTGACATGGTTTGTGCTGTAAATATGCTCTGCATATCTTAATGTAAATCGTCTCAACAGCCAGATTGGAATTCACCTTTATGTCAATCCAGCTCGACATTCGTCATCATTTCGCGCTGCTGAGACTCAAACATTTGGGTGATATTTCTGTGCAAAAATTAGAAGAGACTGATCCAAAACCCTCCGTGTTTGAAGACATTTCTAAAGAAATGTCCGAACGCGGCCGCAGGAGAACGAGGCTGCAGCATCAAAGAACAGTCAAAAGTCTGAAAGCGAAGTTTAAAGAATCCGAGGACGCAAACCAAAGAAGTGACCATGGCCTTTTTACGGCTCCAACACATTCTGGCTGATGAGCCCAGCTGTCAGTCAGTGAAGCTTCATGATGGCTCCTGTGATGCTGGTGAAGATGAAGCTGATCCTCCGGGAGCGACTGGCATTCGTTGGCAGTCGTGATTGTTTACCTCTGGATGAGCCGTGAAGCAGCGTGAAGCTCTGTTCTTTAGTGCATGCAGCTCAGTTTAGGAGCTGATCTGTTCAGACTGATGTCGAATACAGATCACATTTAAGAGATAATCTGAACAGACAAACGGAAAAATACGAATTGGTGAGGAAATCAGATTTGGGCCACTTTTACCTGCTCTGTGAACGTAGCCTTAGCTTCCATGTGGCAGAGTGGATGTGGCGGAGTCACGTGATACACGCGCAGTAATAAGTTTTTAAGGGGACAGTACATGAACACACAGAGTGGAGAAATGATTAACAATTTAAAAAAAAAATCGAAATAACCAAAACGGGCAAGATTACGTCAGTTAGAGGTTCTGAATGTCGATTTGGTATTGATTACTTTTCAATTAATCGCCCAGCCCTAGTTAAAAGAATTACATGGATTCTGTGATCATTTCTGAATTCCACCTTTCCAATATTCTTCATTATACCACAGTTAGTTCTGGCCACGCGAGCTGATTGGTTGAGAAGCATTCTAACTGTGCTGTTATTTCGCCATAACATCACATTTTTTTCACAAACACTATCACTCCGCTGAGACTTTGACAGCTGTAAGAGACGCTCAAGACATTTGAACGTTTTTACTTCTTACTTTGCCGCAAACAGAAAATGGACACTTTTAAGATCACATTTGACCGACAGCCGATTTGGTCAGACTCTGAAGATGAGACGACACTAAATTCCCAAACTGTCATCACCACTGAGCAGCTTTTCAGTCGGCAGCTGTGACAGAAGAACAGCTGAACAACCTGGAATCAGCCAGAAATGAACCCAACACCATTCGCCAAACTAAATGGGCTGTAAGATGCTTTACAGACCGGCTGGAACAAAACAACATTAATACTGATCTGGAAAAAACTGACAAAACTGAGCTGAACTTGATATTGCGGCAGTTCTATGGCTCAGTCTGTACCTCAGAAGGCGAGGCTTACAGCAAACTGAGCAGCGAGTGGGCGGAGCTCGTTACTCTGACGTAGCAACAAGCTGCTTGTTAAGGAACTATAATTTGGTGAAGGAACTGCGAACATTAAAACATTAAACGCCGCGTTCACGACCCAGTTTATTAATTTATTACTTTATTTATTTAACTGTTGTATAAAAGCAATAGAACACTCGAGGAGTGTGTTATCGCCAATAACATCACGGCCGTGATGATCTACGGTGACCAAATCACAGCCGTGTTGTTATTCCGCGATAACACACTCCCTCTCATCTTCTACAGCTTTAATATGCATTTCAGAGAACAACAAAATCTGCCACTAGAGGGCGATCTAAACCCACAGATTATCATTTATTCAATCTGTTATCGTTATTATGCTATTCAACATAATTTGCTGCTGTTTGCAAAGACACAATGATTTTTTTATTCAGTATATAGCACTAAATCCAGTTAAATGAGGCCAATTTTACTCTCTTTAAAATGAAACAAGTACCAACGATATCCACAATGTTCAAATATATATATATATATATATATATATATATATATATATATATATATATATATATATACACACACACACACACACACACACACACATATATATATATTGCTATATAGCCCTAATAACTTTTTTGTACCTAAAACGTGTCTTTGATGCAACAAAGTCAATGAACGATTGTAGCAAATAGGGATGCAGAACTATTACTGGAACCTTATCAGTATTGGCAGATAAAAACAATTAAAATTATTAAATTTGATTGACATTTACTGCATTGTGAGCAGGATGTTTAGGCTACACTGGGAACGGTACTAAAATATTTGCTTTTTATTAATTTAACTGCATTTGTAACCCATTATAAATATGTGTAACATTTCTCTGAATGCTCTATAATCTCAGATCAGATTTATTTCACTCCACTAAACGACCCATTTAGCGGCAGCTGATTTAATACTGATGTTAAGGCTTTTGAACACCTTCTGAACGCCACTTTCAGTGTTTTTTACTGCAGAAATCCCTGTGTTACGTGCACAAGACTTCTAAAATGATCAGTATTGGGAAAACTGTATTACTTGATATCGGATCAAACAGGAAATCGGTGTTAAGCCTGCTTGCTGAAACTTTGAACAGAAGGCGAAGAAGTTGGCTTCTTCTTCAAATTTCACGTTCCACCTTAAATGGTGCAGCACTTACATTCTGGTGCCTCGGGCTCCACAATGTAACTGCTGCACCATTTAAGGTGGAACTGGTAAATTAGTAAAGCAAGCTAATGTCAGTTTTCTTCTTGCTACAATTTCCTGTTCCACCTTAAATGGTGCGACAACTACATCTTGATGCCCGGGCCCCCACAGTCCAACTTGTGCTCCATTTAAGGTGGAACAGGAAATTGGTATGAGAAGCTAACGTCTTCTTTCTTCCTTCTATAATATCCCGTTCCACCTTAAATGATGCAGCAACTATATTCTGATACCCTGGGCTCCACAGCACAACTTCTGCACCATTAAAGGTGGAACGATAAATTGGTATAAGAAGCTAACGTCAGTTTCTTCTTCCTATAATTTCCCACGCCACCTTAAATGGTATGGTAACTATATTCTGGTGCCCGGGCCCCCAGAGTACAACCTCTGCACCATTTAAGGTGGAACGGGAAATTGGTATAAGAAGCTAACGTCAGCTATCTTCTTCCTATAGTTTCCCGTTCCACCTTAAATAGTACAGCAACTATATTCTGGTGCCCGGGCCCCCAGAGTACAACTTCTGCAACATTTAAAGTGGAACGGGAAATTGGTATAAGAAGCTAACGTCTTCATTCTTCCTTCCATAACATTCCATTCCACCTTAAATGGCACAGCACTTACATTCTGGTGCCTCGGGCCCCACAATGTAACTTCTGCACCATTTAAGGCGGAATTGGCAAATTAGTAAAGGAAGCTAACGCGAGCTTTTTTCATCCTATAATCTCCCGTTCCACCTTCAGTGGTGCGGCAACTACAGTCTGGTGCCCGGGGCCCCACAGTACAACTTCTGCACCATTTAAGGTGGAACGGGAAATTGGCATAAGAACCTAACGTCAACTTTTTTCATCCTATAATTTCCCGTTCCACCTTAAATGGTATGGTAACTATATTCTAGTGCCCGGGGCCCAACAATGTACCTTCTGCACCGTTTAAGGTGGAACAGGACATTGGCATAAGACGCTAACGTCAGCTTTCTCGATCCTATAATTTCCCGTTCCACCTTAAATAGAGCGGCAACTATATTCAGACGCCCCAGGCCCCACAGTGCACTTTAACTTCATCATTTAAGGTGGAACGAGAAAACTGGTTTAAGAAGCTAACGCCTGCTTTCTTCTTCCCGTTCCACCTTAAACGATGCGGCGACTATATTCTGATGCCCCGGGTCCCACAACATAACTTCTCCACAATTTAAGGTGGAGCGGAAAATCAGAAGTCGTCAGCCACAAAGCTAAAGTTGGCTTCAAGTTAATACCAATATTCAACTCCACCTTAAGCGGTTCAGCAGTTACACTGTGGAGCCCAAGACAGGAGACGGTAACTGCTGCACCATTTAAGGTGGAACGGAGATTTGGTATTTCAACTTCAGCTCTGTACAAACGAAGAGCTCTGGCTAGCAACTCGGTCCACAGCCATGTTTAATTAACGACAGCAGGAATAATTCGGGTGGATTTACTCACCATTTCGACCGTGATGAGAGAGTTAAAAGACGAAACCGGTCCGAACTGCAGCCTCTCTGAGAGCCGGGCAGACAAAATTGATGTGAGCACTTCACTGGGCAGGCTAGCTAACGTTAGCTTTAGGAGGAATGGACCGATATGGAGGCTGGCCGTGTCACTCTGGGACATCAGCTGGATCGAGCATAACTTCGAAAATAAAACCAGACGAGAATTTGAGCGTAAATTAATCCCGAAAAGCCCTTTTTTTCGGTTCCAACGCGACCAAACTCTCCGTTAGCTGAACTGGAGCCTGACGTCAGCCTGAGATTAGCAAGCTGGCTAATGCTAACCTCGCTAATATCTCGACTCCGCTGAACGAGCTCGTCCCCAAATTCAGCTAAATTTGTTGTGTGGCTAAAAATAAAATAAATCCTCTCGTCTCTGTTTACTGTTATCGTATATACCGTTAGCTGGCTCTAACGACTGATCTGCCCCGGATTCAGCAAAGCTAGCAGGGTTTTTTTGACACAGGAACATAAATACGGGAACGTAGAGAAACGAGAGAGAGCCCGACCAACCAATCAGCTTTCGATGTAAGTAGTGCATATTCAAGCAGCCGCATTAGCCTAACCAATCACAGTGTACGCCTGCGGTGACGCCACTGCGTTCGGGGCTCACGCAGGTCAGCTGAAGCGGAGAATGTGAAAAATGCCATGCAGCGATTGGCCAGTTTGAAAAACTCAGCTCCGCCCACAGAGCGCAGGGGCAAGACACAACATGCAAATTAAGATTTCTTTCAAGGCAAAAAGGTAAAGTAAAAGTGAACTCAGCACTGGGAGACCCTGTATCTACACAACTGCTATAATATTATAACTACGGTATCAATATCATAGCATTAAAGCCACCTCCTTGTTTCTACATTCAGTGTCCATTTTATCAGCTCCATTGACCACATAGGTGCACTTTGTAGTTCTGTGCATACTTTGTCACCCTGTTCTTCAATGGTCAGGACCCCCACAGAGTAGGTATTATTTGGGTGGTGGGTCATTCTCCGCAGTTTTTAAACACTCACTGTCCACTCTATTAGACACTCCTACCATTTTATCAGCTCCACTGGTTATACAGTTTCACTCTGTAGTTCTACAGTTACAGACTGTAGTCCATCTGTTTCTCTGCATACTTTGTTAGCCTGTTCTTCAGTGGTCAGGACCCCCATGGACCTTCACAGAGCAAGTAATATTTGGGTGGTGGATCATTCTCAGCACTGCAGTAACACTGACGTGGTGGTGGTGGTGTGTTAGTGTGTGTTGCGCTGGTGCGAGTGGATCAGACACAGCAGTGCTGCTGGAGTTTTTAAACACTGTATCCACTGGTGGTGATAGGAACTAGAAGTCCACCTCTAAAAGCTCCCTCACAGAAAGTTATTACATCAAATGGTTATAAATACGCTGCTTGATGCCTGAGACATTATTTTATGATAGTTTTGAGAAGGTTTTGGGCCTGACACATATCCTTTAAAACACATTCATGGTGGAGGGGTACATGCAGGGTGTTGTGAGGTAAAATAGTTCCCAAAGAAAATTTGTTTTTTCAGATTTATGACCATTTTCCCATCATCAACATTCCATATAAACTCAGAAGACTCGTGTAGGTTCACTGGTGGTTTTGGATAGTAAATAAAATGGCTATATTTGTGTTGTAGTCATGGCGACCCCTGGTTCTTACTCTGAATGACTTTATATCTTAATGATTTACTTATTGCAGAATTTTGAAAATAAGTGTAATTCAATCCCAGTAGTTTTTATTGTTATATAGAGCTTTTTAAAGTGTTTATTTAGTAATGTATAACTTGTTTATTGTTTGTTTGTTTTTCTTTTTAGATGGAGTGAGTTGTTTAGGAAACTATATTAGGTCACAGGCTGTAGCAGTATTTTCCATCCTCTAGAGGGCGCTCCAATACAACATGTACTCAAATCAGCTGTGACTGGTGGGGATTTTTTTAATTGTTTAGTCTTCTAAACTGTCTTGTCTTATAACGCTCACTCATACTAAAACATCAGCCCATATTACTCTTATTCTTCAACAGCTGCACTGGCATCCTACAGTACTCCATCCTCCACACTCAGCAACCCATAATCCTTTACAAGTAAATTTAAAAACTCTCTCTCTCTCTCTCTCTCTCTCTATATATATAAGTCAATATAATAGGATTGTGTACTATTTTGATTTCATCCTATTCATATATTAACATTTTGTATTGATTTTTTGTGCATTACTGTTTAAATTATTTTGAATATAACCAAGAAGACTTTTAAAAGTATTGGCATTGATTTACTAACCTTCCACTACTAGTAGCAGTACTACTGTCACTACTACTGTTACTACTACTAATAATAATATTCATTATAACAATAACAACAACAACAATAATAAATAATCTCAAAATATCACAACATCTCAAAACGACCAAAATATTAGAAAAATAAAAAATACATTTTAAATGAAAAAAGTAAAATGTTTGAAATATATAACAGAAGAAAAAAGGTGACCCAAACACTAGACATAGATAACCTGAACAAATGTTGTTTTAATCTGAATTTTTAAAAATACTTTTTAATTAACGTGTTTGTTTCACCAGCTGGAATGAAGAGCAGCACGTATCGCCCATCCTTACTACGTGCCCGTCCAGATGTACTGATCTCCAGCTCATCTCCACCGAAACGCTGTTGTCAGCGGTACTATAGAGATCTGCGCTGTGCGCTGATTGGTACTTCACAAAGAACGATTTCTTAGTTTACGAGACAACTTTAACCCAAAGTCGGGCTTGTCCAATAATAATAAAGCCAATGGACATTTCTACTGTGCAAATCTTAGTTCATGTTCAAGTTATGCGGGGTATTTTATAAGTTCTGCTTTATGAAACTGGATCTTCAGGGGCGTCAACAACAACAACAACAGTAGTAGTGCTACTTCCGGTTCACTGTTTCGCTAGACGCTAACAGAGAGCATCCTTTCTACAAGAGCGCAAAGCTGGCGTTTTAGACCTAGATGACACATTTTGATGAGTTCGGAAAAGAGGATAGTACTAGACCTTGTTTACAGCCCATCCCGGTACCGATTAAATGCTGTTTTGACTCGTTTTTAAGGATTCAGCGTTGAAGGTAACGTGAGTTAGCCAGCAAGCTAGCTAGAAGCTAACTAACTAGGGGCGTGTTGGTTCACTTGATATGCTATTGTTGCTGATTGTGCGATTTATACATCATGCATGCGAAAAATTGCATGCATTGGAAGATCGAGTCTGAGAATGTTAACCGGCCTGAAGTGTTTTCATACAACGTTGGCTTCTTATTTGCCAAATTCTTTTTGGAATTATCCGTTCCACCTTAAATATTGCAGGCACCAGAATGTAACTGCTGCGCTGTTTAAGGTGGAACGGAGAAGTCCAATAAGAAAGCAACTGCAGCCTCATATAACTTGCTCACTTTTAAAGGGGAATTCCACCAATTTTTCAAAATGTCTACATAATTCAGTGTGAGGTGTAATCAGAGAGATTCAGAGTGGTTTGGTGTGAAATGGTTCAGATGTCTTTACAGTGGTGGTGATAGGAACCAGGGGTCACCATGACTACAACACAAATATAGATATTTTATTTACTATCCAGAACCACCAGTGAACCTACACGAGTCTTCTTATGGGTTTAATGATGGTAAAACAGTGGAAAACCTGATTTTTTTTTCTTTTCGGACTGTTTTGCCTCACAACGCCCTGCATGTTTCCCTCCACCATGAATAGATTAAAATACATAGATTACAAGATGTTTTAGGCCAAAACTTTATCACAAAACTGTCGCAAACCAGTGTCTCAGACATCAGGCAGTGAATTCATAACCATTTCATGTAGTAACTTTCTGTGAGGGAGCTTTTAGAGGTGGACGTCTGGTTCCTATCACCACCACTGTGAACAATTCTGAGTCTAAGTTTCTTTAGAAGCGTGTTACATCAAACCACTCTGAACAACTCTGTTTACATCCTAATCATCTAATTATGCAGAACTTTTGAAACATCAGCAGAGTCACATTGTACATTCTGTAAATCCTCCATAGGCAGCCAGCTGCCTGCGTGGGAGGGAGTATGAGTGAAGTGGAGGTGTTTCATGAGAAGCAGAGGTTGGAGCTGTGTGCCATCCACGCCTTAAACAACGTCCTCCAGGAAAGAGTGTTCACTAAAGAAACAGCGGATGATATCTGCAAGCGGTGAGAACAGCAGCCTCTTCTGAGCTGCTTACAGAACTGACATACAATACAACAATACAGAAATCTCAGCACGGCAGTGACACTGACGTGGTGGTGGTGGTGGTGGTGTGTTAGTGTGTGTTGCACTGGTGCGAGTGGATCAGATAGCAGTGCTGCTGGAGTTTTAAACACCTCAGTGTCACTGCTGGACTGAGAATAGTCCACCAACCAAAAATATCCAGCCAACAGTGTCCTGTGGGCAGCGTCCTGTGACCACTGATGAAGGACTAGAGGATGACCAACACAAACTGTGCAGCAGCAGATGAGCTATCGTCTCTGACTTTACATCTACAAGGTGGACCGACAAGGTAGGAGTGTCTAATAGAGTGGACAGTGAGTGTTTAAAACTCCAGCAGCACTGCTGTGTCTGATCCACTCATGCCAGCACAACACATACTAACACACCACCACCATGTCAGTGTTACTGCAGTGCTGAGAATGATCCACCACCCAAATATACCTGCACTGTGGGGGTCCTGACCACTGAAAAACAGGGTAACAAAGTATGCAGAGAAACAGATGGACTACAGTCTGTATTTGTAGAACTACAAAGTGCTCCTATATGTTCAATGGAGCTGATAAAATGGACAGTGAGTGTAGAAACAAGGAGGTGGTTTTAATGTCATGGCTGATGTGTGTTAGTGTTTACCTTCTTTCTCTTTGCATATTAAATATTAAAGTTGATACCGTGTTGCTGATCAGAGTGATCTTATGCATGGTGCCATTAGTTATCTGTTTATGGGGGGAGAGTTGAGGGCATTTGACTTAAGTGGAGTCGCTTCGCTCCATATTCAAAAAAAGAAAAAAGCTTCTCCCTAAAAAAAGAAGTACAGAGTTATCCTGGCTAGAACAGCTTAAAGGGGAATTCCACCAAACTTTCTGTGTAATTTGATCCTTGAGTTTACAAGAGTCATTCAGAGTGTTTTGGTGTGAAATGGTTCAGATGTCTTTACAGTGGTGGTGATAAGAACCAGGGGTCGCCATGACTACAACACAGATATAGATATTTTATTTACTATCCAAAACCACCAGTGAACCTACACGAGTCTTCTGAGTTTATATGGAATGTTGATGATGGTAAAGTGGAAAACCTGAAAAAAAAATTTCTTTTGGGACTGTTTGGCCTCACAACGGCCACCATGAATGGATTTCACATTTACATTCATGGCATTTGGCAGACACTCTTATCCAGAGCGGCTTACAGTTTGATCTTTTACACAGGTAGGTGAAGGTAGTGTTAGGAGTCTTGCCCATGGACTCTTATTGCTATAGTGTAGGGTGTTTATCCAGGTGGGAGATTGAACGCCAGTCTACAGCACAGAAGGCAGAGGTGTGACCCACTACACTATAACAACATTTTAAGGCTAAAACTATTGTAAAACTATAACTTTCTATGAGGGAGCTTTTAGAGGTGGACGTCTGGTTCCTATCACCACCACTGTGAACAGTTCTGACTCAGTAAATTTCTCTAGAACAGAGCGTTTCACACTAAACCACTCTGAACGACTCTGTTTACGTCTTAACAACTGAAGCAAAAATGTTGAAAAATTGGTGGAATTGCCCTTTCAGTTCTTTAAAGGCACATTGTATCACAGTGAGATCCTGTAGAAACAAACTGACTTTGCATGTTTATAAGGTTTTTGTGTAATCATGCAAACCAGGGTGATTAGAATGCAGTGGGATCTAATGTAGGACTGGTGATAAGGTGAAGTACCATCAGTGAACTCATTCTGTTTCCATGTTTGGAGAAATGGGTATGCGATAACTATTACTGATTCACATACAGTGTATTATGGGATTCTAAATGCTAGTGGAAAAGCAGGCTAGTGTTCAGGAGAGCACATATAAAGGAGAATTTATTTATTTATTTGTTTATTTATTTATTTATTTGTTTGTCTGTCTGTCTATCTATCTATCTGTCTATCCATCCATGCGTTTCCACTAGCCTTGCCCCGCAGTGTGTGGTGAACCCGCACCGCTCCGTGTTGGGGACGGGGAACTACGATGTGAACGTGATCATGGCAGCGCTCCAGAGCCGCGGACTGGCCGCAGTTTGGTGGGACAAACGAAGGTCAGTTTGTCAGACAATCACACTAAAGCACATTTAAGGTGTGTGTGTGTGTGTGTGTGTGTGTGTGTGTGTTTTTCAACTGGATGTCTGCTGCGTCTGTAGCGCACAGTCGATCACCGCAGACAGTCACTTCAACACTTTTCCCTGAACTTAGAAAACAATAGAAAACTACTGACTCTGAACTCACAATGGAAGTCAACAGGGCAACAGGGTATAACTGTATAACAATGAGTGTGTTTACATGCACTCAATCCGATCATAATCGGATTTCTGCAGTAATCCGATTATTCAAATGTTCGTGTAAACAACATACTCTGATCTAGAAATCTGATTAAGAAATCTGATAAAGAGGCTGGATTTTTGCTCAGTAATCAGATTTCTCAGTGCATGTAAACTCTTACTCTGATTTCTTTCGCATTTCTCAGTCTGCGCATGCGCCAGACTGACGGCCGTACCAGAAATAAGCGAGCAGCGTCGCTCCAAAAGTGTCTCGCGGCGACGCTGCTCGCTTGAAATCAAATACATGAAATGAAGGATTTAAATATTCTTCATCTTCTAGATGATGTTTGTTCATATTTTCAGCTAAAGTGGCGCAATGTTTAAAGCCATGACGTGAAGTTTGAGTTTTACATTATGTTTATATCACGTCTTCTTCTGTGAGTTTACTGGTTGTAAAGCAGAAATCTGATTACTGTCTGACTCATGTAGACCCGGAGTTTCCCCATTATCTGATTACTGAAGTGCATGTAAATGTGCTGATCGGATTACTGACAAAATCTGATTTTCTGCAGTTATCAGATTATTAAGTGCATGTAAACACACTCAGTGCTGCACAGCGATACTAAGTGAAAATAAGGGAACACGTCTTCTACAGAGAACACACTTCTACACATTTTAATGCTTACTGACTGTTTTAGTTGCTGAAATTAACATATTGGACAACAAATAAAATATAAAACATAAAATATAGCCTGTGCAAAAGTTATGGCACATTTTCTAATTAATGTTTACTTTTTTCCAATATGTTAAGGTCAGTACAAAATAGAAATTGTCCACTAAAATTGTCTATTTGTTTGCAGAAACAACTCAAATAAGGCTAAAATAAAAACATAATTAATGAAGTCAATAAAGGAATAGAAGATGTAAAACAATAACCTGGCAAGAATAAAAGTAATAGAAAGAATAATAAAAGTGAAACAGTAGCATTCGTCCTCTTGTACTGGACTTTGGTTGAGTCTGTTCTTCTCTGTCCATCTCTGTTGCAGGTCAGTGCAGAGTTTGTGTCTGGACAAAGTGCAGGGATTCATTTTAAACGTGCCATCGCGGGTTTCTCTGGGAATCGTGTCCCTCCCGCTGAGGCGCAGACACTGGCTGGCAGTGCGGCAGGTTAACGGACACTACTACAACCTGGACTCTAAACTAAAGGGTCCCGTCTGCATCGGAGGAGAAACAGATCTCAGGTGAGAAAAAGGACATCCATCAGAACCTCATACAGAAAACCTGAGTAAAAGCAAGCGGTGATGAAGAATAAGAGACGTCCCCAGTTAAAGGGGAACTCCACCCCTTTAATAGGGGTCTTTTCACAGTTCAGTCACTGAGCTGTAAACAGAGTGATTCAGAATGGTTTGGTGTGAAATGGTTCAGATCTTTACCGTCTTTACCGTGGTGGTGATAGGAACCAGGCGTCGCCATGACTACAACACAAATATAGACATTTTATTTACCATCCAGAACCACCAGTGAACCTACACGAGTCTTCTGAGTTTATATGGAATGTTGATGATGGAAAATAGTGGAAAATCTGAAATAATAACTTTTCTTTGGGGACTATTTTGCCTCACAGTACTCTGCATATTATGTATCCCTCCACCATGGATTAAAATAAATTTAAATATATTTTAGGCCAAAACTGACATAAAACAATGTTTCAGTCATCAGGCAGTGAATTCATAACCATTTCATGTAACTTTCTGTGAGGGAGTCCTGCCAGTTTAGTTAGGCAAACGTTGATTTCACACCCATCACGAGCACAAGGCTCATCTGGCTCACACCCCCTTTGTCTTAGAAGGTTCCCATTTGTCCACTTCCGGTCGTCATTCAGAATCCATTTGTTTCCTGGCCAAAGTGTGGAAGTGACGCCGCAGGTGTGAACCTCTGTGTATCTGTGATAATTAAGTGCTACAGTTAACTTAACAGACCTGCTCTGGTAGAAGCGACACATTTAGAGGCAGAATGATACTGTAGCAGCTACAACTGACCAGGAAAACATGACCAGAGCCTTCCATTACACCAAAACATCAATGCGGAACACCAGAGGGCGCACACGAGCAAGTTGTAAATGAATAGGAGTGAAAGAAGTATTAATGAAATGCACTATACGGCCAAAAGTATATGAACACCTGACCATCACAACTATCTGAGCTTGTTGGACATCCCATTCCAAAACCAGGGGGGTTAATATTGTAGTTGGAAGTTTCAGTCAGAAGAGCATTTGAAAATACCAGCTGCTGTTTACCGATCGAAATAGTACAAAAAGTCTTGTTACATTAACTTACAATAGCCATGTTTACATGCAGCCTAATAATGCATTAATAATCTGACTAATATCTCAATCGAAATAGAATACGTCCATGTAAACGCCTCACTCAGAATAAACTAGTCCAATTGAGGCCACTTGGAATGCAGTTTCTATCCGACTGATCAAGGTGGGTAATCCTGTAAATAATCCCTTAAATAGAAGAATAATATCCGTGTAAACGCCTGTATCTGATTACATTCCCTATCGGAAAGTTTAAGTCCGCTCTGATCATGTTCGTCGCGTCATAGTGAAAGTTTATACCGTTCAACATGGCGGAGCAGAAACTGGTCTGCAGAGGAGACGAAGTTTATGCTCTGATCTTTAAAAGACGGCGGTGGGACGGACGTCCAGCTTATGTGTCTCAGAGCACGACGTCTTCCTCTCGGCCTTCTTTAATAAGGACATGTGAAGGACGTTTTCCTGAGTCTGACATCAATTAAAAACACAAGCACTGCTCACTGCTGCTCCTCTCACTCTGACTGAACTCACGTGATGCTGGTTGTCATGGTAACATCTACACTAAGTGGTGCTCTACGCATGGGTGTAATTTTGGATCTTATTACTTGTAGAGTTCATGTAAACAGATTTTCCATCAGATTGTTGAGTAGAGTGAGAATAAACACCTCGGTCTTAATCTATAATCAGAATGTATTCAATCGGACTGGCAAAAATCTTTGCATGTAAACATGTGAGGAGATGTGAGGTTTTGTTCCAACATGTAATATATAAACTATACATTTCTGGCCATAATGCTCCTAAAGGACTTTTCCCATTTTTTCAGTTGAGATTCAGTTGCCTAAATGCACTGTGGCCTCTTACTGCAGTGCCCCCTAGTGGCCATTCTGCTGGGAGCATTTAATCATAATAAACACACTTATAAAATGCATAATTCAGCTGAGGCACCTCCATAACAGGTGCAAACTACATTTTATGCCTCCTGTGACAAAGAGGTTAAAATAAACACGTGGGGTCAGTAAGCTAAAGGCTCCTTTCGCTGGTCATTCTTTCTGGAAGCTGGCTGGGTGGCTGGACTTTTCAGTAACAGCACACACTGTCCAGCTTTACATGCTTTTGTTCAGATTGAATGGTGTTCTGAACTTTCAGTGTGAGTATGTGTGGCTCACACTGCTTATATGCTCTGTCACTTAGTGTGTGTCCACTAGCAGTGACCCCATCGCCTGGTCAGGTTCAGCGTCAGTGAGATGCGAAGTGGGTGTTTCACCTGAACAAGTGAGAGTGTTCTCATTCCAGCAGGACATTTGATGTAATCAGCAAGTGTTACATAATTACTACAAAAACAACAGACCTCACAAGAGACATAATAGAAGCCATATCGCCCCCTACACTTCCTGTAGTGTATTACAGTCTGTCAAAGTGACTGGGTGGATCACATGAACATTATAGAGGCTTTTTAAATGAAACAGTAGAAGCCATATCGCCCCCTACACTTCCTGTAGTGTATTACAGTCTGTCAGAATGACTGTGTGGATCATATGAACATTATAGAGCTTTTTAAATGAAACAGTAGAAGCCATATCGCCCCCTACACTTCCTGTAGTGTATTACAGTCTGTCAGAGTGACTGTGTGGATCATATGAACATTATAGAGCTTTTTAATTGAAACAGTAGAAGCCATATCGCCCCCTACACTTCCTGTAGTGTATTACAGTCTGTCAGAGTGACTGTGTGGATCATATGAACATTATAGAGGCTTTTTAAATCTCTTTCTCTCTCTCTCTTTCTCCGCCCCCCTCACTCCCCCCCAAGGTCGTTCCTCAGTGAGCAGCTGTCTCAGGACGTGGCGGAGATGCTCCTTGTAGTCCAGAGAGAAGTGGAGGATGATGGGACGTGGCTGGTTGCGGAGGACTCCAGGAAGTGATGTATCTCAGGACAAGAAGTTGTCTGTGCATTCAGGCTGCACATGAGCAGGGAGGCCGTATGGGGACACAGAGGGGCTTCGGGCTGTTTGAGATAAGCCCATCCTCATCCCCCCACACAGACCATCACTACCAAAGAATGAAGAATTAATGGAGGGAGAGAGAGAAAGAAAGAGAGAGGGGTCGAGGGAGGTGCACTGAGAGGTGAATAAAGGGCCGTCTCTCTCTCTCTCTCCGCCTGCAGGACCTCCGTCTCTGATTCTGTGTATTAGAGTGGACTCAGGACCAGCGACACTACCACTGTTACAGCAACACTCTCTCTCTCTCTCTCTCTCTCTCTCTCGTTCTCTCTCTCTCTCTCTCTCGTTCTCGCTCTCTCTCTTTCTCTCTCTCTCTCTCTCTAACTCCTCTCTCTTTCTCTCTCTCTCTCTCCATCTCTCTCTTTCTCTCTAACTCTCTCTCTCTAACTCCTCTCTCTCTCTCTTTCTCTCTAACTCTCTCTCTTGCTCTCTCTCAGTCTCTTACTTTCTTCCTTTCTTTCTTTCACTCTGTTTTTTTTCCTTTTTGTCTTCCCGCCTTCTCTCACTTAATCTTTCTTTATTTCATTCTTTCTTTCCTTCTTTTTCTTTCTTTTTTTCTCTTTCTGTTTTTCGTATATTCTCACTTTCCTTTTTTCTTGTGCTTTTTCTTCATTTTCTTTGTACTTTCTCTCATTTCTTCCTGTTTCCTTTGCTTTTCTCTTTCCAATTCTTTGTTTTTATTGCTTTTTCTCTTATTTTTCACTTTATCTCGTCTCTCTCCCTCTCGCTGTCTTTATCTTTCTCTCTCTCTCTTCCTCCCTCTCTGTCTCTCTTTCTCTCTCTGTCTCTATCTTTATCTCTCTCTCTATCTCTGTCTCTTTATCTCTCTATCTCTCTGTCTCTTTATCTCTCTCTCTGTCTCTCTCTCTCTCTGTCTCTTTATCTCTCTCTGTCTCTTTATCTCTCTCTCTGTCTGTTTATCTCTCTCAGGATAAGTGTCTAAGTTGTAACCCGTCTGTCTGTGTTTGTTCTCTGTATCTCTGCACTGCTGAGTTAGTTAGTGAGTGTGTGTGTTTATCTATGCACAGAGAAGCTCCAGCACACTTTAGTTCATCTTTGTAAATATGATTATGATAATGATGGTTTGCAGGTTAATCTGTTCTTCCAGTTCTGTATAATCTGGAGAATCGGACTTCCTTTATCTGCTCATGGTTCTTTTCTCACTTTGCCACGAACACATCTCAGAGGACACCAGAGAACCGGACACGTTCACTAATAAAGTGAGTTTGTTATTTAAATGTGTTCGTCATTGTTCTGATGTAGCTCTGTATTGGAGTTCTTACCGGGATGTCCAGTCCAGTCGGTAAGAGACTGGACAGGGACAAACTGGCCAAACACTGTGAGGAATATGGATCTTTCCTGATATTAATCATGACAGAGTTCACAGACTGAACTGGAATCGAGGCTCATAGTGGCCTGAGTGCTGGCAAAATGCCAGTAAAGCAGCCAGGAGGAAATTAAGTCAGTTCAAACTCAGGAGCCTCATTTATAAATCATAATTCATATCAGGCATTTAAAGTGTACTCAGTTTTTTTTCCTTTATGTTATTATGTCCATAATTATGCTCTTATAAAATTAGTATTGAGAATGAGGTTCTATTACAATTCAATTCAATTCAATTCAATACAATACAATTCAATTCAATTCAGGACAAAGTTAAAATATGTCTAAAATGAAGTTCTAATAAAAATCTAAGTTCCAATAAAATTAATATCCACAATAGAGTTCTAATAAAATTAGTATGCAAAATTAATTTGTAATGAAATTAATATCCAGGTTCTAAAAAAATTAACATCCAGAAGAAAATTTCAATAAATTTAATTTCTAGAATGAAGATCAAATAAAATGAATATCTAGAATGTTCTAATGAAATTAATATCTAGAATAAAGTTCTTATTAAAAGAATATCCAGAATGACATTTTAATAAATGTAATATCTAGAATGACTTTCTAATAAAATTAATGTCCAGAACGAAGTTCTTGTAAAATTAATATCCAGGAAAAAATGGAATAAAATGAATATCTGGAATAGAATTACAATAAATTTAATATCTAGAGTGAATTTCTAATAAAATTACTATCCAGAATGAAACTGAAGTTAAATTAACATCCAGAATGACATTCTAAAAAAATTAGTCTCCAGAATGAAGTTCTAATAAAATTTATATCTAGAATGAAGTACTAATAAAATGTATATCTAGAATGAATTTCTAATAAAATCAAAATCCAACTTTTTTTTAAAATATAGAGACAGAGAAGTTATTATAATATGATAATTACAGTATATAATATTGAATTAAATAGCTTATTGTAATTTCTTGAACAAACATCTAAAATATCTAAAGTTCTATTGTATCAGTGTTACTTCAGTCTACTCTGTATATATAAGCACTGAGTACAGTGACAGTCTATGTGAACTGAATGGTGGGAGTGAGGAGTGAGTCGCTGGTGTAAAGATGTGAGAACTGGAAGGAGTTTTGCTTCATTTCTGCTCAGAACACACAAACATCAGCCCACAGCACCTCAGTTACTGTACTTTTATTTATTTATATTAGACTCTGTAGTGAAAAAGGATGCCATTCAAAAGGAGCATTAAAACCATAGAAACTCAGGTCTCAGGATTAACAAGATTATGAGAGGAAAGAGGGGGATTAATGCATGATGGAGCATATATATGTATATAATATATATACACACAACATCTCATGACGACCCCTTGCACACTCACACACACACACACACACACACACACACACACACACAGAAACATAGTGTTTTGCCCTTTTTACAGTTGCTCTCCAGTGAGTTAGCACTGTCCTGCAGGGTAGAGTGGACGCTCTCAAACCAGCACGGCAGAAAAAGTTTTTTTCTTCATTAAAAAGGCAGTTTTACTATAATGTCTGTTATCAAAAGCTGTGAGATCGTAAACATCCATCAGTCAGATAGTCCAGTCTGATGGATTCATACAGCGATCAGGTCAGAAAGTACAGCTCACTGAACTGTTTATTCATCAAAATGTACAAAAGTCAGTTTTTGCAGTAACACATTAAAAATACTTATTTGTGGAATGTTTAACTGTAGCTACCTTAAGCTTTTGTGTCTATATGGCTGAATATCTTCCTGATTTTACAGTTCCGATGAAGTTATTTAAAACTCAAATCCATTTTTCTTCATAAAATGGCACATTCACAATTCTTGCGGTATTAAAAGGAAAAACTGTGCATAATTAAATGGATAAGACATAAACAAAGTCATTCTAAATGATTTGCAGAGTTTCTAGAGAAAATTGATTCACAGTGGTGGTGATAGGAACCAGACGTCCACCTCTAAAAGCTCCCTCACAGAAAGTTACTACATGAAATGGTTATGATTTCACTGCCTGATGACTGAGATGTTGTTTTATGACAGTTTTGAGAAGATTTCGGCCTTAAACTCCATTCATGGTGGAGGGATACATGCAGGGCGCTGTGAGGCAAAATAGTCCCCAAAGAAAACTTATTATTTCAGATTTTCCACTATTTTCCATCATCAACATTCCATATAAACTCAGAAGACTCCTGTAGGTTCACTGGTGGTTCTGGATAGTAAATAAAATGTCAATATTTGTGTTGTAGTCATGGCGACCCCTGGTTCCTATCACCACCACTGTAAAGACATCTGAACCATTTCACACCAAACCACTCTGAATCTCTCTGTTTACATCTCACACAATTATGCAGAAATTTTGAATAACTACAAATGGTTTACCACAGCAGATTGCCTTATCTGTGTTTCACCCACAAATGTGTATCATAGCTACTGTTGGTGGAGGTTAGACACACTGGTGTCTAGGTAGATACAGCCAAGCTACTCTCCCATTGGTTAGGACTTCAGGAGCTGGACTGAAGGCCTTACACGTTAGATTAACTATCAAGATCATTAGAAAGTGACAGAGAAATCAGTCAATCACACTTTAATTTGCAATGGCTAGAACCAAAATACATCACTGTAGTCGTTCTGGAAGTTCTAGATATGTCACGGACTGTAAATATGAGCTATAAGCAGCTTTCGATTAGTTGTTAGGAATGGAAAACAGCGGCAGCAGAGCTCTGAAAGAGTTACTGTGAAACTGACACAAGCTCAAATATATGTCCTGTATACAAACTCTAACTAGTTTGTAATCTCCTCAAACAGATTTTAAATGTAAACTAATTTGATTATTGCTAATAATTTAGAGAGAAAATGAATGACTAGGCCTAATATAAAAGGATTTTGTTGAAAGTGTTGATGCTGACACTGTGCTAGACTGGTTATAGCTGTACAAACTGCTTTATTGATATTACTGCTAAAATGTTTACTAAACTAATTCACAAAGGTAATGAAAGGAAGAAATGAAGGAACATCTAAAGTAAACAGGACTGTGAGTAGAAAATGAACAACAAAAAGTGACATTTCGTCAACATTCTGCTTAACTGCCAGCGGGCCGCCAGGAAAACACTGAGGAAAAAGCCAGTGGGCCACCAGCTTTGCCGTCAGCTGGACAACAGTGGCTCACTATCCTCTTACTATCTGGGTAGTAACAGTTCACCACTGCTCACAACAGTCGCTATGCATTTGTGGGCGGAGCAAAGATATGACATTTATACTCATTTCAGTTTACAGAAGCTGAAGACTGAGATACTTTAGATCTACTGTGTCTGAAGGTCCTGTGTGTAAAACTTCCCAGATAAGGCAAAGTTCACAAAGCTCACTGAGTGCGTTTACATGCACTCAATAATCCGACTGTAATCAGATTTCTGCAGTCACCCGATTATTCAAATGTTCATGTAAACACTACACTCTGATCTAGAACTCTGATAAAGAGGCTGGATTTTAGCTCAGTAATCAGATTTCTCAGTGCATGTAAACTCTTACTCTGATTTCTTTCAGATTTCTCAGTCTGAGCATGCGCGAGATCAGACGGTGGATGTCACGAGATACAGCAAAACACTGGTGGAGTAGCATTGAAACCAAACATGAAAAAAAGGATTTAAATATTCTTCATCTTCTAGATGATATAAGTTCATATTTTCAGGTAAAGTGGGGCGATGTTTAAAAAAAAAAGCCGCGGCAGTTTTTACATTATGTTTACATCACATCTTCTGTGAGTTTATTGGCTGGTTGTAAAGCAGAAATCTGATTACTGTCTGACTCATGTAGACCCAGAGTTTCCCATTATCTGATTACTCAAGTGCATGTCAACGTGTTGATCGGATTAAATCTGATTTTCTGCAGTTATCAGATTATTGAGTGCATGTAAACACACTCAGTGAGAGGGAACATTCTTATAATAAACGTCCTGTGTTAATTCATGCTAACATACTTCCTCCCATGTGCTTTATTTGTGACTTTTGTGCTGTAAAGTTATTCGTAAAAATGTAAATACTTTATTTGACAGTCAGGTTTCTGCTCGAACATTTGCAAAATTTGCCTCTTAGTTACTGTTGCTACGTACAAATTTTCAGTTCAGGCTACATGCTGGCACCCCTAGCTAACAGAGGAGAACATCTGAAACATTTTTCATTCCGAAATAAACTGGCTTTACAAGACGTTCAGTGAAACATGTTTGTATGAACTGAGCTAATTTAAAAAAAGGAAAACATGGATTTTGGAATCGGTTTTAGAAGGAAGAGGCTTTAGGAACAGAATGATGCTAATGCTAAAGCTAACGCTGGAGCTTGTCAGAGCATTGAGTCATGATTCGGTCTACAATGGGACCAATTCCATGAGGGAAAAAGGTCACTCTAGTCCTTCTGAAAGTTCTAGATACGTCACTCACTGTGAGTACAAGCTGTAGCCTAAGCAGGTTTCAGTTAGTTGTTACATACAAGCTCAAATATAAGCTAATGTCTGTTACAGTCTTCAAATAAAACTCACAGAATGTCTTTTACAAGCAGAAAATGTCTGTGTTTATGCTAGAACGGCCAGAAATATTCACGTACACCAGCATTAGCTTCGTGCTAACATACTGTCAGAAATCCAATATAGCTGCTAGCAAAAATTAGCATTGTCGTAGAGGTGGGTTTCGACTTTTATGACCCAAACTGAGCACCTAAGCCTAACAGTCGTGGTTTGACACTGCACACAGTGGCTTTCACACTTTTTTCAACGAATGATGTGAGGTTTGTACAGTCATGTTTATTCTGACTGACTTATCAAGCAAACTGTTAGCTGCTAAGTTAAGAAAAGCTAACTAGTTAGCCAACACTGTCATATAACATGATTTATTGTCATATTGAAATGATGTTCAGCGAGTACAGTAAACCAGAAAATGTTTATCTCACATTAGAGCCTTTTGTCATTGAGCTTTGAGTTTAATCCAAAATTTTTTCAGCACTTTAATAACTTGTTTTTACCCCTACCCCTTGTTTTCCAGTGTCACCCTAACCCCTTGGAACTGAGTTACAGGGGTAGTGGTTGAAATCTTCCCTCTGAAATGGGAATAAAAAGAGCATCACTTCATTAACAGCTACTAGCGCTGCTCTGTAGGCGACCCTGCCAGTCTGCAGTGACAGCAGAGGAGGGTAAAGTTCAGCTCCTCACTGCTGGGCTTTAGTTACATTTAGGGCATCATATGCCTTCAAAGAGGGGGGCAATTATTTATTATCACCCACCCCTAATTCTTCAGTGATATGAAGCTGAAGTCAGATATTCACCAGCTTCTTGTTCGAATTTTCCCGTTCCACCTTAAATGGAGCAGCAGTTACATTCTGGAGCTTCAGGCGTCAGAACTGCTGGACTATTTAAGGTGGAACGGGAAAGTTAGCTAGCTAGCTACCGAGACATTAGCATGCTATTACCGATTTTTTATGCTCGTTATCAAGAAAACGAACATAATACACTGAAACGACATTAAACTACGATAATAAAGTGTTTATAGTAATTTTTTAAGGAGAAAATTCTCACATTTGTGTGTTTCTTTTGGTCTCTTGTTCTCCGTCTTGCTGGTTTTGCTTTTTTTCTCATTTCTCTCTGTTTGGAGTCTCTGAAAAACCTCTGTTTGGAGGGTCATGTAGCCCCAACACTTCACCCTACCCCTCTATCTCAACAAGAATCAGGACACCCTACCCCTAGGAGTGAACACGCAAAACAGAGGGCTAAGGGCTCAGTGGTAGGGGTGAGGGGTGAAATGGGATTGGGCCTTACTCTAATAACTCTGACTGATTTACTACCACCGTCGTTCTCACTGAGGGCTCGCTTTGAGTTCTTTCTTCACCTGATGGAGGAAGGACTGTGATTGGCTGAGAGGCAGGTCAGTTATTGTTTTGCAAACGATCAGTTCTGTGCTGTTTTGAAAGCGATGACCCTACTTTGCAGGAATGTGCTAGAAGAAAAGATGCATTATTGCTGTGCAGGTTATGACCACTGCTGTTGTGGTCAGTGGCAGAGGTTATATTGCTAAAATGCTGCGAGGGAAAAACATATATTTCCCCGGTCAGCAGCCAGTGGAGAGGCTGGACGCCATTAAGCCCTCTCGAATCCTTTTTTTTATCCTTTTTTTTCACTTTCAACACATCGAACTGCATCAACACTCAAACATCATTTACAGTGAATATATATTTATCATTTATCATATTTCATATAGTATCAGAGGGTATACAAGGTAATACAGAATCGCCACCTATAAAAAAGGTACAGTCAAATATTTAAAAAAGAGAAACAACCGAAAGAAAAAAAAGTGCCCGACGAGCTGCATAATCATACAAAGAAGTTGTGCCATTATTCCTATGTGTATCTGTGACTCAGCATACAACAATATTATAAAAACTCCAAAACAAAAGTGGCAATACATTAAAAAATAGAATACTACAGTAACGTCAATACCATCCCGATTCCACCCTCCAGCAAATGTTCACAACGACACTAAACAGATGGGTTTTGGGGGATGGGGGTGGGGGGGTGGCTTATATATCTCACACTATCATTTCATTATCTGTCAATCAAACCGCCAGACTGTTCTGGCTAAGTGCTTCTAGAACTCAGTGGTACTGACGTTACGCCATCCGTTCTCACGTCTACAATTCAAACCTCTTTTTGAATTAGTTTTCAGTAAAGTGTCCATCCATATGAAAACTAAATATCTGCTATATTTCAATATCTTTTTTTTTATACTATACATAAAAATTAGTGCGAATACAGGTTCCGGGAGTGGGCGGAGTTTGGGTGTGATTGATTACCCCCGTAGCCCGTCAGCATGCTGGGAGAGTACTGTACTTTTGGAAGGCCGGGACGTTGTTTGGACGGAGACGGACAGATCCACCAGAAGGACGGAGGCAAAGAGAAGAAAAGACAAGAGAACAAGAGAGAATATCAATAAGCAATGAACCAATCGTCAATCATCAGATGGACCAAAATCAGACCCAATCAGGATGTTTCTCAGAGCTGAACAGCTTTAAGTACGCTGACTAATTCACTTTATGCTCAAAAACAGGAAACAGGCCCACGGGATTAGTAATAATCTAAAAATATCTCTACATTTGGAACAAATAGAGTCATTTCTACTTCTGGGGCATCTACTGATCCACTAAAATAACATGCTGGGACAAAACCTTGTACCTCCAATTTGGAAATTTGTTGGGAGAAGTAATAAAATCCTTATTATTTCTTCCTTTAATGTAAGCTAATGAAAATAAAGCTAATAAAAATACAATTCCATATATATATATATATATATATATGTATATATAGTATTTTTTTTGGAAAGATAAATGTTTTAGCATTTTTAGCATTAAATAGCAAAAAATGTATTAAATGTGTGTACATATATATATATGTATATATATACATAATTGCCACATAAAATGCATTTGTATATACACAGACATATATATATATATATATATATATATATATATATATGTATATATATATATATATATATTTTTTTTTAGAAAAAGAACAATAAATGCCAATAATATTTTTTTTGCATTTTTTAAAAAATGCCGATGGCAGCATGGCAGCTGCTGTTTTCAAACAATGTAAAAAAAAAGTTTAAAAAAATGTATTTGAGGTTTTGTCTTGATAGCAACGATTAAATAATCTTACTCACAAGTAACTCCAACTGCTTCCTGAAACATACTGATTGGGGCTTCTATAAACACATACATAAACTCCATTTCTATCCATAATTCTAAATATTACCACCTTTTATAACCATGTTTATTTTTTAAACAAATACATAGAGTGGAAAATAACATTAGAGATGCCCACCCTGCAAACTCAAATACATGGAGAGGTCAAAGGAGACCAACCTGACTTCTGTACAGAATAAGAAATCCTATGATTACCATGTGAAATACTGGATTTGTTAAATATTTTAAGAAAATAATGACATTGTGCAAAATTTTTGAGATACAGCAGCTTTAAAAAATGAGTGTGGCCTTAGTTTTTGCTTTAAATTGAGTGCTACAAAAAGGTCCATTGATAAGTCAATCCTTTTAGAGTAGATGCATGAAATTTCAAGAAATATTTCTTTGAACAAATGTAATCATTTTTAGCTTTTATTTATTTCTCAAATTTTGTGTCTCTGTATCTCCACAAATGTTGGCATTTGTTATTGTTAAATTTTGGTATTTATGACTCATATCCTAATTATCTATTTGGCCACAGCTTTGTGACTGTAAAGTATGTCATGTGTCTGTGTTTTAATTTCTGTCTCTTGTAAAATGAGGTATATTTCACAGTTTAATTAATTTTTAACTTTTCCAAAAGTATAAATGACTTTCTGTGAGCCCTCATCAGACAAGCAACATGCATTTGAAATATGGCCATGATGTGATTTTTGTACCATTTTTAACATTTTATAAATCAGAAACCTTTATTACTGTTCGGCCAATACCTAGTTAATAAAAGTGTTCTATAAAGGAAGTAATAAATATTAAAGTTTGAAAAATCTGCTGCGATTTATTGTGGAGATACAGGACCAAAGTTAATTTAAATTAAAAAAAAAATCTGGCACACATCTCTCTATCATCTGTTCTGTTTTTATTAAATATCTTAAATCCAAAAATAATCCCTGATATTTTTAGAATGAGTGGTTTAAAAGTTATGACAAGTTTTTTTTCCAAAACACTCATTCTAATCTAAAAAGTTAGGGCCAAATTAAAGCCTCTATATCTCAGAAACTAAAACATACTCAACCCTAAAGTTGTGACTAATATCTACTGGGCACAATGACATCATTTCCTGGAAATATTAAGCAAAGCTGTGATCTGTGAATTTTGTCCCAAAATTAAGCTACAAGAATAAGCATGTCCTAAAAAGAGACTCATTGTACACAGTATGGTGGTCTATCAGGTGGGCTTCGCTACTGCTTCTCCCACTCTGTGTACGCTAAAACGTGATGCGAGACAGTTATAAACAGTTAAATCCCTGTCACAGGTAAAACGATGAGAATGCCACGAGTCAGGATGAAGTCACAGAGACAGGGGACTCACAGAGGGGGGTGGGGATGGCCTGTCACTCAGAGGCAGGCTTTCATAACCAGGGTTGCCATTGGAGGAAGCGTTTGGAGTCCTGCATAGAGACACAGAGAGAGGAACAGAGAGGAGAAAGAAGAAGGGAAAGGAGGAGGAACAGAGGAGGAGAGAGGACAAAAGAAGAAAGGGAAAACAGAAGAAACAGGAGGGAGGAGAAAGAAGAAGGGAAAGGAGGAGGAACAGATGGAGGAAGAAGAAGGGAAAGGAGGAGGAGGGAGAAAAAAGCAGAAGGGAAAGGAGGGGAAGAAAGAGAAAGAAGGAAAGGAGAGAGAAAGAAGAGAATGAAAAAGGAAAAGGAGAAAGAAGGAAGAGAAAGAAGAAAGGAAAGGAGGAAGAAAGAAAAGCAATAAAGGAAAAGAGGAGGAAAAGGAAAAAAGAAGAAGGGAAAGAAGTAGAACAGAGGAGGAGGGAGGAGAAAGAAGAAGGGAAAGGAGGAGGAACAGAAAGGAGGGAAGAGAAAGAGGAAAAGAGGAAGAACAGGAGGAGGAGGGAGGATGAAAAAGAAGGGAAAAGAGGAGGAACAGAGGAGGAGGGAGGAGAAAGAATAAAAAAAGAAAGGAGAAGAAACAGGAGGAGGGAGGATAAAGAAGAAGGGAAAGGAGGAAGGAGAGAAAGAAAAGGAGAACGAAGGAGGAAAAAGAAAAAAGGAAGGAAGGATGAGAGAAGAAAGAGAAGAAGGGAAGGAAGGGGAGAGAGGAGAAAGAAGAAGGGAAGGAAGGAGGAGAGAGGAAGAAGAAAAAGGGAAAAGAGGAGCAGAAAGGCAAGCGAGACAGGGAGGAGGGCCGTGTCACACAGAGGGGAAACGGAGAAAAGCGAGGGATGAGAGGCAGGACCGAGGATGGATAAAGACAGAGAGGGAGAGAGAGAGGGAGGAAGAGAGTTAGAGAAATGGAGACATCCATAATGCTCTATTCATCACAACATTCCATAGATGGTGTTTCTGAGAGGAGAAGAGCCGAACATGAGCGCCTGAACGGTGGAGTGAGTGGAGCTGGCGGAGTGAGGTACACTAGCTAACCAGTTAATTAAGTGAGTGAGAGATACACTATCTAACAGGTTAACTGAGGGAGTGAGTGAGAGATACACCAGCTAACCAGTTAAATAAGTGAGTGAGAGATACACTACCTAGCAGGTTAGGAGGGAGTGAGACATACACTAGCTAGCAACTTAAGTGAGTGAGAGATACACTATCTAGCAGGTTAACTGAGGGAGTGAGATATGCACTAGTTAGGTATTTAAGTGAGTGAGAGATACACTATCTAGCAGGTTAACTGAGGGAGTGAGATATGCACTAGTTAGCGACTTAAGTGAGTGAGAGATACACTATCTAGCAGGTTAACTGAGGGAGTGAGACATACACTAGCTAGCAACTTAAGTGAGTGAGAGATACACTATCTAGCAGGTTAACTGAGGGAGTGAGATATGCACTAGTTAGCGACTTAAGTGAGTGAGAGATACACTATCTAGCAGGTTAACTGAGGGAGTGAGACATACACTAGCTAGCAACTTAAGTGAGTGAGAGATACACTATCTAGCAGGTTAACTGAGGGAGTGAGATATGCACTAGTTAGCGACTTAAGTGAGTGAGAGATACACTATCTAGCAGGTTAACTGAGGGAGTGAGACATACACTAGCTAGCAACTTAAGTGAGTGAGAGATACACTATCTAGCAGGTTAACTGAGGGAGTGAGATATGCACTAGTTAGCGACTTAAGTGAGTGAGAGATACACTATCTAACAGGTTAACTGAGGGAGTGAGTGAGAGATACACTAGCTAACCAGCTAAATAAGTGAGTGAGAGATGCACTATTTAGCTAGTTAAAGGAGTGAGTTTAAGAGAGATACACTAGCTAACTAGTTAAATAAGTGAGTGAGAGATACACTATCTAGCAGGTTTGCTGAGGGAGTAAGAGATATACTAGCTAGCTAGTATATAAAAAAGTGAGTGGGAGATGCACTATCTAGAAGGTTATGTGAGTGAGTGAGTGATACACTAACTAGCTACTTAAGTGAATGAGAGATACACTAGTTAGCTAGTTAAATAAGTGACTGGGAGATACACTATCTAGAAGGATAACTGAGGGAGTGAGATATACACTAGCTAGCGACTTAAGTGAGTGAGAGATACAGTAGCTAGCTAACCAGTTAACCAAATAAATGAGAGAAGTGAATAAAAGATTTGCTAGCTAGTTAAAATGAAAGATACACTAGTTAGAAAGCAGGTTATTGAGGGAGTGAGAGATACACTAGCCAGCTAGTTAACAGAGTGTAATGTAACCAGAATTAGCTAGCTGCTCCACCAATTCCACACAAAATCAGGCGCCCATGGAACAGGGTGACAGCTAAAGGGAAACAGGAGTGCAAGAGAGTGGAAGGGTCCTAAATGCGGAAATTAAAAACATATCAATCAGTTTTTGTCCCACTATCTGATACACCCACCCCATATAACAAAAACTAACGTAAATCTTTTAATTAAACAGAAAGAAGTCAGAAATGTGCACAAGTAGTAGAGAAGAGAAATCAGAGAGAAGGTGAGCGACAGAGAGAAGCAGACTGTGAAAGATTTGAAAGGATGATTTGAACAGCATGGCTTTGATGGTGGGAGGGAAATATCAGAGGGGGGCGGGACTTTACCTAAAAAACCTTTCGTCTCTGACTGGTAGATTTACGTCTGTCTTGGAATGATGGACAGACTGATAGACAGACACACAGACAGACAGACCTATGGACTTGTGTCTGTTTTTAATGGCTAAACTGCTCTGAACTACACACCTGTCTGTGTGTCTGTCTGTGTGTGTGCTCAGTGTGTGTTTGTGTGTGTGTATCTGTCTGTTCTCTACAAGTGTTTTTAACAAGTTGGTTTGAATGTTCTCATTACTCATGCATAGCACTCAACCAGAGACTAAAACAGCTTTGAGGATTTAATTTATACAACCTGTGCTGAGATTTTTACCTTTAAGAGTTGAGAAACTCGGCTCCGAACTATCATTTGGCTAATGAAATCAGGCAATATTAAGAGTTAGATAGATTTATTGTTATCTGCAAAAGTTGTGCTGATAAACCTTGCCCTTGACCTAGCCTTTCAGGTTTGAGAATAACATGGTACAACAAATCTCTGTCAAGAATTAATGGAAATGAATAAACTTGCTAATAAAACTCTGTAAAGCTGTCTAAAAAAGGAATCTGACGATTATATGAGTCAGTAAAGCACTTTTACATGAGGCTACACTGCATCCTTTCAAACTGCCGTAACGACACCGGACAGCTCAACACGCTTGGAGGAGAACACTAAATGCCAATTCTACTACGTCAGCTAACGCAAACACGCAATCTTAGGACAAAGCTTATACTTTGTAACAGCAAGCGATCATTCCAAGGCAATATTGGCCCGCAAAGCCTAAAGGATTTCGACACTGGAAACGCCAAGTCTAAACGTCAAGTCAAAATGTAAACAAACCACCAGCTAATAGCTTGTATGGCAAGCCATTTTAGCTTTAATCGTTTTTTTTTCACGATATCAGGAATTCAATTTACACATGTGAAAATGTTATCCTTACTAGTAAAAACTGAATTTTCACATGTAGAAATTTAATTTTTGATATCAAGAATTTAATTCTTACTAGTAAATTTGAATTTCTACATGTGAAAATGAAATTTTTACAAATAAAAATTGAATTCTTCCTGGTCAAAATTCAATTTTTACTAGTGATAATTCATGAGTTTCCCCATTTATTTTAATGGGAGAAACATTTTTACTAGCAAGAATAAAATTCTTCCTAGTGAAAATGTAATTTTCACATGTTTAAGTTAAATTCCTGATATAAATTTAAAAAAAGATTAAAAGTTAAAACGGCTTGCCATAAGCTTGAGACGTCAACTACAAATTTTACATCTGTGTAACACATTTAAATGCAGTATTGGTAGCTTATAGCCGATAACAACTAAAAATTGTTGATATTACTCAGTGGCGAATTCTGACTATTCATGAATGTAAAACACCAAGAAAAAAAAACGGCTCTATGATAATGCTAATTTCTGTTAGCACCCCTGTGGGATTCAAGTGGTATGCTAGCACTAAGCTTATAGAAATATGGACATTTGAAGCTTGCAAAAGACGTTTTATTTGAAGCTTGTAGCGAACATTAAACAGACACGGTCTCCATTTGGTTTTTGACACAATTTGAAACCAGCTGCCCTTTAAACTGGGTCAAAATGTCATGATGAATGGACCAACAGAAATGGTACTTGGAACAAATAATTTCTCTAATAAAAATTAAGGATGTTTTTCCTTCTCCTGTAAAATTTCTTTCAGTACAGAGTTACTATAAAACTGCTGCTACTTTCAATTTCTAACAACCGACTGAAACCTGGTTGGACTACGGCTTATATTCACTGCCAGTGATGTATCTAGAACTTCCAGAAGGCCTAGAGTGTCTTTTTCCTCACAAAAGTGGTCCCATTGTGAATCAGAACGTGATCCATTCCGTGGTCCATTTCTAATTATGTTAGTGGTTAATCCTACAGGCCTTCAGTCCAGCTCCTGAAGCCCTAACCAATGGGAGAGCTAGCTTGACTATATCTACCTAGATACAATGGAGAAAACAATCCTGATTTTCCTTTTAGCATTTCAAGAATTTAATATTTAGTTTCCGAAAAACTGTAACGCTAAAATAAAAGTAGTACTACAATACTAATTTTAGCACAATGATTATATTAAATAAAAAAGAAAAAGCATCACAGATATGTTTTTTTATTATTTAATATAAATTATTAGGCTTTCTACCGATATTACTAGAAGAAACTTTCAGCACTCCAGAGATTTCTCTATAAACATTCTCATTTCAGTTAATGTCCTCATAAAAACTAGTCAACTTTGTTGATTGTAATGGGAGCGTTCGGGTTTTGTCTTTGTTGCTCTGTTAGGACTCGATGTTTATCAGTTGTAAATCCCTGTGAAGCTCTATTTACCTTTTGTTTATTTCATTTTTGACTATATGAATTATATCTGTTGATATTAACGGTTATTTATAGCTCCTTAAAATTGGTATAGTCGATAAAACTGGCATATCGGTCGGGCTCTACTAATACCTGAAGGAAATGATACGCTGTGTAATGTAAATAATGCTACTGTATTTAGTATAAGAAAAGCACATGTATATATACGTGTGTGCTGTTTGATTCAGGGTCATTCTGTCTGTCTGTCTGAGTGCCTGTGCGTGTGTTACTCACGGTAACGGAGGCGCGCTAGAAAAGGGGGGTGTCCAGCCGGCCCCCTGGTAACTATAGAAGGGGGGCAAGGCCCCTCGCTGTGAGCCCGTGGCCGTCTGTCTACGTGCCTGATGAGAAGTGAAGGGGTCCTCGCTCTCGCTGTCTGAATCTTCATACTCCTCCGAGTCGCTGCTCCGATACGGGAACACACGGAGGGAAATACAAACAGCGAGGGATATTAAGGCTGGGCGATATGACAAAGTCATCACAATACTCTGCATATGTATATTTTGGTTTTTTGAGGTTTGAACAAGTTGTGAACAAAATGTAAAACAGTAAAGCTACATTTGGAAAGGCTGTGAAAAAATACAGCCTTTTTTCCACTGCACATTCAAAAACTGACCCAAATGGGAACCAACATTAGTTATGGTTCCAGTTCTAGTTGGTTTTCCACCGGCTTGCGACCATCATAATAACCACAGTTAATAAAGTTATTGACTTTTTATTCATTTTATGCAAATCTAAAGTGCCTAATTTGGCCAGTCGGTCAACCTTTACATTCTTCTTTGAGCATGAACATACAAGCAGAGCCACTAGTTCACTGGAGGCTAGCATAAATGCTAATACTGTTAGCATTAGCTTTCTAACTAGCCTATGTCACCTTAGCAAACTCCACAGAGTAATAACCCTAGAAAATATCAATCGATACATCAACATACCGCTCTAGTTTACGTCCTGGTGCTCTTATTGGTGATGTAATAGTGCTTGGAGACTCTGGGAGAGTAAAGAATTCACTAAATTGTTCTTAGCTTCAGCTGCGAGGGTTAGCAAAGACAGAGAACACCCTTGAGTACCATTATGTCCTGTTGGTGCTAATTTTAAACCAAAAACCATAAATCTGGACCCTATGATATTGGACTGATGGCCAAAAGCACGAGTCCAATATTCTGGTGCCAAAGGTTCCAGCACTTTGTAAAGTGGAAAAACATCCTATAAGTGCAATATTTTATAAGAAGAAACAGGAGCAAAAATCACACAATTAGTGAAAATTGATGAGTCAAATTATGCCATCCAATCAGCTACTTGTTAATGCATTTCTAAAAAAGTTGGGACAGAAAGCAGTGATTAGTAAATTCTGATTGAACCCTATTAAACTGAAAACAGTACATGAAAACATGACATTTGGTGTTTTACATTAAATGTGTTATTTTTCTTTAAATATATGCTCAATCCTAATTTGATTCCTGCAAGACGTTAAAAATACTGGCACAGAAGGTTTTTCTTTTAACAGCACTTAATAAACATCTGCGGACTGAAGACACCTTTTGAACCAGTTTTGGAAACAGAATTTTTTGCCATTCTTCATTTATGCAGGTCTTTAGTTGCGCAACTGGACTGCAGGCAGGTCAATCTAACACCTGCACTCTCTGATTACGCGGCCATGCTATTGTTAACACGTGCACAATGTTTCTTGATGTTGTCATGTTGAAACAAGCATGGACGTCTCTAAAAAAGACGCTGTCTAGAAGGCAGCATATTGGGTGGCACCTCGTATCTCCATTTTTGTCGTTTTTCAGTTTTTCACATAATCTGAAAATACCTGTTGCCTTTTACATTGTATGTACATTTCATGATGAATTGAGTAAAAGAAATGACCCAGAATGACTTGGAAAAAAGTCTGGTTCCATTGACTTCCATTAAAAGTAAAGTATGTTTTTTCCTTCTCCTGTAAAGTTACCGTTTGGAGATACAAGCTTTTCTTCCGACAACAGCGAAATGTTGTTCCAAAATGTGTTCAGTGTTACTGGTGCTTTCACAGATGTGCAAGCAATAGACCCTGACTTTTCAACTTTACACTGGCAACAATCGGGATGGTCCTATTCTTCTTTGGCCCGGAGAATGTGAATCATATACTGTCCACGGTTATTATAGTTAACTAAAATTATCACTAAATCAAAAACCAGGAGTGAAAATGTGCTCCTTAACTGTAATAAAAATAAAAGCAACAGATTTTGAAAACATGAAAACTAAATCAAAACTATAACGTCCTAAAAACGAACCACAACGAACCAGAATCACTGAGTAAAACCTTTAGTTTGTTTGGTTTTCAGTGTGTGACAGAGTTTAGAACCTCTTCTGTGTTCGGCCGTCTTAAAGAAAAGCTGGTCAGTCGACTGTTGTGTTAATTTTACTCTGCCCTTATCAAATACCTGCTATCACAGCGTTCATCATAATACTAAAAACTAAAACTAAAACTGAAACTAAACAAAAACTTAACAAAAACTTAAAACTATTAATGCACGTCAAAGACTACTAAACTGAACTGAAATCAAAATAAAAATGAAAATTTAAATAAAAAGAAAAACTAGTGAACATTTCAAAACTCTTAACCATGATACTATTCCAACATTTTGGGAACTGATGTTTGTACTAGATGTTTGTACTAGACACTGGTTGTTGCTGTTAGGTAGCAGGTGTTTTTTGTCGCTGTTGTTGAAAGAAAACCTTGTATCTCCATTTCTGTTGTTTTTCAGCTTTTTACATAATTTGAAAATACAAGTTGACCTTTACATTGTGTGTAAGTTTCATGATAAATGGACTAAAAGAAACGGCCAAAAATGACTTGGAAAAAACTCTGGTTCCATTGACTTACATTAAAAGTAAAGTATGTTTTTTCCTTCTCCTGTAAAGTTACCATTTTGGAGAAACGAGGTTTTCTTCTGACAACTGCGATGTGATACTGTGCCAATGAACCTCTCAGGGAGTGGTTGGAATCAGGTGCAGGTTTATTGAGGCATTCAAAACACAGACGGCTGGGTCAAATCTTTCAAGACGACATCAACAATCAGAAAAACGTTCCAAAAACACAATCCAAGTCTCAAAACATAAATACCAAAGCTACAGGTCATAACCGGAGGGGAAAACACAAAATACAACACTCATAATTAATAAAAAGAAACCAAAACATGACCTTGTACTGAACCAATGTCTGAATAGATTTGAAATACTTTACTAAATGGCCACTGATTGGGAACAGATGGGGCACAAAACTCAATATTCAGGAGAGCGAGACCTCTGTTGGTGAGGAAGAGAATCGGCAGCAGATGTGACAGATATATACTTTTGTTTAGAGTTCTAGAAGACCTGATAACATCCTTAACAACAACAACATATAGGCCCAATCCCATTTCTTATTTTTACCCCCTACCCCTTGTTTTCGAGTGTCACCCTAACTCCTTGGAACTGAGTTATAAGGGGTAGTCGTGAAAATCTTGCCTACGAAATGGGACCCTCAAATAAAAATAAAAAAAAAACAAACACTGCCAGTCTGCAGTGACAGCAGAGGAGGGTAAAGTTCAGCTCCTCACTGCTGGGATTTAGTTAAATTTAGGGCATCATATGCCTTCAAAGAGGGGTGCAATTATTTATTATCACTGCTAATTCTTTAGTGATATGAAGCTGAAGTCAGATATTCACCAGCTTCTTGTTCGAATTTTCCCGTTCCGCCTTAAATGATGCAGCATTTTTTTGCTTGTTATGAAGAAAATGACCATAATACATTGAAACAACATTAATCTAAGATAATAAAGTGGTTATCGTAATAATTTAACAGAGAAAAGTCTCACATTTGAGGGTTTCTTTGGTCTCTTGTTCAGCCATCTTGTCTGTTTTTCTTTTTTTCTCATATCTCTCTGTTTGGAGACTCTGAAAAACCTCCATTTGGAGGGTCATGTAGCCCCAACACTTCACTCTACCCCTCTATCTCAACAAGAATCAGGACACCCTACCACTAGACGTGAACACGCAAAACAGAGGGCTAAGGGCTCAGTGGCAGGGGCGAGGGGTGAAATGGGATTGGGCCTTAGCCATATTGACCATTGTTATGTGACACAAAGTAGTGTTAGCATTAGCGATGAGTCAGTACGCAAATTTACTATCATAATATCAGTGACCAGCATTATCAATAATATTATATTATCATTAAAAACAGTAACTAATAAGTTTGCTTGAAAGGAATGACATTTCTAGGCCCACATCTACCAAGATCACAGATCTCACATGTGGCTTTTCCCTCTTAAACATACACGAGGGAATCGTCAGATAAAAGAAAATAATCCAGAGGAAATAATCCGTTAATCTACATTTCTCTGAGGCCTCACTAAGAGTCATTAATCTATGGACCTCTCTATACTTCACAGATGGAATCTATGGCAAACGCAAGCTGTGACACTACAAGAAAGACTCTAAACAGCCAGCAGTAGATACACATGCTGAGGTCTGTCTAGGCTTCGAACGTGATATGATCACTGATGTGGGCTGCTACTCTTAAGGTATGAATTCATTGATTATGTAAACTTTTGGACAATATTAACTTTTTTGTGATGCTCAAATGGAAGAACAACGGCATCCATTTCAGGCTTTTCATATGTCAGCGACTGCAGTGTTTACTTACTAATAATTAAATTAGAATTTTTTTTTTCACTTTTTATTTGGTTGGCTATCACCTTTTTGCAGTATGCATATCTATTGTGTTGCTTATTAGGCCAGTTTTGTGCACAGTTTCAAAAATGTTGAGGAAATAATCTTTGATCCATACATACACGTGTAATGACATCTGTTAGCAATGGATCAGTGATCGCTTCTTTATCAGAGATGGGAAATATACGGTAATCGGCAAAGTAATCTGGTTGAAAACTCTCTCAGTCAAGGTTAGAGATGAATCTCTGTGCTACTCTGTAAACTTTGCAGTAGGAAATGCCATAGCGAGCATATATCGGTCTGCTGACTCAACAATAAAAAAGAAATAGAAAATATGTTCAGACAGTTAACAACATTAATACAAGCCCCACAATAACAGTGCACAAAGGCAGCTTTCTCAGTTTTTTGCTCTTTGCCTCTAGAAACACCTGACCCCTCAGCTGTCCACTCGCACCAATATTCTGCTGATATTTCATGTTCACTGATACATCACATATTGCAAGACTAGACCCCCACAAATCACTGTGTTGAAAATTTCCCAAAAATGACATGTACATATATATTTATACAACAGTTAGTTGAGAAGCGTTCTAACTGTGCTATTACTTCACCATAACATCACGGTTTTTCACAAACACTGTATCACTCCACTGAGACGCCGTTGCTAAGCAACGACTTTGACAGCTGTAGGAGACTCTCAACACATTTGAACGTTTTTACTTCTTACTTTGCCACAAACAGAAAATGGACACTTTTAAGATCACATCTGACCGACAGCTGATTTGGTCAGACTCTGAAGATGAGACGACACTAAATTCCCAAACTGTCATCACCACTGAGCAGCTTTTCAGTCGGCAGCTGTGCCAGAAGAACAGCTAAACAACCTGGAATCAGCCAGAAATGAACCCAACACCATTCGCCAAACTAAATGGGCTGTAAGATGCTTTACAGACCGGCTGGAACAAAACAACATTAATACTGATCTGGCAAAAAATGACAAAACTGAGCTGAACTTGATATTGCGGCAGTTTTATGGCTCAGTCTGTACTTCAAAAGGCGAGGCTTACAGCAGACTGAGCAGCGAGTGGGCGGAGCTCGTTACTCTGATGTAGCAACAAGCTGCTCGTTAAGGAACTATAATTTGGTGAAGGAACTGTGAACATTAAAACATATTAAACGCCGCGTTCACGGCCCAGTTTATTAATTTATTACTTTATTTATTTAACTGTTGTATAAAAGCAATAGAACACTCGAGGAGTGTGTTATCGCCAATAACATCGCGGCTGTGATGATCTACGGCGACCAAATCACAGCCATGATGTTATTTGGCGTAAACACACTCCCTCTCGTGTTCTACTGCTTAAATACATATTTCTTCATGGGCCATGAACAAAATATAAATGCAAAATTGTGTATTTGCCTATTTAATTGAAAATGAAGTAGTATTGTATGTTACCAGAGTGTTTTTATATTTTTACATTATTTAGTTCCTTCCAAAATGTTTACCGAGATTAACTTAAACCTTTATTGTAGCTATCGAGTAAAGATTAGGACTTATTTTATTACCTTTTTTAGGCCGTCTAGTATGTAGCGGTTAACATTCACGCTCCACATGTGGGGGTGCAGGGTTCACGTCCCGGCTCAGACAGCATTTAATAGCATTTAAATATATGACAATATACTGACCCATATGTAAATGTATTAAAATATAAGCACATATATGTAGATTTAATATATGTATTGGTACATGTGTGTACTAGATGTGGTGTAGTGACATATGCAATTCAATCTCAATATACAGCAACACAATCACAATATGGTATTTGGTCCATATCGTACAGTTACAGAACCCCTCATAATAACACTGAAGAACATCAGAAACGATGCAGTAGATCTACCTGGAAAAGCTCCTCCAGGCTCCAGGGAGGGAGCAGAGGATGGCAGTGAATGCCAGAGCAGAGAGAAACGAGTAGAGAGAGAGATAGAGCAATCCCTCCATCCCATCATAGCACAGGCCTTTCAGAGAGTCAATGTAGTCCTGAGGGACAGAATCAGAAAACATACACATATTTGCTCTCTATCTGACACACAGACGTCATTTGCTGTGAAGGTACAGTAATCGCACCACGCCAAGTCAGTGTGAAGGGAAGAGCTGGTTGCCATGGTTACCTTGTTGAGGCCTCGGCAGTTGAGCAGCGCCACCAGCTGATGGAAGTTTCCCTCGGTCACGTTCAGGATCTGCTGCACCTCCCTCAGAGACTTCTACAAGGAGGAAAAAACACAGCAGCTGATGATGATGGCCATCATCACGGTCAGAAATGAATGTACTGTGCAGGTACATTTTTCATTCAAACAATGTAAATGTTCCCTCAAACGCACAACAACGGCTTTAAGGTCCAACTGTGTACCTTAAATATGTTTACCTCAGGGAAAAGGTGCATAGTGGAGTGGCCACTAGGAGGCCAGCAGAAAGGGATTCAACTGTTGTTCCTGGCTATTTTCTATTTTGCCATTTTTTTTCATTTTTGACCATTTTCAAATGAAGATTTTTGGTGGCCAAAATGTTGGTGCATCCCTATTGAATCTTACTATAATCAGCTAAAATCGATTCTAAAACTGATGCATTTTCAGCACCTCAAATCAATATATCAATGTATTATTTCACCCCAAGTATGCACTGATATCAGTTGTTAAGCTTGTGGAGGAGCATGTGGGTTCACTCACATCTGCTTTGGGGAAGCGTGGGAGGGCATCCCGCTCCAGACCGGAGAGATGGGAGTGGATACTGGACAGCGCTCGCTGAGACTGGGTCAGCAACTACGGCCAGGTCAACACACAGTTTAACACCATAGAAAAGAACCAAACCCAAAAAGAACAGCAGTAGTTTTACAGTCTGACAGTAATAATTGTGGAGTGATTTTAATCCAGTATGAATCTGCAGTGTGTAGTTTTACAGTCTGACGGTAATAATTGTGGAGTGATTTTAATCCAGTATGAATCTGCAGTGTGTAGTTTTACAGTCAGACGGTAATAATTGTGGAGCGATTTTAATCCAGTATGAATCTGCAGTGTGTGTAGTTTTACAGTCAGACGGTAATAATTGTGGAGTGATTTTAATCCAGTATGAATCTGCAGTGTGTGTAGTTTTACAGTCTGACTGTAATAATTGTGGAGTGATTTTAATCCAGTATGAATCTGCAGTGTGTGTAGTGCATTTCTTGGTGGAAGAATTATTTACTGCAATTATTATTAATTATAATTCATCTGATGATTCCTTTTTATTGAAAATGTGTGTATTTCCTCATATTTTGTACTGAGGCTGTGCGTTACAGTGATTGTACCACTGGCTTCTAGTGTCTAAGAACACCCTTTACCTGTGATACAATCACAGCCTCTCGTAGCATTTTGCTATATTTTGTTATGAGTGGTAGATGCAGGTTACCTGCTGGAAGGGGCTGGTCATTCTCCTGTTGCAGGTCAGGTAGTAGTCCAGGATTTCTAGTGAGGAAGACATTCGGTTAGATGAGTATGTGAAAGAAAGATGGGGAAGACAACGGAAGACTAAAGGCCAGGTCAGAGAATGAAGCACCTGCACTGGTCCCCGTGTTGAAGTGAGTAGAGTTGAGGACAAATGAGTTTGGGTCAAAGCAAAAATCACTGAGAGCCTGCAAGAGAGAGAGAGAGAGAGAGAAAGAGAGAGAGAGAGAGAGAGAGAGAGAGACACGGGAAAGATGTTAACAGCCTGACACAGTGACCGAATGACACACTTCCCTCATCTCTCCACTGACTGCTATTGATTTACACTCACTCACTGCATCTCTCTCTCTCTCTCTCTCTCTCTCTCCCTCTCCTTCTCTCCTCCTACACTCTCCCCTCTTCCACTCTGTTCCATTTCTCTATTCTCTCTATAATCCCTCTGTCATTGTCTTCCTCTTTCTTTTCCACACAGATTCGCCCTCCCCTGTGGAATGTAGAGACATGTAATTAATCAGCTTTATCTCCGAATGCAGAGAGAGCGAGAGAGAGAGAGAGAGAGAGAGGGCAGAGACAAGAGAGAGAAATAGAGAGAGAGAGAGAGAGAGAGAAACAGAGGGAGAGAGAAGCAAAGACAAGAGAGAGAAAGAGAGAAGAGAGAAGCAGAGACAAGAGAGAGAGAAGGAGAAAGGAACACACAGGTAAACAGCAGAGAGAGAAGTGAAGAAAAGAGAGATAGAGACAGTAAGAGTGAGAGAAAAGGTGAAAAAGACAAGGAAAGTGTAAATGAGAGGGAAGGATGGAGAAAGAGTGAGAGAAACAAATTAGACAGAGTCAGAGAGAGAGAGAGAGAGAGAGAAAGAAGCAAAGACAAGAGAAAATGTGAGAAAGACAGGGAGAGCGTAAATAAGAGAGGGGGAAAAAAAGGAGAAAGAGTGGGAGAAACAAAAGACAGAGTTAGAGAGAGAGAGAGAGAGAGAGAGAGAGAGAGAGATAGAGCGAGGGGACTACTGGTCTGTAGACAGTAGGACTCTGTGTTGAGGCCAGTTTCTCCCGTCTCCCCCTGTCACTTTCTCTCTCTCTCTCTCTGTGAGTGTCTCCTCTCTCACCCTCTCTGCTCTCTAGTGTAGCTGTACAAACAAAGGACTGTAAAAGGAAGGAGGCAATTCAACTTCTTTGACTCTGAATGTTACAATTGATTATAATTGATTATAATAAGAATTAATAAATTCTGCACTTTTTTGGTGACCACTGAGATTTCATTATGCATTGAATCATTTCCCAAAGAAACATAATGTAAAGCAATCGAATCAAATCAAATCGAATCAATTCATGGTGGATGCACTGAATCATTTCCCAAAGGATAGTAATTGAATCAAACTGAATCAAATTAATTCATGAACTGAATCATTTGATAAAGAGTCCTATTTGAATTTAATCAAATCAGGGCCAAATTGATCATTTTGATGTACTGAGTCGTTCCTAAAGAACTGAAACTGAATTGAATCGTTTGTGTTCGGAGATTTACAGCCCTGCTCTCCAGCTCCTCTGTCTCTCCCTCTCTCTTTCTCTCTCCTTTTCTTTTCTTTCTGTCGCTGTTGGGAACTCTCTAGCCATCTTCAACTCGGCTTCTCTTTTTTCCCCTCTCACAAAGAGCCACTCAGAGCACACACACACACACACACACACACACACACACACACACACACACACACACACACATGCTTACGTTCTTTAATCTCTAACCCATTTTCTTGCCGTTTTGGTCTTCTGCCATCGCTGCAGCGTTCACTAAGAGGAGCAGCTTTCACAGTTTAACACACACACACACAAACACACACACACACACACACACACACACACACACACACACACACACACAGTGACTGCTGAAACTTTTAAGATCCACATTCATAGCACTTTCTCACAGTTTAACACACATACATCTCACTCACACACACAGAGACTTGTTTTGGTACAATGTCAGGACATAATACATCCTATATGTATATGTAAGCACCTTATTAACTATGAACAATTAATAACAGTTCCCATGTGTTTTATATATATACTTATATTTAATGTCCCCTAAGTATTATGTATAAGTACCTATATGTAATATTTCCTGTGTACATTGTGAGTACTTATGTATATATATATATATATATATATATATATATATATATATGCATGTATTTATAAAATTACATGTAATGTATGTAATGTCCCACGTATTATATATTTATGTAAATACCTCTTTTCAATTATATATATATATATATTATATATAATATAATATATATAAGTACCTATAGGTAGGTAATAATAATATGTCCCATCCGTATTCAAGTACCTATTTATTATAGCACACGCTGTCATTAAAGCAAAAGCAAGACAAACCAAATGCCAAGAAATTGAGAAATTCATGTAAATGTTTCCAATTTTCACTAAAATTATTATGCAGATAAATTCAACTGGAATAAAAAATCTAGCATTAAATTACAAACGAGCGCAAAATAGAAGCATTTTCTCTCATAAACATAAACAGTCGTATGCAAAATATTGCACGCCCCTGGTCAAATTTCATGTCTGTGTTGATTTTCTAAGTGTAAATAAGTGAACACATCCTCTACAGAGACACACTCCTGCACATTTTAATACACAATTACTGTTTATTTACCGAATTTAACATATTGGAACAAAAAATGAAACATAAAATGTGGCCTGTGCAGATGTTTCTGTATTTTTATTTTTTATGCTTTCATTTTTTTTAATACGTTAAACCCAGCAAATAAATAGAAACTGCTGTTGTGTGTCTCTGTGGTGTTACCTCATTTTCACTTAGAAAATCAACCAAATGTAATCCGATCAGGGGTGTTCAAACTTTTGCACGTGATTGTATATGTAAGCATCTATGATTAAGTAAAAATAGTTCTCAGTGGTTTTACTACAGTCGGGACATTTTTGTCCTGAAAATGTACAAAAACATCCCCCGCCCCCCACCCTCACACACTCTCAGACACACAAACACACACAGGCTGTATTGTGTGGTGAATGCGCTCCTGTGGAGCTGAGAGCTGTGGTGAGCGATGGGCAGCAGTAGATGGTCCAGAATTACTCACCACCACTGTGGCTGTCTCCAGGCCAAGAGACCCCCAACTCAGAAACAGAGCCAGCCAAGCCAACACCGTCATCCTGCACACACACACATACACACACACACAGCGCACTGACTGTCACCATCTGTCTGTCTGTCTGCATGTCTCAGCAGGCAAAATCCCTCTGCTTTCAGACTGACAGGCCACTGACCACTGCACAGATTCTTTAGACATTAAAGCGATAGCTTGGGCAAAGATCCCACTTACTCAGTTTTATCCCAGATATAGCCGATTAATCAAGATATCGTCGCTGTCCAAAGAAAACCATGTTCCTCCAGTTTTGAAGATTTTTATTTTTCTACATCATTTCAACACACCAACTGTCCTTCACTTTGTGTGAGAATTTCATGATGAATGGACCAATAGAAATGCTCTAAAATCACTTAAAATAAAACCTCTTTACATTGACTTACATTGCGAGGTACTAGTGTTTTTGCCTTCTCCTGTAAAGTTACTATTTTTGAGATACTTGTTTTTCTTTGGACAGCGACGATATGTTTTCTTCTTTAGTGTTACTCTGGAGCTACAAAGCTAATGTAGCTGACAAGTAATGGAATCTTAATAGTAGCTTGAAAGAGAAAGTTTGTGAATGAACTTTGAATGAAAGTTGGCTTTATAAAGCAGCTAATAATGGTTTCAGGACACTGATCACTGTTTTTGATAGCTTGACTGGATCTATACAGTAATTCCCTGTAGTTTCTGTGGCGTTGTTAAGAGGTTGCTATGGTATTCCAGCTTGTTGTTAGGGCATTGCTTGGTGGTTGTAAGGTGACTGCTAAGGTTTTTCTAGGCGTTGTGCTATCCCAGGTGGTTGCTAAGGTGTTGCTAGGCCTTTGCTGTGCTATTCCAGGTGGTTGCTAAGGTGTTGCTAGGCCACTCCTGTCCTATCCCAGGTGGTTGCTAAGGTGTTGCTAGGCCTTCACTGTACTATCCTAGGTGGTTGCTGAGGTGTTGCTAGGCCACTGCCCAGGTGGTTGCTAAGGTGTTGCTAGGCCTTTGCTGTTCTATCCCAGGTGGTTACTAATGTGTTGTTAGGCCTTTGCTGTGCTATCCCAGGTGGTTATACAGTGTTGGTAGGCTGTTGCTATGGTATCACAAGTTGTTGCTAAAGTGTTGCTAGGCCTTTGCTGTGGTATCCCAGGTGGTTATACAGTGTTGGTAGGCTGTTGCTATGGTATCACAAGTTGTTGCTAAAGTGTTGCTAGGCCTTTGCTGTGGTATCCCAGGTGTTTGCTAAGGTGTTGCTAGGCCTTTGCTGTGCTATCCCAGGTGGTTGCTAAGGTGTTGCTAGGCCTTTGCTGTGCTATCCCAGGTGGTTACTAAGGTGTTGGTAGGCTGTTGCTATGGTATCCCGGGTGGTTACTAAAGTGTTGGTAGGCTGCTGCTATGGTATCCCAGGTTGTTACTAAGGTGTTGGTAGGCTGCTGCTATGGTATCCCAGGTGGTTGCTAATGTGTTAATTGGGCGTTGTTATGGTGTCCAAAGAGGTTGCTTAAGTGCTTAATTGTAGCATAATTGTATGATGGTGACATAAGAGGAGCATCCAAAATATTTGGCTACAGAGTAAATACTGACTGTGGTAGAACAAGAAGTAGCGGTATGAGCATTATGTATTATTTAAGAGGGATCATGTTAAGCATTCTCCCATTCATTCCTATGGAAAAAAACTGTTTGAACGATCACTGTTCTTACACTGTAAGTCGAATAGGTTACGAAAACAAAAGCAACCTATTCTGGTATTGGCTCTACCAGTTTTGTGGTTCTACCTATAGGAAGAGTAGCACTGCAAATGTTTTGACTGTAAAATGATAATGACAAGACAACAAAGAACAGTAAGTTTTTCAAGCAACCTATTTGTGTATAGGCAAATGTTTTTGGACACTCCTTTTATGTCACCATCAACTGCTGTTTCATTTTACTCCTTGACCTTAACTTAGTTGATGTACTAAGCCGTCTTGTATAGAACATTCTTGTGTAGAGCAGAGTCATTCTATGGAAACGTCCATTTCTCGTTTACAGATACCTTTGAAAAACATGTTAGGGTTACAATTTATTTATGTTTTAAAATAAAACAGTAAGTTATTTTAACAATTACACTTTCTTGAACATCAATTTCGCAATAATGGTTTTTAAATCAATCATATAATCATATAATTCCAAGCACCACAGAAGAGCTCATCCTCACAGTCATGTGTAAAGGGTGAGGCCATAGATTCAGGTAAAAAACATGTTTTTCTACAATTTTAACTACAATAATCTTTACATGACTATGAAATATATAACTTAAATGACATAAAGAAAACAAATGGCAAATAAATATTATAAAATATATAATGAAAGTTCCCCAGGAGTTGCTGGTGTTACAGCGTCACAAAAAATCTCTTATTTTGAAATAAAAGTCACACTGATGACATCACTTGACTTCCTTTTACCTGTTTTCTGAGGATCTATGAAGAAAAGCACATGGTGAGTCCACTGTGTCTTTCAGTTATCAGAGATTTTCTCATTTAGCTCATGATTTCATATGAAGCTTTTAGCTGAAGTCACTGGGGTGACCGACTTTATTCTGAGGTAATTGTGAAAAAATAGAATATAAATGTATTCAATTCCATATTTTAGTGGATATTCCATGATGGACAACATGTGGTTTGATGTTCTGTAGCAGCCATTTTGCAAAATGCATTTTTCATTGAAAATGTCTCTGGTGTTACCTTTATTATGTGTAACGCCAATGAGGATCAGTAACACCAGTGACTCCTATGGATAGATAAAAAAAGTGGACGCTTCTGTAGAATGACCCAGCAATCTACTTTCAATCAATTGTAATACGATGTCAAGAAAACACTTACAGAATGGCACAATGTAGAACAGTTATATCTCTCTATGTAAAATATGCTGGTACAATATTTAATGAATCGATCAGCTTTGATAAACAGTATTATTGTGCGATACTCACAGGATGAGGAGCCATCGAGCCTGTTTGGCCAAACCCAGCAGAATAAAGAGACATACCACCAGATCCAAAAGCAAAAGCAGCACATATGACAGCCACCTAAACAGAAAACATAAACACAGCGCACTGAATAGGTGCAGAGTTCAATATACTTTCGGTGTTACAGCATAAGAGCACCAAAATCATCTGAGTTAGGCTTTTAAAGGATTGATACCACACTAGATTCCTTACCTGTAGTCCTCATTGACCATGAGTGTGTTGGCAGCCCACCCTGGCGAGAATGGTGCAGGTATGCTGTTGGATGTGAATGTGGGGGTCAGTGTTGGCGCTATAGAGGGGGGAGCAGGGGTCAAAACTCCCACCATACTGTCAGTGCCATTGGCCCCTGATGCCCCGGGGCTAACAGAGCTGACCCCTCGGCCCAGAGAGAGGGAGGAGAGAAGGGAAATCACGCGCTCAGACAGACGCCTGCAGGACCGCGTGGACACCAGAGCTGGCTTATTCCCTCCAAACACGTCCTCCAGAGAGGTCAGGGGTCCAGAGACTGACCGCTGCAGCACGGCCACAGAGTCCCAAACCTGTGGGGGTGGTGAATAGATAAAATAGCTAAAAAGTGAGTTGACAGTATTTTGGTCTCATGGGACTACTGATTTTTAACAAAGTGATAGAACATTTGATTGGGAATAAAATCAAAATTACGACGCAATCAAAGAACTAATATGGATACTGTTAGATGTTAATCCGAGGTATAACTACAGAACATCTCATCTCTTTAAAACATTAAACTATGTGCCATTTCCTTATTATACTCAAATTAGTTGAAAACTAAATTTAGTTGAAACTTGGTTTAGCTGAACTAAAACTGAAAAACTAAAAACTTAGTTTAGTTGAAAACTAAATTTGGATATGAATGAGTTAATATGCTCTTTAATCCTCTCCAAATTGTGTTTTAGGACAAAAAGAGAAGTCAGAAAAACCCCTAAAAGAAACAATCCCATCCCAGTCCTGTCAGTGCTTATGCAAAATCCTAGCAAAAATACTGTTCCGTGTAGTAAGTGCTTGGACCCCTAAAAGTAGCGGCAAGCGGCAATCTCAGGGGTCCAAGCACCAGCAACTAGGCCAAATCAATGCTGCCATTGTCTCACAGAGATGCACATAAGTCCAAGTTACAAACTGACCACATAATTCTTGTATCCATTAATTTCAAATAAATTCCTGTGCAGCCAACATGCATTTTTTTGGCTTTTGGAACCATGGTGGGTTCCATCAGGAGGTCACTGTCAGACTATGTGAATGTGTGTGTGTGTGTGTGTGTGTGTGCAGAAGTGTATGTGTGTCTGTTTTCTCACCAGCAGATCGATGGAAGCCAGTGTGTAATTGGCAGTGAGCAGAGACGAGGTCAACTGATACATCCCATCATTCGCCTCGCTGTTGCCATAGAAACCAACGCCTATGGCAACACTGCGAGAGTGCGGAAACACGAAGAAAGGAATAAAGGAGAACGAGAGAGAGAGAGACAGAGAGAAAGAGTTCAAATTAACATGAGAAAAGTAAAAAAAATTCACAATCTTGCTGCAAACTATGTAGAAACAAATCCCCACTTTCTACTGATCCTTACCTAATATGTAAAAAGCGAAAATACATCTTGCTTACTTATTATTACGAACCTCCAAAACTCCAAAACAAGTTGGGACAGTATATGAAATGCACATAAAAACAGAAAGCATTGATTTGTAAATGCACTTTGACTTGTATTCAAATGAAAACAGTACAAACACAATATATTTCATGTTTTACCTGTTAACTTTTGTGTATATATATATCGCTGTTGTCAGGACAAAACCTTGTTTCTCTATTTTTGTCGTTTTTTGTTATTTCTTCTTATAAATTCACTACCATTACAAGTTAAGAATGTTTTTCCTTGTCCCGTAAAGTTACCTTTTTGGAGATGAGGTTTTGTTCCGGCAGCAGCGATCTGTACTTTGTAAGTATACAAAAACGGCACTGCATTAAAAACAGGAATGCTAGTGTGACGGACATCACCATATGGGCTTGGACCTAGTTTGACAAACTGTGTCAATAAACATGACTCGTCTAAAACAGAGTGACCCACAGTGCAAACTTGTGCTGTGGTCTGACAACTCAACAGTTCATATTGTTTTTGGAAATAATGGATGTTGTGTTTTCTATAGGGATGGGTATCAAGAACCGGTGCTGCTATCGGTATTCATGTAACATTAGTTCTTTCTGCATAGCTGGCATTTTCAAATGGTTGGTGCTAGACTGGATCAGCAGGAGATGCGCTCTGCTCCATGTGACGAAAGCATTCGCCTCTGACTACCTTGACCATTTTGAATGCCGAGCATCACTCGATGCTCTCCGACTGGCTGTAATGTGGTAACTGCGTGTAGCTGCATGATAGCTGCGTGTAGAAGGAGAAACACGCAGCTATCACGCGGCTAAATGCAATACATCGCTGTTGTCGGAACAAAACCTCGTATCTCCAAAATGGTAACTTTACAGGAGAAGAAAAAACCTACTTTACTTTTAATGTAAGTCAATGCAACCAGACTTTGATCCAGGTCATTTCGGGTAGTTTCTTTTGGTTCATTCGTCATTAAATTTACACGCAATGTAAAGGACAACAGGTATTTTCAAATTATGTCAAAAACTAAAAAAATATAAAAATTCTAACGATAACCATCCCTAGTGTTCTCTGGGGCAAAAAAGAAATGGACCATCCACATTGTTACCAGTTAGTGGGTAACTGCAAATCTGTGGTGGCACCAATAATACTGAAAGATATATACAAATGCTGCCCTCTAGACAACATCTTTTTCAGAAATAAAGATTGTATTTCTATTCATTTTCTTATTATTATATATTTATCATTTTTCTTATTTTATTATTTGTATTATTATTAAAGTTCTGCCTGCTACTACTTCTACTGACTATATTCAGCTACAAACTGTACTATGCTTTAGTAACATTGTATTGATACAGTCAGGTCAATAAAGCTACCCTGAACTGGATTGAGAGAGAGAGAGTGAGAGTGAGAGGTTATGTTTAATTCAGTTTGCATGTACATACTAAATGACACCTACATTAGCGGATAAAGAGCACCGGGCAGAGCAGTAAAAGCCAAAGTCCAGAAATGGTTTTGTGAAATAATTCATGCTCTAACTGTGGCATCGAAAACCACCAAAATACCAAAAAACGCCCTAACTGTGTTTACACATCTCTCCCATATTCACACAGTCAGATTAGAGCTTCGGGCCAGATGTTAGTCAAATCCCCTCCACCCCGCCAGAAATGGTACAACCCAGTTTCTCTCTGTTTGACCCAGATTACGCCACAGAAGGGGGGGTACGTGTGTGTGCGTGTGTTTGTGTACGGCTGACACAGTTATTCATATTGTGTTACAAGCAGTAAACACATGTCGTTGTGCTTTGTTTGTGCGCATGGACCACAAGACGGTTCCTGCGTCGCAACACCGCGCTTGGCTTTCAGAATAAAGAGGTCAGCATTGAGTTAGAATAATACCTAAACAAAGAGCCGGACAAACGCAACATTGAGTCTAAACGGCCTTTAAGAAAAGCTGAGAACATATATTTAACATACAATTATACAGAAGCCTTAACTAAACATAATATCACATATCTCAGTACTCAGTGTGTCACTATGTGCCTTTATTCCAGCTTCCACTCTTTTCAGGAGACTCACTTTCAGAAAGTTCAGTCTTAGAAGTTGGTTGAACTCATACAAGCAGTTTATCTTATCTAATCTACTCAGAAATCTCCTGAAAAATGAACAACTTGTATTTAAAGGCTGTTTTGACTGAAAATGGAATGAATGAATGGTGGTCAACTTTCGCACAGTAATGTTTAAAATGTGTAAATGACACTTTAAACGATTAAAGTGACAGTATAGGGAAAGTCAAATGCACCCCAAATGTAGTCAGTCAGCCAAGACATGTTTGGTGTCTGAAGTTTGCTTCGTTTGTTTCAGCACTGGCTAACATAGCTAACAAGTAATGGGACCCCACCAAATAGCATGATGCCTCAACTCAAACCGTATGTTGTTCAGTATCTCTGATAGACTTTATTGTGTGCTTTCTGACACTGTAAGACTTACTGTTATGGACAAAAGTATGTTGCATAGCTAAAAAAGTAGCAGCAGTGAGTGATGCCGGTATAACTGGGCCCACTTTTATCAGTAGCCCACCCTAAATCTCTCTTCAAATGCATTTTTAATATTAACATCTCACTAATAAATAAAGTAAAAACAAAAATATGAAAACTTTTAAAACAACCAATCAAAATACCAGTTTTGGTGCTTATTTATTTATTTATTTATTTATTTACTTACTTACTTATTCAATGATGGTCTATGCCGGTCTACGCAGATTTATGCTGGTCAAATGCTGGTCTATGCTGGTTTATGCTGGTCTAGTGATGGTCTAACCTGGTCTATGCTGGTCTGGTTCTGGTTTAGCTAGTCACCCCAGCGTGGTCATGCTGGTTGACCAGCATACCGGCATCAAAACACAAAATATGCTGGTTTTGCTGGAGACCAGCAATTCTAGCAGGGCCACTTTAAGTGTTTCCTGTTCTGACACTGACACTGACACTGTTATGCTGCAAAAAGTGGTATCTGGTCAAGTAAAATTTTCTTATAATATAGTATTTATATCAGATATTTCTAATTTTTAGACTGTCAGATTATTATGAGATAACTGAACTTATTTCTAGATGTTATTTACTATATTGGCAGATAATATTGCTTATTTCAAGCATATTTTTTACAATAGGCCAATTATCTGCCAATATAGTTCAGTAAGTCAAATACAATTTGACTTACTGAAATGTAAAAAGTAGTAAACAAATGTCCAGAAATAAATTAAATAATCTTACAATAAGCTTACTACAGTCTCAACATGAGAAATATTTCACAGAGTTTGTCATAATGCGGCCTAAGCGTTAGCTACTAAGCTAAGCTAAGTAGCTAACGCTATTAGCATTCATGCTAGTGGCCATAGAATGAGTGTTTTTGCTCATATTTTCACTCGGCAGAGAGAAAATTGAAGCTTTCCTTGATTCTGCACGCGATTCTGTGTAGACATGTAGACATTTATGAGTCTGTGTGCGGAACAGTGTTTCATATAAACCAGAAAGGTAAGCTAACTAGCAAGCAACGTAGCTGATTAGCCAAATTACATGCATCAGAATGACCAAAAGACCAAAAAATGACCAAAGAGACCATTATATCATTAATAATGGTTCTTACAAACAGCTTCAGCTGTCTCTCAAGCAGGTGTGAAATAAACAACAACTAGAACCATAACTTGGTTCTTAGTTGTTTTGAATGAGCAGTAAAAACACCCTTATAAACCAGTATAGACCAACATGGCTGGTCCCCACCAAAACCAGCAAAAGAAATGGCCCAAAATGGCTTGGGAACTTGTCTGGTTCCATTGACTTACATTAAAATTAAAGTAGGTTTTTTCCTTCTCCTGTAAAGTTCTAATTTTGGAGATACAAGGTTTTCTTCCGACAACAGCGATATGTTGTGTTTTGATGCTGCTATGCTGGTCAACCAGCATGACCAAGCTGGGGTGACCAGCTAAACCAGAACCAGACCAGCGCTAGACCAGCAAAAACCAGCACAGACCAGCTTAGACTTGCATGAAATGCTTGCAGGTCTGTACTGTTTTTTCAGCAGGGAAATGAATGCTTCTTGATTAAGCCCTGAAATTATATGTGTAGATGGTTCAAGTTCATGATTATATGATAAAAATTATCCACACAGAGTTGTGAAGTATCGACCTGCGAAGCTTTGCTTCTCCAGTCTCTTGGTTAAATGAGTTTTAGGATTAGCACAGAATCCTGTTGTACCAGTGCAGCGCTACCTGCAATGTCCACCTGGTGTTACGCCAGTTGGCTGACCGACTACATTTGTTGTGAGAGGGGAACCGTGTAAATGAGCCTTTTGGCTGAACTATCGCTTTAATAGAGGTACACAATACCATCACTGCCTGTAAACAGAGGCACTGCATCGTACAGCAGCGATAAGTAAGACACATTACCAGCACAGCGTTACCGCGGCCACCGACACCCATGTGACACAGCAGATGCCCCGCCCCTTCTTGCCGCTGTAACCGTGGCCACCGCTGGCGTCGTCATCTTCCTCCTCTTCCTCCGCGTCCCTGCCCGCTTCACCGCGGTGACAGCAGCAGTAGTGGATGAGGAAGGAGAGGACGACGAGGAGGGACAGGACGAGAGCGATGGCCGAAAGACTGGAGAGAACCAGCAGAGTCTGAGAGAGAACAGAGGAGAGAAAGGATGAAGTTAGGAAGGAGAACAAATGAAAGACGAATGTATCATGTATGTTAAAGGGATCCTACTTTTTCACACAGGCTGTTTGTGTTACTGTGCCTTTAAGACTGATGTATGTAAATAAGCTCTGTTCTCATTGGCTGTCCTGTACTGTGTCTCATTCAAAGCAGTCGAAGCTAAAAAACACTCCTAATTTCAGCCTGAATGGGCGGAGCTAAATTCCTTTAGGCTGAATAGGAGGATATATGTAAATATGTTCGAATTTGGTGACATCACAAAAACAGTAATTCATAATGGGCTCCTTTTGCAATTTAGTTTCCATATATGGGCTGTACGTTAGTGAAGTGTGTTTTTTTTTAAAACTTTGTTTACATAATACAATAAATTCTTTAAAAAAAAAATGATATCATGATATCAGTCTTTTAATCATTGTGACTGAGTGTGTTTACATGCACTCAATAATTCAATCGTAATCGGATTTCTGCAATTATCTGATTATTCAAATAGTCATGTAAACAGCACACTCAGATTTCTTAGATCGGAGTAAGGTCTAGAAATCCAACTAAGAAATCTGATAAAGAGGCTGGATTTCAGCTCAGTAATCAGATTTCTCAGTGCATGTAAACTCTTACTCTGATTTCTTTCCTTTCTCTCAGTCTGAGCATGTGCGAAAAACAGACAGCTGTACTGGAAATAAATGAGCAGCGCCGCTGTGAGACGCAGCAAAACACTTTCGGAGCGATGCTGAAACCAAATACATGCTTGACGAAATGAAGGATTTAAATATTCTTCATCTTCTAGATGATGTATGTTCATATTTTCAGGTAAAGTGGTGCGATGTTAGCTGCGGTATGAAGTTTGAGTTTTACGTTTATGTCACGTCTTCTTCTGTGAGTTTATTGGATGGTTGCAAAGCAGAAATCTGATTACTGTCTGACTCATGTAGACCTGGAGTTTTCCCATTATCTGATTACTCAAGTGTATGTAAACGCATTGATCTGATTACTGACAAAATCTGATTTTCTGCAGGTATCGGATTATTAAGTGCATGTAAACACACTCGTAGTTTCCACTTACCTTAGATGTAGTTGATCAGCCCCATACGTTGCAGCTTTAGTTTAGAACTGGAGTGGTGAGGCTAACATTGCTAACAAACAATAGAACTCAATAGTCACCCAAATCGTTTCTCATCAAAAATTTTCTCAACCTGCATCCAGGTCTCCATTAAGGTGACGCAGACTTGTTAACATGGTTTAGGACACAGAATAACTTACTGTGAGCTGTAAATATGAACGGCCACCTTAGACAACAGGGTCTATATTTACAAACAACCTCATTCGGACTGCAGTTCCAGAATCAGTATTTGTGACAATGACCATCATTTTTATAGCCCAAAGTAAGTCATAAACCACACTGACTGGTCTGCACCACCTTAATAAAGAGCTGAGAGAAGTTATGGATGCATTTCTACACAAATGATTTGGGTGACTATTGAGTTCTAGTGTTTGTTAGCAACGTTAGTGCCACTTCTAAACTAAAGAAGCAAAGTCTGGACTCCAAACATGTCTTGTCTGAAAAACTACATCTGGGGTGAGTGGAAAATCTGGTAAATTAGATTTTTCCGATTCCTTTAATACTTCCTACCAAACTATGGATGCCGACAGAGCCGAGTTCAACCTCAGCGATGTATCATATGTAGTGGACGGTGAATGTAGGCCACAATATAGCAAGGCAGGAGAACGCTCCTGTGGAGTTCAGCATTATGTAAATTGGTGCCTGTCTCTGTGATCTCGCTGGCTGCCACAGAACGCTCTCGTCCAATCAGAATGAAGAAGAGGACACAAGTAATTACAACATACTCTCGGCTTCACGCTGTCAAGCGAACGCAGAGGCACGATAAACAATTCACATGTTCATACATCACATATCTGCACTATCATCTGTGTCCATCTGCCTCTCTTTCTCTCTCTACGTCGGTGTCTATCCTCCCATCCCCCATCCATCCATTCCCCCCTCTCTCTTCCACACTCATCCCTCCCGCTCTCTCTCTCGCTTGCTTTCCCCTCTCTTTCTTTCTCTCCACGCCACTGGATCTCTATTAATAATCTGTGACCTACTTAAATACATTCACTGCTTCTCTCTCTCTCTCTCTTTTCTTTCTCTCATTCTTTTTACCCCTTTCTCGCCCCCCCATCTCTTTTACACAGGGTTCCCTCTTTTCTCCACTATCCAGCACTTGTCCAGCTCCCCTTTTACATCCAGCACTGTTTTTCCTTCCCTCTTGCTCTCTCTCTTTCAGAGAGAATACATTCTCTGTATGTTTATTTTCAATAAGTGCAGTTGTGTTTCATTTACAGCCAGTTAATTAATATGCAAAGAATTCACGTGACTGAAAGCTTTACAGTGCATACTGGGTCAAAGGATCATTCATATATATTTCTATAGAAATGTATAAATGCTAAATACTAAATACTGTTTGGACTGTCAAGTCTATAAGAAAGCCCAGATACAAACCACAACTGCAAATAAAGATGCACTGTATGGCCAAAAGTCATAATTGGGTTCAGGGGTTTCAGCCACCCCAACTGCTAACAGGTGTATAAAACCAACTACATAGCCATGCAATCTCCATAGACAATCACCAGCAGTAGAATGAGTCGTACTCAAGAGCTCAGTTTAATCAGAATGATTGTCACGCTTTAAACGTAGCACTGTCACAGGATGCTAAATTTGTCAAGTCAGTTTGTGAAATTTCTGCCCTGCTAGATCTGCCCCAGCCAACTGTAAGTGCTATTTTTGTGAAATGAAGGCATAAAATCACTTATCCTCTGTTGCATCACTCACTAAGGAGTTCCAAACTACCTCAGGAAGCAACGTCAGCACAAGAACTGTGCATTAAATGGGTTTCCATGGCTGAGCAGCTGCACACAAGCCTAGATCACTATGTGCAATGCCAAGTGTCGGCTGGAGTGGTGTAAAGCACGCTGGACTCTGGAGCAGCGGAAACATGTTCTCTGGAGTGATGAATCAGCTTCACTATCTGTCAGTCTGATGGATGAATCTGGCTTTGGTTTATACCAGGAGAACGTTACCTACCTGACTACATAGTGCCAACAGTACAGTTTGGTGGAGGAGGGATAATGGACTGGGGCTGTTTTTCAGGCCCCTCAGTTCCAGTGAAGGGTGATGTTGATGCTACAGCGCAAAGACATTTTACACAGTTATCTGCTTCCAGCTTTGTGTCAGCAGTTTGGGGAAGAGCCTTTCCTGTTCCAGCATGACTGAGCCCCTGTGCACAAAGCAACTCCATAAAGACATGGATTGAGGAGTTGGAAGAACTCTAGTGGTCTGCACAGAGCCCTGACCTTAACCCCACTGCACACCTTTGGGATGAACTAGAACGGAGATTGTGAGCCAGGCCCTCTCGTCCAACATCATTGTCTGACCTCGCAAATGCTCTTCTGACTGAATGGACACAAATTCCCACAGACTCTCTCCAAAATCTTGTAGAAAGCTTCCCAGAAGAGTGGAGGCTGTTAGAGCCACAAAAGGGGGCAACTCCATATTTTCTCATGGTTTTCCAACAAGCTCATACAGGTGTGATGGTCAGGCATCCACATACATATTTAAAAGCCATATTTAAAGTTTTACCTAATCAGCTTTTTTGTAAATGTACTCTCACTCTGAAATTGATGCCTGCAACACATTCCAAAACAGCTGGGACAGGAGCAATAAAAGGATAGCCATGCTGTCTTTGACAGGTGTTGTAATCACGCTTGGGTATTAAAGGAGTATCCAGGAAAGGCAGAGTCCTTTATGAGCATGGATGAGTAGAGGCAGCAAATAATCCAGCAGTTTAAGAACAATGTTCCTCAGTGAGGGATTGCAAGGATTTTTGGTATTTCACCATCTACAGTGCATAACACCATCAAGAGATTCAGGAGGAATCTCTGTCATCTTGCATACTTCTGTGATGGATATCACCACATGAACTCAGGAATACTTTGACAAACCATTGCCAATAAACACCTTTCGTCATAAGACTGTACTATGCACAGCAGAAGTCATATATCATCAACATCCAGAAATGCTGCCAGTCTCAAACTGATCTGGAATGGACTGATTAATAGTGGAAATGTGTATTGTGGTCTGACAAGTCAAACTTTCAGATTTATGTTTATAAAAATAATGAAAACATTGTGTTTTCCTGGCCAGAGAAGAAAAGGACCATCCATATTGTTACCAGTGTACAGTTCAGAATCCAGAGTCTGGGGCTGTATTAGTGGGTAACTTGCACATCTGTGAAGGCACCATTAACCCTGAAAGATGTAAACCCATGTTGGAGTAACATATCGCTGTTGTCTGAAGAAAACCAAAATGATAACTTTACAGGAGAAGAAAAAAACATACTTCACTTTTAACGCAAGTCAAAGGAACCAGACATTTTTCCAAGTCATTTCAGGTCATTTCTTTTGGTCCATTCATCATGAAATTGACACACAATGTAAAGGACAACAGGCATTTTCACATTATGTCAAAAACTGAAAAACAACAAAAATGAAGATACAAGGTTTTCTTCCAACAGCAGCGATATGCTGCCTTCTAGACAGCATCTTCTTCAGGGACATCCATGATTATTTCAACACCAAAAAACATTCTGCATGTGCACCAACAGCATGGCTGCGTAATCATATCTAAATTATTTCTTTTTGTTAGATTACATGAATACCGTGATACCTCAAAACACCCACAGATGCTCATCTGGAGCTGTGACTGGTCAGAATTATCACCACACACAACAAAATACACTGTGATTGGTCAGGATACCTTCTGCGATATCGGTAGTGCAAAGACCAATAGCACAATAACAATTAACAAACAGGCAAAACCCATAATGCCACTGGAAAGCGTCTCTCCCTATCTGGTGATGGGGAACTAAAATTAGTCTGTTTTTTTGTAAATCCCATAATGCACTGCAGATTTAATTGTCACGCTCTTCCGCATCACTGCGTCTCAATCCAGATCAGCAGCCAGTGCTCCACATCCCTCTCAAACTCAGCCTCAGAAGAGGTCACTGACTCTGAAAGTGGGTGTGAGCGGAGAGAAATCGTGAGATGGATAAGCTGTGATACTTGAGGAACAACTACTCCAAAGTTTTGGGTCGTGAACTTCGCATCAGATGACCAAGACCACAAAGAGAGGCAGTGCAAACGCAGCGTTGTAAATGTAAAGGCTCAGAGAATGACAATATTCTCTTTCCTCATTTCAGTGCTTCACATTAGACAAGTGTTACATTAGCCACTTGTGTACATTAGCAGAGAACTTGTAGAGAGGAGAATTTCCACTCTGCAATGTCTTCTGGGTTTCTCAAACGCTAGAGGGCGCTCCCGAGCGAGTCCAAAATGAATGGGTTGATATGGATCATCATAGTTTATAAATACAATCCTAGTTTATGAATGCTTAAACATTTTTAATGTAAAAGAATGTAATCATTACCTGAACACAGAGCAGCATAAAACATTTTAACACTGCTGTTATATTTTAAGAGCTTTTAAACTCGAGTTACAGGAGTTTAAAACTGCGCCTCATGTGTGTCGATGACATCAGTGAGCGCGAACAGCCAATGAGCTGCTCCGCTCGCCAATCAATCATCAAGCTCTAGCAGTAAAGCCTGCCTTCTGCTGCCCAAAACCCGTTTGCTGTAGACAAATGGAAACATACAGGTGAGTTTTCTTTGTTTTTTTAGTAAAACTCATCCTTCTACTTTCTAAAATTAAAGAAACGTTCTGGGCGAGTGATTAGAAACTATATTAACTTTTCATTTTTAGCCGTTGAGCTCCATTCACTCCCATTCATTGAGGACTCACTCGCGGGCGCCCTCTGCTGTTTAGCAGTCCTGTTTTTGATATAACGGGGGAAATAGGAAGTGGCCAGGCTCCTCATAAACCGGCCACTTGTCTAATACATTAGCCACTCATCCACCACATAAGGCACTAGTCTAATACGCTACTCGCACATTTATTATGCTAGTCATTCATCTATGCAAGCCACTCGTCTATGCTAGCCACAAACTAATAAAAAAAAAAGAAAAAAGGTAAAAATTTAATTGTAATGCACAAAATATTCTCCCCAATTTTGTCATATCCGATTCCACCCATTGGTCAGAACAACCCGAATCACATGATACCACCAGCGCTAGAAGGGTGAAGGCAAACAAAAGCTTCCTCCGAGTTTTGTGAAGCGCCACTGCACCTCTTTAAACAGCTCAATGCGCTTGGACCGCCAGTTCTGTTACATGAGCTAACAAACCCTGTGCTGGCTTGCATGGCGCTGAGTGATTAGGTGAGTAGGAGGGCCATTCTACACACCCAGAGAGGGAGTGAGGCCAGTGGCGCTCTCTTGGCCTCCTGGAGATGGACGGCTGTAGCATCACTGGGATTGAATCTCCTGAAGACATTTGCCCCATAAAACTATCTGCACCAACTATCTATTCATTAGGGGTACCATACAATATCATATTGTGTTGTTCGAGATTTTGATTCAAAACTTCTGCAGCATCAAACAATACATCTAAACAAAGTACTCCTTATAAAATAATGCTCATTGTACGTCAGGTGTAATAAATGTTTAACCAAGAATGCCCATAATGAGATCATAATGCAGATCATCTCTCTTCAGAAAAAAGTTCGAAAAACAACACCGGAAGAAAATCATGCTCTTCCTAAGCTTTTAGTTGAGTACCTAGTGTAGCATATTAGGCAAGTGGCAGGTGCATTAGATGAGTGGCTTAAATGCATGACGTATTAGAGTAGTGGCTAATGTATTAGACTTGGCTGTATTAGACACGTGGCTGGTGTACTAGACAAGTGGATAGGGTATTAAACAATTGGCTAGCCTATAAGGCGAGTGGCTAGCATATTAGGTGAGCGGGCTGGTGTAGACAAGTGGTTAGTATTAACTTGTGGCTAAAGCATTAAACAATTGGCTAGCATTTGCTCATTGCTAGTACACTAGACAAGTGGCTAGATTGGATGTTAGTTTGTGGCTAGCATGTCTACTCTTTTCTAGCACAGGCAACTGGCCAGCATATTAGACAAGTGGCTAGAATATTAGGTAAGTGGTTGCTGTTAGCGTGTGGCTAGAGTATTAAACTAGTCCCACTTAGCAAAATTTGCCTTTATTCTGGCCCAGCATACAGCTGGCTTCTCTGCCCAGGTCTGACCCACACACGGTTAAGTGAGTAGAACTAACAAATGCGGCCCAGAACTGGCCCAACCACATTGTTGGACCACACCATTTATGCCAGAATGGACTCACAAATATAGACGTGAGGCAAAAACATACACAGCAGTACGGCATCTGGGCCTTTTTGGCCCACGTGGTTAACATCTGGTCTGCTATATGGGGTGAAGTGTATTAGGTAAATAGAAAAGTCAGATGAATTTCACATGTAAATAAAATAACTAAAATTTCTGCGCACTTCACATTCCGACACAAAAATGTGTTGTCATGTGAAAAAACGTGATCATGGGAAAAAGTGTCATCACATTAAATCGTGATCACGTGAAAAAATGTGGGATTACTTGTAAACACATTGTTTTTGCACATTTCACATGTGAAATATACGTGACTTTTATTAGTTTGTGGCTAGCACAGACGAGTGGCTAACATATTAGATGAGTGACTAGCACGATAAATGTGTGAGTAGCGTATTAGACATAGATATACATTCCTAGATGCCCTGTTGTCTGCTGTTCTCTATCTGAGGCGATACGTCTGCACGGCCGCCATGTTGGAGAGGTCAAGATCCGCTTGTCAACAAATTCTCTTGTATTAAGAGACAAAGAGTCTCAGGATTAAATCAGCCACAACTTCCTTATTACTCAACCATTTTCACCAAATCTGTTTTGTTATAATCCTCAGACACAGATCAGTCTGGGCTGCACGGATCTGCTCTCGGTAGCTTTTATTACTTTAATAACTCATTGTGCAAATTAGCCATTCTGACCAGCAGTAAAGTACGTTAAAAACCGAGTTCAGTGCGAGAAACACAATCAGACACATCAGCAAATCCATCAATGTGTGAATCACTTCTAATCTTAATACACATATAAATAAAATAAACCCCCAAAACACAGAAAGAAGGACAAAGCTGAATGTCTTCCTATTCACCAGCTTCTTGTTTGAGTTTTCCCGTTCCACCTTAAATGGTGCAACAGTCACTTTCTGCTCCCCGAAGCTGCACGATTTAAGGTGGAACGGGAAAATTCAAACAAAATGCTGGCAAATAAGAAGCCAACTTCAGCTTTGTGTAAGAAGGTGCTAACATTAATCTATTATTAATATCTACACGGATTAATTAATGCTGTAACCTACCGAGCTACAAAGCTTTAACCATCACTGTAAATAAATAACTACTACATAAAGTTAAGATCCTGAATAGACTATTAAATGAAATAAGCTTCATATAAAACCAGAGGAAAAACAATCACATCAACAGGTTCTCTGTGCTTCACCAACCACACGACCACATCTACACAAACATCACACAGACATGAGTGTGGATCACTGCGTTCCCTCCGTTATATAATCCTGTCCCACTTTCTGAGTGTGATATTCCTGAAATAGTGTAATTTTGGACAGTATCTTTCTTAAACTGCCGCTCTGTAATGGTACTGAATGCAGTCCAGCAGCGATGTTGACCATCCCAAAATGGCGGCGGCGCTGACATGCCTGGCTGGACCCAACGCAGCATCTAAGTCTGTATATCTATGGCATTAGACTATAGTCTATGGCTAATGTGCTAAATGAGTGGCTAACGTATTAGAAAAGTGGCTAATGTTCACAAGTAGTTAGCATATTAGACAGGTGTATTAGTGTGCTGCTGGTGTATTAGACAGGTGGTTAGTGTTAGCTTGGGGCTAAAGTGTGAGGTGCATAGTGCCATATCTCATGGCTAGCATGTGAGCTTGTGTCTAGCGTGTGATTTAGTGGCTAATAACCCTTGTATTAGCTTAAAGGGAGCCTATTATCCTTTAACGTGGTAAAAGCTGTGATGTGCTCACATAATAGAAATGATGCCATTATGTGTGAATTCTGTAACCATATAAGTACAGTATATATACAGTTTGTGAAACGCTACACTACCTTCTCTCCATCTCTTAGGAAATGAGACAATTCTCTCGAGACGGCAAATGGCCTCCTGTCATAATATACATTACGTCTACAGCATCTCCGCTCTTAAACACACCACACAGCTGCTATGATCCAAGAGCCTTAGAGCATTAGTTTCATAGTAGGAAATATAAATGAAATTATGACTCAACAAATCTCATCATTGGAAGCAAGAAAGCTTTTTCTTCTTTTACATAGCAAGAGAGAGAGAGAGAGAGAGATAGGGAGAGAGAGGTAGAGTTAGTGCTGTGATTCTGGTCCGGTACTGTGCTCAAACCTAAACCAAATGAAGAAGGCAAAATGAACTACTTCGGGAGAAAAATAGACATGGAGACGGAAATAGCCTGTAAGTGTTTCTCCACATGACAAGTCTACCCACCGCTACCAGCTGTCAGGTGTGAAAATTGCGTCTGATAGAGAGAAAGAAAGAGAAAGTGGAGGAAGGAGTGAAAAAGAGAGGGTTCTAATTAGAGGCCAGCCGATACATCATTTGGCTAACAACAAATCGGCCGATGTTAAAGGGGAATTTCACAGTTTCTTTCAAAATGTCTACATAATTCAGTGGTTGAGATGTAATCAGAGTCATTCAGAGCGGTTTGGTGTGAGACGGTTCAGATTTCTTTACAGTGGTGGTGATAGGAACCAGGGGTCGCCATGACAACAACACAAATATAGACATTTTATTCACTATCCAAAACCACCAGTGAACCTACACGAGTCTTCTGAGTTTATATGGAATGTTGATGATGGAAAATAGTGGAAAATCTGAAATTATACGTTTTCACTGGGAACTATTTTGCCTCACAGCGCCCTGCATGTATCCCTCCACCATGAATAGTATAAAAAATTAATAAAACAATACATTTTAGGCTAAAATCTTCTCAAAACTATCACAAAACAGTGTCTCAGACATCAGGCAGGGAATTCATAACCATTTCATTTAATAACTTTCTGTGAGGGAGCTTTTAGAGGTGGACATCTGGTTCCTATCACCACCACTGTGAACAATTCTGACTCAGTAAGTTTATCTAGAACAGAGCGTTTCACACCAAACCACTCTGAATGACTTTACTTACATCTTTACCATTTAATTATGCAGAAATTTTGAAAAATAGGTGGAATTCCACTTTAAGGTTCCACAGATTTAGTGAAAATCTAGCTGACAGTCCTATGGGAGCTCTAAGTTTGAGAGTTTATGTTATTGAGCTGACTTAAGATAGTTATAAGGTTATTTATAAGTGGCTTGTTACATCTATATTATTCAACATTTTCAAATCAGTCAGGCCGGGGATGGGAAATATGATGATATGTTATTGATTATTGTAATAAATGTTTCAATGCTCTTTTCTGAGTCAGTACTTTTAGACCACTGAACAGCTGCATGGATCATAAATAGACAAATTTGGACCGAATAATAGACAGAGAGCCTGTAAACAACATCAACCATCAACGTAAAGTGTATAAACTGCACAGCAACAAGAAACCGATTCTGTTTTTTTATTTCTGATTTTCTATTTTTGCCCTGAATGTGTTCAATTGGACTGGCAGAATCTTTGCATGTAAACACAGCCAGTGTAAACGAACCTGTTGGTACTCCCAGCTGTCCGGAGTGAAGACGTTGTCTCGCATCTGCATGGTCAGGTCAAAGCGCGGTAGGGCATGGCACATCCGCACCCAAATTGACGGGCTGTAGCTGGGCACCGTCGCCATGGCAACCGCCAGCCCTGGTGACCACCTTTATCCTGTGGAAAGAGAGAAAATTTATATTAAGTAGGGCTGCAAATTTCTACGGAAATTTTGTTTGATTGCGATTCTTTTGGAAACGATTCAGAATTCCTTTTAATGATATGACGAATATACAAATGTAACCAGAGGATTTACACTGTAATACAGCACAGACAATAAAAACACTATAGCAGGCTTTTTTCACATTTTACCGAGTTTTTTTTGTTTTCGCCAAAAAAAATGAGAGCAGACTTTAAAAAAAAAACATTCTAATCAATTACAATCAATTTCAACATTCCAATCGTTTACAAACACTAAAGTACAGACATAGAAAAATATTATAAACCTTGCTGTGCGTCGCACATAATAATCTAAAGTTAAATTCTGACTATGCATCAGAAAAAAAGCATTAAATCTTAAATAATTTCACCTCAACTGGAATAAACAAAAAAACCACAAGTGCAGGCGCAGCGGGAAGCCGAGAGAGGAAGAATGAGAGATGAGAAGACGAGAGAGGGGAAAGTAGGTTAAGTACAGAGACAAGGGACAGCCAAATTACACACACAGACGGACTGGTTTACGTGTAACGGCAGGACGCGGAGCAACACAAAAAGAGAAACGCAACGAGACTGTATAAAAAAGAATTTACCGCAAGAACGATATGGTGTATATAAGCTGCTAATATGGCTAAGTAGTGGGGCAACTCAATGTGTTGCGTGCAACTCAAATTGTTTTGTAATCGCTCTGCGTAACTGTCAGGTTGCAAGGATATCACATTGTGAGCCTAGTTGCATGAAAGTTTCAATGTTTAAAAAACTAGTTTCGAGTGAGTTGCAGGACGCTGTGCGTTATGCAACTCAAGTGCAATTAAGTTTCATGCAGGTTTCAAGCAACTAAAGTTGCAGGAGGTCCCACTGTGAAAAGCCAGCCTTAATTATCACACACCTGACTGCATCTGATGTGAGGGTGAAACCGATTCTTTGTCAAACTCTTCCTATAAGTCAAGCGAACCAAGGAGCTGCTGCAGTGGGCCTTCAGTGGCGTAACTCTGACGGGGTCATATGTATAGACGCATGATAAATTAAACAAAACACAGCGTAGCCACTGTTTAGAGTGAAGTCTCTGAGCTCCACCGCAGTCAACACGCGCACTCCCAAACAGTCGACATGATGAGTTGTGTCAGCTCGTTCTCACGATGGCGTGCGGTGTGCACAGCGGAAATGTGAGTTAGCTCTCACATGACAGAGCGAGACACTGAATCACAGATCTGGACCAAACCCGCTTCCAAACCACAATATCTGCAAAGCTGATAGGATTCGTCAACAGTCATGTGTACGAATTAGAGCTGCACGATACACTGTTTAGGATACAATATGCAAATGAACCTCAAATCAAACAAATTGCCACTGTGAAAATCCTGACCAGGTGGCGTTTGGATGAATCAAGGCACTCGAATAATTCAACAAATATCCCAAATAGAATCGTTCTTTACTCTCTTTACTCTCACGTCAGGACCTTTAATGCTCTCAGAGAACTTTAAAATCATCATTATTTGTATTATTATAGTAATACTCTTACTTCATTTTGGTTGGAAAGGGTTAAAAACTATACTGGCCAACAGAAAATTGGATTTTCTGTGGAATCTAGGAAGATAAATCCAAGCTAGCGAGTTCAGGAGCTGGACTGAAGACCTCACAGGTTTAATTAACCACCATAATTAGGAACTGGAATCAATTAATCAAGTTTTCTAATGTGTGTGACTAAGACTATGTGTCAAAATTCCTCACTTTTGTGGTCTGTTGTTTTAATACCTAAGTATTCGGGCTTATAAGCATTTGTGAGCCAATAAGGATGCTTATTCCAAAATCGAGGCTGCTGATTGGCTGATCAGCTGTCTACATTACATTCTGTTGTTAGGTACAACAGCACTTCTTGATTAGCCTGCAGTCAGTAAATATACTGACTAATAAATAATAAATGAAACAATTATAAATATACTAAGTTAAAAAAACAAGTACGGTTCAGGAACCAGCATCAAAATCAAGGTATGAATGCTAAGCAATGCCCAGCAACAGGTGAGACTATTTCAGTCACTCTAGTCCTTCTGGAAGTTCTAGATACGTCACTGACTGTGAATACGAGTCGTAGTCTAAGCAGGTTTCAGTTGGTTGTTAGGAATGGAAAACAGCAGCAGCAGAGCTCTTTACTGAAAGAGTGACTGTAAAACCGATACATACAAACTCAAATACGCGTTATCGGGTCCATGTCCTACATTTGTCCTGTATTGTATGTCTTCTTATGACATTTGTGTGGTGTTATTTACCAAAAACAGTCCTGATTCATTTATACAAAACCATTTTCCGACCTCTCTTTATTTCTTAGAATTAAACTGGCTTTTTTTTTCCTAAGAGCGATATATGTAAATGAGCTCTGTTCTGACTGGCTGCTCTGTATTGTGTTTCATCCAAAAAGCAGGTTGGACTGAAACACTTCTAAAACGTATGACTATGGCGTGAATGAGCTAAACTTGGAATTGGATCAACATTGGATTTTGAACACTTTGTGGTTGACACTGATGTTATGGGACTAGAAATTCTGATATCCAATAATATCAGCCAACATAATTTTACATTTATATTTACATTTTTAATGTTATACTCCTAAGACTTGCTTAACCCCCCTAAAATCTCAGGCTAATTACTTACTAAGGCTCATTATTCAGTAACTACTGGGACTTCAGTGCGAACTGGCTAAGCTATTCTTAGATTATAGAAGCAATATTAAAACTTCGGGCCTGCTTGTCGGCCCTGGCCATTTAAGGGGTTAAACAGTGCTTTGCTGACTGATATAATGGTCAGTTCTCAATTGTCTTACTCAAATAAACAACAGAAACTCAGGCTTAAATAATATAAATACTGTAGCAATGGGGCGGGGCTAAAAAAATGTAGTTTCTGTTAATGATGTCTTATTTTTCAACATTTTAATCCGTTCTCTTCATAACAAATATTCAGATATATCAGGTTAGCCTATCTTGGCAATGCCACAATCAAAAAAAGAGCTGCTAATTAATTATTTAATGCTACTGGTTATATTTTTGCTCTGATACTGATAAAGCTGTGGGTCATCAATGTACCGGTCAGGCATTTACAGCCCAAACTGAAGGCCAAGCTCTGACAGTCACGGTTCACCACTGATTGCCCTGCATCTCAATTATAATACATGAAAAATAATGGAAATACAGTCCATATTTGTCCATATGACACAGCCCTGATTGCATGTGCCTGCATATACCTCTTGCACCATGAATGTATTTTAAATAAAAAATACATTTTAGTGCAAAAACTATCATAAAACAATGTGTCAGACATCAAGCAGAGCCTGAGGGAGCTTTTAGAGGTGGACGTCTGGTTCCTATCACCACCACTGTGAACGATTCTGACTCTAATTTCTCTAGAACGGAACATTTCACGCCAAACCACAGTGACTGTTTATATATGGACCATTTAATTAAACAGGAATTTTGACAAATTGGTGGAATTCCCCTTTAAATATGTGGTGACTAATTGCAGCAATCTGAATTGTAGTGGACCTGTGTATGTAAAACTGCAGCATATAAACTCAATAGAACAATTAACAGCTTTAAAAACGCTCTTAAATCACTGTTGATCCCATTAAAGCTTGCTGATAGGATAATGAATCAAAAGCAGACCCAACGATCAGTGCATGATGTAGTTATTCATACAACATTAACATTTTAAAAGGCCATTAGGCTTTATGGACCTTGTCTACGAGTAATGAGCTAGCAGGTCTACCTCTCAGCAGGGGGAGGAAGAACAGCTGAACAGAACTGAACACACAACATTGTCTTAGTATATAGATTTAAAAAAAAAAAATCAGCCCAAACACGGTGAACCACAAACAGCTGACATCGGTGGAAGAGTGGGAGAACGAGGCAGATCAGATTCTGTAATAAACTTAGGCTGAAATATCACAGAGCTGCCTGTACGGCAACATAACACAAAGCAAATTAAAGCAGGTTGCATGATGTCAAATGTAGAACCTAACATTAAAGGGGAATTCCACCAACATTTTCAAATTTCTGTATAATTAGACGGTTAAGATGTAAACAGAGTCATTCAGAGTGGTTTGGTGTGAAACGCTCTGTTCTAGAGAAACTTACCGAGTCAGAATTGTTCACAGTGGTGGTGATAGGAACCAGACGTCCACCTCTAAAAGCTTCCTCACAGAATGTTATTACATTAAATGGTTATTAACACACTGCCTGATGACCGAGACACTGTTTTAGGACAGGTTTGGAGAAGATTTTGGTCTAAAAAGTATTTTTATAATAAATTCCGGTACATACACAATGTAAGGCAAAACTGTCTTTAAAGAAAACTTATTATTTCAGATTTTCCACTATTTTCCATCATCAACATTCCATATAAACTCAGAAGACTCGTGTAGATTCACTGGTGGTTCTGGATAGTAAATAAAATGTCTATATTTGTGTTGTAGTCATGGCGACCCCTGGTTCCTATCACCACCACTGTAAAGACATCTGAACCATTTCACACCAAACCACTGAATTCTGCAGGTAATTGGTGGAATTCCCCTTGAACATTAATGCTACTGACAGCAGCATGCATGTAAACGATGCCATGGTAACATCAATACTGGAATAACCGAGGTGTTCCTGTCTGTGAGGCGATATTTTTAGCCACTATTTTATCCTAATAAGTGTTTTGAACACATGCTAATGTTTCTAATGGTATATTTTGATATAATGTATATTTTGTTATAATAGTATATTTTAAGTTTTGATCAAAATTCAAATGTAGAAAAATGATGACTACAATCATGTGGATTGACATCTTGTACATCTTCTGCCATACCTTACCTATAACCTTATCTATAACTTATTTAATCATATATAATACCTCAAACTCACTAACTGCATATATGGAAATGTGTACAGCTGTACATATCATAGCTTTTATTTCATAACCTATACTGCTGATACAAAAGTGTACATTGGAAATCATGCAATACTTGTGTATATTAATGGGTAATGTGTTGTGTGTGTGTGTATGTATTTATATATATATATATATATATACACATATATATATATATATTTTTTATGTATATATATTTTGTATTTAAGTACTACAAGGGGGCTGTGCACCTAAGATTACGCACCTTCACACCTGTGTTGATGTGATGTGACGGTAAATGTGATGTGATTTGATTTGATTTGATTTTAGTTCATGATATTAAACAGCACTAGAGCTGGGAGGCAGGAGGACTACTGGAGTGAGGTGTTGCTTAGTAACGATTGTTTGCGAACTCTGGTGTTCTAGCTATTGTGACATTGTGATATCACGTCATAATGCATTGTTATGTCCCTGTTATACACGATATGTTACGATACAATACAAAATAATACGTCGCATTGTTGCACCCCTGGTAGCTATATATTGTGGGGGTGATGGGCTGGAGGTAAGAGAACCAGCCTTGTGACCGGAAGGTCGCCGGTTCGATCTCCTGAGCCGACAGTACGTGACTGAAGTGCCCTTGAGCAAGACACCTAACCCCCAACTGCTCCCCAGGTGCTGGGAATAGGGCTGCCCACTGCTCTGGGCAAGTGTGCTCACTGCCCCCTAGTGCATATGTTCACTAGTGTGTAGGTGGTGTTTCACTGCACAGATGGGTTAAATGCGGAGGTGAGATTTCCCCGTTGTGGGACTAATAAGAGCCACTTAATCAAATTAATATTTAGCATAACACATGGGCTGGGAGTTGCTATTATGGAAGGCTTCAGCAATAGCATCACTATTGGAAATAAAACATTAATAACACAATATTAATAACATCATTTGTTCTTGTATGGGCCAAACTGGCATTTTGAACTTGTAAACAAAAAGTTTAGTTACCTATTTACATAACATCAATCAAATAAAGTGCTTCATTGAAAGCAGTAACAAGACTGTACTGGCCAGACGATTGCGGGTAAAATCAGGAAATGAGGCTTTACTAGCTTGAATGTGATCAGTACTCGTAGTCAAAATGCAGACAAAAAGGGACAAACATGGCAAAGGCAGAAAAAGGGGTAAGGCAAAGCGGTAAGGCAAAAAACAAATCTAACGAAAGAGGCAAAACCTCACAATGAGCGAGACTAAAGCCCAGGCTTATATACTAACTAAACAGAGTCATAAGATAAACAAGAGACAGGTGAAGCAAATCAGTATTCAGGCAACGATTGGTTGTTAGTGGTGGTGCCACAGTCACATGATTTCCCAGGGAGTTCTGGGACATGGAGTTTACTAACAAGTCAGAGCCAGAGTGATGTGTGACAATAGTAATTATCATTTCTTGTGATATACTGTGAAATCCTAATGTTATTAACCATGTGAGCCCAACAGATTGGCTACCAGGCCAAAATCAAAGAAAGCCACTCGTTAAAATCTAAGAGTTACATCAAGTGGCGACACTAAAATTATGTTTATATACTTCAGCGTAGAACTGGAGCTTTGTAAGTGCTGCCATTTTTTCCATCACTGTATAAAATAAAGCACCAAAACCTGATTGCTAAAGGCGCCCCCTTGTGGAGAACCTACAGCCTGCTAAACATGAGCGAGTGAGTTATGAACCAGGCCGATGTGGTGCTTCTCATCTAAGTAAGCATCTTGTGGCATTCTGGCATCTTATCAGAGTAAGATGAGCAGTCAGAGGGTGTGGCCTATGCTCTGGACACACCCACGCTCAAATGACAGGCCTTTTTTCCTGAAGAGCTTATCGCTGCTGTCGGAAGAAAACCTTGTATCTCCATTTTTTTCCTTTTCAGTTTTTGACGTATTTTGAAAAAGCCTGTTGTCCTTTACATTGTGTGTAAATATCATGATGAATGAACTGAGAGAAATGGCCCAAAATGACTTGGAAAAAAGTCTGGTTCCATAGACTTACATTAAAAGTAAAGTAGGTTTTTTCCTTCTCCTGTAAAGTTACCATTTTGGAGATCCAAGGTTTTGTTCTGACTGCAGCGTTATACATTCTGGGGGTTGCAACTTTTTTTGTTATCAAGAATCAAATCTTGTTCTTAGAATCGAAAAAATGACTGAACCTAATCGTTACTGTCCAGAAAACACCGTGATATATCTTCGAGTCCATCTCGCCCACCCACACATCTCAGCTTTTACAGTCTCCTGCCCACTACAGCTGCTTTCTAAAGGCTTTCCGCTGGGACAAATGTCCAGGTTATAAAAAAAAAACACTGTTCAATATTTCAGAGCTACACGCCGAGACAAATATAGGCTACTTTGAGGGCTGGAGGAGGGAGAAGGTGCTGATCCTGCTTTAGTACAGTTTGCTCCCTGTGTTACCCTGTGTTACTTGACCAGTGCTGGTGGGAAAAAACTCACTATACGGCCTGAGGAGGTTCGTACCACTGGTGACACCAACTCGTGCCAAAATTAATCTGAGCATCAATTTAATCAAAACTGTAAGAGTAAAGCTTTTAAAACAAAACGAAAAAGAGGTCGATATTGACTGCGCTTTGCAGCACGGATCCCGGCAGCCCGAGCGCAGCCATTTCTCCCACAGCGCTCAGTGACACACTTACACACTTGGCTATGGCTGTGAAGTCATGCACAACAACAGATACTGCCGTTTTATCCCTTACAAGAGAAGATCTGCTGTCATTTCAGTGGAGCTGAATGATAATCTATAGTATGTTCACTTCATATGATATTCCTGTAGTGTTGTCTTATAGTAAACTATACTATAACTGTAATTATACAGTATATTTTTATAAGATTTCTACAGAATTCATATAAGAATATTAAAGTAAATGACTACAGATCTCCATGACATACTGTACGTGACATAAGTAGTAGAGATAACTATATAATAACACAATCTGATCCAGTATGTAAACTGCTTACATGTTTAAATACTTTAAAATGCCCAAAATTCCCAATACATTTAGATATAGACACCCCATTCAGCCGGATTAGCTCCGCCCACTCCCACTGAAGCCTGGACTGCTTTCTGAATGAGGCAGCCGATCAGAACAGAGCTCATTTACATATATCGGTAACAAAAACAGCCTGTTTAATACTAAGGGATAAAGTACGTCCATTGCTTGAGATCTCGTGATACTCATTATTATCATTGCAAAAAAAAACGAGATATCCAGTTACTGATATCATTATCACAACATAACAGACATTATTTTATAGTGATAACATACTTTGCATAAATATCTTGAGAAAATAACATTCAGTGTCATGATATATATAATGTATACAGTCATTGACTGTATATGTATATGATTTATACACTCATTGACTGTATATATGATACATTCGATACATGTACTCATTGACTGTATATATATTTATGATGTATACACTCATTGACTGTATATGATATATATGATATATGCACTTATTGACCATAAATGGTATATATGATATATACACTTATTGATGGTATATATGATATATTTGATATACACACTCATTGATGGTACATGTGATATATATGATATATACACTCGTTAAATGTATATATGATATCTATGATGTATACACTCATTGACTGTATATATATGATATATACACTCACTGACTGTATATGATATATATGATGCATACACTCAATGACTGTATATCGCTGCTGTCGAAACAAAACCTTGCATATCCATTTTTGTTGTTTTTCAGTTTTTGACATAATTTGAAAATGCCTCTTGTCCTTTACATTGTGTGTAAGTTTAGTGATAAATGAACCAAAAGAAATGACCTAAATTTACTTTTAATAAAATTACTGAATACTAAAATATTAAATAACTAAAATTACTCCACTGACTTACATTAAAAGTAAAGTAGATTTTTTCCTTCTCCTGTAAAGTTAAAGTTCCTGTAAAAGTTCCTGTAAAGTCGAGGTTTTGTTCTGACAACAGCGATATATGATATATATACATATATATATATATATATATATATATATATATATATATATGATTTATATACTCATTGACTGTATTTATGATAAATGTGATGTAGGTGTGTGTACATCACAATAGATATACAGTTAAATGTTAGTTAAGACAGACTGAGCATCTACAGTGGATTGAACACAATAAAGCATTACTGAATTATTAAAAGCAATAAATACATTCTGATAAAGCTTATTTTGTCCACTCATACAGTTACAACAACTGCAATAAAACAAATGTGACGTGAATAATTATGATTAACGACAAAAATGATGCCATTAATCGTCATTATTTATTTTAGCCATTTGGCAGCCCTACTTACTACAGACGGTTTTCATAAAGGATTTCTCATGTACATTTATCTGCTGATGCTGACACATAAACCTTTATGAAAAGTAGAAACTGGGCCTCCAGCTACCGTACAGAGAAATATAAGACGCATAAAGAGCATTATAGATTATTTAAAGACTGCAGCACTACAGGAGTATATAGGAGGTGAGAATATTATAGACCACTTTCTGACTGACACTGGAAAGAGAGACAGTGACAGTCTGAATGCACTATAATATTCTTGCAGGAACCCTGTAGGATTACTGTAGTATAGGGGGTTTTATAGGGGATTATATGCTCATTCTAGGGATGCACTGATACAGAATTGTCTGCTGTAATGTGCTGATGTTAATGCTGATACATAAACATGTATAAAATTACAGAGGAATATAACCCCGAATATTTTAGCACAGTAACCCAGCGTAACTTCGACGGTCTGCTCTTCTGTCTAATAAATACATCATCAAATATATATAAGACAGCACTGCAGGAACAGTATTGCTATATAAAATAAACACATATAGTGTAATACAGTATACATATGTAGTGCATTCATACGGGAAGAACTGATATGAAGTATGCGGATATCTGATATTTTCTAATATGTACATATCTGCTGATCTCAATACATAAACATTTATAAAATGTAGAAAATGCAGTTACATCTACTTAAACTAGCGTTAGAGATAAAAGATAAAATAAAATGAATATCTTGATTTTTAAAGCAAATATCTGCTGATATTGATATGATTGCAATATTATTATGCATCCCTCATTCATATAGATTTGCTGGGTTTGTAGACTTTTACAGTGGTCATTTATTGCAGGATATGAAATAAAAGTCAGGATTCTATACTAAATACCATTACACAAGTATTATAAATTACTGTAAGACAGCACTACAGGAATAGCATTACATAGAACTACCACACACACACACACACACACATATATACATATATATAGTCATTTTTCAGTTTTTTGCATAATTTGAAGATGCCTGTTGCTCTTTACATTGTGTGTAAATGTCATGATGAACAGGCCAAAAGAAACGGCCCAAAATGACGTAGAAAAAACTCTGGTTCCATTGACTTACATTAAAAGTAAAGTATGTTTTTTCCTTCTCCTGTAAAGTTACCGTTTTGGAGATACAAGGTTTTGATCCAACAGCAACAAAATATATAGACTGCATTCATAAGGGATTACATGCTCATTCTAGGGATGCACCGATATGGATTATGCCGATATCTGATATCTGAACACTGGATATTTTAGTGCAGTAACTCTGCGTCACTTCGACGCTCTGCTCTTCTGTCATCATCAAACAAATTTAACACAACACTACGGGGATAGTATTGCTATATATATATATATATGTATATATACTATATCTATAGTGTATTCATAAGGGATTAGCTGCTCATTCTAGGCATGCACGATATGAAATATGCCAATATCTGATATTTCTCACGTACACATCTGCTGATATCAACACATAAACATGTTTAAAGTGTAGAAATTGCCATTACATCTAATTGGATTAGCATTACAGAGCAATAAAAAACAAAATAAAAAGAATATCATCAAGCTTTTGGGAAAATATCCCCCGATGCCGATACAACTGCGATATTATCGTGCACCCCCAGCTCATTTGCTTGGATTTGCTGGGTTTGTGGACTTTCACAGTGGTCAGATCCCTCATGAATAAGGTCTGTATTAACACTACATGAGTTTCTACAGGACTCTTATAAGAATAGTGCTATTACTATTACAATAAGACAGCACTACAGGGATAGCATTACTGTATATGTGTATATATAGTAATATATATGGTGTGGTATTGCTATGTATAGCTTTAGAAGGGATTATGTGCTCATTATCCGATATTTCTCACATGCATATCCACTGGTGTCAATGCATAACCATGCATGAAGTGCAGAAATTGTGATTACACCTACTTGAATTAGCACTGCATACAAAATAAAATGAATATTAGCATTTTTTTAAAGCAAATATGTGCAGATACTGATATTATTGTGCTCATTCATTTGTGTTTGTGGACCTTAAAAGTGGCCAGGTTAATAAAAAGAGCTCTATATAGATTTTATATGATGCCATATGATATATGAAGCACTATTTTCTTGCAGCTGCAGCTATGCATCCAAAAAAAAACATGCATTCTGAAAGCCCACCTTTAATTGTAGTCTACTTTCTGGGATCTCCTGCTTGGTCCACTCGTCTGCTTCTCGACCAGGTCGCCACTCATTGAATTCCGCTGCTGACCGATGGTGAAAGGGCTGTGGAGAGAGGCATCCTGACTTCCAGGCGATTTAGCATCAGTAGGAAGGAAAACGGCTTATATTGCAGAGCAGCAGCCTCGGCTGTGTCCACTGGTGGAGAGAATGGTGAGAGAAAAAGGCGTGCTTTCCTTTAGTGGATGCAAATGAGCTCCTCAAAAACAGCTGCCCCCCCCACCCCACACACACACCCTCCCTCTACCCCTCCGTCAGTTTCCCAACATTCACTGCACGGTCAGCCCACTAAACAGACTTCATCATGACCATCACCCTCCTCTTCATCATCACTGGGCTTTCCCACTTGGAAGCTATTGTAGGAAATAACAGTAAACAGTATTATTTAAGGTGGTAGGAAGGGGGGAAAAGGAGCTTAGGGTGAGATAAAAGTGGTGAACTGACATGATTTAAGTGAAAGAAAGAAAAAAAAGAAGAAAAAAAAAGATGAAGTTGGCTTCGAATTCGAATTCTCCGTTCCACCTTAAATGGTGCAGCAGTTGCATTCTGGCGCCTCAGGCGCCAGAATGCAACTGCTGCACCATTTAAGGTGGAACGGAGAATTCGAATTGAGCTTCGTTCAGAGGAGATGAAAAGAGCTAGGAAGGGGCAAATGCATGCTCTGCTGCACCATTTAAGGTGGAACGGAGAATTCCAGTACAGCGTAGGTGAAAATAAGGAAAATGCATGAGCAAGTGAGTCAGAAGCAACACTATAAAAGCATAACAATATTGATATATATCTCATATGATGTTGATTGCACCACATAAGAGACAGATGCATGCCAATGCAAGTAATACAGCCTCATGTTGTGGCGTGAAGGAATACACGGGGGATGCACACGGCCAGACTGACATGGACGGATTAGAGCAACACAATGGCAATGGAAATGGAAATGGAGCGCGTGAGAGGGAGGGAGGGAGGGAGGGAGGGAAGAGATGGGGGGACATGAACGTGGGAGAGATGGAGATGGAGAGTGGGGGAAGGGTGGAGGGGAAAAAGAGAGACATGCACTGACTCACATATGTGAGTGTATCTGGGAGAAAAAAAGGGAAAAGAAGGAGAAAATTCTATTATGTATGCAAGACTTGCCTGGTGAGTGTTGTTAAAGCAAGAAAATGGTTCTTAAAAGGCCCTTAAATGCAGCCATGCTAAGCTGTAGCCATGCAAGCCCTCTTCTTGCCAGTAACCCCAAATGGGATTCATGCAGATTCTTTGCAGCCAAGCCTGATTTTTGTATTATCGTGATAGCAGTGGGCTAGCGCTGGACGATACATCGTTTGTGAACCGGTATCGTGATATTGGATCTTGCGATATCGCAAAAGGCATATGCAAATGCATAATGGTGCAGATCTTTAACCGTTGATGTGAGGAGAAAAATTTAATTATTATATAATACATTGTTCACAAAATGTCCAGCATTTTAAATTTACAGTGACGGTTTCCTAGTTGCTTATCTTCTGGGTTATTTTGCAAGGACTCTTATTTTAAAGGTGGGAAAGCCTGTTTTGGGGTTCTCTGCTGCTGACCGCCAAATGAGCAACATGTAGCTAAGCCTAGAGTTAATTGTTAGCAACCAAGCCTGATTTTTGCAGCATTGTAACAGCAGCACGATATCGTTTGAGAACCGTTATCGCGTTATTGACTCTTGCAATATTGCAAAAGGCATTTGCAAATGCATAGAAGTGCAGATCTTTAAACATATTTAATTATTATATAAGATGTTGTAGCATGTTCACAAAATGTTCGGCATGTTAAATTTACAGTGATGGTTTTCTAGTGTTTATCATCTGTGTTATTTTGCAAGGACTTTTATTTTGAAGGCGGGAAAGTCTGTTTCTTGGTCGTCTTAGAGGTAGGCAGTCTGCTACGACCACCAAATAAGCAACACGTAGCTAAGCCTAGAGCGAATTGTTAGCAACCAAGCTTGATTTTTGCAGCATTGTAACAGCAGCACGATATCGTTTGAGAACCGTTATCACGATATTGGATCATGCGATATCACAAAAGGCATTTGCAAATGCATAATAGTGCAGATCTTTAACCATCGAGATGAGCAGAAAAATGTAATTTTTATATAATATATTGTACGTGTTCACAAAATGTACGTATTAAATTTGCAGTGATGGTTTCCTGGTTGTTTATTTTCTGGGTTATTTTACAGGGACTTTTATTTTGAAGGGGGGAAAGACTGTTTCTGGGTTCTCTTAGAGGTACCCAGTCTGCTGCTGACTGCCAGATGAGCAACACATAGCTAAGCCTAGAGCGAATTGTTAGCAACCAAGCTTGGTTTTTTGCAGCATTGTAATAGCAGCACGATATTGTTTGTGAACCGTTCTTGCAATATCGGTTCTTGCAATATCGGTTCTTGCAATATCGCAGAAGGCATATGCAAATGTACAAAAGTGCAGATCTTTAACCTTCGAGGTTCACTAGCAGGAGAAAAATATTTGTTATATAATACATTGTAGTGGGTTCACAAAATGTTAAGTATGTTAGATTTACAAAGATGTTTTTCTAGCATTTATCTTCTGGGTAATTTTTGAAGGCAGGATAGCCTGTTTCTGCTGCTGACCACCAGATGAGGAACACTCTCATGTGAGAGTCATCTTCAATAGCGTAGTGTAGCGTACAATAATGTGTAATAGTGCAGATCTTTAACCTTCGAGGTGCTATTGGTGACTATTGACTTCCAGTGTTTGTTAGCACGGTTAGCCTAGCAGCGCCACTTCTAAACTAAAGAAGCAAAATTTGGACAACAAACATGCCTCAGCTGATTGACTGCATTTCAGTGAGTGTGAAGTCATGTACATTAGATTTGTCGCCAAACTATTCCTTTAAAGCAGCACGATGAACGACTTTTTTGTTAAATTTAATAACAGGCTAAAATATGGTGAGGGTGCTCTGCCACGAGTCGCCCAGTAAAGACTGAAATAGTCATTTAAAGTCAGAGGCGTCGAGTCAGGAGTTTTTCACACTACGTCGTACGTCTTTACGCATTAACATCACACACAGACTCAAAAAGAAGGTCCAGCTTAATGTTTGGGCCTCAAATGATCTCAGAATCAACATCATGCTGATGAAGATTTGATGGCAATAGTAGATAATTCACTCACATCCTCAGAAGACGCTCCTTCACCAAGTTTAGACGGAGATCTCTTTGAATTCTCGTTCAGTCATCAGACTTACCTGCTCATGGAAGGGGTCCCAATCAATCACAGCCCACGCTACAATGTGTTCTTCCACATGTGCAGTTACACATTTCCACCAGAGAGGTCTCCAAATCCCCAAAACTTAGTGTAGCTTTAACATATTTCAAGGCAACATGTAGCAATATATTCCCACTATGGTATGCTGTCCTTACCACACAGCCCTATAAGCAGCTGAGCTCTAAAATTCAAACTATGCTTACTTTTGTATTGCAAAAAAAGACCTCATACTGTACTGATGTGTAAATGATGTATGAAGCCATCTATCTGAGCAGTAAGCACAACTCACACTACATCCAAGACAACTTGTAGCGTAATTAAACCTCAAATGTAGATGGAATTAAATCAATTTCTAATAGACGCACTAGAATATCTCTCATTAAAGGGGAGTTATTAAAGTTATTACATAAAATGGTTATGAATTCACTGCCTGATGACTGAGGAATTTTTTAAAAAGCTTAAAACATGTATTTTATTGTATAAAAACATGTATTCTAAATCCAATTATGGTGGAGGGATACATGCAGGGCGCTGTGAGGCAAAAATAGTCCCCAAAGAAAAGTTATTATTTCAGATTTTCCACTATTTTCCATCATCAACATTCCATACAAACTCAGAAGACTCATGTAGGTTCACTGGTGGTTTTGGATAGTAAATAAAATGTCTATATTTGTGTTGTAGTCATGGCGACTCCTGGTTCCTATCACCACCACTGTAAAGACATCTGAACCATTTCACACCAAACCACTCTGAACGATGACTCAATGACTGAATTATACAGAGATTTTGGAAAATCAGTGGACTTCTCCTTCGACACCAGACTCACATCAGATTTCCAGGAAACACCAACACATTTTTATGAAGCACTGTCAATCTTTGGTGCTTCTTTGCAGAATCTCGGTGAAAGACTATATAATATTTGCATGATTTAGACAAAATACTCGCACAAAAATTCAATTATTTCCAAATTTATTACAGAGTCGCACGTCTGAGTCCGCCTCCAAAAGCCTCAGCGTTCAGAATATTTTGGTCACTGGTGAATAATTCAGCGCTCTGACCATAAAAACATTTAAAATACATAGTGCATTATTAATTCATGCGCAGTCCATTCTGACAAGTTTTAATGTACAACAGTACATTAAAAGATCAAATACATCTGATGATCCATTTAAAATTGCACTTAAATATTTTAATATTATTAGACTCTGAAAAAAATAAGAAATATTGTAAACAATTATAAGATTCTGATATCATCCACGATGAACAGACAGCAGGTGACAGTCTTACAAAGACTTTGTGCTGCTGTTTTTTGTAGACTTTCAGAAATTAAAGCCAACTTAGTCTCTAAAATTCATATATGCAAAAATTTGTGACTTTCTAAGTGAAAATAAGTCGACACATCTCCAACAGAGAACACACTGCTGCACATTTTACTGCACAGTTACTGTATAGTTGCTGAATTTGACATATTGGGGGACAAACGTAAGCATGAAACATGTCCTGTGCAAAAGTTATGGCACATTTAGGCCCAATCCTATTTCACCCCTCACCCCTCCCACTTAGCCCCACCCCTCAGTTTTGTGCATTCATGTCTAGGGGTAGGGTGTCCCAATTCTTGTTGAGATAGAGGGGTAGGGTGAAGTGTTAGAGCTAGTGCAGTGAAACACCCACATACATGCACACTAGTGAACACACACACTAGGGGCAGTGAGCACACTTGCCCGGAGCGGTGGGCAGCCCTATCCACAGCGCCCGGGGAGCAGTTGGGTGTTAGGTGTTTTGCTCAAGGGCACTTCAGTCACATACTTTCGGCTGAGGGGATTGAACTGGCGACCTTCCGGTCACAAGGCTGGTTCCCTAAAATTTAGCCAACGACTGCCATGTAGATGGTTCCTAGCAGAGGATGGTTTCGATCCATCGACCTCTGGGTTATGGGCCCAGCACGCTTCCGCTGCGCCACTCTGCTAGCAGTAGACCCCAGATGGCACTTGAACCCACAATCCCTGGCTTAGGCCAGTGCCTTATCCATGGACACTGGGGCTCATAAAAGTAATCTGAAGGGGACGGAGCAAGCTTCTCTTCCATCTCCCTGTTCTAAAAATCAATTTAATATGTAGTCCTCATATCGAGGACTGATAAGAACAGATACTACACTCGATCTTAGCCAAAAGGCCAAGAAGCGATATCTCGGTAGCTAGTTGGCTAAATTTCCCGTTCCACCTTAAATGGTGCAGCAGTTCTGATGCCTAAGTTGGCCATTTAAGGTGGAATGGGAAAATTTAGAACAAGAGTCCGGCGAATATCTGACTTCAGCTTCATATCACTGAAGAATAGGGGTGGGTGATAATAAATAATTGCCCCCCTCTTTGAAGGCATATGATGCCCTAAATGTAACTAAAGCCCAGCAGTGAGGAGCTGAACTTTACCCTCCTCTGCTGTCACTGCAGACTGGCAGGGTCGCCTACAGAGCAGCGCTGGTAGCTGTTAATGAAGTGATGCTCTTTTTATTTGAGGGTCCCATTTCAGAGGGAAGATTTCAATGACTACCCCAGTAACTCAGACGCTCAAAAACAAGGGGTAGGGGTAAAAATAAGAAATGGGATTGGGCCTTTTCTTTTCTCCCCAGTATGCTGAACTCACAAAAATAGAAACTGCATTTTGATTAAAAAATGATAATAAATCATTAAGTTGCATGTAGTTTGACCAGGGATACTAAAACATTTGCACATGACTGTAAAGGTGGATTAATGCATCTCTAGAAGGCATGTTAGACGATAGGGGGGGTAGAAGGTGGGGTGGCAGTTTTACGTAGAGGAAGTTTTAGACTATTCCCTTGCCACCCCCCCAGTTAAGCCCTGAGGATGTGTATCATACAGACTGCACCTCTGACTACAGTCATCACTGAGTTACACAGTAGGGAACTGTACAGCACATACGATCTGATAAAAGCCGTTGTCCGTTTTTGGAGCGCCGTTGACACAAAGGTATAACTTGTCCACCTCCAGCTTTCCGAAGTTGATGTCTTTAGCCAGTTTGATGGCCCCCACATCTTCAAACATCCTATCGGTCTCCTCGCCCTCTACTTTGGCCAGCGTGAGGTGGTAGTTGGGGCATTTGGAGTGGCGGTGGAGCCAGCCTTTCTCCCTGAAGGCCTCCTGGAGCGGGGTGTTGATGCTTTGGACATCCTGGACGGGCCGCGGTGGAAGGAAAAGGACCTTCCCGTTGAAGTGCTTGAGCTTGAGTGGGAAAAAGACAGAGATGGGTGGTTTGTAGAAGTCTTTCACGATGGAACGGAGGAGTTCGGCTGCGGCCTGAACCTCCGCCGGGCCCGGGAGAACCAGGAGAGAGAGAGTGACGTGCAGGGTGGCCGGGTTGACCCAGAATTCCTCCGACTGGGGCAGGTGGGTCAGGATCTTCCTCTGGACGCGCTGGAAGGCCATAAGAGCTGCGGGGGAGTCCACGCGGAAGCAAACGAAATGCGTAGGCTTGCGAGACGGCCTGCCAGGCTGTGGTTCCTGAGGGACGGGCTGGGTTTCCTTCTCCTCCTCCTCCTCCTCCTCCCAGTCTTTCCATTCCTCCACCGGTGCAATCTGTTCAACTCTTGGAGAGACTGATAGCGCCTCGGCATCTCGGGCCAGCCTGGCATCTCCGAAGTCTTCATCCTTCGGGCCATTCGCGCCACAGTCTGCTGCATCTTCAGGATCACTGAGATCCGAGATCTGCTCCTTCTTCTTGGTTTGGGATTCGTCTACGTCTTGTGTCGTATCCTGAGCGCCGCCCTCTGTGGATTGTGTTATTTTATTGATAACACCAAAGGAAACAAACGAGACATTAAGGATGAATATTAGAAGACATTATTATGTCATCAAACACATTAAATGTGCATCTCTTACCAAGATGATTAGATAGAGTGGACTGGGTTATGTAACACTAATGAATTAGATCAAGCTGTAATATGACCTCAGCTATTTCCCCATGAAGCATTTCTGGACGCGCTTGAAAGCCTTTCTAACTTTCCATTTTTTGGCCCTCAGCTATTGAGCAGCAGGTGTGGTTCCACTGATTTCACAACATTTCTGCGGAGTTCAATCCTGACAGTCGCCATCGGGGCCCGGGAGACGGGTGAGAGCCACATAATGTAAAATTAATTTTTCCCAATTAATTTTGGACCATTTCTGTTGGTCCATTCATAGTGAAATTTTAAGACAAGGCAAAGGGTAACTGGACTTCTCAAATTATGAAAAAAAAACAAAAAACAAAAACTGACAACCTCACCTTGACCTTGATCCTCCTGATCAAAAGGGGGCAGCACTGTCTGTCCTGTGGATCCAAACACCCGGTCAGTGCGGCTGTCTCTGTCCCATACACGCTGCCCTTTATAGCTGAAATACTGGATCCTGTGACGAGGAATGGTCAGTTCCTCTGAATAATCACAGTCACATACCTGTAAAGGACAACAAACACAGAAACATGGCAAATGAAACTAATTCCCAACTGACAGAAAAAACATGACGCTGGTCTGAGTGGATCAGACACAGCAGTGCTGCTGGAGTTTTTAAACACTGTGTCCACTCACTGTCCACTCTATTAGACACTCCTACCTTGTCGCTCCACCTTGTTGATGTAAAGTCAGAGACGATAGGTCATCTGCTGCTGCACAGTTTGTGTTGGTCATCCTCTAGTCCTTCATCAGTGGTCACAGGACGCTGTTGGCTGGATATTTTTGGTTGGTGGACTATTCTCAGTCCAGCAGTGACACTGAGGTGTTTAAAAACTCCAGCAGCACTGCTGTGTCTGATCCACTCAGACCAGCACAACACGCACTAACACACCACCAGCACGTCAGTGTTACTGCAGTGCTGAGAATGACCCACCACCCAAATAGTAGCTGCTCTGTGAGGGTCTATGGGGGTCCTGACCACTGAAGAACGGGGTAAAAGGGGGCTAACAAAGTATGCAGAGAAACAGATGGACTACAGTCTGTAACTGTAGAACTACAAAGTGCACCTATATAGTAAGTGGAGCAGATAAAGTGGACAGTGAGTGGTGTACATCGATATAACTGTACCTGAGTGTCCCAGGAGAAATCGGAGAAGGGGCGCTCCAGAACCCCCAGAAATCGGTCCAGGTGGCCCACCACAAAGTCTGCCGGGTCCACAGAGGAGTCCCACAAGATCCGGGAGATGACATCATCAGCAGTGCGCATGCGGGGCTTCTTCTCCGACTCTTGGGGCAGTAAAAAGAAGAAAGAGAAGGAAAAGCAGACCTCCAGGACATTAATGAGGTCACAGCTAAAAAGACATGGAAACTAATTGGCTGTGTTTACATGCAAAGATTTTTGACAATCCGATTGAACACATTCAGATTATAGATTAAGACTGAGGTGTTTATTCTCACTCTACTCAACAATCTGATGGAAAATCTCTGTTTACATGAACTCTACAAGTAATCAGATCCAAAATTATGCGCATACGTAGAGCACCACTTAGTGTAGACGTTACCATGACAACCAGCATCACATGAGTCCAGTCAGAGTGAGATGAGCAGCAGTGAGCAGTGCTTGTGTTTTTAATTGCTTTAAAATGATGTCAGACTCAGGAAAACGTCCTTCACATATAAACTTTCACTATGACGTGACGAACATGATCAGAACGGACTTAAACTTTCCGATAGGGAATGTAATCAGATACAGGCGTTTACACGGATATTATTCTTCTATTTAACAGATTATTTACAGGATTACCCACCTCGATCAATTAGATAGAAACTGTATTCTGAATGGCCTCAATCAGACTAGTCTATTCAGATGTGTTTACATGGACATATTCTATTCCAATTGAGCTATCAGTTGGATAATTAACAGGTTATTATGCTTATGTTATTATGCTGCATGTAAACATGGCTACTGATACTAAACACTGCTGTTACCTTTTATCTCCCCGTCTTTGGCCTTTTCAGCTCTGCCGGACTTTTTTCTGGTCTTGCGGTTTTTGCTGCCTTTCTCTTCTGCTTGTACAGGTTTACAGTCAGCTAATCCAGATGCACTGCATTCATATAGAGGAAACAGAACATCATCATTATATCATTTACAGTCATGTGCAAAATTTGGGGCACTCCTGATTATTCCACATTTTTGTTGATTTTCTGATTAAAAATAACACTTAAAAATAACAGCACATCCTCTTCAGAGAACACAGTTAAATATGGCATTTTTATGCCACTCTTAGTCGAGAGTTTCTATTTATTTGCTTAATTTGACGTATTTTAAATTTTAAAATGTGCCATTACTTTTGCACAGGTCACATTTTATATTCCATTTTTTTGTGTTTAATTTTCTAAGAGGAACACAATAAGCAAACCTGTCTGTCATTTATTTTCACTCAAAGACGCCCACATTATACAGTGGTGTGCAAAAGTTTGGACGCCCCTTGATAAAAAGATTGTTTTTGTTGCTTTTATAAGTGGGAAAAAAGTTAACACCCCCCCCCTACAGAGAACACACTTCTGCACATTTTAATGCACAATTACTGTTTATTTAATACATTTAACACACTGGAAAAAATAAATAAATAAAATGTGGCATTTATTTTTCCAATGTGTTAAACACAGCAAATAAATAGAAACTGCGCAGAAAAATATCATATTTAAAATTTAAGAAACTCTTTCGTTTTCAAAAAAAGCAAGAAAATTTCAGCTTTCCATTAAATATTGATGCCCATTCATTTATGTTTAACTACAAGTACTAGAAAATTATAAGGTACCACAAAACTAGAACATTCAAACATAAAATCTAAAATTAGATCAAAACTATATAAAATTTTTCCCGCTGGTCAGACCCTACAACACACCAGACAGGTACCCTTAACCCTTTCAGCGCTTTCTGGACACAATAAAGCAGGAAACTCTGCCACCTGCTGTCTGAAATCCCTCCAGTCCACACAAACACAATGCTGCCCTTGCAGATTTAGCTTTGACTGACGCCCGTTACCATGGTTACCTAGTTGCCCCGCCCCAAGACAGACTCACACACCTGTGGGACAGTCGACACCTTTCTCCGAAATGACACCGGCCCATCAGGAAGAACCTGCAGACGTCCGGTCCATCAGAGTCCAGTTTAGTCTCGTCTGATTCTGAGAGAGAGAGAGAGAGAGAGAGAGAGAGAGAGAGAGAGAGAGAGAGAGAGAGAGAGAGAGAGAGAGAGAGAGAAGTAGAGAGAGAGATAGAGAGAGAGAGAAAGAGAGAGAAGTAGAGAGAGAGAGAGAAAAGTAGAGAGAGAGTGCAAGAGAGACAGAGTAGAGTGAGAGAGAGAGAGAGAGAGAGAGAGAGAGAGAAGTAGAGAGAGAGAATGAGACAAAGAGAGAGAGAGAGAGACGAAGAGGGAGAGAGAAGTTGATAGAAACAGAGAGTAAAGTGAGAGAGAAAGAGAGAGAAGGAGAGAGAGTAAAGTGAGAGAGAAAGAGAAGTAGAGAGAGAGAGAGAGAAGTAGAGAGAGAGCGTGCAAGAGAGACAGAGAGAGAGAGAGAGAGAGAGAGAGAGAAAAAGCACATTTTATATTTTATCTGTTTTCCAATATGTTAATTTCAGTAAATAAACAGTAAAAGTGCATTAAAACATGCAGTGTTTTCACTTATTTTCACTTAGAAAATCATCAGTAACAATTTGTCCAGGGGCACCCAAACTTTTGCACACCGCTGTATGAAGGACGTGGGCGTCTTTGAGTGGAAGTCAATGACAGGTTTGCTTACTTTGTAACTCATTTTCTCTTAGAAAATAAAATATAAAATGTGGCCTGTAAAAAAATTATGGCATTTAAAATTTGTTCCCCCCCCAAATATGTTCAATTCAGCAAATAAACAGAGAAGACGTGGGCGTGTTCGAGTGGAATGTCTCTCGCAAGCAAACGGCAGCCTGTGCCTTTCAGTCCCACTCAAACTCCACTGTAAGCAGGACGGATGATTCACACCGTGTAACACAAACAAACTGTTAAACTTCATACAGTTTACTGACTCAGCGACGACAAAGACCGATAACACGCCCCTCTGTAACCACCGGGCACTGAAACACAGTCAGACTGAAGCAAATCTACTCTCTCTTACAGCCTCCGAGCGCCGCGGTCACTTTAACACACTGCAGCAGGCAATAAAGCTGTTTTCACACCCAGCAAAGATGGACATAAACCATTAAAACACCACTGAACCTTTAAAACTCCTGCATAATTCAGTTTTTAAGATGTGAACCAAGTTGTAAAAGGAACCACAATTAAAAAGATGGTTCCTCAAGGGTTCTTTAGCAAAGAAAATGGTTCTATATAGAACCATGAACACTCAAAGAACCCTTTGCATGATTAAAGAGTTCTTCAGATTGATGGAGAACGTGTCGTACATGAAAAGGGTTGAAAAGGGTTCTATATAGCACCAAAAAGGGTTCTTCTACTGTAACAAGCTTGACATCATAATAATAGAAGAACGCCTTTTGGTGCTATACAGAACCATGTACAACACATTCTCCATCACTCTAAGAACTATTTCATCATGCAAAGTACTCTTTAAGCACAAACTGGTTCTACATAGAACTCATCTGGATCTAAATAGACCATTTCCTTTACTAAAGAACCCTTAAAGAACCATCTTTTTTAAGTGTGTAGTGTTAAAGCATAGATAGCTCCAGTACACTCTTAAAAAAGATGGTTCTTCAATTGTTCTTTAGTAAATGCAATAGTTCTATATAGAACCATGAGTTCTATATAGAACCATTTCATGCTTAAGTGTTTTTTGCATGATGAAATAGTTCTTCAGATAGATGGAGAATGTGCTGTGTATGGTTCTATTGGGAACTTTTTTGAGAATGGTTCTATATAGCACCAAAAAGGGTTCTTACACTGTTACGATGTCAAGCTTGTAATAGCAGAACCCTTTTGGTGCTATATAGAACAATATACAACACATTCTCCATTAATTTGAAGAACCGTTTTACTATGCAAAGAACCCTTAAATCGTGCAAAAGGTTCTTTGAGTGTTTACGGTTCTATATAGAACTATTTTCTTTACTAAAGAACCCTTACAGAGAAACATTTCGTTATAGAAACTTAGAGCTGTTCACAGTGGTGGTGATAGGAACCAGACGTCCACCTCTAACCGTTTTTGGTGCGATATAGTACCATATACAACACATTCTCCATCAGTCTGAAGAACCATTTTGTCATGCAAAGAACCATGGGTATTGCCAAGGGTTGTTCAAATGTTAATGGTTCTATATAGAAGCATTTTCTTTGCTGAGAAACCCTTGAAGAACCACTATTTTTAAAAGTGTGCAGAAATGTATGCAACTGTTTACAGTGGTAGTGATAGGAACCAGACGTCCACCTCTAAAAGCTCCCTCACAGAAAGTTACTACATGAAATGGTTATGAATTGTTTTATGATGGTTTCTGGTCTTTTTAGAATCACATTAGTAGCAGTTGGGCTAAATGCAAGGTGTTGTGAGGCAAAACAGAACCAAAAAAACACTTTTTTATTTTCCAATATTTTTCCATCATCAACATCCCATATAAACTCAAAGGACACCTGTAGGTTCACTGGTGGTTCTGGATAGTAAATAAAATGTCTATATTTGTGTTGTAGTCATGGCGACCCCTGGTTCCTATCACCACCACTGTAAAGACATCTGAACCATTTCACACCAAACCACTCTGAATCACTCTGCTTACATCTCACACACTGAACTAGGCACAAATTTTAAACAGTTGGTGGATATCCCCTTCAAAAGCTAAGTGGTTCTTCTAATTCAGCTTCACATACTGTATCATTATTTAGGCCAAAGAAAAATACAGGAGGCGCCCTTTACTTATCTGTGTCAGTGAATGTCTTCCAGTATCAAACTCTATTAACCTAAATAAAGTTATTACACATTACACACATTCCTTTTTAAAGGAATATCTGGAGGCCAACCGAATGTCATAATAAAAGTCCGTAATGAAATACCTGCTTGTGCTTCTGGTCCTCCCGTGAGGGGTTTCCCTGATCCTTCTCCTTCAGCACACGCCATGACAGATGATTTATTTTGGGAAGTCTCAGATACGACTGCCAGAGCTGACCTAGATCCACATAAACAGATGTTACTTCTCATAAAAGTCCCAATACTGTTAACAGCTCACAGATTTGGTCTACTTATAAGTGAACTTAGACATTCTCGCTTATTCTCTAGACCACACAGCATTAAAAAGCAGTAGAAAAAAGCCGCCGTAGCTGAAAAAATGGATTACAAAGATAAAAAAGTTAGAAAAGTGTGAAGCACTTCTACGATGCCACGAGGCTGAATTTAATCGCCAGCTTCTTGTCAGAATTCTCCGTTCCACCTTAAATAGTAGTAGTTACATTCTGACGAACATGCGCCAGAACGTAGCCGCTGCACGATTTAAGGTGGAACGGAAAATTACAGTTCAGCTTCCTTACAATGGCTGTGAATGCTGTGAAAGGCAACACAGCATACAACTAAGTAGGCTAACTAATAGTTATTGGGTTAAGTAATAGTTTTAAAAATAACTAAAGCCACTTCGTTATGTTAAAAAAAAACAACATAAGTAAGTAACACGAGAAAGTTATAAAATCAGATGTCTTGCTCACCTTAATGGACAAACCGAACAAGTAATGAGGAAGTTAGTGTGAGGTAGCTACGAGCTCCAGAGGGATATTTCACTATGACATCATCTTGGAGACCCATCACGTGTTTTACCCTGTTTGAAGAAGTGAATCATAACCATAACCACACTGAGTCATACTAGGTGGAGGAGAATATGAAGATTTTATGAGGCTGTTAAACGCTGTAAAGCTAATAACAACACTGGACTTTGGTGGTCTACAGTGAAAAAGTGCAGAAAATCGGATTTCTTTCCATTAACGCACTAATTAGCTGCATAGAGAAGCCAACAATACAGATCAAATACGGATATTCATATATTTATGTATACGAAATAACAAATGTGACAAGATTAACTAAAATAAAAATAGATAAAATAAAATGAGCGCTTTTAATTTGTATTTTATTTACTTACTGGGTTACCGGGAGCGCTCTCCCGACGATATTCACATGGTGCTTATGGGACTTGTAGTTTGTTCCTGAACAGCATTCCGGTGACATCTCGATGGATTATTTGATTATTGGAAGCCAGAATGTTTATTTCTGTTCATAACAGCGTCATGTTGTTATGAACAGAAATAAACAAAGCCCCATAGCGTTTATTGTATCGATTATTAAACAATATAATATATTTTATATATTAATTTACATATATGTAAAATAACACACACAACAAAAATAAAACGAAATAAACGCTTTTAATGTGTGGTTTAGTTACCAACCGGGCTACCGGAAGAGCGTTCGATATTCACATGGTGGTTGTGGGACTTGTAGTTTTTTTCCTAAAACAAACTATCTCGACGGATTATTCAATTATGTAGAGCCAAAATAGCTTAAATATCACCAAATTGTGAGTGACGAACAAATAAAGATGCAAATTATGCACATTATCGCGATAAAATAAACGCGATGCAGCTATGTTTATTCCTGGCACGTCACGTTGTTATGGACAGAGCGCGTGACTCTCCGTCACGTGACAGACGAACAGCGATGGGGTGACTAAAAGGAGGATTTTGTGAGCGGCGTAAACATTAAACTCCGGAAAAGATGATAACAGTGAGAGGAATGGAGTGAAATGTAGATGGGCTGCGAGTTATTAACATTAACAGTGATCGTGAGACGGAATAATTAGCTGTAGGTGCTGTTAGTGTGTTTATTAACGCTGCTTCAGTCATAGTCAGTGTCGTTAACTAACTTAGCATAGCTGACTGAGCTGCAGTTTAACCTGCGAGGCTGTTACTCTGTGTTGCGTTATAATGCCTTATTACCGCTAAACAGATCACCAGTCTTGTTTCTCTGGCATCTGCGGGCTGTCAATAACGGTGAGTACACTTCATTAAGTCCACCTCCTTGTTTCTACACTCACTGTCCATTTTATCAGCTCCACTGACCATATAGTTTCACTTTGTAGTTCTACAATTAGACTGTAGTCCATCTGTTTCTCTGCCTACTCTGTTACCCTGTTCTTCAGTGGTCAGGACCCCCACAGGACCACCACAGAGCAGGCATTATTTGGGTGGTGGGTCATTCTCAGCAGTGACACTGACGTGGTGGTGGTATGTTAGTGTGTGTTGTGCTGGTCTGAGTGGATCAGACACAGCAGTGCTGCTGGAGTTTTTAAACACCTCAGTGTCGCCGAGGTTCTCCTTTTCCAGAGTACAATAAATACATCACGAAATGTTGGTCAAATCTAAATATCTGTTCAGTTATTCACGTCCCTTGTTTAATGTGAATGTTTGAGCTGTACGGTTTGATCAGTTTTTGATCAGAAATGTCTTCAGATTTGTGCTCAGGCAAGTCCAGAAACCATTTGGACCAAAAGAAATGAAAATATGGACGTTAATGGGTTTAAGTAACTGAATTTTATTTAACATTTATCTGTTCTGAAATGAGGCACGATGTATGAAAATGCCTCCATGGAAACCAGTTAATGACCAAGTGGACGGATTTTTCTGATTGAAACAAAGAGTATACACTCACTGGCCACTTTATTAGAAACGCCCACCCTCTACTTGTACTCACTGTCCACTATATTAGAAACACCCACGCTGTACTTCTACTCACTGGCCACTTTTTTAGAAACACCCACCCTCTACTTGTACTCACTGTCCACTGTATTAGAAACACCCACGCTGTACTTCTACTCGTTGGCCACTTTATTAGAAACATCCACCCTCAACTTCTACTCACGGGCCACTTTATTAGAAACACCCACCCTCTACTTCTACTCACTGGCCACTTTATTAGAAACATCCACCCTCTACTTCTGCTCACTGGCCACTTTATTAGAAACATCCACCCTCTACTTCTACTCACTGTCCACTTTATTAGAAACACCCACTCTCTATTTCTGCTCACGGGCCACTTTATTAGAAACACCCACGCTGTACTTCTACTCACTGGCCACTTTATTAGAAACACCCACCCTCTACTTCTACTCACTGGCCACTTTATTAGAAACACCTACCTTATAGCCCCACTCTATCTGTGTACAGTTGCAGACTTTAGCTCAGGTATTCACTTCAGCTCTGTCTGTTTCCAGATGAACGCTTTAGTCGCTCTTTGTCACTTCTGTGAGCTCCATGGGCCTCGGACGCTGTTCTGTACCGAAGCCGTCCACCCTCCATCCCCATCGCCCCCGCAGCCCGGCTCCGCTCTGCTGTGTGACCAAGGAGAGCGAGATGGAGAGGGACTGACCATGAGGGCCAACAGCTCCGCTACGCAGAGAGCCGACATGTGTGAGGTGAGTGGCTGTAAACAGCTGATGTGCAGTAAACTGTGAAGAAATGTAGAAAATCCGTGTAATTCCCCTTTAATGATGGCCTTTGCTTCTTTCTTTCTCTCTCTCTCTCTCCCTCTCTCTCTCTCTCTCTCTCTCTCTCAGGGCTGTCGCTCTCTCCCTGCGTCTCATCCTGGTTTTGTCAGTGTTGACTCAGAGACTGGGATTCGTTTCCTCAGCCATCAGCACCCGCGGCAGCCTCAGCTCTTCAGCATGGTGCGGCAGGCGTGCGTACGCAGCCTCAGCTGTGAGGTAATTGGCCTCTATTTGTATTATGTTACAGCTATATGGGCGTACAAAAAAAAAAAGCTTCATCAGGATGTATTTATTGCTTTTAGTAATTCAGTATCATTATTTTCATTGTGTACATTCAAACACTGAACATGAAAATCAGGTGCATGTTCCAACCAATGAGTGTACATATCAAGTGTATCATATATACAGTTGAGGAGTGTGTATGTCATATATATCATATATATACGCAATGATTGCATATGTCATATATTTCACGTAGACAGTCAATGGGTGTATATGTCATATGTACACCGATCAGGCATAACATTCTGACCACCTCCTTGTTTCTACGCTCATTGTCCATTTTATCTGCTCCACTTACTATATAGGTGCACTTTGTAGTTCTACAGTTACAGACTGTAGTCCATCTGTTTCTCTGCATACTTTGTTACCCTGTTCTTCAGTGGTCAGGACCCCCATGGACCCTCACAGAGCAGGTACTATTTGGGTGGTGGATCATTCTCAGCACTGCAGTAACACTGACGTGCTGGTGGTATGTTAGTGTGTGTTGTGCTGGTACGAGTGGATCAGACACAGCAGTGCTGCTGGAGTTTTTAAACTCTGTGTCCACTCACTGTCCACTCTATTAGACACTCCTACCTTGTCAGTCCACCTTGTAGATGTAAAGTCAGAGACGATAGCTCATCTGCTGCTGCACAGTTTGTGTTGGTCATCCTCTAGTCCTTCATCAGTGGTCACAGGACGCTGCCCACAGGACGCTGTTGGCTGGATATTTTTGGTTGATGGACTATTCTCAGTCCAGCAGCGACACTGAGGTGTTTAAAAACTCCAGCAGCACTGCTGTGTCTGATCCACTCAGACCAGCACAACACACACTAACACACCACCACCACGTTACTGCAGTGCTGAGAATGATCCACCACCCAAATAGTACCTGCTCTGTGAGGGTCCATGGGGGTCCTGACCACTGAAGAACAGGGTAAAAGGGGGCTAACAAAGTATCAGAGAAACAGATGGACTACAGTCTGTAACTGTAGAACTACAAAGTGCACCTATATAGTAAGTGGAGCTGATAAAATGGACAATGAGCAGAGAAACAAGGAGGTGGTCATAATGTTATGCCTGATCAGTGTATAGGTATACAGTCAATGAACGTAAATATCATATGTACAGTGAATGAGTGTATATGTCATGTATATCATATGTTTTCTTATATAGTCAATGAGCATATATATTATGTATCATATATACAGTCAAAGAGTATATATATCATGTAAACAGTCAATGAGTGCATATATGATATGTTATGTACACAGTCAATAAGTGTTTATAACATATATTTAATTAAGAAGAATATATACAGTCAGTGAGTGTATATATTATATATATCATATATACAGTCAGTGGTTCAGCTCCTCTGTGATTGTAGCTTGTCACTCTCGTTCATACAGCTTGTTTGAGCTGTTGAGTCGAAGAGTCAGACTAGAAAAATATGTTAACAGCGTTGAAAAATTAGTGGTGCTGGTAATTTACTGTGTTAGCACATTATTAAGTTGATAACGTCTTTTCCTGTGTCCTGTACAGGTGTGTCCAGGCAGGGAAGGACCCATCTTCTTTGGGGACGAACAGCATGGCTTTGTGTTCTCACACACATTCTTCATCAAAGACAGCCTGGCGCGAGGTTTCCAGCGCTGGTACAGTATCGTGATGGTGGCCATGGACAGAATTTACCTCATTAACTCCTGGCCTTTCCTGCTGCGCCACCTTAAACTCACCATCCAGAGTCTACAGAGCACTGCACTAAAGGTACTGCACTACAGCTCCCAATGATACAACAGAAACCGTATCACCCCCTACACTTCCTGTAGTGTATTACAGTCTGTCAGAGTGACTGTGTGGATCATATGAACATTATAGAGGCTTTTTAAATGAAACAGTAGAAGCCACATCGCCCCCTACACTTCCTGTAGTGTATTGCAGTCTGTCAGAATGACTGTGTGGATCATATGAACATTATAGAGGCTTTTTAAATGAAACAGTAGAAGCCATATCGCCCCCTACACTTCCTGTAGTGTATTACAGTCTGTCAGAATGACTGTGTGGATCATATGAACATTATAGAGGCTTTTTAAATGAAACAGTAGAAGCCATATCGCCCCCTACACTTCCTGTAGTGTATTACAGTCTGTCAGAATGACTGTGTGGATCATATGAACCCAGCATAGGGTGTAAGTGTCTGAGGCAGATGTTGACTGACCTTCTGATCTCTCTGTGTGGCCTGCAGGTGTTTGACACCGAACAAGGCGTGTGTCCTCAGAGAGCCGTTCGGATGAACAGCGCATTCTCACCTGCGGTGTTTCCTCACCAGCGCAGCGGGAACGCCGCCCGCTCTCTGACCTCCCTCACCCAGCACCCCAACCTGTGGGCCAGCCTGCACGCCTCGTTCAGCTGGTATAATACATGCACACACACGCACAAACTTTCTGTATAAGCCCCTTGCCTTACCTCATCTCCCTTAGCAAAACCTCTCCCAACATTAAAACAAAATCAGGGATGGGTATTGAGAACTGGTACTAAATTGGTAGCAGTTCCTGACTGGTCGGTACCAAAAGATCACTAAGCTTCTGGACAAACAGTGCTGCTATTGGTATTTATCTGTGTTAAATCATCCTGCACAGCTGGCATTTTCAATGGTTGGTGCTAGATTGGTTCAGCAGGAGGCGCCACGTGCTCCATGTGATAAAAGCGTTTGCCTCTGACTACTTGACCATTTCGAATACCTGTCATTCTGTGCTCTCATGCTGGCTGAAAGGGTCAGACGTTCAAAGGTGTGGGCTCACTTACTAAATTCAATGATAATGCAGCTAAATGCAATACATGTAGCGGTAGTTGTGTCTAAAACACCAGTAAAATGAAACTTACAAATACAACACGCTATAAATTTGAAACAGTGCAGCATGTTTGCTTTAGCAGAGCAGCTGCTGCACCTACATCCTCAGCGCGGCCTCCCGATTTTGTGACAAATTGTGCTGCCTTATTGAAATAACCAACTGTAGCGCACGTTTTTAGGTAGCCCCTACATAAAACTCTTGGTAGGATATTTTGATAGCTTATTTGATCACCTTATCAGGAGTACTACCGGCAAACATATTTTACTGCCTTTGCTGGATCTGTTATGGCTTTGTTATTTCATTTTATATAACAGTTAGTTCTGGCCACGCAAGCTGATTGGTTGAGAAGCGTTCTAACGTTTTTTTTCACAAACACTGTATCACTCCGCTGAGACACTGTTGCTAAGCAACGACTTTGACAGCTGTAGGAGACGCTCAAGACATTTGAACGTTTTTACTTCTTACTTTGCCACAAACAGAAAACGGACACTTTTAAGATCACATTTGACCGACAGCCGATTTAGTCAGACTCTGAAGATGAGACGACACTAAATTCCCAAACTGTCATCACCACTGAGCAGCTTTTCAGTCGGCAGCTGTGACAGAAGAACAGCTAAACAACCTGGAATTAGCCAGAAATGAACCCAACACCATTCGCCAAACTAAATGGGCTGTAAGATGCTTTACAGACTGGCTGGAACAAAACAACATTAATACTGATCTGGCAAAAACTGACAAAACTGAGCTGAACTTGATATTGCGGCAGTTTTATGGCTCAGTCTGATTTGGTCAGACTCTGAAGATCAGACTACACGTTTGGCGAATGGTATTGGGTTCATTTCTGGCTGATTCCAGGTTGTTTAGCTGTTCTTCTGTCACAGCTGCTGACTGAAAAGCTGCTCAGTGGTGATGACAGTTTGGGAGTTTAGTGTAAGGAGCTGGAGAACGAACTGCCGGCTGTGCAGCGAGTGGACACCTTTAAGATCACATTAGACCGACATCGTGTTATTTCGCGATAACACACTCCCTCTTGTGTTCTATTTCTTAAACAAACCTCGAACTTTAAGTTGCCAACCAAAATGCTGGCTGCGTGATTGTGACGTCATCAGAATACTATCAGTAGATTCGTCTGTACAGTCACTGCTGTGACCTGGAAAAGCTGCAGCGTTCACTCACGTGTGACCAACTTTAGTTTATATCTCCATAATTCTTACTTAGCATGCAGCAGGCTGTGTGTATGATATACATGACCGCGTATCAAAAAACTAAATACAACTGGCTGAAATTTGAATGTTTGCTGTTTCTTGGCAACGAAGTTTTTTCTTTGACTATAGGAATGATATGTTATTCAGTACCTACTAAAATCTCCTCAAACATATTTGTTTAGCCAGCTATGGGTCATGAAATGATGATCAGTGATGGAATAATGAAGATGTTCTGGTTTTAGCATTAGCATGTTGTCGTAATGCAAAAACGGAGAAAACTATTGATTTATGCGAGAAAATGCAAAAACACTGTACATTTGCAGGATGTGGGTTTTTGTTGAGACAGCTCTTTTACATAGATTCCATTTGACAGCTGCAGTTATTATCGCATAAACTTTTTTCTGTAAACAGCTCCAGTAGATCTTCGTAACCCACATTCACCTCCAGAGAACGCTGCGCGCTTAATTTCTGCTGTTCGTATTTGTTTTTTCTCATGTTTTTAAAGCCAGGTTTGCGTTTTTTTGGTAGCATCTTCATTTGAATTAAAACCAAAAGTGTCGCTCTTCTTACAGAATGCGACTGGACTAAACCACGGGCCGTTTACACGGGGGCATTGCTGCTGGTACTACATCTAAAGCATCTTTAATTTTTATTCAATGAACGAAATTAGGATTGGTTACTGTATGTTCAGAATGCCACTGCTAGGATCGTCACCTTTTCAAAGAAGGATGATCACATCACCTCTGTCCTTCAGAGTCTTCACTGGTTACCCGTTACATTCCGTGTTCAGTACAAGGTTCTCCTTATTACATATAAAGCTTTGCTTGGTCTCGTTCCTCAATATTTGACTGAGCTTCTTCGTCTATATGTCCCATCTCGTACTTTGAGATCACAGAATTTAGGCCTTCTTCATGTTCAAAGGTTTAAATTGACTTCTATGGGTGGGCGATCATTTAGTGTAGTGGCTCCCAAATTTTGGAATACTCTCCCCAGTCTGTTCGGGATCCCTCTGCTCCATCTTCATTTAAATCTCTTTTAAAGACTTAGTTGTTTTCGCTGTGTTATCGTTGTTCCGTTTATACATGAATGTTTACCTGCATTGTCCATTTGTTGTTAATTGTTTAATGTGTTCACATTCTTTGACTGTAAAGCGTCCAGAACATGGGAAAGGAGCTATATAAATAATAATAATCAGTAAGCCAAACCAAATATTTGTCTCTTAGAATGGTAATTATTCCACCCTTACAGTGCCCATCCACTGTAATTTCATTGTTTGTTCAGCAATAGGGGTGGAAATCGCTGACCTCACAACAATTAGACTGCATTTTTTAAGGAAATTATTCAATACTTTATTAAAATTACACTGTGATTCAGTTTCTTTTAAATAAACAGACTACGTAAATATGTCTGGAGTAGAGTAGTTCAGTATAGACAGTAAAACCAATACACCAATTTTTTTTGTTCGTATTTGACCGTAGCCCAAAAAACCAGCGCATCCTTTATTAAATATTATTATAATCGCTTACAAAAACATAACGCTTAAATACTAGGGTTGCACCGATATAGGAACTGTGGGCCGATGCTGCTATCCAGCATCTTTTACATGTCAATATCTGCTGATACCCCTGCATAAACATTTATAATATAGATATTGGGACTGAATCCACCTGAATTAACATTACAAAAATGTGACATTTATTTCTGTAGAGTTAAATGCAGTAAAATTAATAATGTAGACATATTGTAGCGCAGTAGCCCAGCGTTACCTAAACATTCTGCTCTTCCAGAGTTCAATAAATACGTCATCAAATATCAATTTAAAGTATTTTTCCAATCTAAATGTCGCTCTGATTTCCTCCGTTCAGCAGTCTTGGTCAAACTGAGCCCCCACATGACCTGATTTGTGCTGTGTGCCGCGTTCTTTCTCACTTTCTATGTAATTTGTTTTCTCTGCAGGTTGCTGAAGGCTTGCGGGAGCCGACTGACTGAGAAGCTTCTAGAAGGAGCTCCTACTGAAGATACACTCGTTCTCATCGAAAGACAAACAGGTAAAAATTAATGTTAGAATGATTATAATTGATTATAATAATATTCAAAGAAGACTGCGCTCAGTTTTTGACCGTAAAAAAATTATCAGACTATTTTCAAAATAGTTTTGTACTATGTCTTTGTGTATCCAGTGTATTTTTAAATGTGCCAAAATAATTGAACTGAATTAAATTTGAGATTTCATGATGTGCCACATTTGAAGAATTTGAGATTTCATGATGTACCAAATTCAGTGAATCTACGACATCATGTTATGCCAAATTTGACAAATTCGAGATTTTATGATGTAACAAATTTGATGAATTTGAGATTTCATAATGTACCAAAGTTGGTGAATTTAAGACATCATAATGTGCCAAATTTGAAGAATTTCAGATTTCATGATGTGCCAAATTTAATGAATGTTAAATTCATGATGTGCCAGATTTGGCAAAATTTGAGATTTCATGATGTACCAGATTTAATGAATTTTAAATTTCATGATGTGCCAAATTTGATGAATTAGACATGTCATGAAGTTCCAGATTTGATGAACTTGAGATTTCATGATGCGCCAAATTTGTTGAATTTGAGATTTCATGATGTGCCAAATTTAATGAATTTCATATTTCATGATGTGCCAGATTTGATGAATTAGACATGTAATGAAGTTCCAGATTTGATGAATTAGACATGTAATGAAGTTCCAGATTTGATGAACTTGAGATTTCATGATGTGCCAAATTTGTTCAATTTGAGATTTCATGATGTACCAGATTTATTGAATTTCATATTTCATGATGTGCCAGATTTAATGAATTTCAGATTTCATGACGTGCCAGATTTAATTAATTTTAAATTTCATGAAGTTCCAGATTTGATGAACTTGAGATTTCATGATGTGCCAAATTTGTTGAATTTGAGATTTCATGATGTGCGAGATTTGATGAATTTGAGATTTCATGATGTGCCAGATTTAATGAATTTCATATTTCATGATGTGCCAGATTTGATGAATTAGACATGTCATGAAGTTCCAGATTTGATGAACCTGAGATTTCATGATGTGCCAAATTTGTTGAATTTGAGATTTCATGATGTGCCAAATTTGATGAATTTTAAGACATAATGATGTGCCAAATTTGATGAATTTTAAGACATAATGATGTGCCAAATTTGAAGAATTTGAGATTTTACGGTGTACCAAATTTAAAGAACCTGAGATTTCATGATGTGCCAAATTTGACATGATAAGAAATGCTTGCGCAACATTAATATCTACACATGCGGTGTGTCCAAAATCCTGAATTTTCCTGGAACAGTTTGCAGAGTGAGGCTCTTTGTAAACAACAGAGGCAGCTTTTAGTCACATGCTGTAACGACAGTATTGATTTGTTTGGGTGAGTTAGTAGGAATAATGTGATTGGCAGGTCAGGATAATGATTTCCTGAAGCTGCTGACCTACTTTTCCCCCAGCATGTGGCTCTACTGTCATAACAGTTAAATAAGTTATTCTTTTCTGCCTCCCAAATTCTTTGTGACAATGCTGACCCAACTCAGTTAACTGGAATTTCTTGGTAAAATCTAATTCAGATGCTTTCAGAGCGATCCTGAAGTTGTGGAGAAGTCTTTTTATAGTACGGGTGTGTTCTTCTTGTACAGCTGGCAAAATCCGGATGATAACAATACAATTCTAACATGGGCTGACTGGTAAAAATCCATATGAAGTTGAACTAAACTAGTGATTTAATGAATCAGATGATTCAAAAGATGCTGCTGGTGTTCTCAGAACAATGGACTGACCACCCCAGTGTCCAAACGTCAGTACAATTCAATTTGTTTGGGATTACTTGGAATGAGAAGCAGAAAATACAAAACCAACTTCTAAGACTGAACTTTGGAGATGTTGAAGACTTCTTAAATCTCTGAAATATATATATTTAATTATATATATAATTGTTGAGTCTGCTGCATTATTTTCTGTTAAAATATAATTTCTGCTTTTGTTTCTCAAAATGAATAACTTGAACTTAATGTCCATTTTGGCTGGAAATTAAATAAATGACGGGCGATCTTTTGCGCAGTACTGTGTACAAAGCTGAGAGGCTACTGTGCTAATTAACTGCTGTTGACTTGATTGTCCATTTACACCTTTTAATGAATGTAGTTCCTCAAGGATAGACTATAAAGGCCAATTCAAAAACCAATCACTTGTGTGAAGACTGAGACCAGCTACTTATATTGGTTAAATTGATTGGAGCCACACTGGCCCACTGTGGCTGAGATCAGTAACCCCGACCCAGTGACTACTAATAATTTTTACTTCTATTTGTTTATTGCTCTCCAAAGGTACATTCATCTTACTTCTTGATGGTTGCACCCTAGCAACTGCCTAGTAACACCCATGGTATCATAGCAGGCATATAGCAACACCCTCTCAACCTCCTTAGGTACCATTTCAAGCTCCTAGCAACACCCTAGTTACACCACAGAAACCACCTAACAACATCTTAGCAACCACCTGAGATATCAAATCATGGCAACCATCTAACAACTCTTTAGCAACCACCTGGGGTACCATAGCAACCACCTAGCAACACCCTAACAACCACCTGGAACAGCTACAAGCTAACAATACCCTAGCAACCCCTTGAGGTACCATAGCAACCATGTAGCAGCACCCTAGCACCCACCTGGGGTACCATAGCAACCATCTAACAACTCTTTAGCAACCCCCTGGGTACCATAGCAACCATGTAACAAAACCCTAGCAACCACCTAAGATACCATAACAACCACCAAGCACCACCCTACCAACTTCCTGGAACAGCTACAAGCTAACAATACCCTAACAACCCCCTGAAGTACCATAGCAACCATGTAGCAGCACCCTAGCCCCCACTTGGGGTACCATAGCAACCACCAAGCAACACCCTACCAACCTCCTGGAACAGCTACAAGCTAACAATACCCTAGCAACCCCCTGAAGTACCATAGCAACCATCTAGCTGCACCCTAGCAACCACCTGGGGCACGATAGCAACCATGTAGCAGCACCCTAGCAGCCACCTGGGATACCATAGCAATCACCTAGCCACACCCTAACAACCACCTGGGGCACGATAGCAACCATGTAGCAGCACCCTAGCAGCCACCTGGGATACCATAGCAACCACCTAACAACACCCTAACAACCACCTGGAACATCATAGCAACCATTGAACAAAACCCTAGCAACTACCAAAGATACCATAACAACCACCTAGCACCACCCTAACAACCACCTGGAACAGCTACAAGCTAACAATACCGTAGCAACCACCCAAAATACCATAGCAACCACCTGGAACACCATAGCAACCATCTACATACATACACACATCATCTAAACCGCTTATCCTTCTGGGTCGCGGTGGGGTGCTGGAGCCTATCCCTGCTGTCATTGGGCAGAAGGCAGGATACACCCTGGACAGGTCGCCAGTCCATCGCAGGGCAGCAACCATCTAACAACACCATAACAAACTCTTGGGATACCATAGCAACTGGTTAGCAACATGTTAGCAATCACCTAAAATAACACATTTGTAAACACCTTAGCAACCACCTGCGAACATTCTGTTTTTTTTTTTCAGGAAATTCACTTTTCTAGTTTTTTGTAACTCAATTTTCAGGTGAAATAAACTCCCCTGACAGACGTTCTGCATCGTACTTATCCAGCACGGCCTTCAGCTCTGAGATCACCGAATCACTGCTTTCAGCTTCATGCATGAACTGATGTGTAATGACTGTTTCTCCAGCTCAAACGCTCACAAACGCTCGAGCGGAGATGAGCGCATCAGCCATGCAGAGGAAGGCAGTGATGCATTCAGCCCGTCGCGGGTGAAAGTCAGTCATGGGTGTCCGTTCTGTCCTGGACCAGCGGCCAGCAGAACGATCCGATGAGTGATCGCTGACGGGAAGGCTATTTTAGCTCAAGCTTCTGATGACATTCCTTCTCCCCTTCAGCTCCAGTCCATGTCTAAACTGTTTACTTTTCCAGATGGTACTGAAGGCTTTTTATTTGTTTTACAGATTTGCAGTACATGTTTATATTGTGACACTTTACATGTTTCAGGCAAGATATTACTGTCCACCCACGGTTTATTACAAACTATTCAAATGGATTCGGGAAGTGAACGTTGCAGTAGTTCATCCCATTTCAGCAGGTCTTGCGTGTGGTCTTAAAAAGCCCATATACTGTTGTATTTTTTCCCTCACATCCACTTATGTGCGGTTTAATGCACCAAAAAACAGTCGTCATTCATTTTACAGGGCATTTTTCAGCCTCATTTTATTTTATGAAACAGGCTGTTAGTGTTACTGTGCCTTTAAGACTCGTATATGTAAATGAGTTCTGTTCTGGTTGGCTGCCATGTATTTCAAAAGCAATCCGGGCTGAAACACTCTTTATAACTTCAGTGCAATGGGCGGGGCTAAACTGCTGAATATATGTAAATGTGTTGATTTTTGTGACATCACAAAAACAACAAATTCAGAATGGGCTGTTTTTGGCTTAGTTTCCAAATATGGGCTGCTATGTGAACATTTATATGTTATTATTATTATTTATATTATATATTATTTATTACATTTATGTTATTATATGTTACTTACTTATTATTATTAATAAATGTATTTATTATATAATAGCATTTGATTTACATTTAATGTGTAGTAATATGTTAATATAATAAATAATATAATATATTTATCATATAATAATAATAACGTTATTACAAATCATATATTTATATGTTACTATTATAACATGCATGTTATATAATTTCTTATCGAAAGAAATCATATATTTATATTTAACAAATATTAATATATCTAATTTAACTAATAAATAACAATGATGTACATTTAATAATGTTTATTGTATATTTGATTATAATAACATCATAGTTATATAATATATGCTATTATAAAATATATATATATATATATATATATATATAGTAATACATATATTAAAATTATATATGTATAAATGTTACATATATATATGTATATAATCAAATATGTGATACATTTAATGCAATAAATAATAAATAACAGTAATGTATATATAAAAAATAATAATATATTTATCATACAATAACACTATAATTATATAACATGTTATTCGTGTTATTGTATAACATTTATACATTTTCATACAAACTCTCATACAAATTTTAAAAATGATATGGGCCCTTTAAATGTCTTGAGAGTTCACTTTAATATCCGAAGTTGGTTAAATATATTGTAATTGTAATGTTTTAATGTTTCTTTATTACTTGTTGTTTTTTCTCCTTTGAAAATTAATAATTCTATTTTATACCCCATAGAACAAGAAGAGGAGATGAATGCGGAGGGAGGTGGGAATAAACCACAGCTCGGCCAATCAGAGAGCGCGCAGGGCAGAGATTTCCTCTGTGGTGATGACGGGAAACCTGAAGAAACTCCTGGACCAAAGTTCAGGTCACTGAGGCATCTGAGACAAGTGAGTTCATGACTGATGATAAATCCTCTGGTTTAATGAGCCGTAACTGCGAATAACCGCACTGAATGTGGCTGTTTAACAGGTTCTCGGTGCAGCGGAGTTTCGGCAGTTGGCGTGGCACGTGCTCATGGGAAACCAGGTGATCTGGAGAGGAACAGACAGAGGGCTCATCCAATCAGCTTTCAACATTCTCAAGGTAGGATATCCAGAAATCTGGACACAGGGGTCGCCATGACTACAACACAAATATAGCCATTTTATTTACTATCCAAACCCACCAATGAACCTACACGAGTTGGTATGGAATGTTGATGATGGTAAAATATCTGTACAAATTTTATTTGGGGACTTTTTTGCCCCACAACGTGCACATACCCCTCCACCATGAATATGATTTTAAAAAATATGTTCTGGATCGATAAGCTTCTCAAAAATATCAGAAAACAATGTCTCAGACATCAGGCAGCATTATATCGCTGCTGTCGAAACAAAACCTCATATCTCCAAAATGATAACTTTACAGGAGAAGGAAAAAACCTACTTTACTTTTAATGGAAGTCAATGGAACCAGAATTTTTTCCAAGTCATTTTGAGTCATTTCTTTTGGTCCATTCTTCATGAAGTTTACACACAATGTAAAGGACAACAGGTACTTTCAGATTATGTCAAAACTGAAAAATGGAGATATGAGTTTTTTTCCGACAGCAGCGATATGCACAAAATTTTTAATCACTTATCAGAATTATTCACAGTGTTGTAGTGATGGTTACCAGTTATCTGGAGAGTTTTTGTGTTGTAGACATCGTGACCCCAAACCTCTCTGAATTAGCTTGTTTAGGTTTCATCCACTGAATTATAATATATTATAATAATATATATGATAACAAGATTTATAACAAAATAATATTATGAATTTTGAAAAATTGATGGAGTTCCCCTTTAATAATTTGAGTGATACCCAGTATACAGTTTAAGATCTAACCTTGCTGGTTCTACAGAGGGTCTCTTTGTCTATATTGTTTTAGATGGATTGATTATTACATGTGGTCTTAGGCAAAAGTTTGGGCGCCCCTGGTCAAATGACTATTACAAATAATATTAAAATGATGCTGAAATGTTATTATTCATCTCCACGTCTGCACATTTTATTGCACAGTTACTGTTTATTTGCTGAATTTGACACACAAAAACATAAAATGTGGCCTGTGCAAAGGTTATCATGCTTTTATATTTGTTCATTTATTTTTTTTCCAATACGTTAAGCTCAGCGAAAAAGTCGAAATTGGAATAGAAACATTTATGTGTGGTCTCTGAAGAGGATGTCTTAACTCACTTTTTCTCAGAAAAAACAAAACCTGTAATTTAGCCAGGGTTGTTCAAACATTTGCATATGACTTTAAATTCAAATGTTAGAGTGCAGTCATAAGTTATACTGACATAAGCTACCTTCACATTACAAGCCTCGTTGCTCAAATCCGATCTCTCTGACTCGATGGTTCACACTCATTTAGGTAACGTAGTCATAATGTTAGCATTAAAAACGCTGACACAGTTTGTTTTTGATTCCCTTCCCATCAGGCCTTGCTCCCAGTGGGTTGCGTCCGGGTGGAATGGTACAGCTCGCACTATGAAGAGGCGTATCGATGTAACTTCCTGGGTCTGAGCCCTGACGTTCAAATCCCAGCTCACGTCAGTTCCTCAGGTACGGCCGCTGTAACACAAATCAGCTCAAATCAACATGGAACACACCTGCTAAAGTCCAAGTTATTCATTTTTCAGGAGATATTCCTGAGATTTGATATCCACTTGCAAGATTTTCTACTTCCTTTTGAAAGTGGATTATCAAAGGAAAGTCTGTGGGGGAAAAAACAGGTGTTTGCAAAACTGGAGTTAAAAAAAATAATTAAAAGAAAAAAGAAAATGGAATTCCTAACAACCACCTGAAAGACCTGGTATTATATTTAGCTTTTGAGGCTGTTTGATTTTATGTGAAATATGTTTTCTGCTTCGTTCCTGAAACTGAAAAATAAATAACGTGTACTTAATGGTCATTTTGAGATCCCACTGGCTGATTAAGGGGGTGATTATAATGAGATCTACTGGTGTAACAGTATGTTGTATTTATGATGTCATCACCTTGTAAGATGACGTATGACACAAACATCCAGGTTCATAGAAAATACAACCTACTGGAAACTCTGCGGTCATTTTATTCCTAGCCGGATGAAAGAGTTTTATGTGCAGAACTTTATCACACGTGTGCCCGTGATGAACTTACCCAAAACAAGGCAAATATAGCAAAAGTTTAGTGTGAAGAATCTACTCTATTTTATGACTGATTGATGTGTTTAACACTTTTTGCTATTATTCCATGTGTGTTATTTTACTTTTGATATCTTCACCATTATTCTATATGGGTGTGCAGGAAATGCTGGTAGTTTAGGCCTTCTTGAAAGCTAACATTAGCCTCTGGTGCTAAAAGGATATTATTTAAAAGTAGCTTAAGCTGACCGCTCCACACACAAAAACACAGGTTTATCCCATCTTTGTATTCTTCAAACTTGCGTCAGTGAGTCTTCAGTGAGCTGGAATAAACCTGCATGCTTGTGTGTAAATCTTTTTAGGCCTTCTCGCTAAGCTGACACTTCTAGTCCTAAGGGAATACCGAAGAATTCTTCTCCACCCTCAAATACACGCTTACTCGCTTTCATAAGTCGTTCTCTAAGTTTGCGCAGTGAAGCTTCAAACTGGAATGAAACTGCTCTGTTGTGTGTAAAGCTGTTTTATCCTTCTCACTAAGCTAATGTTAGCTGCTAGTGCTAAAGACAATATTGAAGCAAACATAGCGTAAACTAACTGCTCCAAACACAAAAACACAGGTTTGTCACTTTAAATTTGAGCCTTTATTCTGTAAACATGTATTAGTGAGGTCTTAGTAAGTTGGAATGAACCTGCATGGTTGTGTGTAAAGCTGTTTTGGGCCTTAATGCTAAGCTAACGTTAGCTTCTAGTGAGCAAGGAGCAAAAGTAGCTTAAGCTAACAGCTTCACACACAAAAAACACAGGTTTACTCGCTCAGATTTGAGTCTTTATTCTCTAAACTTGCATCAGTGAGGTTTTAGTAAGTTGCGTAGTTGTGTGTAAAGCTGTTTTGGGCCTTCGTGCTAAGCTAACGTTAGCTTCTCGTGAACAAGGAGCAATGGTAGCTTAAGCTAACAGCTCCACACACAAAAACACAGGTTTACTCGCTCAGATTTGAGTCTTTGTCCTTTAAAATTGCATCAGTGAGGTTTTAGTAAACTGAAGTGAGCCTGTGTGGTTGTGTGTAAAGCTGTTTTAGGCCTTCTCGCTAAGCTGATGCCAACTTTTAGTGCTGATGTTTAGCCTTTGACCCTGGTGGCAAAGCACTTTTTTCAGTTGTACTGAGAAAGTCTGGGTTTTCAGTGGAAAAATGTGAACCCTGCACTATGCTAACTCATTTGATACAAATATCAGTCTTAAAACAACACATTTTTGAGGGCTTTTTGCAGGGTTTTTAAACTTCCAAACGGACTTTCTGGACTTTCAGGTATAGTATAACCTTCGGTTTGTCCATCGGTTCTTTGCTTCTAACATTAAGTCCCTTGAACACGCAAATGGAGTGTTTGGTATACCAAAAATGACTTTTATAGATCTCCTGAAAAGAGTGATTCTCTCTAAGCATTCTAATTGGAGTAAACTAAGAGAATCCACATTTCCTATTGAGGAGCACTTGGTTAAGTGTCAGTGAGGAGAGTCAGCTGAGAAACCAATATAAGCCATTTACGTGACTTTTCTGGATCTTATACTAAATCTCTTCCCAAGAAGCGGAGCTAGTGACTTTATGAGCCTCACTCCAGTCTTATTCTCTTCCCATTTTTCTATATAAAAGAAAAATGGGAAGAGAATAAGACTGGAGTGAGGCTCATAAAGTCACTAGCTCCGCTTCTTGGGAAGAGATTTAGTATAAGATCCAGATTCTCTGGAACTCGAATGTCACGACATCGCCCTAAGAAATAAACACTGGTATTTGCTACAGATACTGATGGAGGTCGATAATTACAGAAATCTATCCACTGGAGGAAGTTTTGTTCCTTTTGAGACAGACGGAGGACTTTTATGAAAGATAGAGAAAGAATGGAGAGGCTTTAAGGCATGTATAACTGGTTTGGTTCCAATTTTAGAACAAAACAAATTTATGAAACCACAGCCCATATTAAAGTAGTGGAGCATTTCTGTTGGTCTGTTCATCGAGGAATTTTGACATAATGTAAATGTTCAAAAAGAAAAACAACAAAAATAGAGATATGATATTTTGTATCATATCACCCACAAAGAATCTTTTAAATGAAACCAAAGACATTTGCATAGGGAAAATGATTTATTTTTAATTCCTGCTAGTCCCCAGGAACTCCACTGTGGTCTCCACCTATTTCTCTGGGTAATAAATGCACAGTTACACACAGGTTAGAATCCCTTCTTCATCCATCAACTTGGGTAAAACCAAAGAGTTGTCAACTCAGGTTGTCGGCCTGCACAGATTAGGAAATTTAGGAAAATTAGTAGTCAATAGAAATGACCATTAAACACAATCTGGGCGATTACAGAAAAGTTTGAAGACCATGGAACAGTTGGAAAGTTGGGAGTTCCACCAAAGAAGATCAGAATCTTTTTGGAAGAGTTCCACCAAAGAAGATCAGAAGCTTTTTGGAAGAGTTCCACCAGAGAAGGCCGGAAGCTTTTTGGAAGAGTTCCACCAGAGAAGGCCGGAAGCTTTTTGGAAGAGTTCCACCAAAGAAGACTGGAAGCTTTTGGGAGGAGTTCCACCAAAGAAAATCAGAAGCTTTTTGGAAGAGTCTCACCAAAAAAGATCAGAAGCTCCTTTGAAGAGTTCCACCAAAGAACACCAGAAGCTTTTGGTAGAGTTTCACAAAAGAACACCAGAAGCTTTTGGTAGAGTTTCACCAAAGAACACCAGAAGCTTTTTGGAAGAGTTCCACCAAAGAAGACCAGAAGCTTTTTGGAAGAGTTCCACCAAAGAAGACCAGAAGCTTTTTTGCAAGTTCCACCTTAGAAGCTTAAGAGTAAGCTACAAATCCAGTGCCTGAGCTTTAAAAATGTCATCAGAACTACAAACGTAGTTGTGTGATGACAAACTTTGCACACAATTGTCACATTTCATGATGACATAAAATGAAAAGCACCTGACAGCCACTGTCAAATATGGTGGTGGCTGTTTTGCTGCTATATGGCTGTTTTGCTGCTAGTGGTCCAGGGGCTCTTGTAAAAATCAGTGTATTAAATTCTACTAAATAACACAAATTTTTAGCCCAAAATTTGTCTTCCTCTGCCAGAAGGCTGGAACTTGCTGGACCAAGATCTCAGAAAGATAATGACCCCAAACACACATCAAAATCCACACAGAAATGATTGCAGAAGCACAGAGTTTTGCACTGGCCCTCTCAGAATCCAGCTGAAAACCTGTGGTGTGTTTGAAAGTATGTCTTCTATAACTGAAGACCCAAAAACATCAAGGAACTGGAAATGTTCTGCATGAAGGAGTGGTTCAAGATTCCTTCAACAAGCACTCTCCAACCTTGTTAAGCACTACAGAACGTGGCTCATTGCTGTTATTTTCACCAGGGGAGGCTTTTACCTATTAATTTTGGGGGTGCTGATATTTTTGAGACCTAAAAAAAAACACTACTAAATAAAACATTCATTCCAAAACATTTATTCCAAAGCATTTGTTTAAGCCTGAAATGTAACACATGTTGATTTTAGGTCATTTTCATGACTGGTGCTAATAATTCTGGAGTTAATTATATGTTTCTATTTTGCTGTGTCTGTAAACATATATTGAAAATATGGAAAACATGGTCAAAAATTAAGTTGCAAGAAAAAATATCAATGCTGAAAGCAGACAGAAACGCTCAGTGAAGGTCGATATCTCAAATATCTAAATATCTCTGTTTATTTAATACATGTTGTGGTAAAAGTTAAAAATTCTGGTATAATTGCGAATGTCTCTGTTTTATTTTTCCTCTTTCAGAGTTCACAGTGTTGGTGGACGTGCTGAACATGGAGCAAGGCTCTTTGCATGCTGGGTGTGATGATGACATTCTCTCACTGTACCAGTTCAGTATCAGCAGCGCCAACACACAGCCAACAGACAAAGGTAATCACCGGAAAACACAAACAGACTAACACACACATTCACATTTTACTGCACAATTACTGAAAAATTCAACATACTGGAAAAAATAACGTACAGTAAAATGTGGCCTGCGCAAAAGTTATGGCACATCTTATATTTTCTAATATATTATTCTACATTTTTACTTGTTTTTCGCTCCCTTGCGGTCCATTCATAACATTTGTTTGATGTTTGTTATCAAAAAACAGTCATAATTCATTTAAACATGACCATTTTCCAACCTCTCTTCATCTCTTAAAATTAATCAGGTTGTGCCTTTAAGACTGATGTATGTAAATGAGCTCTGCTCTGATTGTGCCTCATTCAGAAAGTGCTCATAGCTGAAACACTACTTATAACGTCAGTCTGAGTGGGCGTGGCTAAACTACTGTAGGCTGTATAGGTGGATATATATATATATGTATGCAGGGTGCATATTGTTATTCTGATAAATGTGCCCACCCCCCTCTCCTCTCCAAACAAAATTAAGGAAAGGGAAAAAATTAGTTTTTTTATTATGTTGTATTTCTTTATGAGGTTGGTTGGTTTACATTTCAGAGTTAAACAAATGACAGAAAATTTGAATAAATATTCCCTTAATCAGTAATCAAACAGATTAGATATTGTAATCAGTAACTGAATAGGTAGTATTGGCTAACAGAGAACATGAATTCTCTCACAAAGGGTCGGCCTTAGTCTGTCTGCATAGGGGATTCTAGACACTGGAAAGCAGCTGGGTTCACAGAGAGGCCTGTGTGTACTACTGACCCAGTGAAGAGAGGGGCAAGTTGACCTTGAAAGGTAGAGCAGACTGGTAAAAACTGGTTGAAACCAGTTTTTAGGAGTGAGCGCAACATGCGATGGCCAAATTGATGGACAAAGAGATGCAACTATTTGAGTAAGGCAGGGGGGATATCAAATTACCCCTCTTCCACAAACTCAGCGCCTGAAGACTTTTTCCTTTTTGACATCTTTTGAGAACTTGAACTTAAAACAGTTATTAGTGAAAGTGTTTAGCTGGTATTAAAAGATTTCTTTTTATTCATAATATTAAGTTGGAGGCCTGGGGTTGAAGGGGACAGCCTTTGGTCACAACTGACAATAAAGAAAATGTGCTTTGAATCATCAATCTTGCTGTACTTTAATAAGGATTATAAAACATCCGTAAATCTGATGTGCTGAGCTGCGTTCAAAGCCGTTGTAAAATACTCGATGTACGAATAGCTATGACCGCCTCACAACAACTGAACTCTGTATCGCTGCACCACGTTATGAAAAACACTTGTGCTGTTAATGGAATAATCTTTGACTTTATTGCTGCTCACCTAGAGCACCGAGGGTTCTGATGAAGGAAGAACCCCTTTTTTGTTTAAACTGAGGGACTGGCAACTTATTTTCTTAACTAGAACTAGGCTGGTCAGTTGGCTAACAGATAGCAAACATGCTAAAGAACTCCATTAATGTCACAGGCTTAAATGAAAGAACTTACGATATTATTTACTGTAAAACGGCAATATAAAAGACTAAAGAACCTCACTCAAATGGCTTACATGCTTTAAATGTCTGCGTTTTTGTCAGAAGTGCTGTCATGTACTGTTGGGCTGCAGGAGTCAGTATATAAATTCCTACATAGCGCACTGTGTAGGGAGCAGGGAGGTAGTTTCACCTCTAACTAACAGTGTGTGTTTTACAATTTAAAGCTTACTTGCTGCATTGAAACAATTTCTGTGGTTCTTTATAAGCTAATGCTTGTTCCAAATGACTGCAGATGTAGCTGATCACCATAGATATGGCTAATCACTAGTTAGCTAGCTAACAAGGGGTGTTCAAACTTTTGCATATGACTATACAACAACATATGATCACTGTCTCTCTATCTTCCTTTACAAACCTGCAGGTCCGACTCTGCTGAATAAGCTGGAGGTCGCTCTGACTAACGAGAATCTGTCTGTGGAGGTGGTGTCTCACTGCCTGCTCTGTCTGAAGGAGGAGTGGATGAAGTCAGTATCATTTTTTAAATTCTTTAACTCTGTTCTTCAAGTTAGTCTTAAATTACCAGAATATACTGGCCACTTTATTAGAAACACCCACCTTGTGCTTCCACTGACTGGCCACTTTATTAGAAACACCCACTTTATGCTTCTGCTCACTGGCCACTTTATTAGAAACACCCACTTTATGCTTCTGCTCACTGGCCACTTTATGAGAAACACCTACCTTGTGCTTACATTGACTGGCCACTTTATCAGAAACACCCACGTTGCACTCCCACTCACTGGCCTCTTACGTAATGTTTAACATTCTCTCTCTCTCTCTTTGACAGTAAAGTGAAGGTGCTGTTTAAATTCTCGAAGGTGGACGGCCGAGGCAGGGAGGACACTCAGAAGGTTCTGGCCCTGCTGGGGGCCACCGGCCCTGGAGAAGAGGATAACGTACGCCTGCTCAAATTCTGGATGACTGGACTCAGCAAAACCTACAAGAGCCATCTAATGACGGCGGTCAGAGGAGTAGAGCGGACGCTGAGCCAGTGAGAGGAAGCTGGAGGAGAAAGACTTTGTGCTGGTCATGGAGACGGCGTGCATGAGTTAGGAGTTTTTCCTCGTTAGAGAACATGTCTGTGGACTTTTCTGAGTTGCAGCTGAAGAAAGAAACATGATCACGTCTCAGGAGGTGGTTATGAGCATTAAATGAGAATACATAATCTTAATATGGCCGCATAATTTGTTCAACCTGGTCGCTCCACAACACGGACAAAATACCACATTATGGTTACATTGTAAATACATTTATATATTCGTGAAAGTTCGGCTCACTCTTGTCTAATTACACGTTTTGTTGATTTTTTTAAAACCTCAACACATCATCTACAGTGAACGAACTGAAATATGGCATTTTAGTGCACAATTTCTTTTGCTGATTTTAACGTATTAGAAAAAAAATAAACGTGCCATAACTTTTAACACAGACCACATTTTCTGTTTTATTTTTTCCCTTTTTATCTGTTAAATTCAGCAAATAAATAGTAATTGTGTGTTAAAATGTGCAGTAGTGTGTTCTCCGTAGAGGACGTGTTCACTTATTTTCATTATTAGAAAATCAACAAAATGTACAATTTCACCAAAACGTTTGCACACGACTTGTGTGAGTATAACACTGGAATAAATAAAGTTGAACGGAATAGGAGTATAAAAATGAATCAATTTTATGACTGAATATAGTGAAACATTACACAGAATGAATGAATATAGTGTCATGACATCATAATAGGCTGCCGTCAAATAAACAGAGGTGACGTCATAATGGGCTGCCGTCATAAATAAATAGAGATGATGTCATAATGGGCTGCCATCGTAAACAAATTGAGATGACGTCATAATGGGCTGTCATCGTAAACAAATTGAGATGACATCATAATGGGCTGCCGCCATAAATAAATAGAGATGATGCCATAATGGGCTTCCGTAATAAATAAAGAAACATGACATCATAACAGGCCGCCGTCATAAATAGAGATGACATCATAATGGGCTGCCGTCGTAAATAAGCATAGATGACGTCATAATGGGCTGCCGTCATAAATAAATAGAGATGACGTCATAATGGGCTGCCGTCATAAATAAACAGAGATGACGTCATAATGGGCTGCCGTCATAAATAAAATGAGATGACGTCATAATGGGCTGCCGTCATAAATAAATTGAGATGACGTCATAATGGGCTGCTGTCATAAATAACTAGAGATGACGTCATAATGAGCTGCCGTCATAAATAAAAAGAGATGACATCATAATGGGCTGCCGTCATAAATAAACATAGATGACGTCATAATGGGCTGCCGTCATAAATAAAGAGAGATGACATCATAACAGGCCGCTGTCATAAATAATTAGAGATGACGTCATAATGGACTGCCATCGTAAATAAACGCAGATGACGTCATAATGGGCTGCCGTCGTAAATAGACGCAGATGACGTCATAATGGGCTGCCGTCATAAATAACTAGAAATGACGTCATAATGGGCTGCCATCATAAATAAAGTGAGATGACGTCATAATGGGTTGGCAGCATAAATAAATGCAGATGACGTCATAATAGGCCACCATACAATCCGCTACATTGTTACTATGCAGTTTATGCTGTTACTGTCCACCAGTTGTCGTTGCTGTTGTTGTTGTTGCTGTTGTTGTTTACAGGCTTTCTGTAATTGTCCTAAATCTTTTTTATGATCCATGCTGTTTGGTCAGTGGTCTAGAAGTCCTGACCGCACCCATCTTACTCAGAAAAGAGCTTTGTGATGTAATTTATCAGAATAACAGTTACAGGGAGCACAAAATGACTATACAGGTCAATATTTTAATAAAATTAGCTTTTCACCACCTGCACCACCTTCGAACTGGACGCTAGTACTTATGCAGGTCTTTGTATAACTAAAATGCAACTACTGACATAAAACTATGCTTAACTTCAGTCTTTGATTAATTTTTAACTTTATTTATTTTTTTGCATGGAAATGTTTGTTGTTCTATAAGTGGCTGTATGCAAACATGACCTTCTCCACTTTAAGGACCTGTGATGTCATCAGCAGTTGTAACTACTAACCAGTTCTAATCTGCAGATCAGAGGACTATTTATCTGAGGGTTGCCAGATAGTGAAAATAAAGAACTGAAATAAAGATGTGTTTATTTTGCACTCGTTTCTGTTCGAACTCGCCTGAAAGGGAATCGTTACGTTAAACTTTTACTGTTAAGTTCATCCAAACATACAGTTTTCTCAGGTTACCCCAAATTTAGTCAGTCAGCCGTGACATTAGTTGTAGCGCTGGAGCTCTGAGGCTAATGTAGCTAACAAGTGTGTTAGCTAACATAACAGCTAACACAAGTACTGGAAACTTAGCCAGGTGTTAGCATTACACAGGAAAATTGCTCACACACAAACCATGTGGAGGTGCTCAGTATCTCTAATAGACGTGATTATGTGGTTTCTGACACTGTATAGACCACTGTAGTCATGCGTCATTCTGTAGTCCTTGTTATGCCCATATTAGGAACTCCGGGTCTGAGCTCCATTTCTCTATGGGCCAGAATGAATAGGGTTTTTGAAAAATCGCCTCTAACACCCCCTGTGTTAAATAAAAATACGTTTTGTCCTGTGAACATTTTTCTCCCAACTACCACTGGATCCTCCGAATTACGTCGTAAAGAGCTATAATACTAATATTGCTACATGTGAGCTAAAGCTACTGCGCATCAATTTGATGTCACTAAGCTATACGAAACTAAGGCGGGCTGTGCCGGTGCTCTGACGAGCTGTGCTACCTTCAAAACATACTACTGTAGCGCATATTTACAGGTATACCTGTAAATAAAACCTCTAGGTGGGATATTTTGATTGACTAAAACTCCTTATCAAAAATACTACCAGCATTAAAACTATGAGGCTGAATTTAGCTACTTTTTTTAGTTTTTTGTTTGAATGTTCCTGTTCCACCTTAAATGGTGCAGCAGTTGTGATGAGCTATCACAAACATCAGCAAACGAGGCAAAATACTGACCTGTCGGTTCTGTGAAACAGCAAAAATAAGTTAATGTTACTCAGCTGTTAAATGGAAAAAGTGAAACCTCCTCATATCAGGCCTTTCAACCCTCCATGAAGCTTTTTTATCGCCGGCTACTTGTTGGAATTTTCCCGTTCCACCTTAAATGGCGCAGCAGTGAAGAACGTGACTGCTGCACCATTTAAGGTGGAACGGGAAAAGTCGAACAAAAAGCTGGCGAATGTCCTGAGAAGATGTCCTCAGAAAAATGTTACCAGCATTGAAATAATAATTAGGATATTCTGAGAGCCGAAATCAGTTTATCAGGGGGTGAGCAGTGATGTAAAGCTGAGTCTGTACTGGATCAGCCTGAGTGCTGTACGTTTGTAGATCTTTTCAGATCAATCTGTGGTGTTTCAGTGAGCATCAGATGAAGAACAGAGAGCTGCAGGGAAACCTGCTGATTTTGTTCTGACTTCTGTTCATCTGCCCTCAGTCTGTAAATGGAAATGTACGCTGCCAAAACCCGCTTAAGGAGGCTGCCAGTCTAATGACGTGAATTCAGTGCACAGTAGCTTTAGCTCACATGTAGCAATGTTCATATTTCAACTCTTTAACGATCTCATAATTCAGAGGATCCAGGTCTATGACTCACTGTTATCTATAAACATGGACTACAGTACATTAGCATAGCTAAAACACTAGTAACAGCCGTCTTGGACACCTTGCACTTGTTAGCTACATTAGACTTGTAGCCCTCTGTACATAAGAACACTTAAGACACCAAACATTTCTGGGCGAATTAACTACATTTGGTACAAAACAAGGAGTAAAAATAATTTTTGTCCACTTTTTAGGCTGAATAATAAAATGCCTGGAAGCAGGAACCTGATATGGTCCAGCCAGCCCACTGGCCCCAAAAAGCATTTGGTCATTTGAGTATGTGCAATACTTAAAAATTCTATTAAGTTCATTGTGTTAAGAAACTATGGAAACCTGTTCTCGACAGGTACAAGAATTTTTCCTTTTTCTGTTTCTGTCTGTAGTATTTCAAAATATCTCAATTAATTACTATTTTTCTCAAAGTATTGACCTAATATATCCAAATAATGATTTATGTTCTTAAAATATTGACTTGACATCTCAAAACCCTGCTAGAAAAACCAGCATGTGTTGTGTTTCGGATGCTGGTATGCTGGTCAACCAGCGTGACCATACTGGGTGACCAGTTAAACCAGCACCAGACCAGCATAAACCAGCTTAGAACAACTTGTGCAGTCTGTGCTTTTTTAAAAGCGGTAAATATTGACTTAATATCTCTAAATAATTGCTATTTTTCTCAAAGAATTGACCTAATATCTTGAAATAATATTTTATGTTCTCAAATTATTGACTAAGTATTATATTATGTCATTATTCTGAAATAATAAGTCGATATTTTAAGAATATAAGTCATTTTATGACTTATTTTATTTCAACTTCTTTTTTGAGATACAAGGTCAACATTTTCACACACTGCTGCCAGTTTCTTCCGCAGGTTTGCATCCAAAACATCTTTATACATTTCTAAGTTATACACCGATCAGGCATAACAAAATGACCACCTCCTTGTTTCTACACTCAGTGTCCATTTTATCAGCTCCACTGACCATATAGGAGCACTTTGTAGTTCTACAGTTACTTTGTTACCCTGTTTTTCAGTGGTCAGGACCCCCATGGACCCTCACAGAACAGGTACTATTTGGGTGGTGGATCATTCTCAGCACTGCAGTAACACTGACGTGGTGGTGGTGTGTTAGTGTGTGTTGTGCTGGTCTGAGTGGATCAGACACAGCAGTGCTGCTGGAGTTTTTCCACAGGTTCCACAGGTAAACTGTAGTCCTGAGTGATATTAGCCTAATGTTGCAGTAGTAAATAAGTGCTGGGCCACTGAGTTACCCTTCCCCTTATTTCTCGAGAACATTTGGGCCTCGGCCAGAACATTCCTCTCTGCCTCACACTCGGACACGTCACAGCATTACTGTAACGGCATAAGTCACTGCCAGGAAGCTCCCACAGGCATGCACAAACAACGTGTACACCCATTTGCTTACCACAACCATTTTACTCAGTATCACATGTGCAGCACGCGTAATCCGCTGTTGGGATGCATTAAAGAGCCCATATCTTACATTATTCTTGTGTGTTACTTTTTGTATCTGAGATCCACTTATGGCGTTTTGTGTGTTTGCATACACTTTTGCAACTCTTTACCCCTCACAATGCAGGGTGTTGTGAGGCAAAATAGTCCCCAAACAAAACTTATTATTTCAGATTTTCCACTATTTTACCATCAACATCCCATATAAACTCAGAAGACTCGTGTAAGTTCACTGGTGGTTCTGGATAGTAAATAAAATGTCTATATCTGTGTTGTAGTCATGGTGACCCCTGGTTCCTATCACCACCACTGTAAAGACATCTGAACCATTTCACACCAAACCACTCTGAATAATTCAGTCACTAATTTATGCAGAAATTACTGTTGTTATAAAGAGTGTTTCAGCCCAGACTGCTTTCTGAATGGGGCCCAATACACAAGCCAGTCAGAATAGAGATCATTTACATGTATCAGTCTTGAAATTGCATCCTGTTCAGGGGATAAAGAGAGGTAGGATGTATTAATTATGAGTACATAAATGGAGAAAGACATGTAAAATATAAAACATGTAGGCCCTTTAAAAGCGATATGTAAATGAGCTCTGTTCTGATTGGCTGGCTTGTGTCGCACCTCAATAAAAAAGCAGTCCAGGAAGTCTTATGCACTCCTTGTAACTTCTATAGGCCGAACAGGCGAATATAACATGTAACAGTGTTGGCGGTTGTGACGTCACAAAGCCAGTGAATTCAAAACGGGCCCCATATATGGGCTGTACGGACTGGAAAAAAACAAGCAAGAAAAAAAATCCTGCTATGGGCCCTTTAAATCATGGACCGGTGCATGACCGAGGGCTGTCACTAAACTGGGTCACTTTCAGAGGGAGCACATGACTTAGCAAGACTGCATGTGTTCTAGATCTGTGTTTTTTATGTGAGTAGCAAAAGCCAAAAGGAGTGACTAAGCAGCACATCAGGCACAAACAGCCCCTCAGTCAGAGAGAGACACTTTCTGAAGGAAGGAGGGGGCTGAAATTAAAAACAGGAGGCCAAAGTGCATGCCTAAGCCTGTGCTAGGCCTTCTCTTTTTTTGAGTGAAAGCTGAAAAGAAGGGAGGAGGGGAGAGAGTGCTCTCTAATGAAGTAAAAAAGGGGGTGGAGAGGTCTGAAGGAGGGGTAGGACGGGGGTTTTAGAGGCTTGAGTTAGCAGGGACTTTCACTTTCAGGCTCAAAGCTGCTGTGGGTAGTTAGCCTAGCTGAGAGAGAGAGAGAGAAAGAGAGAGAGAGCACAGGGGCTAGCTTTGAGTAGGGGGAGAAAAAAGGTGGAGTGAGTGAAAGAAAAGGGAAAACGAAAGAAAGAGGGACGTGGGGATATCTGGAAGGCATTTTGGAAAGTACCAGAGGGTCAACAACCTGGGAATTCTGGGGAGAAAGGGGGAGCTTTGAATGTGCTAGTAACCAGCTGTGCCCCAGCACCGTGGGAGGCGACAGACAGAGAGAGAGACATGGGGAATAACATAACCCACATGGGCCGGTAGAAGCATGACACCCACAGGTACCGTATACCGTCCATTAACCGCCTTTAATCGTCTTCTTTCTGCTGCTTCTGAGAAACGGAGACCAGCCTGGTAAACTAATACTAGGTGGAGTTTGAACTGCGCAGTTACTCGACAGCTTCTTATTCGAATTTTCCGTTCCACCTTAAGTGGAGCAGCGCAGCTACTCACCGTGTGCAGGAGCCCAGCGCCGTAACTGCTGCACCGTTTAAGGTGGAACGGAAGACAACTTGAGCTTCGTGTTCAGATTTGAAGTAAAATCAATGCTGTCTTGCTTTTATGGGTTTTTTTCAGTATTACTGCTGCTGTCAATATTTACAGTCCGAGGAAGTGGCTGTAAAGATTTGGACAAAGCGACTGTCCGAAATTTACAGAACAACATCAGCAATGAGAACAACACTGGATTTGTAAGTGAACAAGTGTTTTTGTTTTTAATTGTTCATTTGTTGATGTATTGCATATGTGTTTTGTCATATAAAGCAGTGGTTCTGAGTTTATGAAAATGCACATTTATATATATATATATAGAGAGAGAGAGAGAGAGAGAGAGCGAGAGAGAGAATATATATATATATATATATATATATATATATATATATATTATATATATATATATATATAATATATAAAGTATATAAAATATACTAAAAAATATTTAAAAAAGCTTTAAATATAACTGAAAACAAAACTATTAAAGGAAAGGGGTGCGCTGGATTTTTAAAACAAGACAAAACGAGGACATCATTTCAAAACAGAATGCAGCACAATAATTGTTCAATACTTGTTTTATCTCAGTTACTTTGTTTTCAGAAATGCTGGAAGCCAAGATCATAACTGAACCTAAAAATCGATCAATCGCCCTGTCTTTATATATATTAAAAGTATATATATTTATATACATTAAAAGTGAAAAAAGTTTGTTTTTCTTCTGCAAAATCACTATATATATATATATATTGTTCCAATCTCTACAATATATTTCATTGTATTTTAAATGCCTTTTCATATATGTTTGCGTACTCCACTCCGACACTGAGTATTTCCTGCCCTAACACAGCTGATCATACTCATCAGCTTACTAGTAAAGAAGAAATCCGTCATTTGTTTAACATTTCTGCAGAGTCATTCAGAGTGGTTTGATGTGAAATGGTTAATTGTAGAGAAACTTACTTTGGAAAACACCCTGCATGTATCTCTCCACCATGAATATAAGTTTTGTGCTAAACTTTTCTCAAAACTATTGTAAAACAGTGTCTCAGACATCAGCATTCCATGTAATAACTTTCTGTGAGGGAGCTTTTAGAGGTGGATGTCTGATTCCTATCAACACCACTGCAGTAGGTTTCTCTAGAACGGAGCATTGCACATCAAACATTAGTTACGCATAATTAGTTCCTCTTTTCGTCTTTAAGTCGGAACCACCAGAGCCACTGCTTTAAAGTGCTGTGATAACAGTATGTTAATGTTGGACGCTGTTTGCAGCCGGAGGTGTTCCCGAAAGATTATGTCGTGCCTCGCCATTACAGTCCCAGCACGCAGTGTCACGACCAAAGCGCCATGGTAAGAAAAATTTCCATCTGTGAGTCAGCTTCAGTCTGCACGACGAAGTTTTTCAGTGATGGATCACAAAGGGGCCCTCTGGGAAAAATAAAAAGAGTAATTATCACTACAGCTGTTGTAAACATGCTTAGTCACATCCTACAGCAGTGAGCAGTAGTTCTGAATGACCGCTGATTTAACCCCTTAAAATTCCAGACTTACTGCATACTAAGGCTTATTATTCATTAACTACAGTGACGTGAATGGAAACAGGCTGAGCTATTATTAGGTCATAGAAGTGTGTAATAAAACTTTGGGCCTGCAAGTGGACACTGGCCATTTAAGGCCAGGAAAACCCCCTTCTGATGATGTATCTTGAAGGTGGTAGGAGCTTTTGAAAAACTACAACTGCTAGGGTGTTCATTTTTGAGCACAGGCTATTTTTACATGTTTTTTTCATTAGCTAGTGAATGCAGAAGGAAGGCAGATAGGTAATGTTACTGAAAGCTGAATATTTTGTTGTAGCTGTGTAACTGCTTTCAAATCATCATTACAGTGGAGAGAAGAACAACAGATGAGGAAGACAACAAGCTTTAAAAAGCTAAAGTTAAATCTAGACGATCTAGGCTATCTAGACATGTAACCTCAGTTTGGCTTCTTTTCTCTGACTAAAAGGAGAAAAAACTCATCTGTTGTTCATTTTTTGCTGAAAAAAGACAATCACTTTTTCTTTTACAACCCCATTTCCAAAAAAGTTGGGACGCTGTGCGAAAATGTAAATAAAAACAAAATTCGATGATGAGACACTGCAGTAGTTTTAAAAGTTAAATGTTTTCCTGTTCTTGCTTGATACAGGATTTCAGCTGCTCAACAGTTCAGAGTCTCCTTTTTCATATTTTTCATTTCATAATGATCTCATTGGTGACAGGTCTGGACGCAGGCAGGTCAGTTCAGCACCTGGACTCTTTTAATACGGAGCAATGCTGCTGTAATGCATGCGGAATGTGGTTTTACATTGTCTTGCTGAAATAATCAAGGCCTTCCCTGAAAAAGACGTCGTCTGGATGGCAGCATATGTTGCCAAAACATGTATATATCGTTCAGCATTAATGCTGCCTTCACAGATGTGCACGTCACCCATGCCATGTGCACTAATGTCCCCCCTATACCATCATGAATACTGGCTTTTGAACTGTGCACTGATAACAAGCTGAGTTGTCTTTAGCCTGGAGGACACAGTGTCCATGATTTCCAAAAAGAAATTTCAAGTGTTGATTCGTCAGACCACAGGACACTTTTCCACTTTCCCTCAGTCCATTTTAAATGAGCTCAGACCCAGAGAAGGTGGCAGCGTTTCTTGATCCTGTTTATGTACAGTTTCTTTTTTGCGTTTAACTTGCATTTGTGGATGCAGTGATTAACTGTTTTCACAGAAGGTGGTTTTCAGAAGTGTTTCTGAGCCCATGCAGTGATTTCCACTGCAGAATCATGTCTGTTTTTAATGCAGTGTCACCTGAGGGCCCAAAGATCACAGCCAGCAAATACTGTTTTTTGGCCTTGTGCTTGAATCTTTTTGTGATATTATGTACCGTAGGTGATGAAAAACAAAAGTTCTTCACTATATTTTACGTTGAGAAACATTGTTCTTGAATTGTTGCACTATTTGATCATGCAGTCTTTCACAGAGTGGTGAACCCCTCCTCATCTTTACTTCTGAAAGACTCAGTCATGTTACTGACCTGTTGCCAATTAACCACCAGGCGTTTTTTAGCATTACACAGCTTTACCAGCCTTTTGTTGCCCCCGGCCCAACTTTTTTGGAACGCGTTGTTGGCATCAAATTCAAAATGGGCAAATATAAAAAAAAACAAAACAATAAAATGTATTAGTTTTGACATTTGATATGTTATCTTTGTATTATTTTTAATGAAATGTAGGGTTTAAATGATTTGCACATCGCTGCATTTTGTTTTTATTTACATTTTGCACAGCGTCCAAACTTTTTTGATAATGCGGTTGTAAATTTTGTTCAATAACTGAGGTAAAAAGTTACACTAATGCTAGCTTGGTCGTGTTTACTAGCTTATAGCTCAGTTGCTAGCAGTCAGAATTGGTTGGCACCACAGGGATGCCCACTGACTGTGTGGTGTGTTTGTATAATGCATCCCTGGCCATTGTAGTGAGAGAACACTGATGAATGAAAACATGAAATAACGGTATAAAATTGTGAACTGTGAAGGCTGATGGCTGCATAATACTGCATAATGCAACAAGTAACATCTTAAACTCTAGCTTTAGGCCAGAATGCCCCGTTAATCCATGTGCAGGAATACATGAAGTGAAGAAATTTTGGGTTTACAATACTGTTCTTTATAATATACTATTCAAATACAGTCTTACAGCTCATCCATGTTCTCTCTGTTTCGCTCCGCAGTGCTGTGTGTTCAACGAGGCCGCGTTCCTGTCGCATTCTTGGGTGCAGCTCTTGCAGCAGCTTGAAAAAATTCACCTCAAACGCTACTTCATCAACGAACTGATACAGCAACTTAATGACATTTCAAAAGATGCATGGGTATGCATGAATTCCTTTGTTGCTTCCATAGTGAGAGGCTTTCTGCCGTTATCTGGCTCATAATTTGTCATAGTGAGGACAGGCTGGTCTGTGCATTAGTGCACTGTTGAGAAATACCTTCATGTAGATCTACATGTATTTTAAGGTTTAGAGTCACCTGTTGTCTTATAGCCTCACTCTCACAGCCAGAACTCACCCAATTTAATGAATAATATATCAAATATTTTTCATATTCAAACCTGATCAGCTGTTTGAGACTGATTAATGAACTGATTAATCAAGTGGAATTAGGTGTACCCCTGAAATCTATACTTGCCTAAACTCTATCAGAAATCAGAAATCAATCTGTGAATGCTTTTCCAGAGAATTGAAGTTTGAATTGGTGTTTCAGTTAAAATGAATTATTCATGTAGTTTATTTTGAGATTTGTGCCTGTAATCCATTAAACTCTGGTCTTATTATTTAGTAGCTACTGTAAATTATTCAATACCTACTATAAATTATTCAATATCTATTACAAATTCATATATTAATCAGTATTAACTAAGAATTATTCAGTATCTATTGTGATTTATTCAATATCTACTATAAATTATTCAATATCCACTAAGAATTATTCAATATCTATTATAAATTATTCAATATCTACTATAAATTATTCTGTGCCTACTAAGAATTATTCAATATCTATTATTCAGTACTTACTAAGAATTGTTCTGTATCTATTAGGATTTATTCAACAGATACTGTAGAGTACACAGTAACTCAAATAACTCAAATACTATAAATTATTCAATATTAATATTACATATATTATGTACTATAGAGTACACAGTAACTACTACAAATTACTCAATATTCTACTATAAATTATTCAGTATCTACTATGAATTTTTCAGAAGCTAGTATAAAGTATTACGTAAATACTAGAAATTACAAAAATAACTTCTATGAAACAAAGTTCTGATTGTAAGATCTGGAGTTTAAATGTGTGATGATGATGATAATGCAGGCATGCAGATATGCTAATTGTAGAGGTATAAGCTTGCATTGTTTGTTGGCAGCATTAGCTTTGCCACTCTAGTGCTAAAACTAAAGAAGAAAGATTCAGAGACCAAACTCAGCTGCATTTGGAGTAAAGAGAAGATTTATTTATTCATTTTTTTTTTTTCTCCAAACCTTTGCTTTAAAATGAAGGCTACTGTGTCTGTTCTTTGTCTGTTCTCCTCCAGTCTAACAGCTCTGTATTCCTGACAGTAAGCTCTGTGGTAATGTCTCTCCTTTATCCTTGTGTAAACAGTGTTTCCAGGAAACTCCGGATCCCTCCGTTTTCCCGTCTGTGAACTCCTCCCCTGGAGCACTCCTCACCTTAACTTCTTCACTCCTCTCCAGATGGCTGGAACTGAACTGTCCTATGGGGGAAAATGCCTGCAGCTTTCATTCCCCTTGTACTACAGAGGAAGAGGAGGAGGAGGAGGAGAAGAAGGAGGAAGGGAGCCTGGAAGGAGGAACAGGAAAGGAGGAAGAAGGGAACGTTGCAGGTGAAAGGACAGTCGAGGGCCCGCCATACATGAAAGAAGGAGAAAGAGGAAAAAGATGGATCACTGTGATCCCAACTAACAAGTACTATGGGTCATCTCCGTCTCCGGGCCTTCTCCTCTGTGCGTTTTTTTTCCGGAGGATCGTAATGGACGTGATTGTGAGAGAGCTCTAACGAGGGAGAAGAAAGTCGTGGAGCTTCGTCATGAATGTAATACCGAGGAATCCTGGCCAGTTAGCCAAGACGTTCGGTTACTGCAGCAAGCTTGCTACAGCAAACAGTCTGGGAGGAATTCATAGGTAATGAAGGAGCCGTGCGTGGTGCTCGTTGGATATTGTCTTAAACCTATCATGACTGTTTTTGTGCTTATTCTATGTAAAAATAATCACTCTTAAAGCTTTCGGAGGCACTGCATTGGTGGAGGTACACTGACGTCTATAGTGTTTGTAGGATGCAAATTTTGCCATTATAATAGGAAAAAACAGCATATTTTGTGATCTTATGTTTAAGAACAGTCATAGAAGTTAAAGCAGCTAATGAAACATGCTGTGTAACTGAATGTCAGAACGATAGGAATCATCATAGGACCTGAAACCACACAAACTGCTGATTTAAACTGTCATTAATGTAAAAATTGCACCCGACAAACATTTCAGAAGTATTTCCAATGATTTAGTCAGGCAAATTGAGCTAAAAGCACAAAACGCTCCCTCAGCTCTCGTAGCTTTTCATTATAATTAATCAATGGAAATTAAAGAGTTAGCATTAGCCTGCGTTTTGACCAAAAAAAGCTGATACGTTGCCTCAGCGTCTGACTGTATCCCATGCAGTGGCTCCGATTTTTAATAGGTGTTGTTTTGAAAGCTTGTTTCTTGTGGAATATTAGAATGTCTGGCCCAGGGGTTAAATTGGAATTTAATAGGTGGTGATTCTATGAAGTAATAGGCAAAAAAACATATAACGGTTAGCTTAAACAGTTAATCTCAAAGCCGCAAGCTAGCTAACTTAAACAGCTAAAAAGGTTGATCTTATGAACAAAAAAACAGCTATTTGACTTTGTATGTGCATATTGTAGGCTAACTTGGGGCTAGCTGACTTACACATAGCCTAACCTGCTCAACACAGCAAGCTAGCTAGGTTCATTTGTGTATGGTGTAGGCCAGCGTTTGGCTAACTTAGGGCTTGCTAATCTGATTCTGACGTTCTGATATCTGAAGTAAAAGTACATCATAGGTATCATAACTTTGATATTAACCAGCCGACTAATGTAAGAGTGCTGCATTCCGTACAGTACTTCGGCACTTTTCAGTAGTTATTGCGGAAAAACCCAGACACAAAAAGTCATACACGATTTAATGATTGGTTGGACTCTGCAAAATTTGTCTAGCAACCAAGTTGCCTTTTGATTGGTCACATCTGGGCCAATACTTTTAAAGAAATAAGAAAAAATCGTCATCTGTGTCGGTTTGTGCTGTCAGTATTCCGTAACCAGCTTCCACAGAAGGAGTGGTTTTCCGTACAGCGTTTTCCCTGCATTTTTGCCAACAGATTTGATGGAAAAATGAAATGAAAATATCGTTGACAAATGTCAAGAAAGTGTTTTTTATTACACAAACAGGAAAAGTTGCAAGTGTATGGAATACTGAAGTGTACGGAATACCGTGCTCTTATGTTAGCTAGCTAGCTAAAGCTTCAGTCCCACTGCAGGAAAACCCAGAAAAAGTTCATGGCTAATACATTAGCGTGTACCTAACATATTAGCTCATGCCTAGCATTAAATCTGGGCATTTTAAAGCACAGTTTTTGTTTAGCGTTTCTCTGCTGCTAAGGATCCAGTCTGAATGGATCACTGTTCCATTCTAAACTCTTACATATTGTAGTTTTATCTGTTGAATGCTCTGAAAATATAGTTTATTAGCTCAAGGTAGATCTTCAGGCACTCCTTATTCATCTTATCATCTTAGTCGTTTTCAGAATTGTTACACCCTTTTTGGCCATCCAGGTTCCTAATTTGTAAACCTCTGGCTGGAACGCCGTTCCAAATTCCAGGATCCAGTTTAACCCCTGGTCTTATCCCATGCAAATAAGCAACATGTGTAAGCGTGCCTGCTCAGATCGAGCACATGTTTCAGTCATTTCATGGGGCTTCAATGTCAGAAAAATAGCATTTAGCTGTTGCTAAGCTGTCCAGACTTGTGTCATATAACCTGTCATAGCTACCAGGCTAACACTGAGGGGTAGCGAAAGACTTTTGGACCGGCCGTTAATCTTCCACAAAATGAAGTTTTTGACCTAGTTCTCCACGTTATTTTAGAAATCCATATCACAGAGTTTATTAAGTTAGTAGCTAACACTACATGCTGCAGCCAAGGATGGGACGATTACCAGTTTAATGATATACTGCAGTATAAAACCTGATGAGCATCTTTTAAAAAATTGACTGTGGAAGCAAATAGTTCTACCGTTACATTCTTCCCTCAAAGCGCGCACCAGGACAGCACATGTTTACACAGTTAAAATCTTTTTTAACATTATTTTAATTTTTTTAAGGCTTTTAAATTATTTTTCTTTTTTGCTAGCTAGATCTCTGTCTATCACACGATGCTAGCATGCTAGAAGGGTGAAGGCTAGCATGAGCTTCCAACAGGACAACCAGTGTGTCTCAAGTCAGGGGCTGCGTCCTTCGGGGGCTGCATTTGAAGGCCGATTGCGTCACAACGGCGCGACTAGGCTGTCCCATTTCGAAGGCTCCTTCATATGCGGCCAAGAAATGTGTCCTTCTTTTCCATGGCAATGAAGGATCCAACGGGTGGATCCTTCACCAGCCAACATATCCCGAGGTTCACTGTGTGCCGGCGAGGATTCGAGAACATGAACATGGCGGCATCAACAGAGAAGCGAACAGCAGCTGAGGAGACACTTTCAATATAAGTGTTAGGTTTAAACTGAGGCGGATGGCTAACGATACAACTTTAAAAAAACAAACAAACAAAAACAATCTCATCAGTAACCGGCAGTAAAGCATGTCCAGCTCTAATACATGAAAAACATGAAAAAATAAACAAATAAAACGTTTCTGGCTCCGTCTTTATAGAACTTTAAAAGAACTTGGTAGGAGCAGTGTTTGGTGACGCAGCGGTAAGGGCGGGAACAGCGGTGCTGTGACGCAAACCCGCTGTAGGGCAGACCGTCTCATTTCAGTTCAGCCTTCATGGGTCTAAGCAGCCTTTGAAGGACACGCCTTCGTAGACCGCGCCCTTCGAAGGATCCAGCCCCTGAATTGGGACACACTGAACGTCATTGGAGGTCAGCATGCTTACCCACCTAGAGAGAGAGAGAGAGAGAGAGAGAGGGATAATTGTGCTCTCTTGAACTCCTGATTACGGATGGCTGTGGCGTCACTGTGCATTAAACTCACAGTATCCCAGTGATAGTGCCGTCATTTAAATGGTTGTGTCGTCTAGCCGAACGGTTAAAATATGATCAAGTAAACATTTCATATTTATTTAAGTTGTAGTATTGTGTAGTCTTTGATATTATAAATAAATTCTGTTTTAATCCTAATATATAAGTGTAATTATTATTTTTTTTACAAGTGCCGTCAAGTCCACTCCAACCATATGGATAATGTTTCTCCACACACTTTAAAAAGATGGTTCTTCAAGGGTTCTTTAGTAAAGAAAATAGTTCTATGCAGAACCATGACCACTCAAAGAACCCTTTGCATGATCAAAAGGTTCTTTGCATGGTGAAATAGTTCTTCAGATTGATGGAGAATTAAGTATTGTGGCTTGTCGATGATTTCTTCAGATTTTTGTCCGTCCATCTTGTTGCTGGTCGTCCTCGTCCTCTTCTGTCTTCAACTCTTCCAAGCATAGCTGTCTTTTTAATAGCTGTCTATCAATACAACAGCTGTGCTGAAATGAATTTAGTGTGTTTCATTGCTTTTTAAAGGAGACGTCCACCAACTGTTCAAATTTTCTACATAATTAAAAGGTTCCAATGTAAACGAAGTCACTCAGAGTAGCTTGATGTGAAATCTCCATTCTAGAGTCAGGAGTTGGTGTTGATAGGAACCAGACAATGGTTAAACATGGTTATGAATGCCTGATGTCATTTCTTTTAGGATAGTTTTGAGACGATTTTGGTCTAAAATGAATCCATTCATGGTGGAGGGATACATGCAGAGGCAAAATAGTCCCCAAAAGAAAACTTACTATCTCATATTTCCAATATTTTTCCATCATCAACATTCCATATAAACTCAGAAGACTCGTGTAGGTTCACTGGTGGTTCTGGATAGTAAATAAAATGGCTATATTTGTGTTGTAGTCATGGTGACCCCTGGTTCCTATCACCACCACTGTAAAGACATCTCAATCGGTAGGTTTCGCTACAGTGAACCATTTACATTTCAACAAATGTTGAAAAGAATTTTTTGAATATTTGAGGAATGCTGCAGTAATATTGACCATTTTGGTCAGTAATATCATGATAGGAAGTGAGTCTGTCCCATCTCTGGCTGCAGCTGTATAATCGTACCGTTTGTCACTGTAACGTTCTATGTTTCTGCGTTTTTAAAAGCCGTTCTCATTTCTCTCCAGAGAAAACGCCTCAGAATCAGCAGCCGCCGGTCAGAAATTAGCTTTCTGAGAATAGTGACTGTTCTTTAAAACGCTCTGCTGACTGGACTGTTACATGATTTTGTCTGTTGTTTGCTTTTTCTATCATTTCTTTGCACTGATCGTTCTCATCCCCTCTTTGCCTCTGGTGAGACTGTCGAATCACGTGCCTTTAGTGTTATGCAAGGCGTCAGATGTGGGCTGAATAATTCTCGAACACTGAATGTAGAAAGAAAGACTCCAGGAATGCACAAACAAAACTCCTTTTTCTCTCCGTGGTCGCAGTATTAACTATATTAACAATCACCATGGTTTTTTTCTACATTGTGCTAAAATATGCCAAAAACAAGACTGTATTATCTTTGCTGTTTTGTGCAAAAGTTTGGGCCTTTGCTGATTTTTGCACATCCTCTACAGGGAACACTGTTCTGCACATTTTAATGCACAACTACCATTTATTTACCGAATGGAACAGATTGGAAAAAGAATATAGACATCAAATGTGCGCAAAGGTTCTGATGCATTTTATATTTCGCGTTTTATTTTGTTTTCCGAAGCTTTTAAGCTCAACAAATTTGCAAATTGTTGCAGAAAATGCTGTGTTTAAGAAATTGTTGGAGAAAAATGCCGTGTTTCAGCTCCCTGTAGAGGATGTGTTCACGTGTTTTTCATAAAGTGTGTAATTTGACTGGAAGCATGCAAACTTTTGCACACAGCCACATGACACTTGCCAGCTAGCACTCAAAGCAGTCCTTACAGACAGTATTTCAGGATTGGTTCTGCATTTGCGTTAAAATGTTTACATGTTTGGAAATGTTAGCCTGGACGCTAGCTATCATGAAGCTACTTATACTGTATTAGCACAGTCAACCCGCCTTTCAAAATGTATGTGTTCGTGTATGTGTTTTAATGAAACCTCTATGTATAATGTACAGAAAAACGTGTATATCTAATATACAAATTCTGCATAAAGTGTTATAGCAAATTTTACATCGACCGACTTTTCAATGTAACCGTGTCACTGTAAGCCTCGTGTAGCTGAGCTGCACAGTTGTTGGGCCCATGTTTTACAATTTTCTTGTATTTGTTTCTCCTGAAATCCACTGATAACATTTGTGTGGGTGCCAAAAAAACATGCCTTCAACATTTTCCTGTCTTTATTCGTTAGAATTCATTTATTCTGTCTTTGAGACTAAGATATGTAAATGGCCTCTTTTCTGAACCCTTCAGCGCATCATCATTCACTCTGATATTAGACTGTCCGCAGAAACAACACTCCACATCGCTTCAGCAGTAATGGGCGTGGCTAAACTTCTTGGTGGTCATATGTACATGTGTTGTGGTTATTACTAGGGCTGGGTGTCATTCAAAAGTTATGACTGGCAAATACTAATTTCTGAACGTTACTTTTTTGATAGTGCTACTTAAAATTATATACTCAAAATGGGCGTGGCTTAAACTAAAAATGAGTGAGGTGCTGGGAGTGGGAATATGTACTGAACACAGAGTGCAGACTAGCACTGACATTAATGAAATCCATACGGAATGTAATTTAGACAGCCAGTCAACCGACTAGATTTTGGCATGCTTATTGGCTCACTAGCCACGTTTACATGCAGCCTTATAATCCGTTAATTATCCAACTGATAGCTCAATGGGAATAGAATACGTCCATGTATACACCCCAGTCGGAATAGACGAGTCCGTTTGAGGCCATTCGGAATACAGTTTCTATCCGATTGAACGAGGTGGGTAATCCTGTAAATAATCCATTAAATAGAAGAATAATATCCGTGTAAACGCCTGTATCTGATTACATTCCCTAGCAGAAAGCTTATACCGTTCGACATGGCGGAGCAGAAACTGGTCTGCAGAGGAGACGAAGTTTATGCTCTGATCTGTCTCAGAACACGGCGTCTTCCTCTCGGCCTTCTTTAATAAGGACATGTGAAGCACGCTTTCCTGAGTCTGACATCATTTTAAAGCAAATAAAAAACACAAGCACTGCTCACTGCTGCTCATCTCACTCTGACTGGACTCACGTGATGCTGGTTGTCATGGTAACGTCTACACCAAGTGGTGCTCTACGCATGCGTGTTGTTTTGGATCTGATTACTTGTAGTGAGCATGTAAACAGAGATTCTTCATCAGATTGTTGAGTAGAGTGAGAATAAACAGCTCAGTCTTAATCTATAATCGGAATGTATTCAATCAGATTGACAAAAGTCTTTGTGTGTAAACACAGACAGTGATGATAACAAAGTGTTTAAATTGGATACTAAATCAGTAGCGGGTGGTCGAGTATACTGGTTGGAATTCTTTCTCAGGTATGAGGTATAGAACGTGACGTACAAACAATGCAGACCATGCTAACGTTAGTCCGTTTAGCTGAATGGCTATGGGAGTCAGGGATGTTTTGGTCACATTTCAAATGAAAATGAAAACATGGCAGACCTTTGATCACCTCCCGCTGTCTACTCCACTTCATCCGAAGTAGTCCACTTTGTTTTCAAGGCAGCAGACAGGAAGGGACAGCCTGTGCTTTGGGGTTAGTCTAGCCTGACCTGGACACCAGGCCCGACTCAGTCAACTTCACCAGATGGATATCTGGCCTTGTCCGCCCTGAATGACTAATTTTTTCCAAAGTCCAGCAGTGTCTCCCAGGCGTGAGGGCAGTGTATGAGACAAGTATAAGACCAATTACTTAAGAAATTTAACGAAGCTGAAGACTATAACTGCTGCTCAATTTAATGTGGAATGGAAAAATCAAGCAAAGAGATTCCAAATAAAAACTTCAGCTTTGTGGAGATTCAGACGTGAGTAGATGTAAATATTTTGCTCCTTTTTTGCCAGAAAGCAATATTACAAGGTAGGTTTATCTATACATTTATTTATTAATCTTGTGACTGTAAAATATTTCAGGATTACTTTAGTTTTTAAAACATCCCAGAATAATAAGCATCTCAACAAACATTCAGAAGACTCATGCAGGTTCACTGGTGGTTCTGGATAGTAAATAAAATGTCTATATCTGTGTTGTAGTCATGGCGACCCCTGGTTCCTATCAACACCACTGTAAAGACATCTGAACCATTTCACACCAAACCACTCTGAATCACTCTGTTTACATCTCAACCACTGAGAAATGCAGAAACTTTGGAATTTCTCTTTAAAATAATGTTAGATGTGTCTAGAATGATAAACAGAGCTGTAGATGATTATAAACTGACTGACAAAGCTATAAAACATCTCTAATAAAATTAACATCCAGAGTAATCAACATCTGTTTAGAAGTTAACAGATAATTACAGCACATAATTTGTCATTCAATAACTTATTGTTGACCCCACGAACTTGAAATAGTAAATAAAATATGTTTAAGTGCATTATGCTGCTTAGTTTATAGTATTTTAACCTGCAGTGTTTAAGCTATTATACGCTAATATACTGTGATCGGTAATATTAAAGTTGGCACTAAGGATGGCATTTCGACAGCCCAGACATCACACCAATATGGACTATTTGGATTAAGAAGTAATTTATACTTTTATATTAACCCCTTAAATAGAAGAATAGCTCAGCCTGTTCGCTCTGAAGTCCCTTTAGTTACTTAATAAAAAGTCTGGGACTTTAATGGTTTAAGTGCGAAAAAAATGTTGACAATATGGCCCTTTTAAATTGGATGGTATAGGCCAGGGATCGGCAGCATATGGCTCCGGCTCTTTTACTGTCCTGTTGTGGCTCTACAGCTGAATCAGATTTGTAGGTAAAAATAAAATAATCCTCCTTTACAGTAAAATAAAGCTCTGCTGATCGTTCAACACAGTTTAACAATAAATGGTCTTAAACTCTGGAGTTAATGTAGAACTGCTAATTCACCCTTTAACCCTGAAGATCAGCGCAGACTGCTGGTCACCATAGCAACAGAGACAACAGTCTCGCCTAGCTAGTAGCTAAAAAAAAGGCAAAGAAAGAGATTTAAGACAAACATCCATAATTTGGAGACGAATGGACTGATTTGCGTCTATAATCACTCCAGCTGGTTTCCTGATACGTTTAATCTGCAGCGAGAAACTCAAACATTAAAAAGCTGCAAGGCTGAAATCAGCTTCTCCTTCGCCAGCTTCTCATTCAAATGTTCCTGTTCCTCCTTAAATGGCGCAGCAGTTACATTCTGGCACCTCAGGCACCATTTAAGCTGGAACGGGAAAATTCGAACAAGAAGCTGGCGAATGAGAAGCAACTTCAGCCTCAAAAAAAGTTGGACGTTAAGAGACATTTTACAAGAAACTGTTCCACTTTTGAGGGAAAGTTTCCTGCTGGAGATGCGCAAAAAGATGCTACAGCTGAGCTAAAGATTAAAGCAGAGCAAAGTAAGTCTGAGTTTTTGTTTATATTATATTTTTAGCCTGTACTGGTACATTTACACATACTGAGACATATTTACAGCCAAGATGATAAAATGGACATAAAATGTTGTGGCTCCCAAGGTCGTTTGGTTTTGGTTGAAAGGACAAAATGGTTCTTCTTAACATTTGGGTTGCCGACACCTGGTATAGGCAGTGTGTAGTTTTTCAAGCTTGGTGCAGAGTATCTGTGTTTACTTTCAAAGAAACATGGTGTCTTTTTGGCGAGGTTGTGGGGAAACAGCAATAATGTGCTTATTGAAGCCCCAGCAAGCAAGTATATAAACACTAAAACGAAAGCTCCTGAAGCAAACTGGTCACGGACACTGAGCAAACAACAGTCCCTCCACCCAAATTCCATCCAGCTCAGCTCCTCAGCCTGCCATCATTTCGAAAGTGGTGATCCAGCTGCAATAAGTTTGGAATGTTTGAAATATGACTAATTCCAATATTCCACTAATGTGTTTATGTTTCCTGTAGTTACATTTGTTTATTCTGTGTAATTTTAAACATAATTCAGAATCAGACCAGAATAACTGAATTGAACCCTGATGAGCTTTGAGACCACTCTTTCATTTAATTTGCAGTCAAAACAGCCAATAGGAATGAATTCTTCAGTTTTTCAGGAGATATTTCTGAACAGAAAAGACTTTTGAGTAAAGGAAGGAGAAAAAAACAAGTTTCCAAAAAAAAATAAAAATTAAAAGTTCCAAAGAAAATGTGGCTCCTAACAACCACCTGGAAGAGCTGTTAGACCCCAAAACTGACCCCATCAGATAAACAGCACTTAAAGCTTTCATCTCTGAGAGAGAGGAGAAAATCAAGCTGTCCATCCTTCCACTGTGAGAAGACGACTCAGCGCTGTGGGTCTGAAAGGATGTGTAGCTGATCAAGAAGAACCTCACTGAGAAAAGGAGACGGACACATCAAACAAAGAAGCTGAACAATGGATTGACCACCCCAGAGTCCAGACCTCAACACCACTGAATGTGTTTGATTACTTCAGAAAATGATCAACCAGCTTCTAAGACTGAACTTTGGAGGTGTGTCTGCAGATTCTTTGAGGAACTGAAAGTGAGTCTCCTGAAAAGAATGGAAGCTGGAATAAAGGGAAAGAGTGACTCACTGAACACTGAAAAATGAAAAGTTACTTTTAGTTGTTGATGCTTCTGTGTAATTTTCTGTTAAATATGTTTTCATTTTTTTCTGATGCTGAAAAAAAAAAAACTAATACTTAATGAGTGTTTTGGCTGGAAATGCTTTCTGACTGTTTTACATTCAAATGAATCCTTTACTACTTGCATCATGATATATTCATTATTTATAACTCTAAAATCTTAAACAAGTAGTCTAATGTAAAGATTTAGGTTAGCATTAGATCCTAGTGGGTGTAGTGGCCTTGATAGCATCAACCTGTTTGAGACATTCTCTACTGAGTTCAGGTGTTTCAGCCACACCCATTGCTAACAGGTGTATAAAATCAAGCACAAAGCCATGCAGTCTCCAAAGACAAACACTGGCAGTGGAATGGGTCATACTGAAGAGCTCAGTGACTATAAGCATCACTTTTATTAGATGCCACCTTTACATTTTGTAAAATTTCTGCTGTGTTAAGTCTGCCCCAGTCAACTGTAAGTGCTATTATTGTGAAATGGAGGTGCATAAATCATCCATCCTCTGTTGCATCCTCTGTTCCAAACTGCCTCTGGAAGCAACGTCAGCACAAGATCGTCAGGCACTTCATGAAATGGGTTTCCATGGCCGAGCAGCTGCACACAAGCCTAAGATCACTATGTGCAATGCCAAGCGTCGGCTGGAGTGGTGTAAAGCACTCTGGACTCTGGATCAGTGGAAACGTGTTCTCCGGAGTGATCAATCAGCTTCTCTGTCTGTTAGTCTGATGATGAATCTGGGTTTGGTGGACGCCAGGAGAACGTTACCTACATGAGTGCCAACAATAAAGTTTGGTGGAGGAGGGATAATGAGCTGGGGCTGTTTTTCAGGGTTTGGGCCCCTTAGTTCCAGTGAAGGGTGATGTTAAAGCTACAGCTCACAAAGACATTTTAGCAATTTGGGGAAAAGCCGTTCCTGTTCCAGCATGACTGATCCCATGTGCACAATAAAGCTCCATAAAGACATCTTTTGACAAGTTTGGTGTGGAGGAACTCCAGAGTCCTGACCTCAACCCCACTCAACCCCTTTGGGATGAACTGGAATGGAGATTGTGAGCCAGGCCCTCTCGTCCAACATCAGTGTCTGCCCTCACAAATGCTCTTTTGACTGAATGGACACAAATTCCCACAGACTCTCTCCAACTTCTTGTGGAAAGGCCTCACAGAAGAGTGGAGCCTGGAACTGTTTACTGTGCTTTTGTTTATTTGCGGTAAGTGTGAAAGGACCAGTGTGACTGGCCTCGGCTGGACAGGGGCGGGCAGATGTTGGCACAAACAACACCAGCTTAACAGAATGCTTTTGTTCCCACAGTGCCTTCCTTCAGCTAACTGCATAGAAAAACAACGGTAGGGAGAAACGCTCCCCTAATTTATTTCTAGCTTGTTAGCATACTGTAGTTAGAGTAGACATTGTTTTGCTTCCTAAACCTACAGACATTCAGGAGAATTTCACTGCTTTTCAAACACTTCTGCATAATTCAATGGTTAAGATGCAAACAAAGTCATACAAAGACTTGATATTCAAAGGTTTGATATGAAACGCTGCGTTCTAGAGTCAGAACTGTTCACAGTGGTGGTGATAGGAACCAGACGTCCACCTCTAAAAGCTCCCTGACAGAAAGTTACTACATGAAATGGTTATGAATTCACTGCCTGATATCTGAGACATTGTTGTAGGACAGTTTTGAGAAGATTTTGGCCTTAAAATCCATTTGTGGTGGAGGGATACATAATATGCAGGGTGTTGTGCGGCAAAATAGTCCTCAAACAAAACTTATTCCATATAAACTCAGAAGACTCGTGTAGGTTCACTGGTGGTTTTGGATCGTAAAAAAATGTCTATATTTGTGTTGTAGTCATGGTGACCCCTGGTTCCTATCACCACCGCTGTGAACAGTTCCGACTCTAGAACGCAGCGTTTCATATCAAACCTTTGAATATCAAGTCTTTGTATGACTTTGTTTGCATCTTAACCATTAACTGCATCTTCAGACATCTGGTTCCTATCACCAGCACTGAGAACAATTCTGACTTTGTGAGTTTGTCTAGAAAGCCAAACCATGCCAAACCACTCGGAATGATTTTGTTGGCATCTTAACCATTTAATTATGCAGTACTTGTTGAAAAACGATGGATTTTCCCAGTATTAGTCACTCTCAATGGAGGTCTTGCTTCAATCACGGAACATTTAGCTGTGCCCTGTTATACTACAGTGACTAGTGCATTGTTAAATCACTCTGTCTAAAGTCTGCGAAGAACAGAAAGAACAAGAACAACATTCATTCTATTCAGTCAGCTATAAGTAGAGTGAAGCGTCCCACAGGAACTTCTGTGTTACACACAGTTACAGGTGAAGTGTATGTTTGAGCTGTGCGTGTCTGCAGAAGTGTGTTAAAGGAAGTGAGAGGACACCACATCTGAACAAACCGCATTTCCTTTCTCTGAGGCCTACAGTCATGTCCGTTCACCTTGAAGCCAGTGAAAACTACCGCTCAGTACTCTGCACTTGTAGTTAAGTATCATGAGCACTATAGTCTATATATACTGTATATACTATTGTCAGTTTATTAGGCCTTATATTACTGTACATGTCTATTTACCTGACCTACTCAAGACTGACATTTAATCAATGTTTTCAGCATCATAAAGCCAGTTTTTATATGCCAATATTTAGTTGGAACCAGGAGCCGTATTACAGAAACTTCCTATCTTTTTGTCTCAACTTAAGATCTGACAGGTCAAGATAAAATTTTTCACAAATTCATATTACAGAAATAAAGCTTATCTTGATTTAGGACTCTTATCTTATCTTACAGCATCTTATCTCAAGTTAAGAAATCTTAACTCACTCGATTGAAGTCGACAATCAACTGTCATATCTATTACCTAGTAACCGACCATACGCGCACAGCTGAAACGTAAAAACGTAATCTAGCTAGTTAGCCAGGCAGCTAGCTGCCCTTACTGATGTAAAAAAGGTCAAACAAAACTAAAGCGTGATAAACTGTGAGTTATGAATACTGTAAAAGCGCCCCCTGCTGGTTATCAGAGCGTCGCCGCTCCCCAGTTTCAGTCTCCATTTCCCAAACGCTTTAGCCGAACGTTACTCCTCCTAATAAACAGACACATGTTCAGCTCCGTCTCCTCATTATTCACCACCATCACTGTAATATTTCATCATCAACATTAACACACGAAGGTGATCAGAGGGGCGGTGGAGATCGAGTCTGCAGCGTCTGAGATCTTTAAAACGCAGAGTTAGAAAAGAAAATCATCTCACAGTGAAAGCAGCGTTTTACAGTAGAAACAAATGGAGCTCATTATGCTGGTAGTGAACTATGCTGCTGACTCAGCTGCCTAAAAACCATAGAAACGGACCTTAAACAGAAGTGAGGACCCTGTTGGGGTTCATCCTAAAGTTAGGACAGGATTTAGGAGGTTTAGTCCAGTTAGGATGTTTGTGTGATGCTGTTTTCTTATCTGGAGTTCATGATGAGATTATGAAGTTAGGAACTGTTATTCTGTAATAGATACTGTCCAAAATTCTGTCCGTACTAAAGTTGTCATGGTGACTAAGCGGATAAGATAAGATTTCAGACCTAAGAAGTTTCTGTAATACGGCCCCAGATTCCAAACTCCAAATAGTAATACATATACTAACTTATATCTTGAATAAGGCAGGTAGATAAATATGGATATATGTGCAATAATGTAAGGGTTAATATGCTGATGGTAATTTGTGACTATGGAATATAGTGTTTGAAGGGGAACTCCACTGATTTTTCCAAATTTCTGCATAATTAAATAGTTGAGATGTAAACAAAGTTGTTCAGAGTGGTTTGGTGTGAAACGCTCTGTTCTAGAGAAACTTACAGAGTCAGAACTGTTCCCAGTGGTGGTGATAGGAACCAGACGTCCACCTCTAAAACGCTCCCTCGCAGAAAGTTACTACATGAAATGGTTATGAATTCACTGCCTGATAAGACATATTAATTGCAGTTTTACAGTAGTTTTGAGACGATTTTGGCCTTAAACATATTTCATGCAGGGTGAAGAAAACTAGTTGCCAAAAAAACCCCATATTTTTTCAGTTTTTCCTTCATCAACTTTCCATATAAACTCAGAAGACTCGTGCAGTTTCACTGGTGGTTTTGGATCGTAAACAAAATGTCTATATTTGTGTTGTAGTCATGGCGACCCCTGGTTCTCATCACCACCACTGTAAAGACATCTGAACCATTTCACACCAAACCACTCTGAATCTCTCTGTTTACATCTCACACACTGAATTAAGCAGAAACTTCTAAACTGACTGACAAAGCTATAAAACATCTCTAATAAAATTAACATCCAGAGTAATTAACATCTGTTTAGAAGTTAACAGATAATTGCAGAACATATAAACTTATTGTTACCCCACAAACTTGAAATAGTAAATAAAATATCTATAAGTACACTTTGGTATTTAGTTTATCGTATTTTTATCTGCAGTATTTAAGCTATTATTGAATAAAATAACAACACTATTTAGACATAAGCGGTTCCAAACTGTTGAACAGCAGTGTATTTTTTTGGTTCTCTGTCTCTGTGAGGTCTGTGGTATGTATGTGTTTGTGCATGCAGGTGTTTCTCTTCTCTTCTGTTTTCAGAACACCATGGTGCTCTGGAGGGTGACTACACCCGAGAAGATCACAGTGACATACATAAGAGCTGCTAAAAGCTGGTCAGCCCATCTTTCCACCTTACTGGGTTGAGACTATCTAAGACTTTTTGAGCCCATTCAAGACATTTTAAAGCCATTCCAGACCTTTGGAGACTATTTGAGACCACTTGAGTCTATTTGGGGCTATATGAGGAGATTTTTCAAAAATTCAAAACCATTCAAGGCTCTTTACGGCTACTGGAGACCATTGTGTCCATTTGGGACTAATTGAGACATGGGAATGTTTTGCAAGAACAAATTCAAGATTTCTATTTGAGACCATACCATTTGAGACTATTCAAGACAGTTCTAGATCAGTTGAGATTCTTAGAGAATTCAAAACCATTCAAGGCCATTTGAGGCTGCTGGAGTCTATATCAGATCATTCAGGACTATCCATGGCCATTCAGGAACATTCAAGACATTTGACCTGTTAATACTATATGGGATAATTTGAGATTATTCAAGACAATTTAAGCCCATTTGAGATTCTTAGAGAATTTAAAACTGTTTGAGACCATCTGAGGATAATGGAGACCATTGTGCCCATTTGAGTCTATTTGAGACCATTTAGTCTATTCGAGACTATACAAGAAACTCTGAGACTATTGAGGACCAGTTTGAGACATCTAGAGAGCAGTCTACATCAGGGGTGTCTTTTTTTGGGATTTTCCCCTAATTTTCTCCACAATTTAGTCATGTCCAATTCCACTCACTAGTTAAGACTCCAACAATTACATGATACCACAGCACTAGGAGGGCGAAGGCCAACACAGGCTTCCTCCGAGACCTGTGAAACGCCACCGTATCTTTTCGAACTGCCACCCACACAACATCATTGGACAGCCGAACACGCTCGGAGGAGAACACTAACCACCAGTCTGTTGCATCCGCTATATGACCAGGGGTGTCTAAAATTATCCACAAAGGGCCAGTGTGGCTTTAGGTTTTCACTCCAACAAAGCTCCTGCTCATTTGGAATGAATATCTGCAGCCACACCAGGCCTTGGTGGATCAGATTGGATCTTATGGACCCCGGTGCAAAAACACGAATGGGCCCCTCAGCCAGAAGGTTTAAATACAAAATTGACAATGTAATTTGCTTATTACTCGCAAAAGGAATGCTCTGAATGAGTGCAAATATAGCCACTATAGCATCTAACATTAACCATCATGTAAATCTAAATGAGATTATTTACAATTTTTTAACTCTGTGGAACAACCGGTGGTATCAAAACACACTTCGTCATATTCTTCAAAACTTTCATACTTCATAAGCTACATTCTAAAGGTGGGGGTCATATGAGAGCTGTAACTGTCTTCTTTCAGGTCAAATAGAGGGGTGATGTAATTTTAAACCCTTATAATAAAAGAAGCTGAACTCACAATTTTTTTTTCTGAAAGTCGACCCATTTTTCCACAAATCTTATTGGGCTATAAACTATAAACAGATGGCGTCGCTTCAGTGATCTGCTCTGTAAAAATTAGTTTTATAAAATTGTACAAAGAGCATCTAAGATGTTTGGCTTTCAGCAGTAAAAGACAAAAATGTACATGTATTTCATGCAATTACTGAATAAATTACCTTAAGATTTGGGCATGTATACCCATGAGCATAAGAGGTTAAAGTAATAAATAGTGAATATATTATGTGGTGTTCCTGCTTGTAGGAAAAGCCCCTTACAAATGAGTTGGAGGACTCTGATTCATTCCCATTGCGAAGATGACTAGCTGAGTTTCTTTGCCCCGTCACATTCGCTCACACTGTGAATGAGGCATAGAAAAACAAGTCTAAATGAATTGGGTTGCCTGAATAGTCTTACTTAAACAACCACACTGTATTGCATGTATAATGAGACTGATATTAATATTAGTCTCCTTTAAAAAGGCTTATTTCTGTCAGCGCACTCACAGCTTAAACTCTGAAGCTTTTGGAGGGGAATGTTCCCCCAATATCTTCTATCAGTGCTTTAATGCTGGAACAGCTTTTCACTTGATACACAATGTCCAAACGGTTAGCAGCGGTGAGACTGAAACGGGCAGGTGCTGCACACATGCTGACTGGCAGGCCTGAATGCTAGCCAAAAAGCTAACTAATACTGCCCATGCTTATGAGCCAAATAACACTCAGGATCACGTAGGACCTGTGACAGGCTGGAATATTTCAGACTGAACAGGTTAGACCTTCTAATAGTTTTTAACTATTAATTACATCATGCAGAATAAAATGCATTAATAAAAGTTTTCTCTATCCATTTTGTGTGACGGTGTGAACAGGTTTGTAATGTTCCCTCCCTTCAAGATGCAATTGTCTGTTGTAATGTGAATCTCCTTCTAAGTGTTTTTCAATCTTTAACATAGTGCATGAAAGTTAACATGGAGTATGTAATTTAATTTAACGTGAGGTTAATTTAAGGTACACTTGTTTCTGTTTTCAAGAAATAAGAAATAATTACATTTTAATAAGCAATTACGTTTCTGCATATATACAGACAGACAGATAGGTATTTTGGATTATTTATTTATTTTTTTTGGCCAGACTGTAAAATGACTTTTATTTTGTAATATTTGACGTCGAACTCTGATCGATGGATATATATAAATGCTCATTTAAAAATAATAAAAATGTACTAAGTTAAATAAAATAAATATTTCAAACTGGACTGAATTTAACCTTTATAAACACTTATAAGACGTATAGATTATGTTAGCCTAATTTGAAAAACAAAAAGAGAAAGAAAAAAAGAAAATGTTTGTTGATTAAAGAAAAAAAATCTGATTTAAAATCTAAAAACAAAGGATTAAATTTTATGATATGCATGAATTGGTCTGTATATAAACGTTTAAAAAATAAAAAGAAAGAAATTAAATGTTTAAAAGGCTGCTGCTTCAAAAGACGCAAATGACGTAGCCGGAAACGCGTGGCGCTGTGTTTTTCTCCTCGAGCTTCTTCTCGAAATGGCCGCGCGCGGGGAAGGCACGTGTTCTGCAGGAGGTGAAGAAGTGGAGGAGATGGAGCAGATGGAGGAAGGAGGCAGCGATGAAGGAGACATGGAGGAGGAGAAGGACGGAGGCGGCGAGAGCAGAGTGTACGTGCCCGGTCTGCAGCCGCTGGAGCCCGGAGAGGAGCTGGAGATGGAGCGCTCCGCTTACCGGCTCTACCACCAGTGTCAGACAGGTATATCCACACCTCCACACACTCACCTATACTGCACCACCAGTGTCAGACAGGTATATCCACACCTCCACACACTCACCTATACTGCACCACCAGTGTCAGACAGGTATATCCACACCTCCACACACTCACCTATACTGCACCACCAGTGTCAGACAGGTATATCCACACCTCCACACACTCACCTATACTGCACCACCAGTGTCAGACAGGTATATCCACACCTCCACACACTCACCTATACTGCACCACCAGTGTCAGACAGGTATATCCACACCTCCACACACTCACCTATACTGTACCACTAGTGTCAGACAGGTATAACCACACCTCCACACACTCATTTACAGTTGTTTAGTCACTGAAACTATAAATGTATAGTTGCTCAGTCACTGACAGTATAAATGTACAGTTGCTCAGTTACTGACAGTATAAATGTACAGTTGTTCAATCACTGACAGTATAAATTTACAGTTGTTCAGTCACTGACAATGGAAATATGTATTTTTAGTCATTGACAAAAGAATTGTATATATTTTTGAGTCACTGATGATAGAAATGTACAGTTCTTCAGTCACTTTCAATTGAAATTTACAGTTGTTCAGTCACTGACAGTATAAATGTACAGTTGCTCAGTCACTGACAGTATAAATGTACAGTTGCTCAGTCACTGACAATATAAATGTACAGTTGTTCAGTCACTGACAGTATAAATGTACAGTTGTTCAGTCACTGACAAAAAAAAAGTTTGTTGCTGATTAAGTTAACGTGAGTTTAAAATGTCAGTAAAATTCTCCCAGTAAACCTTCTGAATGTCCTCTTCAGGTGCTCCATGTTTGAGCTTCGATGTGCTGCGTGATGGTGATGGAGAAGGTAGAGAGACGTTTCCTCTCTCCATGCTGCTGTGTGCCGGAACCCAGGCGGACACAGCACTTAGCAACAGGTCAGTCAGTCAAAGCTTCACGCATTAAACTGATCCCACTTAGAAACTTCTGAGACTTCAGTCTTCAGAAGCAGTAAAATGATTAATCAAGTCCAGAAGAAATGAGTCGCCCTCTCTCTCTCCAGGCTCATTGTCATGCGCATGCACAACCTCCACGGCACTGAGAAAGACAACGAGGAAGAGGAGGAGAGCAGTGATAGTGAGAGTGATGAAGATGAGGATGTTGAGAAGAAGCCTCAGATGGAGCTGGCCATGGTGCCCCACTATGGAGGAGTGAACAGAGTCAGAGTGAGTGAACGGCTCTGTCTCTGATTCTTTTGGACGGTTTAGTTACATTTAGTGAGTTAATTAATTACAATGAATAATTAAATAATAATGATCTGTTACTAATCCTTGAAAAAGTTGGACGGGGCCAGATTTTTAGATTAAATTATAACAGTATTTTTCACTGTTATTGCATGTTGGACTGCAGTGTTTAGTTGATAGTCAATCAATCATCAACTATTATGAAAAATATTCTTTTGAAATACAAACAAAAGTGCTCTATAATGTTCATATGATCCACACAGTCACTCTGACAGACTGTAATACACTACAGGAAGTGTAGGGGGCGATATGGCTTCTACTGTTTCATTTAAAAAGCTTTATAATGTTCATATGATCCACACAGTCACTCTGACAGACTGTAATACACTACAGGAAGTGTGGGGGGCGATATGGCTTCTACTGTTTCTTTTAAAAAGCCTCTATAATGTTCCTATGATCCACACAGTCACTCTGACAGACTGTAATACACTACAGGAAGTGTAGGGGGCGATATGGCTTCTACTGTTTCATTTAAAAAGCTCTATAATGTTCATATGATCCACACAGTCATTCTGACAGACTGTAATACACTACAGGAAGTGTAGGGGGCGATATGGCTTCTACTGTTTCATTTAAAAAGCTCTGTAATGTTCATATGATCCACACAGTCACTCTGACAGACTGTAATACACTACAGGAAGTGTGGGGGGCGATATGGCTTCTACTGTTTCTTTTAAAAAGCCTCTATAATGTTCATATGATCCACACAGTCACTCTGACAGACTGTAATACACTACAGGAAGTGTAGGGGGCGATATGGCTTCTACTGTTTCATTTAAAAAGCTCTATAATGTTCATATGATCCACACAGTCATTCTGACAGACTGTAATACATTACAGGAAGTGTAGGGGGCGATATGCACCATTAAAAAAAGTTGCTTATTGCACAGATGGAGCCTAAATGATAGTGGCACTGTGGGCTACAGTGAGAGGAAACAGCACATGGCTCAATTAATGGATTCAAATCTAAAAAATAGTCTACAAATTGATTCCTTAGAGAAATAATCTTTTGTTGCAGCCAGAACTTCTATGATAATGTGATTTCTTCTAACGTTTTCATGTTGTTTTTCCTTAAGGATTTGTTTCTGCTCTCTTCTCCTTCTAAACCAGGTGACCAAGCGAGGTGAGCAGTCATTGGCTGCCGTTTGGTCAGAGAAAGGTCAGGTGGAGATTTTTGATCTTCGGTCGCAGCTGGAGGCAGTTCACAGTTCCACGGCCATGGCAGCGTTCATAAAGCAGAACAAGGAGGCCACGCCCTTATATAGCTTTTCAGGTCACATGGCAGAAGGCTTCGCCATTGACTGGTCTCACAAAGTGCCAGGTTAGTAGATGCAGTGGAGATTTATTGTGTTATGCTGCAGCATATAACATGAGACAGCAGTAAGATGCAAATAAAATAGAAAATACACAGTCCAAAGGCTTCCAGACGGCTCTTTAATGGGTGAATTCAGCTACTTTAAGGTCACTCTTTGCTGATATGGGTGTTCAGTTGTGCTCAGATTGTATAATCTCCATAGAAAAGCACTGACCAATAGAATGAGACTGTCTGAAGAAGCCTCCCATGAGCCTAAGGTCACCATGCTCAATGCCAAACTTGGGCTAGAGGGGTATAAGGCCCCCCCAGCATTAGGCTGTGCAGCAGTGGAACGGTGTTCTCTGGAGTGATGGAGCTCCATCCAGATGAGTTGGAGTGATTCAGAACTGACCATCCAACATCAGTCCCTGACCTCATCAGTGCGCAATCAAATCCTCACAGCAACGTTTAACATCTAGTGTAAAGCCTTCCCAGAGGATTAGAGGCTGTTACTGCAGCAAAGAGGGACAAACTCCCTATTAGTACCCTTCATTTCAGAAGAAACGCTAGAGGAGCAGTTGTCTGGATGCTTTCGGACGTAAAATGCAAAGACCACCCTTCAGTTAATTTCGGGTCAAAAAGGCCAAAAAAAGCACAGTGTCAAAAAAAACATGTTCAACAAAAAATTACGCAGAATCCTCAACAACTAAGTATAATAGATGTTTCATTGTTGAATATGTTCATTCTTTACCTTTATCACGCCTTCCATTCTTTTCAGGGGGCTTTTCAGAAGTTCAGTCTTAGAAGTTGGTTTAGCATTTTCTGCTTCTCACGATCCCAAACACATTCTGTGACGTTGAGACCCGGCGTGGTCAGTACATTTTTCTGAACACCAGCAGTGGATAATCTCAAATTGGGCCTTAATGTCTTTTAAGTGTAAATTAAATAAATGAAAGGTGGTCTCTGACTTTTGCACAGTGTATTATCTGTGTACAAGGTCCATCTATTCACAGAGCAACAGACAGTTACACTCTTGGTGAGAGTAAGTGTTACTCTCTAGTAATCCTTTGTCCATTGTCCGTTGTGTTTGTCTCTAAGGCCGTCTGGTGAGCGGAGACTGTAAGAAGAACATTCATGTGTGGGAGCCGAGGGAGGGCGGAGCATCCTGGCAGATTGACCAGCGGCCTTTCAGCTCACACACGAAGTCTGTGGAGGACCTCCAGTGGTCACCCACCGAAGCTACAGTAAGTCATTAGCAGCAAGAGGAGTGGAGAAACCTGCATGATTTCTTTGAAATTTGTTGATGCATCAGTCTGAACTGGACGCTTCAACAGACCATGATTTTGCCTTTAGAAAACGGCCCTATGCTGGCAGTCTGGCCCAAAATTAACCACTGAATGTCACTATAATTGATGATAACTATATTTAGTGGTGTTTTTTGGGCCAGAATGTCATTCGAGGTCTGTTTTCCAACATCACAGTCAGGGTCTGCTTTTTTCTATTCTCTATATATAACTAAAAAATAGTTTCTCAAGTTAAGTTTGTGTGAGTATATCAATAAAATTATATTAAAACTTTAGATTTCATGATGCGTCATTGTTTCCCAGTCAAAGGTCAGAGATTTGCGCCTCTATTCTGTAGTTATGGTTGTCGTGAATGCTGGTGTTTTCAGGTTTTCGCCTCCTGTTCGGTGGATCAGTCCATTCGTATTTGGGATATCAGAGCTCCACCAAATTCCATGCTTTCAGCCAATGAGGCTCACTCAGCGGACGTCAACGTCATCAGCTGGAACAGAGCGGAACCGTTCCTGCTGTCTGGAGGTGATGATGGACTTCTGAAGGTGTGGGACTTGAGGCAGTTCCAGGTGAGCATTTTCTTCTGAAAAGCCACATTAGCTAAACACAGGCACTGTTTGCTTTATCTGGGCAGCATTTTATAAAGCAAGAGTCCTCATTCAGCTGGATGAGTTAAGCCCAATGTGAGGATTGTCCAGTAGTAATGTCCACCTGTGACTGGTTGCACCAGCTGTGTGTAAGTTTAAACAGGCTAGTTGTAACGTGAGTGTTTACTAACTTCAGGTTTATGCATTAGTAAAACAGAACGAGCTGCACCAAAAACTTGTTTTAACGTTGAGCTTAGTATTTACTAAATCTTTACACCCCCCCTCAGCAGGTGTAGGTGTTGGAGAAACCATCAGAAACAACAAAGAAAACACAAAAAAGACCAAAAACATGACTTTTTTTGTTAACTAAGCTAAAACCCTAAACGCTATACGCTGTGATTTTACTATTTTAAACTCCAAGCATGAAGCTAAACACCTACAGCTCCAGCTCAGTGAGGCTCAGAAGCCCAGGCGACTAAACTGAGGCTGCTGTTGTGTCGGTCAGCCAGAAGCCGGCGTTTAAAAAGCTGTGTGTTTGGTTTCTCAGTGAAATATTAAAGAATAATCGGACAGCGGCTGTAGACCATTAGATTTATTCAGTTTAACAAGTATCCACTAGGACTTGCCTATACTCACTTAAACGATGCATCGGAGATTGACATATTTGACCATTATTACCACCGTATGTGAAAATCTGTAGGTGAGATGTTGGAAAGGTAAGTATTAAATTAACACTGAAACTCAGTCCTGAAATGAAAATCTCCCTTAAAGCTGCTAACTTACTGAAAACAAGACATGATGTACAAATGGGAGTTGCACGTGGCAGAAGAGCTAAACGTTAATGTTGGCTACCAGTAGTTTTTTTAACACGCCTTGTAGGTCATCATTACAAAAATTGCCACCTAATGAATATTAATAGAAATTTAACTCTCTTACATCGTTCTCCTCCCTCAGTCCGGCCGAGCGGTGGCCAGCTTTAAGCAGCACAGTGCCCCCATCACCTCCGTGGAGTGGAACCCGGTGGACTCCAGCGTGTTCGCCGCCTCCGGAGCGGACGACGTCGTCAGCCAGTGGGATCTGTCGGTAGAGTCATGTGACGTGGGCGAGCGGGCAGATGGGTTGAAGGACCTCCCGCCGCAGCTGCTGTTCCTCCATCAAGGCCAGAAGGAGGTGAAGGAGCTCCACTGGCACCCGCAGTTACCCGGGATACTCATCTCCACCGCGCTGTCAGGCTTCAACGTCTTCAGAACTATCTCAGTGTGAAAAACCAATGTGTGTCTGAGCTTTTTTACTGTAGTATGATGAAAATGGACTGTTCAGGGTTCTATTCCAGCAGTCAGCGTGTGTACCTCTTGTATATACTGATACGCATTCACAGCACTGCATTGCCAGGGACTGCTCTTCCTCCTCCTCCTCCTCCTCCACACTCATCGAGACTGGCAGGTTCACAGATCGCCGTTTCATTGGCTCCCTGTGTCCTCATCAGCATATGTTAACTGATTAAAAAAAAGGAACTCCACACTGGTTATTCCATGTTTTTGTTTGTTTTAACCATATATGAACCTATATATTGTCACTGTCCATAAAAAGTATCTCTTATTTTTATCGATTTTAATTTTCCTACATCATTTGAACAGAACAAATGTCCTTTACATTGCATGAGAATTTCATGATGAATGGACCAAGAGAAATGCTCCAAAATCGAAATCTTTACATTAACGTACACTAGAAGTTAAGAACGTTTTGCTCTCTCCTGTAAAGTTAGAGATACATGTTTTTCTTTGGTCATCAACAATATACTATATATATTCATAGTAGTCATAAAACTTTGTGTCTCTAAAATTGGGACATAAAACCAGAGTTTTATGTTATTTGTCATGATGTGCAGCATTGGTAAGAGTTTGTAGATTGCAGATTGGTCAGAGTTGTCTCACTACAATACCCACGATGCACTACACAAATACATCCCATTTGGAATCCCTGTGGTGTCAGCCATCCTGACTGCTAGCCTAGCCACTGAGCTGCACACTAATAAATACAACCAGGCTAACATTGTTCTCTCCTGTCAAGTTACCGTTTTGGAGATGCGTTTTTCTTTGGTCAGCAACAATATACTGGATAGCGCTGCTGTCAGAACAAAACCTCATATCTCCAAAATGAAAACCTTACAGGAGAAGGAAAAACACTTTTTTTTTAATGTAAGTCAATGGAACCAGACTTTTTTCCAAGTAATTTTGGGTCGTTTGTTTTGGTCCATTCATCATGAAATGTACACACAATGTAAAAGACAGCAGGCATTTTCAAATTATGTCAAAAACTGAAACAACAAAACAACAAAAATGGAGATAAGAGGTTTTGTGCCGACAGCAGTGATATTTTCATAGTGGTCATAAAACCTTGTGAAATCTCTGAAATTAGTGCAGAAAAACAGAGTTTAATGTTATTTGTCATGCTATGCAGTGTTGATCAGACAGAATTCACTATTTTTTGTCATTTATATATTTCCTTTCCGTGGTCAGAGTTGTCACTACAATACCCATGATGCACCACACAAATACATCCCTTTTGGAATCCCTGTGGTGTCAGCCAGCTGACTGCTAGCCTAGCCTCTGAGCTATGTGCTAATAAATACAGCCAAGCTAACATTAGCTAACACTTTTACCTCAGTCGACAAATAAAACCATAAAGAAAACTATGACTCTGTCTTTATTCAACAAAAAAGGGACAACTAGAGAGATTTGTTCCCTTTCAGCCAGAGAAAAGGAGCCAAACTGACGTAAAGTCCGAGAACTTGTAGAGAGAATTACCGCTCTGCAATGTCTTCTGGGTTTCTCAAACGCTAGAGGGCGCTCCCGGGCGAGTCCAAAATTAATGGGTTGATATAGAGGATTTGAGCAAAATCATAGTTTATTAATGCTTAAAATTTTTTAATGTATAAGAATACAATCAATTCCTGAACACAGAGCAGCATAAAACATTTTAACACTGCTGTTATATTTTTAAGAGCTTTTAAACTCGAGTTATAGGAGTTTAAAACAGTGCCTCATGTACGTTCATGACGTCAGTGAGGGCAAACAGCCAATGAGCTGCTCCGCTCGCCAACCAATCAGCACTCGGTAGCAGTAATGCTAACCAATCAGCACTTAGTAGCAGTAATGCTAACCAATCAGCACTCGGAGGCAGTAATGCTAACCAATCAACACTCGGTAGCAGTAATGCTAACCAATCAGTACTCAGTAACAGTAATGTTTGCGTCCTGCTGCCCAAAACCCGTTTGCTGTAGAAAAAGGAAACATACATTTAAAATCTAGCAGTTAGCATAATCTTTCAAGCATGTTGAGCTCCAACATGTTGATGTTGCGTTAGTATCAGTTTGAAAAGGTGTGGTGGAGCTTATCTCAAAGTCTGTTAGCTGACGTAACAGAATTAGCAGTTAGCATTTTCCTTCAAGCATATTCTGCTCCAACACGCTGATGTTGCGTTATGTGGTGCTAGCATTGTGTAAAAGAGGGAGGCCTAGCTAGCGGGGGGGATTAGCCTCAATCAAATTGGGGAGAAAAACGAAAACTGAAGTGAAATGAATGTGGACACTAACTAGCATAATTTCCCACATTGCTTACTGTGCAGTAGGTAAAGCGGTGCTACATACCTCTACGTATCTGCTTAATGCTATGCTAACATTTCATAATTTGTCAAAGGTTGCAAATAAAAGAGCAGCTCATACCAACACCATAGTTTAATATGTGATCGCTAACTGAGCCGTGATAGTTTAGAGCAATTTAACCACCATTTCCACACCAGTTACTGCCAAAATAAAGGAAATGCCCTGATAGCAGGAGGATAGTGGATCACTGTCGGCCCACTGATGGCAAAGCTGGCGGTACACTGGTGTTTTGCTCAGTGTTTTCTGGGCGGCCCACCAGTGGTTACACAGAGTAATAGACAAAATTCCACATATCATCACTCATTTTCCACTCACAGTCCAATTTATGTATTTTTCATTTCTTCTGCGCATTGTTTGTGCAATACTGGTGTAGCAAAATGCAAATGAGCCTCCAATCAATCCTGACCAATCACAGCTCCAGATGAGCTTCTATGGGTTCTGAAGAATCAAGATGTTCATGTAATCCAAAAATAGGGAATTATTTCTGAATCATTCAGTCAGATATGTAGTTGTATTTCCTGGAATGTTCGTCAGAGTGATTTTAATAGATTGAAAGGCGTGTCATAATTCCAGTCTAACAGTAGAATCTCTATATTCTCTCTACTGGATTCAGGGCAGTTTATCTGCTCTAGTGAATGTTTAGAGTTTGCGGAAAGGGAAACTATGGAGCTGTGGCTGTTATGTTTCCTGGCCCTGAACTGACTTACTCCCACAATCTCAGTCAAGTCACATAATTACATATGATTTTGATTCTGGGTCATCAAATTATAGATTTTGTTCTGCTGCGTTTGACTGCATTTGAAAACTCTTGGAACCGGTTTAACACCTCCCTTCTGTCGAGCGCCGTTCTGTTATTCGTGGTCTCATAAAAAGTGAAGGGGCCCTTTTTTAAAGCAGGAGTTTGATGTAGTGCATAAACACTGGATATACCCTTCACTCCACAGTCCGTACATGAAAAATAAGCCATAAAAAGAGTCTGTTCTGAATTAAACATGACTGTGATGTCACAACCCTGAACATATTTACATATAAACACCCATTCAGCCTACAGAAGTTTAGCCCCGCCCATTCAGCCTACAGCAGTTTGGCTCCACCCATTCAGCCTACAGCAGTTAAGCCCCTCCCATTCAGCCTACAGCAGTTTAGCCCCGCCCATTCAGCCTGCAGAAGTTCAGCCCCACCATTCAGCCTACAGCAGTTTAGCCCCACCCATTCAGCCTACAGCAGTTTAGCCCCGCACATTCAGCCTACAGCAGTGTAGCCCCACCCATTCAGCCTACAGCAGTTTAGTCTTACCCATTCAGCTACAGCCGTTTAGCCCCGCCCATTCAGCCTACAGCCGTTTAGCCCCGCCCATTCAGCTACAGCAGTTTAGTCCCACCCATTCAGATACAGCAGTTTAGTCTTACCCATTCAGCTACAGCCGTTTAGCCCCGCCCATTCAGCCTACAGCCGTTTAGTCCCGCCCATTTAGCCTACAGCAGTTTAGCCCCACCCATTCAGCCTACAGCAGTTTAGCCCCACCCATTCAGCCTACAGCAGTTTAGCCCCACCCATTCAGCCTAAGGTTTAGCCCCATTCTGAGCCATTCAAATTGGCATATACAGTATTTGTTAATATGGCCATATGAATATATGGGATATAATGGTGCACAACCCTGAACATGGAGTCAGTTTCCAAAGTTATGCTGATGACACAAGTATGTGTAGCGAAATTTCTGCATAATTAAATGCATGAAGAGTAAACAAAGTAATTCCGAGTGGTTTGATGTGAAGTGTTCCATTCTAGAGGAAATTAAAGAGTGAATTATGCAGACGTTTTAAAAAATCAATGGATTTTTGCCATTTATGTACATTTACAAGCAAGTGTAGTGTAACTGGAGTAAATATATAAACAGGAGGAAATGATATCAGTGCACCTTTTGTGTACTTTGTCCACAGCTGCTTTCCTTTAGTATAGTTTTACAGATGCAAAGTGCACTGATATCATTTCCTCCTTCATTTTCACTCCTTTTTTGTTTTTTATTTTGAACCTCTGACTAAAATGGGTGAATCAAACGGATAAAACTGCATGAAATGAATACAATATCAAAATAAAGGTACCTCAGTAGTAGAAAGTACAGAAATACCTTTATTATCTTGCAGATATCGAGATCAGGAAGATAACGTCAACAACAACAATGGCATTACAGTTATGAAGAGCACTTTTCTGCACTCCTCCATGCAGTTATGAGTCATGATATTACAGCTAGAACCGGTTCCACCAAGTTCACCTTATTTCACTTTTATATTCCAACTCTGACTTCATTCAAAAACTGGGCCTAATCATGATAGTGTTGAGATCATCTTACCTGGTAGAGAAAGTGTTCAGTGTGATGCTCGCTCTACCATTTAAAGGGGAATTTCACCAGCTTTTCAAAATTTCCGCATAATTCAGTGGTTGAGATGTAAACAGTCATTCAGAGTGGTTTGGTGTGAAATGGTTGATTGTGGAAAAACTTACCGACTTTGATTTATTTACAGTGGCGGTGATAGGAACCAGGCGTCGGAAATATAGTGTATAAATTAAAATAATAAAAAAAAGGTTCTTTGGGGACTATTTTGCCTCACAACGCCCCCCTCAACCATGTAATAAAAAATCTTTTTTAGGCCAAAAATCCTAAAACAATGTCATGTACTAACTTTCTGTGAGGGAGCTTTAGAGGTGGACGTCTGGTTCCTATCACCTCCACTATGAACAATTCTGAATCACTCTGAAAGACATTTTTTACAGCTTAAAAAGCTGGTGGAGTTCCCCCTTTAAGAATCATATTTGTTCTGATGTATTTCTGGGTAATCCAGCCCTGATTATCAGTGGTTATGAAGTTTTCACTTTCTTATTTCCATAAAAATCCACTTTTATTTGGCCATTCAACAGTTTATTATTCATAACCTGTTGTCATCCGTATAAAATGAATACAAATGAAAATAGCCATTGAGTATCTGGAAGGTGTTTCATCAACATTATGACTCACAGATTAAAAGATTTTACTAAATAAAAGAAAAAATAATAGAAAATAAAGTGTAAAAATACAAAAAAAAAGAAAAAAAAAGCTTTGACTCCACTCGTCTTCTCCAACCGTTCATGGTGAATTTTGTTTCTTTTATCCGATTTGACCAAATCACATTAATTAAAGCTTGATTATGTAGCCTGACATCTCCAGGCTTAGAGTGCCTGGGGAATTGTGGGTAAATTCCTCCAAACTCATTCACAGCGAAGAATCATATCTAACGTTTTGACCCAAACCTACAGGCCTGTGTCACATTTAGCCCACAGACTGGAACGATAACAGCAGCTAAATAACCGAGTTACTAGTTTAACGACATTTCTCAGCTTTGTTCTGTGGCTGGAATGTTTCAACAGTTGAGCTTTTTTAGGCGTGAAGCACCTCGTGGACCTGGATTGTACTCACTCATTCACTGAAGGGTCTCCACAAGGGGGTGCCATTAGCACTCTAGTAGCTTTTGGTGCTTGGCGTCAAAACAAGCCGTAATGTTACTCGACTAAAGTATGATTGTGGCCGTAAAGCTTCAATTATCTGTTGGCCATCAATTAAAATTAAAATCCTATTAATTGTTTCCTTTAAAATGACTCAGATTTTAAAAGTACTGGCATCTATAAATATGAGGCATATCTAATATTTCTCATTATAAGGAATAAGACTTTTCAACCTATTTCTAGACATTTTAACATATACAAAATTAGCTTATTGCATGAAATGATGTCACTGCATTGGCTATTTTACTTCCTTTGAACATAATTTCTTACATTATTTCCAATATGGATCATTTTTTAAAATCCAGTGAAAACGTCTATAACTGTGTTGATTATTTTATAATATTTTTGTAACAATGTCAGAATGAGAAATATATCACACTTAAGATCCTTTTAGCTGGTGAGTGTTTTCAGCATATCTATAAGCTAATTTCATTTCCAGTCAAAACAGCCATTATGTACAGGTTAATCATTTTTCAGGAGATGTTCTTAAGGAGATGTGAGATGATCCAAAACTGTTCGCAAAAACTGAAAAGCTACAGAGAAAATGGGGCTCCTAACAACCACCTGGAAGAGCTGGTCGACCCCAAAACTGCCCCCATCAGATAAACAGCACTTAAAGCTCTCATCTTTGAGAGAGAGGAGAAAATCAAGCTGCTTCAGATCTGAAAACATCCACAGGTGTTTCTGTCCATCCTTCCACTGTGAGAAGACGACTCAGCGCTGTGGGTCTGAAAGGATGTGTAGCTGATCAAGAAGAACCTCACTGAGAAAAGGAGACGGACACACCAAACAAAGAAGCTGAACAATGGACTGACCACCCCAGAGTCCAGACCTCAACACCACTGAATGTGTTTGATTACTTCAGAAAATGATCAACCAGCTTCTAAGACTGAACTTTGGAGGTGTGTCTGCAGATTCTTTGAGGAGCTGAAAGTGAGTCTCCTGAATAGAAGGGAAGCTGGAATAAAGGTGAAGAGTGGACACAATAAATGTGTAATTTTCTGTTTAAAAAAAATGTTTGCGCTGAAATTAAATCACTGGAAATTAAATAAATAAAGGGCCTCTGACGTTTTGCCCAGTAGGGGTGGAAAATACAACAATCCGGATAAATTATCATGATACGTTCTGTCACAAAACTCTTCATTGGGTATGTTCAGCACTCCTAGTACACTGACCAACTGCGAGGGTCATAAAAAGACAGATTTAGACCAATTTTAGAGCCTGAAAACAACAACCAGTGTAAAGTAACTGTATAAACTGCATAGCAACAAGAAGCTGATTGGATGGCAGCCCATTATGACATCATCATATTTTAGCCAAGTACTTTTACCAGTTGTTTGCTTTTTCTCTAGTTTATTTGCAAATATTGAATATGTAATAATAGCTTTACTGATAGTTATTTAGCCCTTTTTGGACGTTGTGCTGTCACATTCTGTCCATTCCAATGTGCTCACATCCCTCAGAAAAACCATACATCAAGATGCATATCATGTATTATGAAAATATCAAGTGACGTAATATGTTTATCTTATCACCCACTACAGCCGCCTGATTAACGGAGGCCTCAGACTTCTGGGGGGGGACCAACACAGGCCAATGTAAAAGCATTTAACAGCTCATATCTGCACTCAGTGTACCTTGAACTCCAATAACAGCAGATCAGATTACAAATACTTTCGCTAGCAGTAAAATGCTCTGAGCTCTATCTACAAAGCTCCGTCAGTCAGAGCTCGAAAGAGGAAAAGAAAAAAACAACAACAAAAAAAATAAGCATCTATACGCATGGCATCCACCCGCTGTTTTTTCCACCCATTGTTTTCGTCACTAACACAGGAACGCCCAAATTCCACAGGACTCACTGCCCCGGTCAACACCAGCACCAGCTCAGCCAATCGGCTCCTGTGACTTTTTTATACAACACTTGCAAATCTATGTTTTTAAATTACGACATAATATACTCGCTAATACTGTTATCTTCAACGTCGGCCAATCTAAATTGAAACCACTGAGACAGATATACACATATATACAGTCTCTATACAGTCATATGCAAAAGTCTGTTGATTTTCTGAGTGAAAATTAGTTAAAACATGTTCTACAGGGATGTATACGACATTCCTCTGCTTATTTTAGTGCACAGTTTCTGTTCATTTGGAAACACGTTGGAAAAAAACAGAATATAAAATGTGCCATAACTTTTGCACAGGCCACATTTTATGTTGTTAAATTAGGCAAATAAACAGCAATGGTGCTTTGAATGTGTGTTAAAGAAGTATTTTCTCTCTGTAAATGAAGACTTTCAACTTACTTTCACTTAGAAAATGGAATTTGACCAGGGGCGCGCAAACTTTTGCACGTGGCTGTAACTGAGCCAGAAACTGGGACGCCAACCCTTAGAGGTCCAGAGTTATTACTTTCACTTTGCTCTGCTTTTGAAATGACGCAATTACACAGTTAATTATCTATTATTTATAGTGTAAAATAACGAGTTACATTCATACTTAATAGACAATTTTGTGTAGATTTAGAAGAAAAATGATAAAAATCATGGCAGTAATGTGAGGGATGATGTTTCCTTCTGCCAAACAAAACAGTCGCTTTAAATCAGATAAAAAAAAAAAATAATATTAAAAATACTCTTCCGGTAGTACGGTTTAGAACAGGGGTCTCAAACGACGGCATGTATTTGCAATTTATCCTTATTTTTGTATTTTTCTGCAGCAAAATATTTATATCTGATGGGTTTATTTGCTTCAATGTTACAGGCAAAATAAAGTGCTGCATCCAACAGGAACCATTCAAACAAAACCTGATGTAGCATAAATGCTGCACACTGTAATTTAGCTGAAACTAAAGGATGCTATTCTAACGTTATTCTAATTTAGATTGATAGTTAATTCTGCCCTCGTAGATTCATTCATGCCTCAGCAGTAGATTCAGAATTAAGTAATCAATGGAATTTTCCAAAGAATCCACTGAGGATGCAGATTTAACTACTTTCCCAACTCTTCACTTGCGTTCAGCTGGAAATGCTGTCACAATAAGAGCCCCATATAGTTTTGTTGTTAAATGTAAGTTTACTTGATTTAATTGAAAATGAAAATATTTATTGAACACTTTCTGTATTTTTACTCCTTTTACTACTACAATACTAACTAGAAGGGAAAAGTTCATGAATGAATTTTACGTTGGCTTGATAAAGCTGTTGCTACGTATCCCAAGTTGTTACTAAAGTGTTGTTAGGCTGATTCTATAATATCCCAGGTCGTTGCTAAGGTGTTGCTAAGCCATTGCCCAGACAGTCACCAAGATATTGCTAGATGGTTGTTATGGTATCCCACATGGTAGCTAAGGTGTTGCTAGGCCATTGCTGTAGCAACCCAGGTGGACGTTAGGGTGTTGTTCGGCCATTGCTATGATATTCCAGGTGATTGCTAAGCAGTTGCTATGGCATGAACAGAGGTTGCTAAGGTGTTGATAGGCTATTGCTGTGATATCTCAGGTGGTTGCTAAGCAGTTGCTATGGCATGAACAGAGGTTGCTAAGGTGTTGCTAGGCTATTGCTGTAGCATCCCAGGTGTCTGCTAAGGTGTTGCTAGGCAAAGGTTTGTGTTTCTAGCTTGAAAACTGCAACCTGTGAAAATGGTTGCAAAAAAGTGCATAATAATAATAATAATGATGATAATAATAATAATAATGATGATAATTGATGAAGATAACAAAGAACTGAAAGTTGGCTAGACCAACTCCCTAGTGCCCCCCACGTAATTTGAGTTTGAGACCCCTGGTATAGAATCTAAAAATTTCTCACCTTTTTGCAATAAGCTACGAGTGAGAAATAATTCATCTAAAATTACAGGATGCTTTTACAAGGTAACTGTGACTTCTAAGGGTTAACGATGAGCTGTTCATAATTTTGTTCAGCACTACACTATATATTATTCAGAGGCAAAAATCAACATAATATTTCTTTAAAAAAAGGTCATTAAAACATTTTTACCAGTCATTTTTACTGTATTTATGGCACACTACTGTTTGTCTCAACCAGCCACTTTGGTACTGAGATGATTTATTGAACAGTGAATTTATTCACAAGACTACAATGTAAGCCATGGCTCCATTTCCACTTAGCCTTAGTAATTCCCAAATAACGAGTTCAACGTTTCCCAGTTTAACAATGTATATATATATATATATATATTTTTACGATAAATGTGAACCTGAAAAAAAGTATAATAATTGCTTATCAAGGCTGTTTTACAACATTAAATATTAAAAGTAAGATTAAAAGAAGTACTAATATAAAATTCTGTGTCATTTCCCCATGATATGATGAAGCATTAACCTTAGTAAGAAACTGGTTCACAAGCCTACATACACCATTTCTACACCACTGGTTACCATTGGAGCTTGCAGCATTGAAACATAATTGTGAGGCTCTTTATATTTGTAAACTCGTTAATAACCTACTGATGATCAAAATCCAGTTTTTCATCTTGGACAGAACGTTTTTAGCTTTGGTTATTTCTCCCTTTTATGGAATGTTGATTAGAAAAGCATTCTTCCGCGCATACTTTTCGGTGCTTGGTCCCCGCAAATTGCAATCCGTTTCTCCTAAAGGCCGATCTCATCGTCAGACTCGTCCTCGAACGTATAGCCCTGCTCCCCAGCCGCACACTCTTCCTCTGAAGCAGATTCCTCCTCCCTCCTTCTGTCCAACGGGGAGACGCCTTCGTATTCCGAGCTCATTGAGGAGGAGGGGCTTGGGCTGTGATCTCCTCTGTGATTGGTCGATTCTGCCGCAGCTTTGTTAGCCATTTCTTTGTTAGCCATTTCTTTGTTGATCGTTTCTTCAACCCTCATCTGAACCGCAACTCCAACCGGGCTCGTTTCTCTTTCCTTCTCAATTTCCACCTCGGATCCGCCACCAATTCCAAACTGCCGGCCGATGATTTCCTCTTTTTTGTCGCTGAACCGCACTTTGGGCCTCAGGCCTTTGGACTTGACCCCGTTCACTTCGTTTAGCTCGTCCGCCATGCCAATCGGCAACACTCCTCCGTCTGCGGTGGAGCCAAAAACTTCCTCGCCTTGCTTGCCTGTCGTCCAGTCGCTGCCCAGCCCGAGTCCGTCCATCACTCCAAGAACGTCTCCCAAAATGGACGGACCCAAGTCCAGGTCCAGGTCGAAGGACGAGACTGATTCGGAATGACGGAGCTGCGGATGAGCCTCATCCGAAGTCACAATGTCATCGCCATCACGGCTCAGCCTTGTCTCCGGTGGGTCGATGGTGGTTGCCGTGGGCGACGGGACTGAGTCTAAAGACTCTGGTGTGGACTTCACAGACTCTGGGTTGGAGGGACCGCAGTTGGACAGGAAGGATGTGTCTCCGAAGGCGTCTCCGCCTCTGCCGATGTGCATGGTGTGGCGGAAGTCCCCCAGCGGGGCGGAGATCATGGTGGGATCCAGGCGGTGAGCCCGGCCCGACTTGTGGAGAGGCATTGGAACTGAGGGGGGAAAAAATCAGAGAGAGCGAGTTAATAGGGCTGGTTTCCTAGTTTGACCATCCACAGTAGTGCAGGCTGAAGCCCAGCTGTATGAACAACAGGTTCACATTCATGTGTACTTACTGAACGTTACTGAACTAGTATTAAATATCAATATGCATTATTGAAAGTGATCAATACATCCATTCTGACAAAGCTTTTGTTGTCCACTAATACATATATAACAACATGCACTGTTGCTAAGCCATTGCTACGGTATCCCAGACAGTTGCTGAAGTGTTGCTAGACGGTTGCTATGGTATCTCACATGGTAGCTAAGGTGTTGCTTGGTCGTTGCTGTAGTATCCCGGGTGGACGCTAAGATGTTGTTTGGCCATTGCTTTGATATCCCAGGTGGTTGCTAAGCAGTTGCTATAGTATCAACAGAGGTTGCTAAGGTGTTGCTAGGCTATTGCTGTGGTATCCCAGGTGGTTGCTAAGGTGTTCCTGGGCCGTTGCTCTACAGTCATGCATAGGTTTGTGGTTCTAGCTCGAGAACTGCAACCCGTGAAAACGGTACCAAAAATATTAATAATAATAATAATAATAATTATTATTTTAATCATTATTGTGTTGCGATTAATCACTATAGTTTTATCAGCAAATACTACACTTCTAGGGCTGCACTATATGATTTACTGATCAATATCATTGACCTTTTGTGATACATAAAAGACTGCAGTACGCAATCCATCTAAAAAATGACAATGTATTTGTATGTGGTCTCTAAGTATGCTGACCAATCACAGATGTTCACTGGGTCTGAATGAAGGTGCAACAAAAGAAAACTAATGCTGGCCAATTTTGTAATACATTGTAAGGCATATTGTGATTCAGGGCTGTTTTTTTATTTTTCTGACTAATATTGCAACTGTGATTTAAATTGCAGTTAAATGAAGATTGAGCCCTGTTTTTTGTGTCCAAGAAGCCCAAAATATCCACTTTTTCCGGTTGGAGGTTTGACCCCTGAACGTAGTGTGCCAGTAAGTTGTGGTTGTGATGTCACAACACATGGAGGTTTGGTTGGATCTGGTTGGTCTAACTGCTCCATACGCAGTTCACAAGCTCTGTGTTATTACGTTAATTTCCTCTCTTAAACTTAAAACAACATTGTTGATAATGTAAGATATGATTTTTTAAAAAAATGCGTCCTTTTGCCATTTGAAAATTGCACTCTTGAAATGTCTGTCTATCCAGCCTACATGAGTTTAGCTCCGCCCACTCACACTGAAGCTATAAGGAGTGTTTCAGTCTGGAATGCTTTCTTAATGAGGCACATCCAATCAGAATAGAGCTCATTTACATATATCAGTATTAAAGGGACAGAAATAAAAACAGCCTGTGGGATAGAGAGAGGTTGGGAAATGGTCATGTAAGAATGAAGAAGGAATTATGACTTGAAAATATGTTCCGCTGCTGCCTAAATAGCTCCTCCAGTCACGTTTGTGTATTCAGTTTATTTTTTAATAATAACATTGAATCATATATATAAAAAAAAATCTTTGGTGAAATGTGAGATTATTTCGCTGCTGTCGGAAGAAAACTCCATTTTTGTCGTTTTCCAGGTTTTGGCACAGTGTGGACGTACCTCTTGCCCTTTACATTGTGTGTAAATTTCATGATGAATGGACCAAAAAAGAAACGGCCCAAAATGACTTGGAAAAAAGTCTGGTTCCATTGACTTACATTAAAAGTAAAGTAGGTTTTTTCCTTCTCCTGTAAAGTCAAAGTCTTGGAGATACGAGGTTTTGTTCCTCCAGAATCGTAATCAAGCTGAATCAATGTGAGGTCACAGATTTATGCCCCTGATATCCAGTGTCAGATATCACGGCTAGGCTGAGGTAACGTGGAGGATGTAGAGGAGTAAAGCTGAAGTCTGAGGGTGAGAAACGCTGACTGAGATGTGATGCCAGAGCCGTGCTCAGACTTGTAGGTGAGACACGTAACGCAAGCACATACTTTTAGATTCCTCCCTCAGGGCTTGAGCAAGACACACGTCTTACATGGACATTATGAAACCTTCCAGCGGAGAGGACGTCCTTCTGAGAAACAAACTAACTAGGCTGTCAGACACTCTTCACTGGAAGCAGTTACAGGAATGCTAATGTGGCTAAGAGCTAACAGCAACCTATTAGCATGAAATCTGTCGCTAAATGCTAGCTGGGGGCTGTTTGTTTTCATCGACTGCAAGCTTTTCTGACAGAACTAGACAAGCTAGCCAAGCTCAGCAGCAACCAGTGAACAAATATCAGTGAAGTTTCATGATTTTTGACTTCACACACAAAATATAACACTTGATTCACTGCGACTTTAGCCACCCATGTGGAAATCTGATATATGTCAATATATGGGTGTCAAATATATGACATACATTAGCATATTTCCCTTATATCCTAATTACATCTGTCAAATATGGACATATGTGTGATGTATATGCCAACTTATTTCCAAATATGGGACATATATTTCAGCCACATAACATATACAACATATATGTGTAACACAATATATGATGGAAAACATTCATATATGGAAGGCATATATTACTCATATAAGGCTGCTGTCAGAAGAAAACTGTCGTTTTTCAATTTTTGACACAATTTGAAAATGTCTTTTGCCCTTTACATTGTGTGTAAATTTCATGATGAATGGACTAAAACAAACGGCCCAAAATGACTTGGAAAAAAGTCTGGTTCCATTGACTTACATTAAAAGTAAAGTAGGTTTTTTCTTTCTCCTGTAAAGTTACCATTTTGGTGATGGTTTTCTTTCAACAACAGCAACATGCTAGCTCCATGTTATATGTTAAGGATTTTTATGCATCTGCTTTGTTTCTTACTCCCCAAATGAAGTGAAATTTAATATAATAGCCACATAACTGAACTCTAAAAACATCCACACTATGTGATAAAACCATTAAAACATTAAATAAATTAAAATATTGTTCCTTAACCCATTAAAAAGGAAACAGCTGACATAGTAACAATTATAACTGGATTGCAATGTATCCAACCATGTTACAGACATATATGAATACATACCATCCATATATTATGCATACATGTCCAATGTTTTATACTTACATATATGCACACAGCATTTATGGCCATCAGATTTCTGTTTGGGTAGCCGTTTCTAATATACAACACTGACGCCAGCCTATTGGCCAGAAAGCAACAAGCAGCTCAACTCAAACTGGGCAATTGGTAGGAAAAACAGAATGCAAATGAAAGGAAAGAGCCATTCCTGAGACCTGCAGCCCGACTAGTGGCTTAGCTGCTTTCAACACAGTGAGGCTGAAAGATTGTTTTTAAATGAGAATCACAATTTCACTTTTCAAACCTGCAATTTTTTTATTCATACCCTTTATTATCAACAGCATGGTCTTAAGTTTTAAGTGGGGAAGTGTCACCCAATAACACAGAGCCTGGAACTGTCTGTAGACAAGTTAGACCAATCAGAAGCAACCAAACACCCAGTTTCTGTGACATCACAACCACAACTAACTGGCAGTCTGGCCCACCATGTTCAGCGTTCAAAGCTCAAGCCAGAAAAACTGATATTCTTGGCCAAAGAATCAGGCCTGGACCTCAATATATGTAGATAATAGTCGCAATTTAAATCACAGTCACAATATTTGCCAGAAAAATCGCAATTAGAAATTTTCCCTGAATCGTCCAGCCCTACAGCACAGGTAAGTATGGTCCAGTGAAAAAGTCCAGTGTTCCTTTAGCTCAGTAAACAGAGCTAGAATGCCACATTTACTTTGATTTAGGTGATTTTTTACATATATTTTTAAATCTGTAAATGGGATCATTACAGTATGAAGTGTGTTTTAGTGGGAAATTGAATAAAACAATGGTTTTATGAATCAGGATGACTTATATGACCATTAAGCCCCAGCGGTCATATAAGTGGACCTGCAATCTCTGGACTGATGGAGCTCCATCCAACACATTTAAATTCAGCTTTATTAAAAATCAAACAATAACTGTTATGTACTGTATTTACTGTATTCATGTATATTTCCCCACTGAAAAAATACCATTTGAAGCATAAGGTTGGCTTTCTAATGAGAGCAGGCTTAATGGTTAACATTAGACCACTAGTTTCCTGTAGCACTCCTTTAGATCCCATTAGGAAACCATCAAAGGAGCCCCAGAACACCAGTTAAACCATTACAATCCTTAACACTGAGCTATCAAAGCCATCAGGACAGACATCATTTAGCAATGTCTAGAATGTTTAGAACCATGAGTTCTACACACTTAAAAAGATGGTTCTTCAAGGGTTCTTTAGTAAAGGCAGTGGTTCTCTGTAGAACCATGAGTTATACACTCTTAAAAAGATGGGTCTTCAAGGGTTCTTTAGTAAAGGCAGTGGTTCTGTTTAGAACCATGAGTATATATATGGGACAATGTCTACATCTATATAAACACTGTCCCATAATGTACAGCCACATTACCATATAAAACAATGTCCCATAATTAGCTTATAACATTCTGTCCATACAACACTGAGTCCCATTTAAAGTCAGCCCACCCTAGTGAAATACAGAGGGGGGATTCGTGGTGGGAATAGTTAGGATCATGGGTGAAATCGCCATTTTCGTTACCTGAAGCAGCACAGCTGGAAGAAAAATCACCCAAAATCACTTTTAAAAGACTGTATATGAACTTTAGCCCAGCTGGATCAAAGGTATAACCCTACATAAACAACATATTCATGGATTTTATAACGTCTAAGTTCAACGAGGCTTAAGTTGGCTTCTTATTTGGAATTCTGCCGTTCCACCTTAAATGCTGCCGCAGCCGCATTCTGGCGCCTGGCGCCAGAATGCGGCTGCGGCAGCATTTAAGGTGGAACGGTAAAATTCCAAATAAGAAGTCAACTTAAGCTCCGTGCAAGTTTACGCGTGTGAAGTTTCTCAAAGAAGCCAACGTTTTGACCTCCTTACCACCTTAACCTCCACCAAAAACGAGGTTTTAAGGGTTAAAACGAGTTGTTAAGAGCCCACAGTCTGGAAAAGCGATGGAAATAGGAGGAAAGAGGGGAGGGGGCAGTTGGAAAAGTGAGTGGACTTTAGGGATTGGAGAGAGGGGGTCAGAAAAAACGCACTTACTTCGATAAATGTGTACTTTTTAGCCCCGTTCGTCCTCAAATGTGTCCCCCCTATGACCGGAGTCTGCTTTTATCCGCGGTAAATCCTCGTTCGTGCTGTTTATTCCTCCGCTCGTAATTTCTTGGCGGCGCTCTTCTCGGATATTTCTGTTTTCTCCCTCAGGGATGGGCAAGGAAGTGACGCCACTTTTATTGGGGAGAGCGCTTCTATTGAGCAGAGGGAGAAAGAGCGAGTGATTCAGCTCCAGCTGCTTCTGCTCTCCCGTCCAGCCGCTGCAGCGCGCTGGACTCCAGAGACCTCACAGACACCCGCCTCAGAAAGACGGTTCTGCAAGGGTTCTTTAGTAAAGGGCAGTGGTTTTCTTTAGAACTATGAGTTATACACTCTTAAAATGGTTCTTCAAGGGTTCTTTAGTAAAGGGCAGTGGTTTTATTTAGAACCATGAGTTATACACTCTTAAAAATGGTTCTTCAAGGGTTCTTTAGTAAAAGCAATGGTTCTATTTAGAGCCATGAGTTCTACAGTCTAAAAAAAGGATGGTTCCTCAAGGGTTCTTTAGTAAAGGGCAGTGGTTTTATTTAGAACCATGAGTTATACAGTCTTAAAAAAGGATGGTTCTTCAAGGGTTCTTTAGTAAAGGGCAGTGGTTTTATTTAGAACCATGAGTTATACAATCTTAAAATGGTTCTACAAGGGTTCTTTAGTAAAGGGCAGTGGTTTTATTTAGAACCATGAGTTATACACTCTTAAAAATGGTTCTTCAAAGGTTCTTTAGTAAAGGGCAGTGGTTTTATTTAGAACCATGAGTTATACACTCTTAAAAATGGTTCTTCAAGGGTTCTTTAGTAAAGGGCAGTGGTTTTATTTAGAACCATGAGTTATACACTCTTAAAAATGGTTCTTCAAGGGTTCTTTAGTAAAAGGAATGGTTCTATTTAGAGCCATGAGTTATACAGTCTTAAAAAAGGATGGATCTTCAAGGGTTCTTTAGTAAAAGGCAGTGGTTCTCTGTAGAACCATGAGTTATACACTCTTATAAATGGTTCTTCAAGCGTTCTTTAGTAAAGGCAATGGTCTACACTCTTAAAAAAGATGGTTCTTCAAGAGTTCTTTAGTAAAGGGCAGTGGTTTTATTTAGAACCATGCGTTATACACTCTTAAAATGGTTCTTCAAGGGTTCTTTAGTAAAAGGAATGGTTCTATTTAGAGCCATGAGTTATACAGTCTAAAAAAAGGATGGTTCTACAAGGGTTCTTTAGTAAAGGGCAGTGGTTCTATTTAGAGCTATGAGTTCTACAGTCTAAAAAAGGATGGTTCTACAAGGGTTCTTTAGTAAAGGGCAGTGGTTTTATTTAGAACCATGAGTTATACACTCTTAAAATGGTTCCTCAAGGGTTCATTAGTAAAGGGCAATGGTTTTATTTAGAACCATGAGTTATACACTCTTAAAAATGGTTCTTCAAGGGTTCTTTAGTAAAAGGAATGGTTCTATTTACAGCCATGCATTCTACAGTCTAAAAAAAAGGAAATGGTTCTTTCTAGAACAATGAGTTCTACACTCTTAAAAAAGATGGTTCTTCAAGGGTTCTGTAGTAAAGGCGTTCGTCTGCCCTCTTAAAATGATTCTTTAAGGGTTCTTTAGAAAAGGTAATGGTCTAAACTCTTAAAAAAGATGGTTCTTCAAGGGTTGTTTAGTAAAGGCAGTGGTTCTCTGTAGAACCATGAGTTATACACTGTTAAAAATGGTTCTTTAAGGGTTCTTTAGTAAAAAGAATGGTTCTATTTAGAGCTATGAGTTCTACAGTCTTAAAAAAGCATGGTTCTTCAAGGGTTCTTTAGTAAAAGGCAGTGGTTCTCTGTAGAACCATGAGTTGTACACTCTTAAAAATGGTTCTTCAAGGGTTCATTAGTAAAGGCAATGGCTCTATTTAGAGCAATGAGGTCTACCCTTAAAAAAGATGGTTCTTCAGGGGTTCTTTAATGTGTCTTTAGAAAAGGCAGTTGTTCTGTCTAGAACAATGAATTCTACACTCTTAAAAATTATTCTTTTAGGGGTCTTTAGTAAAGTAAGTGATTCTGTTTAGAACCATGAGTTGTATATTCTTAAAAAAGGTGGTTCTTCAAGGGCTATTTAGTGAAGGCAATGGTCTACACTCCTAACAAAGATGGTTCTTCAAGTTTTTTTTTAGAAAAGGCAATGGTTCTATTTAAAACCATGAGCTCAACACTCTTAAAAAAGATGGTTCTTTAGTAAAAGGAATGGTTCTATTTAGAACCATGAATTCTTCATTCTTAAAAAAGGTGGATCTTCAAAGGTTCTTTGGTAAAAACAGTAGTTCTAACTAGAACAATGAGTTATACACTACTAAAACAGGGTTCTTTAAGGGTTCTTTAGTAAAGGCACTGGTCTACACTCTTAAAAAGCATGGTTCTTTAGTAAAGGCAGTGGTTCTATTAAGAACCATGAATTATACACTCTTCAAAATGGTTCTTCAAGTGTTCTTTAGTAAAAGGAATGGCTCTGTACACAACCATGAGTTCTATGTAGAACAATTTTGTACTTAAATGGTTCTGTGCATGGTGAAATGGTTCTTCAGATTGATGGAGAATGTGGTGTATATGGTCCTTTTTAAAATGGTTCTATGTAGCACCAAAAAGTGTTCTATTGTTTACTGTAAGCTTGACATCATAATTGTAGAAATGTAGGTCTTTTTGAAAATGATTTTGGGTTCTGCTGTTGTTATGATGCCAAGCTTGTAACAATAGAAGAACCCTTTTTGGTGCTATGCAGAACCATTTTCAAAAAGGTTCTTTAAAGAACCATGTACTACACATAAATAGAACTCATGGTTCTAAATAGAATCATTACCTTTCCTGAAGTACCCTTGAAGAACCATCTTTTTTAAGAGTGTAGCACCAAAATTTGTTCTATTGTTACAAGCTTGACATTGTAATAGTAGAAATGTAGAACTTTGTTGAAAATGGTTCTGGGTTCTGCTAACAATAGAAGAACCTTTTTTGGTTCTATGTAAAACAAATTTCAGAAAGGCTCTTTAAGGAACCATATTCAACACATATATAGAACTTATGCCTTTACTAAAGAACCCTTGAAGAACCATTTTTATAAGTGTAGCACTTATTATTCTAGATAGAACTATTGATGGAACTAGATAGAACCATTGCCTTTTTTAAGAGTGTAGCACCAAAATTTGTTCTATTGTTACAAGTTTGACATTGTAATAGTAGAACTGTAGAACTTTTTTGAAAATGGTTCTGGGTTCTGCTAACAATAGCAGAACCCTTTTTGGTGCTATGACAAATTTGCATAAAACAAATTTCAGAAAGGTTCTTTAAAGAACCATATTCAACACATAGACAGAACACATGCCTTTACTAAAGAGCCCTTGGAGAACCATGTTTTTGCAGTGTGTGTCCTGCTCTGCTGGAGGCCGTGATCACTGTAATGGTGAGGCAGTCTGAGAACCTCATTCCTGTGCAGGTGAATCACTGCCTCCTTTCTGGCCCTGCTGGCTCCTGAGGGCTGTGATCTGCAGCAGCTACTCCAACAGCATTCTGGCCTTTCCAGCCTTTCAGCATTGTCTTCATAGCCCATCTGACCGTGTGTGCTGAGGTTGGGCCTGTAAACCTGCTCTGTGTTGTTGTTTTGAGTGAGGTGTTGGTCTTAGATCAGATTATATCTTGAAAATTTCAGGATAAGTTTGACTTTCTGCTTTACTTTAAAGCGATAGTTCAATTTAGAAAGTTCAAAATCAGATCAGTACACAATTCCACCCCTTACCTGGAGTCACCACCCGTCCTCGTCCCTGGATTTCGGTCGTCTGGGAGGTAAAAAAGTGAGTTTGATGTGATAACTGAGAAGATTAGAGCATCTCAACTGGTACTAGATTGTATCGCTAGCATACCAGTCCATAGAAATCAGCAGAAAATCAACCCAGATAGTGAGAGCGGGTCGCTGTTGGCCCACTGATGGGAAAGCTGGCGGCCCACTCAGCGTTTTCCCACCAGTGTACACTTACAAAAGATGGTTCTTCAAGGGTTCTTTAGTAAAGGAAAAGGTTAAATAGTTCTTTGCATCATCTAAGTGTTCTTCAGTTGGAGAATGTGCTGTAGATGGTTCTTTATAGCACCAAAAGTGTTCTTCTGTTGTTTCAAGCTTGACATTTATTTGTATGAAATTAAAGTATGTTTTGATGAATCTGTGTGAATCTGCGGCTTTGAATGGAGTTTTCCAGAGTTCCTTATTGTTTACTTCAGGGGGTTTTAGTTGTAACAGTGTGTTAAACACTTTTTGCTGGGCTACTTTCACTGCTGCTTCATTGACGTAGCAGCGCTGCTACTGCAGTCTGGGTTTAGGCCGCTCCTCAGACACACCTCTGAGGAAAAGTGCTCAGATACATAGTTGACTTTTCTGAGACGGGTGGTTAAATTTGTCTCTGCCAGTGTTTAATCAGTCTTCGATGGAGATTATCATGATAATCTGCCAAGATTACTCGATTAAACTCAATGACTCAATGACTTGATTGTTCTCCTTCGGTGTTTTACAGTAAGAAACAGAGCCAGGTGATGCCGGCAGGCTGGGAAAGTAAAAACAAGCATGAGTTTCCTCTGAGACACATGAAGATCCATGTCCTTATTGTTTACTTTGGGGGTCTTAGTTGTAAGAGTGTGTTAAACCCAGTGGTGGACGAAGTACACAAACCATGTACTTGAGTTAAAGTAAAGATACCCAAGGTAAAATATTACTTCAGTAAAAGTAGAAGTTCCTCCCTTTAGACCTCCACTTGAGTAAAAGTACAAAAGTATTTGCCTTCAAATGTACCTAAGTATCGAAAGTAAAAGTACTGAAAGATTAATTATGACTAATGTTCTATTATCATTTTTGTAACAAGACTCGCTTCATTAACTAATTTTAGGTGAGAATACTCCAGTGTCTCTCTTAGTAAACCAGTCTTTTAATAGAGTCATTAATTAGTGACGCTGATGTCTATTAAAATTATCATAAGCACAAAACACTGAAGGCAAACAGTTTCCATCAGGGTAGAACTGAGTGGCTCTGAAATCACTTTACAAACAAGCAAAGTTTCAGTTTAAGATTTATTTGAACTTAGTTACAAGTTTAAGTTTAAGTACAAACTTTAAACTCAGATTCACAAATGAGTGTCCTTTACTAAACTGCATCTGTAGGTCTCTGTTCATAAACATAAACTAGCCAAAACAACTTACTATAAAATGAAATAGTGTTTGTATTCAGAAAAAAGACCCGTCAGTCACAACTGCATATGAGTACATATTTCTATATTGTGGTCTATTTACACAAAGTTAGGTTAGTTCATCATTTATGTTGAATAGACTCTCCTAAAGTTTTACACTGCTGCACTGATGTTGAACCGTGTGCTGCACTGGATCGGTATGACCAGCAGGTCAAAACAAGCTCAAAACAAAGTGACCGCTGTGCCCTGATTGGTGCTCTTCCTTCGCGCTTCTTTCATTTTGATGTTACGTTTTTATTCACACACAAACCAAAAGGAGCGACAGATTTCTCATAATGTAGTGGAGTAAAAAGTGAGATATTTGACTTTGAAATGTAGTGGAGTGAAAGTAAAAAGTCTAGAAATGGAAATACTTCAGTACAGATACACGAAAAAAACTACTTAAGTACAGCAACGAACTACATTTACTTCTTTACTGTCCACCACTGGCTAAACCCCTCTGTATGGAGGCTGTGTTTTGGCCTGGCTAGCCCTCACTGTGATCTGTTTAAAACTGTGCTATGTTACACCAACCAAGAGGACATTGAAATAATACAAGAGTGAGACTTAAACTCACAGCTCACTGAACAGGCCGAACGGCCGCTTTGAGGTCACTTCCTTTCCGAAGTTGATTCAGAGAGTTTGACGCTAGCAAGCAGGACACAATGGTCAAAGCCTGGAAGTGTGGAGTATCTATGAGATCACCCACCATACCCAAGAGAGTTGCAGAGGAGGGATGTTACTGTTAGTACTGTTACTAATGAGAGCAGAGGCGGCTAGTTAGCTCCGTTCACTCAGCTCCATGTGCTTCAGTGAAATATTACACAAACTGTACTTTTTAGAATATCAGTAAATGATATCACTTCTAAGTTTATTAATAAGTCATCTACTTTTTCCTCAGTTCCACTTTAGTCCTTCACATTTAGTCCCTAATTCTCTTTATTGGGTTTAATGTCATTCTGCTGGGTTGGCTCAGCTCCTGAACTGCTTTGCTGCTGTTCACTCCTCTCACTTTGGAGCCTTGGCCTTTCGTTTTAGGCTAAAAAGATCCAAAAACAGAAGAACAGAGTCTACAAGACCTCCGTTTTTATACCGATAGATGGTTTATGGACTAAGACATTCCGCTACAGTTCTATAGAGGAACTCAGCACTGTGTTTGGACTTGCTGGAGTTGCTTTTGCTGGGCTACTTTTACTCCTGCTTCCGTGACGTAGCAGCGCTGCTACTGTAGTGGGTTTAGGCCGCTCCTCAGACACAAAGAAGAGAGGGAAGGGAGAGTGCTCAGGTGACTTTTCGGAGACGGGTGGTTAAATTAGTTTTATCCACAGCGCCCAGGGAGCAGTTGGGGGTTGGGTGTCTTGCTCAGGGGCACCTCAGTCATGTCCTGTCGGCTCAGGGAATCGAACCAGCAACCTTCCGGTCACAAGGCTGGTTCCCTAACCTTCAGCCCACGACTGCCCCCAATTATATCATTCCCACGCCTTAGTAAGTCGTGGCCATGCATTAGGATCTCATCCCCATGCCTTACTGAATTGTGGCCATGCATTATTTTAATTTGTATGGGATGTCGCCAGCAGGGCTCTGTGGGGAAAAAACCTAGTTCACTTTCAACGTAAGTCAAGTCATTTTGGGTCGAGAGAAAGAGAGAGAGAGAGAGAGAGAGAGAAACAGTGGCTCTATATTGAAGAATTCACATGGTGAAATGGTTCTTCAGAGTGACGGAAAATGTGTTGTACGTAGTTCTTAATAGAACCTTTTGAAAGTGGTTCTATTTAGCACCAAAAAGGGTTCTGCTATTGTTACAAGCTTGACATTGTAGCAATAGTAGAACCCAGAACCATTTTTAAAAAGGTTTTACATAGAACCATATACAACACTTTCTCCATCAATCTGAAGAACGATTTCTCAATGCAGAGAACCATTTAAGCATTTAAATGGTTCTTTGAGTGTTCATGGTTCCCTTCTCTAAAGAGCCCATAAAGACCCATTTTTTAAATAATGTGTATATATATTATATATATGGAGCCACACCTCCAAAGTTCACTCTTAGAAGCTGGTTACATTTCCTATTTTCATGATCACTAGATTAATAATTGGTTAATTCATTGATTTCTAATATGAACAAAGCTGAACATCATCAGAATGTGTGTGTGTGTAAAAACGCTTGCTTGCTTTGCAGCACTTAATGACAGTTAATCACATTTGATATTTGACATTTGAATCACATTTAATACGTCGTCTTTCCAGCCTCTCCCAACGTGATCTGTGTGCTTTTCTCCTGCAGTTATTTATGAACGCTTTGTTCCTCAGGAGAGAGGTCTGTGTGTGTTCAGCACTGTGTGTACAGCACGCTCAAGGTTCTGTGAAAAAACACACGCGCACACACACACACACACACACACACACACACTCACACATCCTGCAACTTCGTGCTGCTCAAGAGCTGCACAGGAAAAGGAGGGTAAAACATACGGAGGAGGAATTCCGCACAGACCCCGATGACATCATGCCCCGAGCAGCTCTATTTATTTATTTATTTATTTATTTATTTCAAAGAATATCAACATTCTGACCCTAAACCGGAAACCAAAGTACCTACAGCATATACACTTCTTATAAATGCTGCTACTTTATTGGTGGATTTTGTCTGTTCCAATGTGTTTACAAATATCACAAATAATAAATATTTGATACGTAACATATATCGTGACAATGTTTTCAAGTTTCGTGATGTTATATTTTGGCTATAACACCTTAACTAAGGAAAGAAGACACTGTGTGTTTTGGAACATACGTTCTAAACTGTATGTTACACTGCAATACCTAAAGAAATTTTCACAATATGCAATATGTATCACAATATTTCATCTTTCGAATTGGATGAAACGCACCAAAGCAAAAAAATGAAAAACTACGTTTGAAGTACAAAAGTTTTTTACTTATTTTAGTCAGTGTAACAAGTTACAAGAGGAAAAATGAACTAATTAGCAATAATAAATTAATAAAATAACATTATGTCATGCGAAGCTGATGTCACAAAGGACTGTCGTAATGAGCTGCTGTCATAATGGGCTGATGTCATAATGGCTTGATGTCATAATGGGCTGTCATCATAATGGGCTGATGTCATAGTGGGCTGATGTCATAATGAGCAGATATTGATCTCAATCTGCATATTTTTTTGATCCATGCCGTTGTTCAGTGTTCTAGAAGTACTGACCACACCCACCAAGTACAAGAAAAAGTTTGGACACTGTGCAAAATGTAAATAAAAACTATATTTAATTGAAAATAGTACCAAGACAACATATCAAATGTTGAAACTGAGAAATTGTATTGTTTTTTGAAAAATATTTGCCCATTTTGAATTTGATGCCAACAACACGTTCCAAAAAACGTTTGGATGGAGGCAACAAAAGGCTGGTAAAGTTGTGTAATGCAAAAAAACACCTTGTGGTTGATTAGCAACAGGTCAGGATTGGGTATAAAAGAGCATCTCAGAGAGGCGGAGTCTTTCAGAAGTAAAGATGAGGAGGGGTTCACCACTCTGTGAAAGACTGCACCATCAAATAGTGCAACAATTCAAGAATAACGTTTCTCAAAATGAAATAACAAAGAAATTTTGCTTTTGATCATCTACAGTACAAAATAACATTAAAAGATTCAGAGAATCTGGAGAAATCTCTGTATGTAAGGGTCAAGGCTGAAAACCAGTATTTGCTGGCCGTGATCTTTGGGCCCTCAGGCAGCACTGTATTAAAAACAGACATGATTCTGTAGTGGAAATCACTGCATGGGCTCAGAAACACTTCTGAAAACCACTGTCTGTGAAAACAGTTTGTCGTTGCATCCACAAATGCAAGTTAAAACTCTAAAATGCAATGAAGAAACCGTATATCAACACGATCCAGAAACGCTGACACCTTCTCTCGGCCCGAGCTCATTTAAAATGGACTGAGGGGAAGTGGAAAAGTGTCCTGTGGATGAATCAACATTTGAAATTTATTTTGGAAATCATGGACACTGTGTCCCCCGGGCTAAAGACCACTCAGCTTGTTATCAGTGCACAGCTCAAAAGCCAGTATTCATGATGGTATAGGGGGGCATTAGTGCACATGGCATGGGTGATGTGCACATCTGTGAAGGCACCATTAATGCTGAATGATATATACTTGTTGTGGCAACATATGCTGCCATCCAGACAACGTCTTTTTCAGGGTGTATGTAAAACCACATTTTGCATGTATTACAGCAGCATGGCTCTATATTAAAAGAGTAATAAAATTTCTCAGTTTCAACATTTGATATGTTGTCTTTGTAGTATTTTCCTTTAATGGTTTAAATGATTTGCACATCATTGCATCCTATTTTTATTTACATCCTGCACAGCGTCCCAACTTTTTTGGAAATGGGGTTGTACTCAGTAAAGAGCATTATGACATCACTTTTCATGATAACAACAACATATCGTCAACTCACCCGTCCTGTTTACATGCAGCGTAGTAGCAGCAAGTGATTGAGACGTAGACTTGCTAGATCAGGTGTGTTGGATTAGAGACCAGACTCTGCTGGACAGTCGAAGGTTTTAAGACAGAGCTGAACACCTGGGCTCTAAATATAGCACTTCACTTAGAAATGCTCCTAAATTCCTGAAATTCTCCAGCATTCTCAGCATTTCCTTTGGGGGAGTTGGTGCTGCCATTTTGTTGTGAGGTCACATAGCTTGAGACAAGGTCGGTGTTGCAGAGGAACTCAAAACAAAGCCCCTTTTGAATGTTTTAACTGTTGAACTTGTAATAAAGATGCTACCGATACAGCTGAGGCTACACTGTCCTCAGTCCTGTTGTTTTCCACTTTCATGTCTTGTATTTATAGATCCCTGTATAGTCTCATTTTCTCAGAGATGTGATGTGTACAATACAAATATAGTGATTTTATTTACCATCCAAAACCACAGTGATGTTGGCACAGTGACATCATCTGTACTGCTGTGCAGTTGGTCACAGATCAGAGCCCAACAATCTTCAGTTCTTAGAACCTCATACTTTTCAGTGTAGTCATTTTAAAGGGGAATTCCACTGATTTCTCAAAATTTCTCTGTAAGATGTAAGCTAAGTCATTCAGAGTGGTTGTTATATGAGATGTTTTGTTCTACAGAAACTTGGAGTCCGATTTTTTTTTTGTGATAGGAACCAAACATCCAATGAGTTTGATGTCTCAAAAAATTCAAGAAAGATCAAAGAAAGATTTTCCAACAAAAAGTTTGGAAATTATTTATAAATATGCTTCTTTTTCCTTCCTTTTTCCAGTTTTGAAAAGGTTTTAGCCTAAAGCGTAGTGTTTTAAAATAAATTCATGGTGGAGGGGTACATGCGAGGCAAAACAGTCCCCAAATAAAACTTTATTTATTTATTTGTTTGTTTGTTTGTTTTACCATCATCAACATTCCATATAAAAACTCAAAAGACACATTTATGTCCACTGGTGGTTTTGGATAGTAAATAAAATGTACTGTAAATATATTTGTGTTGTAGACATAATGATCTCTTGTTCCCTTCACCACCACTGTAAAGAAATCTGAGGCTGAATCTCAAATGGTTCCCTGCTCCCTATGTAGGTAATGTAATAAAAACCTGGACAACAAATACTGCATTATATGTCTGATAGAAAGCCATTTGATGCACACCTCCATATTTAACCTTTTTTGCACAGTTTGGGTGGAAAAGCCATAGTTCCATGACTTACATAGAGCACTATATAGGGATTAGGGAGCCATTTGAGATTCAGCCCGAGTCTCTACAATGAAACATTTCACACCAAACCACTCTGAATGATTTTTAGACTGATTAATTGACTATTGACTGATTAATTGATTTGCCTCATTGGCTGATTTATACAGGAAAAAAAAATCCATGTTTTCCGTAAATCTTCCAGCCCTATTTTACCCACACCAACTAGACAGAGTGGGACTTTTATTTTGAAGACTCGTTGTTCACTCTGGTCTGATCAGAGATGTCTGACAGCGCAGAGTCTCCCACAGAAACACAGAAAGATGAGTCCTCCTCGCAGCAGAGCAGCGCAGATACGGGAGAAACAGGAGCGGCAGAGGAGAAGAAAAAGAGTAAGTTAAAGTTCCGAGGTCACCTAAAGCTGCTTATGCCCACAGAAACTCACATTAACGGCTCGGTTCTTCTGTAAAAACCGCCGTTGCTCACGCAGCTAGCCTGGGAGTTCCGCGACAGTTTGATTGACAGGACCGTGAGCCAATTAAATAACAGAGTGCCGCTTCTTTAGCCAATCAGTGAGCTGTATGGACTGTAAACTAACCGTGTAATCAGTTAGCTGTCAGGATAAAATGATGCAAAATATCATTTTTTTACACTTAATTTCAATGTGTTAAATAAACTGTGGCATTTCAGAAATGTTATTTTTTTATCTATCTAACGGGCACAGCTGAAAACAGCGAACCTTTTCCTTAATTTAACAGATTAAGTTAGTTAGCTGGCGCAGCTAACTTCATTTGAAGCCTATTCCCACAGTCGAGCAAAATCGATCCTCCTGTTTTTTGCAAATCAGTTTCATCACTGATGTTTGAATTTTGAGCCTGTATGGCTAAATCCCTTCAAAACAGTCCTACAGTTTGTTTATATGTTACTCTACGGTATCATTTGACCCTACTTGCCAACTAATTACCCACCAACAACTTAGAGATGACATTAAATGTATTCTGCTGTTTGCAGGTACCAGTTCTAGAGCCCTTTCTGGGGGGGTTAAATGGCTATTTTGGATGCAGGGGTCAGATATTCTACTGTATTATCACTTTCTAGCATGCATTCACAGATGTTTTGTGTTGATGACATCACATTGTGAATAAATCATTCTTGTGACTAAAAAGGTTTAATTCATTTTTCCAGAAGATCCTGTGGGCCCTGGGGTCAGTCTGGGTCAGTCTTATTTGGTAATTCTGTCTGGGTATTTTGTGACGTCAGTTTCCTCATCAGAGGATTATTCCTCATGCTCTGAATCGGCCAGTATTGTCCACTGTTTCAGACGGCACTTTTTCTGTTTTACTATCAGCATCTTGTAAATCATGGCCATCTTCTTGATCTGTCCTGCATACTTTGTTAGCCCCCTTTTACCCTGTTCATCAGTGGTCAGGACCCCCATGGACCCTCACAGAGCAGGTACTATTTGGGTGGTGGATCATTCTCAGCACTGCAGTAACACTGACGTGGTGGTGGTGTGTTAGTGCGTGTTGCGCTGGTCTGAGTGGATCAGACACAGCAGTGCTGCTGGAGTTTTTAAACACTGTGTCCACTCACTGTCCACTCTATTAGACACTCCTATCTTGTCAGTCCACCTTGTAGATGTAAAGTCAGAGACGATAGCTCATCTGCTGCTGCACAGTTTGTGTTGGTCATCCTCTAGTCCTTCATCAGTAGTCACAGGACGCTGCCCACAGGACGCTGTTGGCTGGATATTTTTGGTTGGTGGACTATTCTCAGTCCAGCAGAGACACTGAGGTGTTTAAAAACTCCAGCAGCACTGCTGTGTCTGATCCACTCAGACCAGCGCAACACGCACTAACACACCACCACCACGTCAGTGTTACTGCAGTGCTGAGAATGATCCACCACCCAAACAGTACCTGCTCTGTGAGGGTCCATGGGGGTCCTGACCACTGAAGAACAGGGTAAAAGGGGGCTAACAAAGTATCAGAGAAACAGATGGACTACAGTCTGTAACTGTAGAACTACAAAGTGCACCTATATAGTAAGTGGAGCTGATAAAATGGACACTGAGTGTAGAAACAAGGAGGTGGTCATAATGTTATGCCTGATCAGTTTATATTTGTGTATGAAGCTATGTTTTGATACGTGTGTGTATGTAGGTGTATATATGTTTTTTTTTTAAATGTACTGTCTGAAAGCTTGATTCAGTAATCTGCCAACACGTCCTGGAGGGGGAGGTGTGGAGGGAAAGGGGATGTTAGGTGTTCTTATGATTATGTGTATGCCAACATATAAGTTGAAAGACAGTAAAACAATTGTTCACACAAAAAAATAAAAAGTTCAGGTTTCAGAGGTAGACCTATAGACACCATGTGGAAGCTGGTTAGTCCTATTTCAGATTCAGATACGAGATCTTTAGTGTCCTTTATTGACCGTCAGGCATACCTACTTACCTCCATACACAGAGGCCTTCTTATGAATGTAATGATATAATTTAATAAATGACACTCACAGCAGGTGGAACACTGTGTGATGAAGAACATATTTCAGATGTGCTCTATGTTTATGTCTGCTGTGTCTCCTCTTTCAGTTGATGTGCTGTTGAAGGCGGTGGGAGACACGCCCATCATGAAGACCAAAAAGTGGGCGGTGGAGAGAGGGAGGACCGTTCAGTCGCTCGCCCAGTTCATCTCCCGCTTCCTTAAACTCGAGCCCAGTGAGCAGCTGGTACGAGACACGAGCAACTTCTTTTATTGCAGTTAGATTCTGGAAAGTTCAGGCTGTCTCCTGAAAGGGGAATTCCACCTGCTTTTCAGAATTCAATGGTCATTCACAGTTGTCTGATGTCTTTACAGTGGTGGTGATAGGAACCAGGGGTCGCCATGACTACAACACTAATATAGACATTTTATTTACTATCCAGAACCACCAGTGAACCTACATGAGTCTTCTGAGTTTATATGGGATGTTGATGATGGAAAATAGTGGAAAATCTGACAAAATAAGTTTTCTTTGGGGACTATTTTGCCTCACTATTTTGTATCCCTCCACCATGAACAGATTGTAAATACGTTTTAGGCCAAAATCTTCCTTTTAAAACTCTTGTAAAACAGTGTCTCAGTCATCAGGCAGTGAATTCATAACCATTTCATGTAGTAACTTTCTGTGAGGGAGCTTTTAGAGGTGGACGTCTGGTTCCTATCACCACCACTGTGAACAGTTCTGAATGACTTTGTTTACATCTTAACCATTTAATTGGGCAGAAATTGTGAAAAAGTGGATTTCCCATTTAGTTCCTAATAAATAGTAACAGATTATTAATTTAAGAATAAATTGGTCAGCTTGGTGAATTGTGACAAATTTTCTTAAAGTTCTATCCTCTTTTTTGCAGTTCATTTATGTCAATCAGTCATTCGCGCCATCACCAGATCAAGAAGTGGGTGTGCTTTTTGAGGTGAGTGTTATTCTGGGCTCCCTGTTCTGTTCCTGTCTACAGTGGGACAGTTGTTTTTGATCAGTAATTATGACCACATTCACGTTTTGATTGGTAGAGATAGGCAGTTCACAAACTAACTGTACACTAACAGTTCAAGTGAGGTGGGTGAATGCGTTCTGAAGCTCAGATACATTGACTTCTTTTTTTTGTTATATGTGACAGACACAAATGCTCAGCGTAAGGGTGGGCGATATGGCAGAAATATCATATTTAGAAATATCATATTATAATATTATAATAAATATATTATCAAATATCATAAAACCAGCCATTAAAACATCAGAGTAAAATGATTATTATTCAACATTTTACATCCTGTACCGCACTAAATCATAAGTCATAATTATGACATAGTACCTGATTAGTATGAGATTATAAGATTGTATGTCATAGTATCTCATTTTTATGACGTAAGTCATAATTATGAAGTAGTACCTGATTATTATGAGATTATAAGTCATAACTATAAGATTGAATGTCATAGTATGTCATAGTGATGTAGTACCTCACTATTACAAGATAGAAGGTCAAAATTTTTAAGTTGCTATGTAATAATTATGGGAAACTTTCTCATTATTATGACTTACTAAAGGACTTCATTCCCTTAATCCCCCAGTGGAGCCAGGCTTCCATAGATATGAGGCTTCTAAGCAGGACAGAAACCCTTGGAGAGCATTGTGGTCATACGGCATTGTGCTGATCTCACCAGTAGAGGGTGCTCTGGTTAAGGTTTCTGAGTCAGGCCCTCCTGGGATCAGCAGTGCCAGCATTGTGTCCGTCTGCACATTTTACTCAGTCTGTCTGCAAAGCAGCTACTGGTTAAGGCTGCTGTAGCTAACTAGGCTTACTGACTGTTTTCTAGCTAATGCTAAAACTTCAGCCTCAAAGGGGAATTCCACCAGCTTTTCAAAATTGCTGTATAATTCAGTGTGTGAGATGTAAACTCAGTGATTCAGAGTGGTTTGAGATGTATAAATTGAAATGAATGGTTAATTTAAAAAATTCTCTTAATAACTGTCAGTTTCTTTGTTGTTTTTCAGTGTTTCGGCAGTGACGGAAAACTCGTTCTGCATTACTGCAAGTCCCAAGCCTGGGGATGACCTTTCAGCCTTTCCACCTTTTGTACAGATGACCCGCCCCATTCACACATACATACTCATACACACATATACACCTTTGAAGGGGAATTCCACCCAGTTTTCAAAATTCAGTGTGTGAGATGTAAACAGAGAGATTTGGTGTGAAATGGTTCAGATGTCTTTACAGTGGTGGTGATAGGAACCAGGGGTCGCCATGACTACAACACAAATATAGACATTTTATTTACTATCCAGAACCACCAGTGAACCTACACGAGTCTTCTGAGTTTATATGGAATGTTGATGAAGGAAAATAGTGGAAAATCTGAAATAATATTTTCTTCTTTCTGTTTATTTTGCTTCAAAACACCCTGCATGTATCCCTCCACCATGAATTTAATGATATAAATATGTATTTTAGACCAAAATCTTCTCAAACATCATCATAGTGTCTCAGACATCAGGCAGTGAATTCATAACCATTTCATGTAGTAACTTTTTGCGAAGGAGCTTTTAGAGGTGGACGTCTGGTTCCTATCATAAACACTGTGAACAAATCTGACTCGGAATGACTTTGGAAATTTGAAACATTGGTGGAATTCCCCTTTCAGAAGTAAAGGTGCCAGATGGTTCTTGGCCTGGACATGCAGTTCTAGGAAACAAACTTTAATTGGTATAGAACCTTTTATGTTATGTTGAGGTTCTTTAAACGTCTAAACTTCTCAAGGGTTTAGAAGACTCCTCACACTTACTTGCAAAAATCGTTCTTTAAAGATTCTTTATGGAACCCAAAGTGGTTCTTTGGCTTCTAGGAACTCTGTGGCACCTTTATTTTTAAGACTGGACACACAGCTGTGCATGTGTCATTGTTTTTTTTTTTTTATTTTATGACTAATTGTTTGTTATATTTTGTCTTGATGTAAATAAATTATTGTGAAAATATGAAGTCACATTCCTTCTTTCATTTCTTGCTGGATATCCGAGTGTATGTCCAGATTTTTCCTTGTTTTTTTCCCCGGCATGCCGCTTGATTGCTGTAGTGGAGGATTGCGGAGGGTGATGTGTAATAATCACAGGAACGCCAAATACCTACAGGGTCAAATCCAGCTGGATTATTTGAGAAACAGGCAGCATGATTTCCCACATTGTGCAGTAATTACAGTGTCGTACGCTGTGGGGGGGGGTTGCAGGGTGGGCTCAGGATGGCGGTGTGAAAGAAGAAAAGATGGAGAAAGGGAGAGAGAGCACTAACAGATGGACTTAGGAAGGATTACACAAAAATCTGGGGTTGGACTGTGACACCAGTTCCCAAGGAGAGTGACAGAGAGAGAGAGAGAGAGAGTAAAAAGGAGGAGATTGGTGCAGAGATGGACAAAAACCTCAGAGGAAAGAGCTCACAGAGAGAGAGAGAGAGGATAAGGATGCTTAGCTGCAGGACTGAGGGCCATTTCTGCTCTTTCCCTAAAGATAATGAACAGAACTAAAGGATGGACTGGGACGGGAGCCGATCCGCCGCCTCACCTGCGCACCTGTGACTGAAGACGGAAGTTTACAGGTGAGAAAAAAAACAAATCGTATTACATACAGTTCAGTTTTAAAGATTCACATTATTTTATTCCAAATAACAAGCTGAAAAAGTGGATGCTGGTAAGATTATTACTTTCAGATTAACTATGCTTAAAGGGGAACTCCACCGATTGTTCAAAATTCTCCCCAAAGAGAACATACTTTTCAGATGTTCCTCTATTTTCCATCATCAACGTTCCATATGAAACTCAGAAGACTCGTGTAGGTTCACTGGTGGGTTTGGATAGTAAATAAAATGTCTATATTTGTGTTGTAGTCATAAATCCTCAGGGTATTTATAACCATTTCATGCAATAACTGTCTGTGAGGGAGCTTTTAGAGGTGGACGTCTGGTTCCTATCACCACCACTGTGAACAATTCTGACTCAATAAGTTTCTGTAGAACGGAGCGTTTCACACTAAACCACTCTGAATGACTCTGAAGCGTTTAATTATGCAGAAATTTGGAAATATTAGTGGAATTCCCCTTTAAAATGTGTGTAATCTTCAAACTTTATTCCACTGTAAGAAGTGCAGGAACTGGTTTGAGGTTAATATGAGATGTATATGTATATATACACACCGATCAGGCATAACAAAATGACCACCTCCTTGTTTCTATGCTCATTGTCCATTTTATCAGCTCCACTTACTATATAGGTGCACTTTGTAGTTCTACAGTTACAGACTGTAGTCCATCTGTTTCTCTGATACTTTGTTAGCCCCCTTTTACCCTGTTCTTCAGTGGTCAGGACCCCCATGGACCCTCACAGAGCAGGTACTATTTGGGTGGTGGATCATTCTCAGCACTGCAGTAACACTGATGTGGTGGTGGTGTGTTAGTGTGTGTTGTGCTGGTCTGAGTGGATCAGACACAGCAGTGCTGCTGCAGAAATGGAAATACATGTTTTTTCTTTAGACAGCAGCAATTTATACATTATCAGTCAAAAGTTTGGACACACCAAATTTTCTACATCGTAGGTTAATATTGAAGACATCAAAACTATGACAGAACACGTATGGAATTATGTAGTAAACAAAAAAGTGTTACACAGACCAGAATAGACACCTTTTGCTTTGATGACAGCTTTGCACACTCTTGGCATTCTTTCAGTCAGTCACAATGAATGAGGTGTCCAAACTTTTGACTGCTAATGTACATATCACTATTGTCTGTAGAAAACCTTGTATCTCCATTTTTGTCGTTTTTCAGTTTTTGACATTATTTAAAAATGTCTGTTGTTCTTCACATTGTATGTATATTTTATTAAGAATGGACCAAAGAAACTGGACTAAAATGACTTGGAAAGATGTCTGGTTCCATTGACTTGCATTAAAAGTGAAGTAGGTTTTTTCTTTTTCCTATAAAGTTACCATTATGGAGATACGAGGTTTTGTTCCGACAACAGTGATATGTAAAGTTACTTAAGAGGTAAATCTACATTTCAACATACAATATCAAGACATTATGTATGAACTTCTCGTGGGTTCATCCAGCTCTTTTCATCATATATTTTCTATATTGCTGAGGCCCAGTGCAGTCTAAATCACACCTACACCAACACTAACACTCAGATTCATACACACTACAAGTTAGACTGAAAGCAGGAGCTTAACCAATAATTTAATCAAAAACATAATCCTCACTTCCTCCTTCCCTCCGTTCCTGTTCCATTCCCACTGCATGGCAGTGTATGTGGTGTTATTACCGTGGATGGGACGCCTGTACTGTGTGCTCATTACATAAATGTTAATGAATGCCTTACTAAGTTAGCAAAAGTCCAGTTTAGGTGCTCTTTGTAGGTTTAAACTTACAGACTGTAGCCCATCTGTTGCTACTCATCCATCAATGGAAATGGACCATCATAGGACCAGTGCTGACCTGACATGACACTGACACGGTAGAGAAGGTCTAATGATTTCTATGGACTAAAAATACCCAGGATTTTTATTAAATAGAGTAATTATTATCGTCTTTAAACTCTGCAGTATTGTAGTAATACTCTTATTTCATATTTAATGGGAACTGAAGGGTTAAATTCCTGAAATGCCCAACAGAAAAATGTCCAATTCGGTTTACAATAGAAGAAAAAACATCACTCTAGTCCTTCTGGAGGTTCTAGATCCCATGTGTCATATACAAGGCAGGCCTGTGGTGCAATCCTACTTGGCCCACAAAATTATTTTAATGTTCTATTAGTATTAGCCCATTTCACCATGGGACTGCACTCAGTTCCCAACATGCACTGCAACATGATGTGTGCTCTCACCCCCTCCCCAGTAACGATCTATGGGAGTGCACCACAAAAACAACAAAAAGAAAAGATGCCAGGTGTCTAGTTCATACGGAGCCCCTAAGGGGCCGTGGTAAAAGTTAATGACATCGCGGTCCCTCGCAAAATATATGCTCATCAGACAGCAAGCAAACATAGAACCAGAGGTGCCCAACAACATTAGAGGTGCCTGTTTTTAGCATAGCTAACGTTAAAAGCTGTTTTCCCAGTTCGGCCAGTCTGAGCTGAGTTTATTCAGCTGTTGTTCTCTGCAGCCTCTGTAAATGTAGCTTTTACTGTATGAGGACCCTCAGCCTCAGTCTCAGTTTGAGTCACTAACAGAATCATGTTTGATTCTGAGAAGCGACACTATGTCTTTATATTTCAATCCAAAATCAACGTAAAATTCAATGAGCTGCTTCATCTCTGAGCTTAAGCAAAGCACAGCTTTTGCAAGCCAATGTAAACCGTTTGCATTGTAATGCAAAACATTTGCGAGGGAACACGTCATTCACTTTTTACAATTTTTTTAACCACGGCCCCTTAGGGGCACCTTAAGCTCAAGCGAATGGGCAGTTTTAAAAAACCTGCTGTACACTGGGGACATTTAAAGAGGTTTAACAGTGATCTGCAGCTAATTTAGTCTGTTGTTTATATAAAACATTATTTATTTATTTCTTCATTAATTTTATATCAAAAACTATTTTAAATTATTTTGAATTGTTCAAGTATTCAGTGCTGATTTTTTGCTGTTGTAGTTTTGGCATAACAAACAACGACCCGTTCAGATTGTGGCAAAATGTTAAGTAAAAATAAAATAAAAACACTGCCGGCCCATGGATTTGTTCAGATTTTTTTATAAGGCCCTTTTAGTGGTTGAGTTTGACACCCCTGTTCTAGATACATCACTGACTGTGAGCTGCAGTCTAAGCAGGTTCTGGTTAGCGGTGGCGGCTCTATGCCAGCTCAAAGAGTCACTGTAAAACTGATACAAGCTCAGATATTTGTTAATGTCTTTTACAAAAATGTCTGTGTTTAATCTAAAATGGCCAACGAATGTTCATGTGAATCGTCTTTAGCTTAGCGCTAGCATACAACTAGAATACCATAGTGGTGCTATCAGAAATTAGCATAATTGTAGAGGTGCTTTTTTTCCCGTTTTTGACAGAGTTTTGAACGTTTATTGCCCAAACTGGTGGGACTGGTATGAGTTTATCAGGTACATCAGTGCCACTGCTAGGTTAAGATTGGTCCACCACTCAAAAATATCCAGCTAAGAGTGACTGTGGTCAGAAACTGACCTGTGATGACAGATTAGAAGATGGTGAGCCCAAAGTGGGCTACAGTCTGTAACTGTACACCAGCAAGGTGGAGATACAAGAGCAGAGTTTCTGATAAAGTGGCCACATGTATGTAAACACCCCAGTGGTCCTACGATGGTCCAATTCTATTCATGGACAAGGTAGAGGGGGGCTCATAAACTGTGCAGCAGCAGAATGGCTACGGCCAGTAGCTGTAAACCTGTAATGGTAGGTGTTTCTGATAAAATGGCCAACGAGGGTAGCTACAAGATAGATATAATAATGAACTGGTACCAACGTAATTAATCACAATGTAGGCAGAAGCATTTTAGGGTGTATATGTCATTATTTGGCTGGTCAGAAAATGTGAAAAATGTTATAATGCAAGGATTTTAATGTCTATTTAATGCCTTTATTATGGAAACCATACTGACCTTGCCTGTTTTGAATTCATCATGGTTATGATGTCACGATCATACAGACATTTCCATACAACTGATCGTTCTGCCAACAGCTCTGCTCCCACTGAAGTGATAAAGAGTGTTGTTACTGCTTATTTCAAGTCCTAATGCTTTTTGAACGAAGGCAGCCAATCAGAATCAGAGGTCATACACATATTGGCGCAGGGGACCTCAGCTAGCCTGGTATATTAGCCATTATCTGATGTCATTATGACCTTCTGTCTGGCCTCTCGCCTCTTCCGCAGCAATGTTGGACCACATGCCTCGCCGCTCTCGCTCTCTTCTCTCTCTCTCTCTCACCTCCCTCGCCCTGGCTCTCTCCGTTCTGGCCTTCTGCACCTCCTACTGGTGTGAGGGAACGCACAAAGTGGTCAAACCGCTCTGCCTGTCGCCGGTCAAGATGAAGAACTGTGGCCAGAACAACAGTGAGCCTTACACTACAGGTGAGAGGCACTTATCATTTAGTGTACCTATTTATTTAATTTCTAGTCAAAACAGCCATTAAGTAAAAGACATATATCTGAGGAGGTTAGATATAAGATAATCGACTCATCCTAAAGCAGGAGTTTCCAAAACGATTAGAAGCTCCAGAGAAAACAGGGCTCCTAACAACCACCTGGAAGATCTGGTAGACCCCAAAACTGCCCCAAAAAGCTTTCATCTTTGAGAGAGAGGAGAAAATCAAGCTGCTTCAGATCTGAAAACATCCACAGGTGTTTCTGTCCATTCTTCCACTGTGAGAAGACGACTCAGCGCTGTGGGTCTGAAAGGATGTGTAGCTGATCAAGAAGAACCTCACTGAGAAAAGGAGACGGACACATCAAACAAAGAAGCTGAACAATGGACTGACCACCCCAGAGTCCAGACCTCAACACCACTGAATGTGTTTGATTACTTCAGAAAATCATCAACCAGCTTCTAAGACTGAACTTTGGAGGTGTGTCTGCAGATTCTTTGAGGAACTGAAAGTGAGTCTCCTGAAAAGAATGGAAGTTTTGTTTTTGTCAGCCGATGCTTAGTGATGCTCAATAACTTGTACTTAATGGTTATTTTGACTAGAAGAATATTTTTTTCCTGCCATTTCAGAGTTTTTTTTCCCACAGCAATGATATACAGGAGGGCTTGTGGGAGTGCTCCTCATCTTTTCCCTGAAGATCAGAAGCAGATTCAGTGGTTGGGATGTAAACAGAGTGATTCAGAGTGGTTTGGTGTGAAATGGTTCAGATGTCTTTACAGTGGTGGTGATAGGAACCAGGGGTCGCCATGACTACCACACAAATATAGACATTTTATTTACTATCCAGAACCACCAGTGAACCTACACGAGTCTTCTGAGTTTATATGGAATGTTGATGATGGGAAAATAGTGGAAAATCTGAAAAAATAATTTTTCTTTGGGGACTATTTTGCCTCACAACGGCCTGAATATCATGCATCCCTCCACCATGAATGGAGTTTAAGGACAAAATCTTCTCAAAACTATCATAAAACAGTGTCTCAGTCATCAGGCAGTGAATTCATAACCATTTCATGTAGTAACTTTCTGTGAGGGAGCGTTTAGAGGTGGGCGTCTGGTTCCTATCACCATCACTGTAAACAATTCTGAACCATTTCTCACCAAACCACTCTGAATCTCTCTGTTTACAACCATGGAAATATGCAGGAATTTTGAAAAATGGGTGGAATTTCCCTTTAAGACCTGAGTCTTGCACATGTTTTTGGTGGTGATCTCAACAGAGGCCTCTTAAAGCTCTTGTTGAATGACAGGTTGTGATGTGTCTCTTCATTATTCTCTCTCTCACTCTAGTACGCAAACTATAAGCCTGTTACAATGGATTTGTTCAAGATTGAGTTACTATCTCTGTCTCTCTCTCTCTCTCTCTCTCTCTCTCTCTCTGTCTCTCTTTCTCATGCACACACAGCTCGATTACCTGCTTTAACCTCCCACATTACACTGTGACATAAGTCAGTTCCTGTGTTTCATTCAGAAGCTGCAGTGGAACCAAACAGCACCTCAGAGAACCTCAAAAACTCTCTGGCTTTTCTAAAACACTCTTGGACTCGTGGCCAGAATAACAGAAACACATTAATTGTTAATAGAATGTATATATGATAAACAAAGCATACCTGTTTGCTTTGATAAAGGAAGTATAAGGTTTATAATAATTAAACCCGTTTTGTAGCTTATATGTTATTATTGTCCATTACATAACATCCACTTACTGTATTTATATGTAAAATGCATGTTTATATTCATATTTAAACAAAGCTGAAGAAATTAGAGAAGGAATTCAACGTGTTTCACTGATTACAGCCTTAAACTGTGTCGACCACATAAAATTATGAAATGTCCCCATAAAGATAGGAATCTCATCGTTTTAATGAGGAACTACACTGATCAACAAGCCACTGTCATAACAGAAGATGGACTAACAGACTGGCCCCACATCGGCAAAGGAGCAAGACGAGGCTGCCCACTGTCACCCCTTTCGTTTAACCTGTATCTGAACGTGTAATAAGAGGAGCAGGTCTGGAGGAAGATGATCGAGGATTCAGGATTGGTGGAAGAACCATCAACCTTCGATATGCGGATGATGCAACACTGATCTGAAGGCCATTATGAGGAATGTTAAAGGACAGAGTGAAAAGATGCTCAATATAAAGAAGACTGGGGTTGTGATGACAGAGGAAAGATCTAACTTCACCACTGATGGAGAAGATGGTGCACAGCTTTTGCCAACTCAGATCAATTGTTAGCAACTCAGGATCCAGCACTGAAGATATCAGCACTCAGCAGAACACAGATGAAGGAGCTTGAGAAGTGTCCAGGCTGTGGTTCTTTGTGGATGTGAAAGATGGACAGTAAACAAGCGAGACAGGAAAAACACTGATGTCTTGGACGGCAAAGAAAACAATCGGATCCAAGCCTCGTTTTTCACTCAAAGCCCAGATAACTGAGAAGAACCAGTTTATTAGAGGTCAACCATTATGCTTGGACGAGTTGAAGGCAAAAAAGAAAGAGGATGACCAGCTAAATGATGGATGGAGACAATCAGAGGAATCATGAACCAGCCAAACAGAAGACAGGACGTTCTGGAGAAACACCATCCATAGGGTCGTCAAGTCGGAATCGACTTGATGGAACTCGATAATAATCAATTAGCATTGTGCAAACTGCAGGCTGCAGGGTTTGTCAAGTTATGTAATCTATAACAGAGTCGATTATGTGGTTTCTGACACTGTATTACACGTTATTATTTATAAACAAGTCATGTCAGATTTTCTACATTGGGGGGAAGGGAGGGAAATCATGTATATTTCATTTGAGTTGTCATCACATAAAGCTACACTATGTATGTTTTTGTGATTTGGAGACCTCTCTGGTGGAAATGTGTAATTGCATGCAACATTTTTTAATGTGGGTTGTGATTTGGTCCCCTTCCCCAAGCGGATGAATCTGAGGATTGAAAGAGAATTGAAATGGAGTGGATTATCTACTATTGACTTCAGTATTTTGTTGATTTCAGCCTAAAAATTGAGCTGGTCCTTCTTTGTGAGCCTGTGCATATGACTGTAGTGCAATTAAGGCGTACAACATGGTGTGAAAAACTCCCGACGAGTATTTCAGGCTCACAGCAGAGCACAATCACCATAATTTAGCCTGTTTTTTATTCTCCTGATTCAGTATTGATACTTCGCACCATTAAGATGTGACATTTTGTTGTTGTATCTCTGCAGAAAGCCCCACCCCGGACCCCCGGGGGCCCTCCAATAGAACCATTTCGCCGAAGCGGAGGGAGGAACTGGCCAGGATTCGTCAGAGGCAGCTGGCCAACGCTGTGCATTACATCTGGGAGACGGGAGAGGACAAGTACATGTTCCGCTATTTCCACACGGGCTTCTGGGAGTCGTGCGAGAAACACGCTGACGGTGAGAGGAGTGAAAGCAGGGTGTTGGAATAGAGTGATGAAATACAGAGAAAGAGGAGCAGAGAGCCTGTAGTCTCTAAGGCTCTCTTACTTCAGACTGCAGGCAAATTTAAAAAGATTTACTTCTTAAATCAGACCTTTTGAGACGACTCTGTTATTTGCAAGTGATCAGATCAGATTTGTGTGTCCAGACATCACCAGTCTATCTGCATGGGTTGCCGTGGTAACGACGTAGGCGTCAGTAACTACGTGGCTACGCTGGTGATGCGGATTTCAAACATGGATGCAGGGAGAGATGGAGGAGCATCATCTCACCCTCCAAACTCTTCAGAATTCACTTCATAATCATGAATCTTTGGAGCTCTTCTTGAATCCCAGCACTTCATCACTCTGGATTTGACATTGAGTGCGTTTACATGCACTTAATGATCTGATAACTGCAGAAAATCAGATTTTGTCAGTGATCCGATCAACACGTTTACATTTGAGTAATCAGATGATGGTGAAACTCCAGGTCTACATGAGTCAGACAGTAATCAGATTTCTGCTTTACAACCAGCCAATAAACTCACAGAAGAAGACGTGATGTAAACGTAATGTAAAACTCAAACTTCATACGACGGCTTTTTTTAAACATCACAACACTTTACCTGAAAATATAAACAAACATCATCTGGAAGATGAAGAATATTTAAATCCTTTATTTCGTATTTGGTTTCAGCACCACTCCAATAGTGTTTTGCTGCATTTCGCGGCGATGCTGCTCGCTTATTTCTGGTGCCGCTGTCTGTTTTTGCACACGCGCAGACTGAGAAACCCGAAAGAAATCAGAGTAAGAGTTCACATGCACTGAGAAATCTGATTACTGAGCTAAAATCCAGCCTCTTTATCAGATTTCTTAATCGGATTTCTAGATCAGAGTATGGTGTTTACATGACCATTTGAATAATCAGATAACTGCAGAAATCTGATTATGATCAGGTTATTGAGTGCATGTAAACACACCTATTGTTGTTGTTTGTCATGTTGTGAGTGATGCAAAAGACACTTTGAAATCCGATATGAGTGTCCAGACTGAGACTCATCTGTAAAAATCCGATTGGAGTCACATTTCAAACCAGCTCCAAATGTGTGCTGGATTTTTGCTGTTCAGACTACCAAAAATTAATCTGGGTACAATCTGGATATGCCAAAAATCAGATTTGGTCTGTCAGTCTAAACAAGGCCTATGTTTTCAAAAAGTGGCACCTCAAGTGTTGTGTTGTTGCCAAGAGGCCTAAATCTTTGACCTCAGACAGTCGTATGCAATAGGTGGAATTACATGTCTTGTTGATTTTCTAAGTGAAAATAAGTGAACACATCCTCTACAGTGCACTTAAAGTAGACTTTAGCCCACAAGCTCTGTTTATTTGCTGAGTTTAAGATATAGGAAAACATAAAACATAAAACATAAAATGTGCCATGACTTTCGCACTTAATCTTTCCCCAATGTGTTAAATTCAGTAAATAAACAGTAACTGTGCACTGAAATATTTCAGTGTGTCTCTGTAGAGGATGTTATCTTATATTCACTTAGAAAATAAACAAAACATGCCATTTTACAGGGGCGCCCAAACTTTTGCATATGACTGTAACAATTTGATTTGATTCTGATTGTTTAGGAAACGGTTCAGTGTATCATGAAATCTCACCATGATTTGATCTGATTATTTTGATATGATTCTGATTTTTTATGACCAATCGTAAGGCAAATTATTCAGTAAATAAATGTAAATTTTGATTTTATTCATTATTTTTTTGTAAATATTGCTATATGCTTACAATTTACTGCTGAAAGCCAAAAATCTTAGATGCTCTTTGTATTATTTTATAAAGTAATTTGTACAGAGCAGATCACTGAAGAGACGCCATCTGTTTATAGTTTATAGCCCAGATTTGTGGAAAAATGGGTCGACTTTCAGTAGAAAAATTATAAGGGTTAAAATTACATCACCCATCTATTTGACTGGAAAGAAGACAGTTACAGCTCTCATACGATCCCCACCTTTAGAATGTAGCTTATGAAATATGAAAGTTACGAAGTGCGTTTTGGAACCACCGGTGGTTCCAAGGAGTTGAAGAGGTTAAGAACCCTTGAAGCACATATATTTTGAACTGCAGTAACAAACGTACTTTACATTACGGTTAATTATAAATACTGTTTTTAAGGGTGATTTTAAGAGTGAGAATTTGAGTACTCCAGTCAGTATATGAGGCATCATGACATGGTTCTTTAGATTGATGGATAATGTGCTGCAGATGGTTCTGCATAGCACCCAAAAGTGTTCTGCTATTGTTATGGTGTCAAGCTTGTAACACTAAAAGAACCCTTTTGGGTGCTATATAGAACCGTTTTGAAAAAGGTCCTGTATAGAATCATAAATGATTAAAGGGTTCTTTGCATCATGAAATGGTTCATCAGGTTGTTGAAGAATGTGCTGTATATGGTTCCATATAGAACCTATATGGAAATGGTTCTGTATAGCACACAATTGTTCTATTCTATTGTTAGGGTGTCAAACTTGTAACAATAGAAGAACCCTTTTGGGTGCTATATAGAACTCTTTTCAAAAAGGTCTTATATAGAACCATGAACACTCAAAGAACCCTTTGCATGATTAAAGGGTTCTTTGCATCATGAAATGGTTCTTCAGACTCATTGAGAATGTGCTCTATGTGGTTCTAAATAGAACCTTTTTGAAAATGGCTCTATATAGCACACAAAAGGATTTTTCTTGTTACATGTCAGACTTGTAACAATAGAAGAACCCTTTTTGGTGCTCTTTTGTAGAACTATTTCATGATGCAAAGAACACTTTATTCATGCAAAGGGTTCTTTGAGTGTTCATGGTTCTATATGGAACCATTTTCTTTGCTTAAGAACCCTTGAAGCACCATCTTTTTTGAGAGTGTAGGTAATAAAGACCTTCATTGTCATCTGCAGTGCATCTGCAGTCAGATGTGTTGGATCTGAAATGTCCAGGGTGGACGATGTCCAGGACCCAGACTGGACATATCTTCTGTAAGCCTTCATAGAAACAAGCTAAATATCGCAGTAACCCGGTTTTCTGTTGCTCTGCAGGGGAACGATGTCGCAGCTTCCTCGATTTAACCCCCGGAGAAACGCATGGTGAGGATATTGTGTGTCTGCGCAGACGTAAGCATGCATGCCTGAATATGCATGCATGTATGTGTCTACGTGTGCCTGTCCAAAAGTATCCAGATGCTCCTTCCTTTTAATGGATTTGACTATTTTAAAGGAATGTTTTCTCAGAAAATCAAATGTGCACAGATTAACACTCAACAATGTAGTCAATCAAATAAAACATGTTTGGAGTCCAACTTTGGCTTATTTAGTTTAGGAGCTGTGAGGCTAACATCGCTAACGAACACTGGAAGTCAATAGTCACCCAAATCTTAAATACATCCCCATTTTGTCTCTCAACCTGCTCAAATCGCATCCAGCTCTTCATTAAGGTGGTGCAGACTTGTTGATGTGGCTTAGGACACAGAATGACACACTTTGAGCTTTAAAAATGAACAGAACTTCTCCTGAATGCAAGTAACAACAGATGTTATGCCAATTTCTGCCTCCTTTTTGTGTGCATGGCATCGTGCAAACGTATGGATGCTTTCTGATTTATGTTGTTCCTTTTTATATAATGTGTTTAATCTTGAATGTAAGATATGTTGAAACAGAAATCATGAAGTCTGATTCTGCAGGGATGTTGCAATTTACCACAATACGTGTCATTAAAAAATAAAAGCATAAAATTTGTTCATTTTTATAGCTCACAGTAGTCATACTATGTCCTAGACCACATCTGTGCCACCTTAATGGAGACCTGGATGTGGTTTGAGTGAGTTGAGAGAAGTTTTGGGGATGTATTTCTATAGAAACGATTTGGGTGACTATTGACTTCTAGTGTTTGTTAGCCTTTTAGCACCAGTGCTAAAATAAAAAATTCAGAATTTGGCCACCAAACACGTCAACATCTGGATTAAGACAAAAATCACATAAGTGAACTATAGAAAGCGTGATTTGTGAATCCAGAAGTAATCATCTAACATCTCTAGACCTCACTAATGGTCTTGCGGCTGCCATCAAATCCTCACAGCAATGTTCCAACGTCTAGTGTAAAGACTTGCCAGAAGAGTTAAGGCTGTTATTGCAGCAAAGGGGGTCAAACTCCCTAAAAATACCCTTCATTTCAGAAGAAACGCTGGCGTCCACATACTTCTGGACATACAGTGTATGTATATGTGTGCCGATGCATGTGAAGCCTCCCTCGTTCTCACTCCCTCTCTCTGTTGAAGGTGTTCTCTGGTTGTCCATGGTTTCTGAGTTCATGTACATCAGTTTGTTGGGGATGGGCTTCCTGCTGATGTGGCTGGAGGTTCTGTGCTCACATAAAGAAATGCATGCGCTCAAAATCAATGCGTTCGCAGCCATATGCACTGTGCTGTCAGGTAGGAGGATAACCTGGCGCTCTGCAGGCCTAAAGATTGGAAATTGCAGTCGCTTCGAGTCACAGTAGGTGGTAATTCTCTCTGTTTCTCTCAGGCCTGATGGGGATGGTGGCCCACATGATGTACACGACAGTTTTCCAGCTGACGGTTATTGTTGGACCCAAAGACTGGAGGCCGCAGAGCTGGGACTACGGCTGGTCATTTGCGTGAGTTCCGTCAGTCCTGTCTTCATCATTCAATCCGCATTTTTCAAGCTTTCTGCATAATTCAGTGTGAGATGTAAACAGAGTGATTCAGAGTGGTTTGGTGTGAAATGGTTCAGATGTCTTTAAAGTGGTGGTCATAGGAACCAGGGGTCGCCATGACTACAACAGAAATATAGACATTTTATTTACTATCCAGAACCACCAGTGAACCTACACGAGTCTTCTGAGTTTATATGGAATGTTGATGATGGAAAATAGTGAAAAATCTGAAATAATAAGTTTTCTTTGGGGACTATTTTGCATCAAAGCGCTCTGCAGATTATGTATCCCTCCACCATGAATGGAGTTTAAGGCCAAAATCTTCTCATAACTATCATAAACAGTAAAACAGTGTCTCAGTCATCAGGGAGTGAATTCACAATCATTTCATGTAGTAACTTTCTGTGAGGGAGCTTTTAGAGGTGGACGTCTGGTTCCTATCACCACCACTGTGAACAGTTCTGACTCGGTAAATTTATCTAGAACAGAGCGTTTCACACCAAACCACTCTGAACAACTTTGTTTGCATCTTAACTGTTTACATGAAATGGTTATGTATTCACTGCCTGATGTCTGAGACATTGTTTTATGACAGCTTTGAGCAGAGTTTTAGCCTAAAACGCATGTTTTAAATCTACTCATGGTGGAGGGATACATGCAGGGCACTGTGAAGCAAAATAGTCCCCAAAGAAAACGTACTATTTACTCTATCTTCAGCCGCCGATTTAGACAACAGGTGTTCACATGGGACACACTGGACATTAGATTATGCAATTTCTGTTGTTTCTATTTCTATACATATATCTTAAGTTGTACATTTGTATTGCTCAATGTTATACTGTCTCCTAAACCACACTGACAAGTCTGCACCACCGTAATGAAGAGCTGAGTGCAGGCTGAGAGTTGTAATGAGATTGTATTTGCAGAAAAGATTTGGGTGACTATTGACTTCTAGTGTTTGTTAGCAAAGTTATCACCAGCGCTAAACTAAAGATGCAAAAGTTGGACACAAAACATGTCTTGGTGGAAAATTGTGCGAGTCTCTTAGAGATTACTTAACAAGTCATCACAGTTTGAGCCAAATGTGATGTTGATTGAATATATTGATGCTTAATGAATATAATAATTCATGACAGCGTATTCAACATTTTGCTTACGACGCTACACCAGTCCAGTATATTATGCTGTGTATGCGGTTAGGAGGTGTTATTAAGTGCCAATGATATCCACCATATACTCAGAAAAGCATGCTGTGATATAATATGATGTAATTTAGCATGATAACATTAACTTTGCGATACTGTATTATCACATTAGCCCCGTAGCTCCAGTGCAAAACTGAAGAAGCAGAACCAAACACGTCCCTGCTGACCATCAGGGGTTAACTGTTTAATCTCCGCTGCCCCTCAGGTTGGCGTGGGTGTCCTTTAGCTGCTGTATGGGCGCCGCCGTCCTCACCCTCAACTCCTACACCAAAACCATCATCGAGCTGCGGCACAGGCAGAGGCTTCGGCTGGAGGAGTCCCGGGCTGCCAGTCGCGCCCCGGCCTACGAGGAGGTGGTCCCAGGGGCCGGAGGGCCGGGGCTGTACTCCGTCAGCAGCCTGCTGCACTGTCCCAATGGCATGATGGACACGGTGTGGGCGGACGGCAGCATGGGAGTGGTGGGGGACGGCGATGTGCCCACGCTCGTGCTGGTGGGGGGATGCGGGCCGGAGGGCTGCGAGGACTGCGAGAGAGAGATGGACGAAATGGACGAGGCCATGGAGAGAGACAGGACAGACTCTCCTTGTTAAAGCCATAGTTTGGCCGAAAAATCAAATGTACACAGTTTCCTTTAGCCAAAGTGATCGGACAAGGCACACTGTAAAAATGAGATCTTAGCTATATCTAAGAAAACATCTTAAATCTGGCCAATATCTCTAATATTTGTCATTTATTTTTAAGAGTTAAGATCTAATATTTAAGATCTAAGACTTAAGATCTAAGATTTAAGATCTAATATTTGTCAAATGTTTTTAAGATTATTACAAGATTCTTCAACCTATTTCGAGATGTTTCTTACTTGTTTTATAAGTTTTTTCGTCTAGAAAATTGTCTTATTCCATTGGCAGATCATGTTCGTTATTTCAAGCCAAGCTATCTGCATTATTTCTTGAAACACGTAAAATGATCTGCCAGTGAATTAAGACAACTGCACTCGATAAAACTAATATATGGACTAGATTTAAGATGTTTTCACCTGCTAAGATATTTTTTGCAGTGCATGTTTGGCATCTGAAGGTTATTTCGTTTTAGCCCTGGAGCTAATGTAGCTAACAAGTAATGGAAACATGTACCACACCAGTTAGCATTGTGCTAACGGCACGGACTTACGTCACAGGGACCTTTCCAGCCTGAGAAAAACACATGAGCAGATTAAATTAGGGCCGCCAACTGTAATTCAGCGAATGGATAAAACCTTTAGTTTCCAATCTTACGAGCGTGATTGAACTGTGATTACTGTGGTGCTGTTTTCCTGCAGCTCACAGTGGCATCAGATTCAGTACGGCTTCAAATAACGAACCTTTCAACATGGAAACACCTTCACACACACACACACACACACACACACACACACATCATCTAAACCGCTTATCCTTCTGGGTCGCGTTGGGGTGGAAACACCTTCAGTCTGATGTAAATATAATGTTTAAACCAAAGAGGCCAAACAACTTGAAATTGTTGACCTGCATGTAGTTTGAATAGCAAGCATGCTAGCTAGCATACCACCCTGCTGAAAAGACCAGCGCAGACCAGTAAGAAGTCCACGCTGGTCTAAGCTGGTCTGTGCTGATTTATTCTGGTCACCCAGCTTGATCAGCATACCAGCATCCAACACACAACATATGCTTGTTTATGCTAGTCTAGAGCTGGTTCGGTGCTGGTTTAGCTGGTCACCCAGCTTGATCATGCTGGTTGACCAGCATGCCAGCATCCAAATCACAACATTTCCTGTTTTATGCTGGTCTAGAGCTGCTCTGGTGCTGGTTTAGCTGGTCACCCAGCATGGTCATACTGGTTGACCAGCATACCAGCATCCAAAACACAACATGTGCTCGTTTTGCCACCTATAATGCTCTATGCTGTTTTTCTAGCAGGGTGGCTACTTCTAGATACACTTCATGACAATTCAGGCATGTAATTAGCACCATGCTAAAGTTGTAGCTGAAGCTTTACTAAGTTACAGATCACATTCCTTTCAGCTGTATTAGCACGTGACCTAGCTAGCTAGCTTACTTGCTAACTCATTTGACTTATTAATCAAATCAGTTACTTTGCGCAGTAAAAATATAATTCGTAAAAGAGCACGAAACTGTGACAAGTCAAGCCAGCGCTGCTAAAAACAATCATAGTAGCCATTAAAAGTTTCTCTGGGTACCTGGTGGTGTCCAGTAGACACTTATGGTATTCTGTGTTCTTCTGATGGGTTGATATCACAGTGTAAATGACTCTAATGGTTTAACAGGTGTTCTGATTCCAGAGGCATTTGATGGTTTCCTGAGAGAATCTAAAGGTGTCCTACAGGAAACTAGTGGTCTCCATTGGTAACCATTAGGCCAATTCCCATAAGAAAGCAAAAACCATCAGGTTTTAATCTGAATGAAGGGTGGGAAGCCGTAAAACAGAAAATGTATGTAGCATGCAACCGTTTAACTAGTACTTCTTTTGATCACTGAAGCACTACACAGCAAATTTAGCCTTTAAAGGAAAGAGGCAACTTTAAACAATGGACTAGCATGTAGTTTGGACAGCTAGCTAGCACAACTGACGTTAAAGTTGTAAGTTATTCCTTTAATCCTCAGTTTCAACTGCAACAGTTATTGATCCAGCTAGCTTGCGGGCTTTGTGAACTGCATACTAACCAGCTGTTTGAACTTCCCTGATAGCAAGAGGATAGTGGACCACTGTCGGGCCCACTGATGGCAAAGCTGGCGGTCCACTGGTGTTTTGCTCAGCGTTTTCTGGGCGGCCCCCCGGTGGTTAAGCAGAGTAATTCAAAATTCCACTTATCATCACTCATTTTCCACTCACAGTTCAATTTGCTGATTTCTCCTTCCTTCCTTCTTTAGTTACACTTTGTAAATTAGTTTAGTAAATAATTTTAATCCAGAAACAACATTTACTATAAAATCATTTTATATCAGGCCTAGTCATGATTTTCTTTTTCTCTCAGTTATTTGTAATATTTGTCTTTTATTTTGTTTATTTTCTAAAATAAAAGTCTCTGTGCATTTAAAATCTATTTGAGGAGACTAACTAGTTAGAGCTTGTATGCAGGACAGTAACCTGGGCGGTCCGAGGGGGGACCAGCAGTGGCAAACAGTCAGTGGGGTGCCGACCTTATCAAGCCAGCGGACCGATATATGCTCGCTATCTGGGTTGCTTAGTTTCCTATAGAACACCTTTAGATCCCATTAGGAAACCATTTAATGCATCTAGAATCAGTCCCAGAACATCTGTTACAACTGGTAAACCAGGAAAACACAAAATACCATTTGTGACTACTGGACACCACCAGGAACCACTAGAAACTTTTCAAGATTCCAGACCGTACTTGGTCTTGCATGAACGTCTTTGGTGTTGCGTTGTTAAGTAAACTCTAATAGACTTGCTTATGCATTTAAATGACAAACTGTGACCTTTAAACATGAACCAAAGCATGTTAGCATAGCTAGAAGTGGAAGCTACACTGGTCAGGCGTAACGTTATGACCACCTCCTTGTTTCTACGCTCATTGTCCATTTTATCAGCTCCACTTACTGCAGTAACACTGACGTGGTGATAATGTGTTAGTGCGTGTTGCGCTGGTACGAGTGGATCAGACAAAGCAGTGCTGCTGGAGTTTGTAAACACTGTGTCCACTCACTGTCCACTCTATTAGACACTCCTACCTTGTCGGCCCACCTTGTAGATGTAAAGTCAGAGACGATAGCTCATCTGCTGCTGCACAGTTTGTGTTGGTCGTCCTCTAGTCCTTCATCAGTGGTCACAGGACGCTGCCCACAGGACGCTGTTGGCTGGATGTTTTTGGTTGGTGGACTATTCTCAGTCCAGCAGCGACACTGAGGTGTTTAAGAACTCCAGCAGCACTGCTGTGTCTGATCCACTCAGACCAGCGCAACACACACTAACACACCACCACCACGTCAGTGTCACTGCAGTGCTAAGAATGATCCACCACCCAAATAGTACCTGCTCTGTGAGGGTCCATAGGGGTCCTGACCACTGAAGAACAGGGTAAAAGGGGGCTAACAAAGTATCAGAGAAACAGATGGACTACAGTCTGTAACTGTAGAACTACAAAGTGCACCTATATAGTATGTCTAGGGATGCGGTTAGCACCATGCTAATTGGAGCCTGTAAGCTTTCCTTACTTGTTAGCTACATTAGCGCCTCTAGTGCAAAACCAAAGAAGCAAACATCAGACAGAGCTGACTGAATATGTTTAGTGTGAAGGGAAAATTGTGTACAATTGATTTTTTGCTAAGATATTGGTTTAAAGATTACCGTGGAAACCCGTATTAAACTAGAAATCGCCTGAACTGTTGATCAAGCTTTAACATCGGCAATGTGAATGTAGATTAAGCTTCAGTGTAACGAGAGAGAGGCGTCAGACGCTGGTGTTGGGATCTTCTGCGATCCATTTGATAAATGGATTTGATGTCTGGGAGCTCTTTGGAATGAAATTTGATGTGAGAGCTGAGTGGATTATACTTATTGCATAAGGACGTGATGCATTCAGGACTGTTTTTAGGGTTTTTTCATGGAACTGCTGTTATTGTGTCTCACGTTGGACACTGGATGGACACCTGATATCGCACTGATACACATGGCACAGGGCAAGATATTTAGGCCCACCTTTGTGTGGCGGGAGCAGAAGTGTGCCTGCTGTCTACAGACGTGCTTTTTTCCAAGTGGAGTCAAATCACTTACTTTGCTCAAGTTGTTTCAAGCCTGGTAGACCTTCATGTTGGCCTTCTATTAGCACTGAACATTAACCATATTCTGTAGATTCCGCACCACTTCGGGATGCGTTTGGACGCACTGCTACGCTGCTCATGCAGCCTGTTTGAACACTCTGACCTGTTAACCTACCACGCAGCGGTGTGTTTAAATGAGGTCTAACGCTGTCTTGGACTCTTAGCCATGAATGGCTGTGGCATCGTCGGGGACTGAACTGTGCTTTTGCATATTTGTGAAATGGGACGAACTTACCGGACATGACTTTGGGACTGCGAGGGGCTAACAGTGTGTTCTGATGGTCCTTGTCAAAAAAATATGACATCAGCAACTCGTAGCTATTAATTCTTTGCATTCATTGGCAATTAATAAATGTACATGAACAATTTTCACGTGTCCACTATAACGGATAAATGACGTCACTCTCGGATTTTATCTGAACTCTACTTGAAATGCATCCACGGACTAACTGGGATGGTGTTTCATCTGCTGTGTCCAGTAAAGTCTATCCCCTCTTGTCCTTCCCCACAAATGTGCCCTTCTTCCAGCGAGATGGAGTGAAATGAGTGACGGGAAAATTAAGAAACGAATGATGAGAAAAGTGAATTTCCCAAAGAAAACACAGTAATTGCACAGCTTTGCTTGCATGGGTTTGTTATGGGCTTAGAATGGTATTCTAGGTGGTTGCTAAGGTATCACAGGTGGTTGCTTAGTTGTTACAGGGTGGTTACCATGTTATCCCAGGAGGTTGCTAGGTGTTGCAAGGTGGTGGCTTTGGTAACCCTGATGGCTGCTAGACAGTTGCTGTGATGTTCCAGGGAGTTGCTAAGTGGTTCTTGCTATGGGGTTGCTAGGTTATTGTTTGGGTGTTGCTTAGTGGTTGCTAAGGCATCCCAGGTGGTTGCTAAGGTGTTGCAAGCTAGCTGCTTTGGTATCCCTGGTATCCTAGGCAAAGATTGTTATGATGTTCCAGGTGGTTGCTAGATGGTGGATATGGAATGTCTGGTGTTTGCTAGGTGGTTGCTAGGGTGTTGCTAGGTGGTTGCTAAGGTGTTGCAAGGTGGATGCTTTGGTATCCCTGGTAGCTCCTAGGCAGAGTTGTTAATATGTGTTGCTATGTTGTTGCTAGATGTTGCTAGGGTGTTGCTAGATGGTTGGTATGGTGTTGCTAGGTGGTTGCTATTGTATTGTAGGTGGTTGCTAATATGTTGCAAGGTGGTTGCTTTGGTATCCCTGGTGGTTGCTAGGCAGAGTTGCAGTGATGTTCCAGGTGGTTGCAAGGGAGTTGCTAGATGGTTGATATGGTGTCTCTGGTGGCTGCTTTGGAGTTGCTAGGTGTTTGCAGTGGTGTTCCTACAGCAGAGCGGTGTCTAAGATATCCATGATGGTTGCTGGGTTTTGTTAGTGTACTTGTATAAGGGTTAAATAAGCGTTTATAATATTATAAAAATATAATATTATAATAATCAAAAAGTTGTATATGAACATTCTAGAGTTGGTTTGGTGTTGATATCTTGAAAACTGTGGAACCAGTTAGAGAAACAAACCTGCATGACTGCATGAGTGAGAGACACAGAGAGAGAAAGAGAGAGAGAGAGAGCGAGAAGACAGGCCTAAAGAAAGGCAGAGTGCAGACAGAGGGATGGGAGATTTGGTGAAGTCTGCTTTCCCGTGCTGGACAGGAGATTATGACAGTAATCCTGTGTGGGATGGTGAGGGAGGGAGCGGGAGTGAACAGTAAATAGTATTATGAAATTCTTTTTCGAGAACAGATATCCTGATATTCCTCCAACAAAAAAACCTGCTTACACAATAAGCACAAACACTTACGCACATGCACTGTCACATTCACCCGCACACACAGTGGATGAGTGTTCTTATTCACCGCTGCCAAGTCCAACCTTATGCCCTCCCCACACACGGCTAATCCAGGATTATAAGTAAATATCACCCCATGGAAAATCTCTTTTCCTCTCCCTATAAAAATGCAAGGCAAAGTCAGACCCACCACCACCGTCTACACTGAAGCTCAAAGCTTTGGAATCGGTCATTAAATTATTAATGTAGTTCTGGTAAAATTTATATCTGGAATGAAGTTATAATAAAATTAATATCCAGAATAATTTTCTAATAAAATTAATATCCAGAATGAAGTTATAATAAAATGAATATCTGATATCCCAGGTAGTTTCTAAGGTGTTGCCAGGTGTCTAGGCAGTTGTTATGATGTTCCAGGTGTTGCTAGGTGGTTGCTATGCTATCTCTGTTGGTTACTATGGGCTTCCCAGGTTGCTAGGGTATTGCTAAGCAGTGTCAATTTCTAATAAAATTAATATCCAGAATGAATTTGCAATGAAGTTAATATTTGGAATGAAGTTCTAATAAAATTAAGATTCAGAATGAATTTGTAATAAAGTTAACATCCAGAATGGAGCAATAAAATTAATATCTGGAATGAATTTTTAAATAAAGCTAATATCCAAAATGAAGTTTTACTAAAATTAATATCTGGAATGAAGCTCTAATAAAATTAATATTCAGAATGAAGTTCTAATTAAAGTTCTAATACAACGAATATCAACAATGCCTGGACTTTCAAAAATGTTGACAAAGTCTCAGGGCAGATAACTTGATTATATGAAAAAAACAGGAAATGATTACAAATGTATAATTTTTAAAACATTGAACATTTTAAAGATGAACATTTTTGCCTTCTGATATAAAAAGGTCATCCTCCAATAAATGAACCTGTTGTCAGACTGCATTAACACAAAAGTAGGTAATTAAAAGTGAAACATTTTTCTTAGAGTTGTATTTATACCCTTTCAGTTTTATAAACTTTCAGCTCAGTTCAGTCGGTTAAACTCAGTATTCTAAATTTAAAAAATGAATAACTAAAAAGTATGGTCTGTGCAAAAGTTTCTTAAGTTAAAATAGGTTATCACACCCTATAAAGGGAACACACTTAAATATGACACTTGCAAATTTTAATGTACACTTATTTATTTATTGAGTTTGATGTATTGAAAAAAAGAGAAAATATAAAATATCAAATATTTCAAACTTTTGCACAGGTAATAAACAGTAATTGTGTATTAAAATGTGTTCTCTGTAGACGATGTGTTAACTTAAAAAAGATTGGATGCCCAAACATTTGGACGGTAGTGAATCTTACCTGATGAGAACAATACTGGGACACAGACAGTCTCACACAGTTTCTCTGAAAATTTTATTCCACAGCTTATGTGTCTTTTTTTCCCCACCAGAAGCGACAAGATAATTACAAAACAGAAGTCTAAAGGCTTCTATGTGACCCCCAGAAGCACTGCTGCTCAGGACGGCTCACTTTACCACCATGTCAAGCATATATGTCACTATAAACGTGATAAACGAAGCTAGTGCAATACACTCTACTGTACGTTTTACAGAAACCACAAAAATATGGACTGCAGTCGTGGTTGATCTACAGTAACGGTTGAGTTTTGGTCACTGGGATAATTTGTGAACAACGTAAAATAAAAAAATATATCCTGCTGAGTTGCGTACATTTCGTTCAGACGTTTCATCTGTCGTGATACTGTAGTGCGATTGGGCTGTTGCATAATTGAATGCACAATATGAAGGTGATGGTTTAGAACAGTATTTACAAAATGACCGGAGGTCAATGCTACAATGCAATAAACCACAGAGCGAGTGAGAGATGAGGAGAGTGAGGAGGAGCGGGGGAGGCAGAGGGTGGTCCGGCTTCTTTCTATTTGGTGGGCACGTACTGAATTAGGCGGAGAGCGTTATCGTTGTCCATCACACCCTGAATGAACTCGCCCTCATGCAACCGCTCTGAGAGAAAGAGAGAGAATTAAATGTTGATATATATATATATATATGTATATATATATATATATATATATACATATATAAATAAAATATAAAATTATACAATAAAAATAATATAAAATATAATAATAAAATTAATGTCAACAGTGAAGTGATAATAAATTTAGTATCCAGAGTGAAGGTTTAATAAAATGTATATCAAAAATGAAATTCTACAAAATTTCATTTCCAGGATGAAGTTCTAATGAAATTAATATCAAGAATGAAATTTTTACAAAATGAATATCCAGAATGAAGTTTTAGTACAATTAATTTCAAGGATTAAGTTCTATTAAAATTGATATCAAGAATGAAGTTTCAATAAAAAAATATATAAATAAAAAAAAATAAATATATATATATATTTACTTATTTATCATTTAGTATATTTGCAGCTGTGAATCCTCACCGTTCTCCTGCTTGTTGAAGTAAGACCACAGTTTGCTCGCTCTTTTCTCTGGAGTGTTCTCGTCTTCTGGAAGCCTGTCCAGCTCATCCTTGGGAATCATCCTAAAGATGGCCTGAGTGAGGAGACAAGCGGGAAGAAACGACAGACAAAACATCAGACAGAACATTCGTCCAAAATGGCAACGTTACACGTCCAAAACCACATAAACTAAACAGAACGTCTAAACAGTTCAGCACCACTCATAGTGTATTCACTAGTGTAGTACAGTATTATGTAGATTAGGACAGTGTTTCTCAAAGCTTTCCTTGCTTCAAACACCCACTTACACTGAGTAAGGGCTTCTTAATGGGCTGATTCGTTGGATCTGGTGTGTTGGGAGCAAGTGCAGGGCAGTGGGCCCTCAGGACCAGGACTGAGAAACACTGGTATAGGACACAGTTCTGGATTGAAATGAAGTGTATAAAAGGCTGAGTTTGTCTCCCCCTGGTGGTTTTTATCTTGCTCAGTTTTCAAACTTCATGTAGTGTTTAGAATTAGCATAGAGGAGATGAAAACTGAAGATTATTACTAAACTCCTCTCACATTCAGTCCAGTCCAAAGCACATTGAAATCCTGATACATTTCACTTTAAAGTGGCTTAAAATGATATAAGTAACCCAACAACATTCATAAAAAACAAACTGTGTATTACTGGTGTCTGTATTAGCGCGCTAAACGTCTGTATTAGCATATAAACCAATAGTAAGTAAAGCTAAGCGACTGATTCTTAATCTTATTGGTCAAATTCAGTGTTTATGTTACTCAGTGATTGTTCTTGTGTTTTTAACAGGATCCTCATATGAAACGATTCCTGTAATATGAGTAAATTGAGTACACAGATACACGATATTCACCCTTTAAGGCCACCGCACTAGTAAAAGTAGCATATAGTCGCTGCTGGAACAGAACCTCGTCTCTCTAAAACGATAACTTTACAGGAGAAAGAAAAAAACATTACTTACTTATAATGGTGGTTAATGTAAGAATGTTTATTTCCAAGTAATTTTGGACCGTTTACATTGGTCCATATATCATGCAATTTGTATGCAGTGTGAAGGATAGCACCAATTTTTAAATTATGTAAAAATGAAAAATGACAAAAGTGGAGATACGGCTCTGACAGCAGTGATATGTTGTGTTTGGATGCTGGTATGGTAGCTGATTTGCTGAACACCAGCAATACCAGCATATCCATATGCACCAGACCAGCACTAGACCAGCATAAACCAGCTTTAGACCAGCATCGAATGCTGTTTTTTTTCCAGCAGGCTATTTAATACAGACTAATCTATGCCAACTACATACGTCCTCCTCTGAAAAAGTAATATACTGAATTTACTTGATTCTAATGGGTCACTTCCACATGAATAGTACACTTCAGCACAGTTTTGTGTTTCTGTTTAGCTACTTTTATCAGTAATTATGCTGATTTAATATATTTTATTCACGTCGACATTGGAATCAAGTACATTTAGTCCATTTTCATTCTGCACAGATGAGTATTTTTTCTTTCCGCTTGTGTTTAATAGGCAGATTCCACAGCATTCCCTACATGTTCCTTATAACACTCTGAGCTGACCGTGAAATACCAGCGTTTCCTCTCAGAGCACGCTGCCTAAGCCTTTTCCCTCTGTCCAGCCATGTTAGCGCTGAGCTTCTTTAGCAAAGCCAAACGCGCCTCCATCTGCACCTAATTCTGAGATTTCTGCGGGGTTAATCACTGCACTGGAAATAAGCTCCATATCCCACTGACCTCCATTCACATCTAATACTGAATGCTCATTTACACGGCTTTTAAGCTGCCCACAGTGGGATAGGCTGTGGGTTAGCATGGACAAAACCAAAGTGTTTGATGTGAGCAGTTTCAGTACCATAAATAGAGGTGATATCAAACACTGGTCTTAGTCTTTAAGATGATCAAAACCATGAAGGAGCGCTTGGGCTTCACTTAAGCAGGCCTACTGAAGTCATACCTCCCGAGGCTGTTTGGGAAATTGGTCAAAAAAACAGCAGCTCTTAAAGGTGGTGGACACAATGCAATGTGTCCAAATATATAAATTTAGACTATGTTATTTATTTCAAATGATATTAATTTTGCACACGTGTTAAAGGTCCTATTGCTGAGATAGACTGGGAGTGTTGACCAGCATAGCAGCATCCACAGCACAACATATCGCTGTTGTCGGAAGAAAACCTTGTATCTCCGTTTTTCATTTAAATAATGAAGCTTTCTTAAAAAGAAACTGAAGTCAACATTATGAATGGATCTGTTTTCATTGGTTTAATTCATAGTTTTGGTATAAAAAATAATTCACCCCCACAAATGCAATTAAATGCGTAGGAGATGCCACAAGGCACTTTTCCAATTAAATATAGTAACTGAAATGAGCATTTTGCGAACAGAAATGCAAAAATATGAGGTCTTGTTGACATTCTGTGTCATTTAAGAAGGATATAATGTGCATTTCTGTCGAAAGAAAACCTCGTATCTCCATTTTTGACATTTTTCAGTTTTTGGCATAGTTTGAAAATACCTGTTGTCCTTTACATTGTGTGTAAATTTCATGATGAATGGACCAAAACAAACAACCCAAAATGACTTGGGAAAAAGTCTGGTTCCATTGACTTACATTAAAAGTAAAGTAGGTTTTTCCTTCTCCTGTAAAGTTACCATTTTGGAGATACAAGGTTTTTTTCCGACACCAGTGATGTGCTGGTTTTGCTGGTCTATGCTGTTTTTCTAGCAGGGACATGTTTGTTGTACTTTCTGTTTTTGCCATAATGTTGGTATATATGACAAGTAAGATGGGGAAAATGTTGCTGCTACATCCCTTAGCTATGCTACAGTAGTTGTAAGCTATGACATTAACTTAGCTAACCAGCAATGTTAGCAAATCCCTTAGAGTAACTTCAGCCTTACTGTAGCTAGCAGTGTCAGCAACGGCATTAACATAGCTAACTAGCTAGCAAAGCTGAAACAGGTGAAGCCACTGAAGGTATTGTGATATAAACTGAGTCTGTTCTACAGTTTCTCATTAGGCTGAATGAATAACCGACTCTGAATGTAGGTATTGTGATATAAACTGAGTCTGTTCTACAGTTTCTCATTAGGCTGAATGAATAACTGACTCTAAATTCAGGTATTGTGATATAAACTGAGTCTGTTCTACAGTTTCTCATTAGGCTGAATGAATAACCGACTCTAAATGTAGGTATTGTGATATAAACTGAGTCTGTTCTACAGTTTCTCATTAGGCTGAATGAATAACTGACTCTAAATGTAGGTATTGTGATATAAACCGAGTCTGTTCTACAGTTTCTCATTAGGCTGAATGAATAATCGACTCTAAATGTAGGTATTGTGATATAAACTGAGTCTGTTCTACAGTTTCTCATTAGGCTGAATGAATAACCGACTCTAAATGTAGGTATTGTGATATAAACCGAGTCTGTTCTACAGTTTCTCATTAGGTTGAATGAATAACCGACTCTAAATGTAGGTATTGTGATATAAACCGAGTCTGTTCTACAGTTTCTCATTAGGCTGAATGAATAACCGACTCTAAATGTAGGTATTGTGATATAAACTGAGTCTGTTCTACAGTTTCTCATTAGGCTGAATGAATAACTGACTCTAAATGTAGGTATTGTGATATAAACCGAGTCTGTTCTACAGTTTCTCATTAGGTGAATGAATAACCGACTCTAAATGTAGGTATTGTGATATAAACTGAGTCTGTTCTACAGTTTCTCATTAGGCTGAATGAATAACCGACTCTAAATGTAGGTATTGTGATATAAACCGAGTCTGTTCTACAGTTTCTCATTAGGCTGAATGAATAACTGACTCTAAATGTAGGTCTTGTGATATAAACTGAGTCTGTTCTACAGTTTCTCATTAGGTTGAATGAATAACCGACTCTAAATGTAGGTATTGTGACATAAACTGTTTCTCATTCGGCTGAATGAATAACTTGATTGGTCCATTTTCAACTTTCTCAGAGTGAAAGATGTGGTCCTAGATCAGTGTTCCCTCTTTAAAACTCTGGGCGCAGGGCTTTTAGCCAAGAAGGCAGCCATTTAAGCCTCAGATTAGAACTGGTGCCAGAGCTTCTGGCAACAAACCAGCAGTGCCTCATTGCATCGCTCACTAAATGCTCTTTTAACTTCCATCACTGCTGTGCTTTCTACATTCAGAATAGCCTGCAGTGATGCTGTGTGGTGACATTAGCCGTGCACCAAATGTGAGAGAGTATCAGCGACAGTCTTGTATGCTGGCAGGTTGCTAATCAGTGCAAAACTATGGTGTTGTGGCGCGACTATTTATTTGTTTGGGGTGTTGGAAGTCATTTAATGTGTGTTCAGCTGTTTGGACAGCAGTGTCCTGTTCACTTTCTATATCTCCCTTCATCCCTGGCACATGTGATCTTTCAGTCTGAGGTTAAATCGTAATCTAAGCCAGATTAGACTGTCTTGTGGGTTCTACATCCCCCCGATTTACTTTCCCGTCATCACATCTCCAATCAGGCGGATGTGCACTCCGGACCTACGGATAGGAATAACTTCCCATTAGTATTGTTTAACATGCGTTGGCGTCTGAAGACGATGTTATTTTTCTTGTTATAGCACACTCTAGTGGCCAGGTTGGGTTTAATTGGTAGCATTAAACAATGAAGCTTTCTTAAAAAGAAACTGAAGTCAACATTATGAATGGATCTATTTTCATTGGTTTAATTAATAGTTCGTGTTTTTTTTTTTGGTATAAAAAATAATTCACCCCCACAAATGTGTAGGAGATGTCACAAGGCACTTTTCCAATTAAATATAGTAACTGAAATTAGCATTTTGCTAACAGAAATGCAAAAATATGATGACATTCTGTGTCATTTAAGAAGGATATAATGTGCATTTCTGTCGAAAGAAAACCTCGTATCTTCATTTTGACATTTTTCAGTTTTTGACATCATTTGAAAATACCTGTTACCCTTTACATTGTGTGTAAATTTCATGATGAATGGACTAAAAGAAATGACCCAAAATGACTTGGAAAAACGTCTGGTTCCATATATAAAAACTTACATTAAAAGTAAGGTAGGTTTTTTCCTTCTCCTGTAAAGTTACTATTTTGGAGATATGAGGTTTTCTTCTGACAACAGCGATATACAAGAACCTACTCCATGTATTGATATTTGTGTCATAGCTTTTATGATGGTATGAGTTCATTTTAAAACAGGGTCATGAATTTTACCATCCAAACTGGATGGAACAACCACAATTTACCACTTTATCTTTACCATTTCTTTATGTACTCCTACTGAAAAGGTGTAGAAACTAGCCTTTGTACTTGGACCCCTGTATAAATGTTTCTCATTAACCTCAAGTCTATACGCATTTTATTTCAGAGTAAATAAGCATAATAATGACACATTTTCACGGTTTTCCTGGGGTCACACCTCCTGGCTTCTTTCTTCAAAGCATGCCAAAATAAAAGTCCTTTGTTGTTGGTTGTGCCGAACAAAGTTTGAGGAAAATCTGAAAAGTTTTTCAATGAGTTTGTACAGCAGCCCTATTTAAAAACATGCCAAACCACTTTTATTTAGAGTTTTTTGTGACTATATTACTCTTTTAATAGTTCACTTAATCAGCCAGCCCCAAAGTTTTATTACACACTTCTATAACCTAAGAATAGCTCAGCCAGTTTGCATTGAAGTCCTTGTAGTTACTGAATAATAAAGCTTTGTATGTAATGAGCCTGGGATGTTAAGGGGTTAATCTGCATACGGGGCTGGACGGTCGCACCGGTTGATGTTAGACAGGAAGTTACTTGAACACTTTTAAATAGAAATCAGATTTAATTAACCTCAGGTGTTAGTTGAGTATTATTTACTTTAGCCTAGTCACACTTTTACTGTGTAAAACCCATTAATCCAAAATATTTCTGTAAAAAACAAACAAACAAACAAACAAAAAACCCCCCAACCATTTCTAATCCTGGTCCATTTGTCCACGTGGACGGTCTGTGTTGTAGGACTTGTGTAGGTGGGTTTACTGCCCGAGCACTAAACCAGTAATCCGATGGATTATTCTTGGTTTGGCCGATTCTATTAGCAATCGGCTGAAGTGCTGGACTAATTGCTGAGTTAAAGCCTTTACGGCCCACATCGTTCAAAGAACAGCCACTGCGTCTAATTTAGGCCTTATATAGGGGACAGAAAAAGCAGGAGATTAGGAGCCAGGAGTTTAATGTCCTTATCAATGTTTACATGTAGATTTGTTTTGTTTTATACGTACTGTGGAGGAATCGGGGCAGGTTTAAAACAGACTCCATCCAGACTAAACATTATGTCACTGGCCACATTGAGAAGACGACACGTTGCGTCTCTGAACAGGAATTATGCACTGAATGGAGTAAAACAAGCTCATTTATCAGGAACAGGAATGTTGTGTGGAAGTTATTAAAGAATATTCTGCCTCTTTTATTCTGAATGGATTTTTATTCTGAATGGATCAGCTCTTCTGTGTCAGTGCTCCAGTTATGAGGTTCATAGGGTTTATGTACCCCAAACTGTGGCTTTAACCCACCGATGGCTATTATTTATATTATTATGATTATTATTATTGACATTTTTACTTGTGATTATGTAACAATATTTGCTTGTTTTAATGCGCTACAAGTAAAAAATAATGGACCCGCTTTGTAACCTATGCTTAGTATTTAGTATCTGCTATGAATGATTCTTTATCCACTTTGAATGATTTAGTATCTGTTATGCATTTTTCTGTATCCACCATGATTTATTTTTGAATCCCCTATGATTTATTCAATTTTACTGTGAATTATACCGTATTCATTATGAATTATTCAGTATTTACTACACTATGAATTATTCTCAATGCACTATGATTTATCTAGTATCCACTATGAATTATTCAGTAACACCAATGATTTATCTAGTACCCTCTATGAATTATTCAGTAACAACTGATTTATTCAGTATCCACTATGAATTATTCCATATCTACTATTATTCAGTAACTACTGTGAATTGTTCTGTATTAACCATGAATTATTTCAGATTCACTATGAATTACTCAGTATCTACTATGAAACTAACTTAACAGTAAAGATCAAAATGCTTATGTCATTTCTAATTTGAATAAATGATGTCACGGCAGTTACATTATTCGATTTACTTACTGGGCAATGATGTAGTTGATATAATCTATTTTATTTGTGTGGAAATCAAGTCAATTCAGCCCATCACACTAACGCCCCCCTCACCCGCGAACGTTTGTGATAACTTACGTTGGTAATTTCTGACACTTCTGCCTTGGTGATGTAGCCGTTCTTGTCGACGTCGAAGAGAGAGAAGGCCCACTCCAGCTTGGTCTGCGTCTTCCCGCCGGACGTCATGTGCAGGGCGATGATGTACTCTTTGAAGTCCAGCGTGCCGTCGTCGTTGGTGTCGAATGAGCGGAAGACGTGCTTGGCGTAGGTCTTGGCGTCGCTGTCGGGGAAGAAGCGGTCGTAGATCTTCTCGAACTCTTCCGGCGCGATGCGGCCCGTCGGGCACTGCTTCTGGAAGTTCTCGTACCACTGAGAGAGCTCGTTCTCCGAGAACTTGGTGTTGAGCTTCAGGTCCTCCAGGATCTCCTTGGACATGGCGCCGCTCTTGGCGTTCCCCATCGTTATCGGCTGTCTGGTTGCTGGGGGCTTTGGGAAGTTGAGATTTTGCTCCGAGAGGACACCGAAGGCCTCTCACTTTCACTGATCCAGAGGCTGTACCAGAGTCACAGAGGAACAGCACCGACCTGCCTGGACGACTGTGAAATTGAACCTACTCTGAATGCTGAAAGAATGGCCAGCCCAGGTTGATGAAGTGCAGGGGGGCTGATATCTAGGTGGGAGGAGGTGGACTTAGGCTGTTACCTTTGACGGCAGGGTTAATTCTGTTAGAGGCAGATTTGGCTCGGCTGAGCCTCTGAGCTTTAAATCTACATCTCTGGCCTGTCTCTCTTTCTCTTGCTATAAGTAGCCTATCTACAATTTTAAACCCCTATCTGGATGGCAGAAGCACAAAGCAGCCACAACAGTGCCTGTAAAGTCTGTAAAGTTCAGGTCAGTCCCTCTGTGGCCCATCTAAAGCTCATAATGCTGCTGTCCTAACTGAAATATTAACTCAGTGACCATATTTCCATATACACCAATCAGGCATAACATTCTGACCACCTCCTTGTTTCTACACTCATTGTCCATTTTATCAGCTCCACTTACTATATAGGTGCACTTTGTAGTTCTACAGTTACAGACTGTAGTCCATCTGTTTCTCTGCATACTTTGTTAGCCCCCTTTTACCCTGTTCTTCAGTGGTCAGGACCCCCATGGACCCTCACAGAGCAGGTACTATTTGGGTGGTGGATCATTCTCAGCACTGCAGTAACACTGACGTGGTGGTGGTGTGTTAGTGTGTGTTGCACTGGTCCGAGTGGATCAGACACAGCAGTGCTGCTGGAGTTTTTAAACACCTCAGTGCCACTGCTGGACTGAGAGTAGTTCACCAACCAAAAATATCCAGCCAACAGCGTCCTGTGGGCAGCGTCCTGTGACCACTGATGAAGGTTTAGAGGATGACCAACACAAACTGTGCAGCAGCAGATGAGCTATCGTCTCTGACTTTACATCTACAAGGTGGACTGACAAGGTAGGAGTGTCTAATAGAGTGGACAGTGAGTGGACACAGTGTTTAAAAACTCCAGCAGCATTGCTGTGTCTGATTCACTCGCACCAGTACAACACACACTAACACACCACCACCACCACGTCAGTGGTGAGAATGATCCAGAAAATTACACAAAGGCCTCAACGACTAAACCTAATCTCAGCTGTTTGAGTGTTCAGTGTGTCACTCTTCACCTTTACCTCAGCTTCCATTCTTTTCAGGAGACTCACTTTCAGTTTCTCAAATCTTCAACACCTCTAAAGTTCAGTCTTAGAAGTTGGTTTGCACTTTCTACATCTCGTGATCCAAGGACAACACGTTCAGCGATGTTGAGGCCTTGACTCTGGGCTGGTCGGTCCATGGTTCTGAGAACAGCGTCAGCTTCGTTGTTTCTTGTTTCCTCTTTTGCTGGCAGGTTTGGTTCAACTGAGATGAGCCTTGGTGTATTGCTCTGTTAAAGCGGCTCATTAGAACAAGTGAGAACCTTTGGTGCACCAAATTAGGCATAATCTTGTGCGGTTAATCTAAAATATAAAATGTAGTTATGTTATAACTGAAGTTTTGGGGGAGGAACACACCTGAAACCCCTCCTTCTTTCAGTCTATCACCCTATAAATTCACATCCTCACCTTCCGTTCCCAGGACAAAGTGTTCTCACTCCTCACCGCCACCCCGTCTCCTCCCTGTTCCTCAGTACTACATCAGTCCTACTACAGCTGTGAGGGGGTCCAGCCTTCTACTTACAGGCAGAAGCCACCCAGAACTCCAGCCCAAAGTTCTCAGAGTTCTCCCCTCCCTCAATCAGTCTTCCCTCATACTACCACCGCCATGTTGAAGGCACAGTTCAGCACAGACGAATTTGTGACAAGGATGTGTTATTAACTCTTTGTAAATACTGACTTGGAAATTAGTTGCATGACTCAATGCATGACTCAATCATATTGTATGTTAACATCACTGTTAAAAATGGGAGGTCGGTTCAACTCAAAAGTTGAGTTGACTCAACTTGAGGACACCAGAGTTCACCCAACTCAAACTTCTTAGTTGAGTCAAAAATTGTGTTAATTTTTTCAGTTCTGCGTCTCAGTTATGGTAAATAAAATGAACTTTTTTTATACTCAGCTTCCCCACCAGCCAGGACACTTTCACACAATCCTGCTAGACATTTTTCCTCTTGGGGATGCACTTACGGATGGCTGTGGCATCGCTGGGGCTCAAGCTCACGACCTCCTGTTGGGGTGACAGCTTAGTCCACTGCACCACTCAGGAACACATGAATCTGCTCAGATTTTGTGTCTACAAACGTTTAAAATACTGTAGAAAATATTCGTTGTTTTAACTTTAAAGCAGGGCATCGTCTGACGTGGTGTGACTGTCTTGTACATCAAGCTGCACCAAAGCAAGAAAGAATATAAATGCTGATTCAAACCAGAACATAAATGATGAAGCGGTCAGCAGTGAGTGATCCAACTAACCATGTCCTCTGATAGCCTCAGACTGGCCTCGTGGCAAGACAGCACAGCCTCTGAATTAGACTTAGAGGGCAGCTGCCAAAAAGACAGACTGACCCGCCTCTACTTCATGTACCTGTTTTTGGTTACGGAGTAGCTGAGGTGATCTGATCAAAGGGCAATTCCATCAACTTTACTAAATTTCTATATAATTAAATGGTTAAGATGTAAACACAGTAATTCAGAGTGGTTTGGTGTGAAACGCTTCGTTCTAGATTGTCCCAAAAGACAATCTAGAACGAAGTCTGTAAAGACATCTGAACCATTTCACACCAAACCACTCTGAATCTCTCTGTTTACATCTCACACACTGAGATTATGGAGAAATCTTGAAACATGGGTGGAATTCCCCTTTAATGTGTACACTTGCATGTGTGAAGAATCTGTCCTGGTGGAACTGGTTATAATTAAGACACTGTACTTTGTTATGTGAAGGTTCTTTAAACCTTTCAAAGGCTCTTCACACTCACACACCTCTGTCAAATAAGAAGAACCTTTCAAAAGTTTTAAGAATCTTCACTTAATGTTAAGGTTCTAGGAAGAATCCTTAAATCAGGACAGAAGCCTTATGTGAAGTTTCTTTAAACCTTAGAAGAGGCTTCTGACACTCACACACCTTTTTGTCAAATACGGTTCTCTGAAGAACCATCCACTGAAAGGGTTCTTAGGGAACCAAAAGTGACATCACACAAAGAACTCTTTGGAGTACCTTTTTTTTTTTTAAAATAGATGACCAGTACTGCCCCTTAATCGGCGCATTGCACATCACCAAAACCATATTTTACTTTTATATGAGTGAATTTTTAAATTTTTCTGACTTTTTGGCTCCATATTTCCCTATTTTTTAACTGAGACTGTAAGATTTGGACACAGTAGCCATACATTCTCATAAGTACTGTTCCTTTGTACTTTTTACACCTTTGCAGAATAGAAATTGTGAACAAACATATATATATATATATATATATATATATATATATATATATATATATATATATATACATATATATATATATATATGTTTGTTCACAAGTCATTTTGGGCCATTTCTTTTGGTCCATTCATCGTGAGATTTACACACAATATAAAGAACAACAGACATTTTCAAATTATATCAAAACCAGAAAAACAACAAAAATGGAGAAACAAGGTTTTCTTCTGACAATAGCGATATATATATATATATATATATATATATATATATCGCTATTGTCAGAAGAAAACCTTCTGAAACCTTCTGAAAACCTATATATAGATGAATGGACCATTAGAAATTGTCCTGAATTGCTTTTAACTTCCATTCAAAGTTATGGTTAGAAGGTTTTATTTAAGAAGGTTATTTACACAAAACATGTAAACTAAAAAATATCTACAGCAGTAATCTAGAGCAGGTATGGATTTTGGACTGTGACAGACTGATTTGGCTTCTGATTATTAAGCTTTTAGGAAGATCAGATTTACTCTGAAGAATATGCAATCAGATTTAGTCTGCGCTCTCAGAAGAGACGGTGCGGCTTTCTGTGTTGGCTGAACTGGTTTAGTGCCTCATTAATCTGCACTTTGTTTGATGGTGTTAAAACGTGGCAAGTAATTGGGGGATCCTTAAGCCCCACCATCTGTCTCGCTCCTATTTCCTGGAAGTCTTTTCTTTCTCTCGCCCCTCCCTTCTTGCTTTTCTCCACGCCGTCCCTCTTCCCTCAGCTCTGCCTTTCACTGCTCTTAAATTAACCAAACTGTGGAACTATAGTTGACTGACATCGCTTATTGATTTATTGGCCAAGGCGTTAAAAAACAGTAATTAGCAGCCATATTATGCCTTTAAGGTGAATTTCTCCAACATTTCTGCATAATTAAGATGTAAACAGAGTCATTCAGAGTGGTTTGGTGTGAAATACTCCATTCAAGAGAAACTTACTGAGTCAGAACTGTTCACAGTGGTGGTGATAGGAACCAGACGTCCACCTCTAAAAGCTCCCTCACAGAAAGTTACTACATGAATATTGAAATGGTTATGAACACTCAGCCTGATGCCTGTTTTGATAATATTTTGGCCTTTAAAATCTATTCCTGGTGGAGGGATACATAATATGCAGGGTGTTGTGAGGAAAAATAGTCCCAAAGAAAATGTATTATTTCAGATTTTCCACTATTTTCCATCATCAACATTCCATATAAACTCAGAAGACTCGTGTAGGTTCACTGGTGGTTCTGGATAGTAAATAAAATGTCTATATTTGTGTGGTAGTCATGGCGACCCCTGGTTCCTATCACCACCACTGTAGAGAAACATCAATTTCCATGTATATTACATCCATTGTATCACATGTTTGTAAATTGCTTGTTTAACCTCGCTATTTTTCTGGTTGCTCACCCCGAACTTTACACTTTCCATTTCTGAAAGAGCCCAGGGTATCTTTGGCGCAGTTCTGAGAACTTTCGTCTTGACCACGCCCTGCATTCGGGTCCCCTTTGGTGCCCAGTGGAGAGTAAACAGGGTCATCCGTGTTGTTTGAATCAGCTTTCAATTACGTTTCACTCTGCCTCAATTTAATCTGATCTGGATGCGCTAAATGGAGAACAGCAGCTCTTGTAGAGGGACAGCCCATGTTTTCTCTCCGGGTTATCCTGGTTCAGGAAACACTCACTCAGACCATGTCCAGCCCTTCTAATGAGTGAATTCAGCTACTCTAAGGTACTTTAAGGCCTTTCCAGTGCGTCCCATTCTATTGGCCAGTGCTTTCCTATAATCTCTATAATAGAAAAGCACTGGCCAATAGAATGGAGTGCTCTGGAGAAGCCGTAAATGAGCCTATGGTCACCATGCCCAATGCCAAGCATGGGCTAGAGGGGAATAAATCCCCCCAGCACTGGGCTGTGGAGCAGTGGAACTGTGTTCTCTGGAGTGATGGAGCTCCATCCAGTACCTTTGGGATGAGTTAGAGTGATCCAGAACTGACCGTCCAACATCAGTACCCGACCCCACTAATGCTCTTGTGGCTGAATGCCATCAAATCCTCACAGCAATGTTCCAACATCTAATGTAAAGCCTTCCCAGAAGAGTAGAGGCTATTGCTGCTTTTCAACGTTAGCCAGCTAATCGTCACACTACAAGTTAGCCTAACCTAAACCAAACCAACTAGCTTAGCTATTTCTGCACCTCTTGCTTCTATGAACTATTTCAACCTTGTGGGCAGTGAATGGCATGCCCTCTGTCCAGTGGAGAACCATGACAATTAGAACCTACCTCTATGATGCTCATTTGTGCTAGCACCCCTTGGGGATTCCTGAAAATGTGTTAGCGCTAAACTAATGCTGGTGTGCTGGTCATTCTAGATTAAATGCAGACTTTTGTTGCTTATTAAATATATTCCATGTTTTATGTGAAACATGTAACAAACATTAACATGTCCCTGCTGTTGGAGGAAAACCTCTTTTCTCCATTTTTGTTGTTTCAGTTTTTGACATAATTTGAAAATGCCTGTTGTCCTTTACATTGTGTGTAAATTTCGTGGTGAATGGACCAACAGAAACATCGCAAAATGACGTGGAAAAAATCTGGTTCCATTGACTTACATTAAAAGTAAAGAAGCAACAGCGATATATTTAAGTTTGTATGTCTCAGTTTTATAGTGACTCTTTCAGCTGGTATAGAGCTGCTGCTGCTGTTTTCCATTCCTAACGACCACCTGAAACCTGCTTAGACTATGAGTCAGTGACATATCTAGTACCTCCAGATGGTCTAGAGTGATGCTTTTCTCATCTCTAATTGTAAATCAAAGCATGGTTGGTTGTTAATCTAACGTGTAAGACCTTCAGTCCAGCTCCTGAAGTCCTAACCAATGGGAGAGCAGCTTGGCCGTACCTACATGGACATTTCAAGATTTTAACCCTTTGTTTCCAACAGAAACTTAACAATAATATAAGAGCACTATGGTACTTGTTTAACCCTGTTTTGCAGTGTGCAGAAAATGCAGTTTCCACCTGTTTCCCTGATTTGAACTACACATTTGTTTTCTTTGACATCAGAGTCGATTTCCATTCCACAAGCGGAGCGGCCACTAGGGGGCCTGCAGAACGAGGCTACATACAACAATCATGCTGATTCTGTTATGGAAAAAAAACAAACTTGTATTTTTAGCTCCTAGAAATCATTACGCCAGACGGTCTAGAAGGCCCTGAGGGTTCTCAGCTGCCTGGCTCTTAACTGGACCTTAATTTTTCCTGAAAATCAGTACCTGTTCCACATTATCTGGGGTGGCAGGGAACTTAGTCAACAGTTCAGTAGATACTTTTGCTTTTGTTACAACAGGTCTCGGACTGTGTGCCATGTGATTTCATGCTTGTTCGTAATCTTCTAATGGGTTTCATTAGCAACATTTAAATTTGCTGTCGTTTCAAACTATTTTTAAACTTGATCTCCTGTATTATATAAGAACAACCAAGTTTTCAGCAGCCACATAACACAGTTATAGCCAATCATGAAGCGCCACTGTTCATCTACATATAATCAAACGTCCATAGAAATCCACACATATTTATTTACATTTATTATTTCTGTCTTGATTTGCCTTCTTGAGCGCTCCTGTATATATTCCACTGCCCTTTTGGTTGTGCAGGGATTTTCTCTGGGCTATTCGTGGCCTTTGGAAGCCCCGTTATATTGGATTACCCTTCTAGAGCCTATTATGATGCCCTCGGCACAACAATAAATTCTGTCTACCTGTTCTGTGCGTGGTCTGGGACCTGCCCGACGCTTCTCCATCCACAAACGACCGTGATCCAGAAGATAGAGGCTTGTGTAACGTCCTCACGCTCAGTTGATCACATTTGATTCACTTGCTGAATGAATTTTGAATTCACCGTCGTTGTAGTCGTCTGTAAAAGCATAATATTTTGTACGGGTGTTAATCTCTGACCTCAGTTCAGTTTAGCAAACGATTCAATGTGTCATGAAATCCTACAATGATGTATACACAGTTATGTTGGCCCTGAATTATTTTATGATCAGAGGGACGATTTGCGATTCTATACAAGCAGAAATTTGTACAGAAGCCTCAACAACTAAATTGTCCACTCTTTCCCTTTATTCCAGCTTCCAGAAGCTGGTTGATCATTTTCTGAAGTAATCAAACGCATTCAGTGGTGTTGAGGTCTGGACTCTGGGGTGGTCAGTCCATCGTTCAGCTTCTTTGTTTGATGTGTCCGTCTCCTTTTCTCAGTGAGGTTCTTCTTGACAGCTACACATCCTTTCAGACCCACAGCGCTGAGTCGTCTTCTCACAGTGGAAGGATGGACAGAAACACCTGTGGATGTTTTCAGATCTGAAGCAGCTTGATTTTCTCCTCTCTCTCAGAGATGAGAGCTTTAAGTGCTGTTTATCTGATGGGGGCAGTTTTAGGGTCGACCAGCTCTTCCAGGTGGTTGTTAGGAGCCACATTTTGAACTCCAGTTTTGAAAACTCCTTTGACTTTTTTGTTCCTCGTGCAGGCGGATCATCTTATATCTAATCTGTTCAGAAATATCTCCTGGTAAATGAAGAACTTGTACTTACTGGCTGTTTTGACTGGACGTTATGTGCATTTTATTGAATATTATTATATTATGTATTATTATATTATTATAATTTACATAACATAATGCATCCTTACATTCCAAAATTACACCTTTCTATTCTTAATAACTTGTAATAGCACCGCTGTATGAGTCTTCATCATAACCCTCAGCTAACCCCTGATAAATATGCGCTAATAATACAATATTTGCATAATATATCAACCTACTGGTGCTTTCTAATACTGTACCTGCTTACTTACTAATATTAATATAACAGTGCTCAAACGTATTAAAACATAAACTAAATGGATTTGAATTAGATTTTCTATTGAAAATCATTGCCAATTTTAACTTTATCTATACACTATAAAATGGTTCTTCAAGGGTTCTTCAGTAAAGAGAATGGTTATATTTAGAACCATGAGTTCTATATAGAACCATTTTGTGCTTTAATGGTTCTTTGCATGGTGAAATGCCTCTTGAGAATGTATTGTACATTGTATATGGCCCCAAAAAGGGTTCTGCTATTGTTACAATGTCAAGCTTAATAATAACAATAGAAGAATGTTTTGGTGCTGTATAGTTCTGTATAGAACCACATACATTCTCCATCAATCTGCAGAACCATTTCACCATACAAAGAACCATTTAAGCATGCACATGGTTTTATATAGAACTCAAGGTTCTAAATAGGACCGTTCCCTTCACTAAAGAACCCTTGACGATCTTTTTTAGGAGTGTAGGCCTGGTTTTGTCTCTGTCAGATGCTCTTATCTAAACCCACATGACTGCAGGCAGAGTAACACCAGCGACTTCGTCACATTTGCTTGAAAATAAGTGCATTAAAGAGATTGTGGAAGGAAACACCCCCTTATGCAACATGGTACGTCAGTCTGGCGTATTATTGGCAGGAGTGTGTTCCTCCTACTCTCCGCTCATTGTGCCAGGGATCGACTTTGGCTTTGTTTAGCTCACCTGAAGGGATGTGTATATTTAGAGCACACACTTTTAAACAGCGAGTGTCCTTAAGGTGAAAGGAGCCCACAGGTGTGATACATGTTAAGGCAGGATACATGTTACATTGACATTAACATTCTGACCACCGTTTCTACGCTCAGTGTCTATTTTATCAGCTCCACTTACTATATAGGTGCACTTTGTAGTTCTACAGTTACAGACTGTAGTCCATCTGTTTCTCTGATACTTTGTTAGCCCCCTTTTACCCTGTTCTTCAGTGGTCAGGACGCCCCATGAACCCCCACAGAGCAGGTACTATTTGGGTGGTGGATCATTCTCAGCACTGCAGTAACACTGACGTGGTGGTGGTGTGTTAGTGTGTGTTGCACTGGTCCAAGTGGATCAGACACAGCAGTGCTGCAGAGTGATGCAGTTTCATTATCGATCAAGATGAGTGATCCAGTTTCATTATTAGTAAAACGAGTGATTCCATCATCAATGAAGAGATGTGATCCAGTTCCATCATCAATAAGGATAAGTGATCGACTTCCATCATCAGTAAATACAAGTGATGCAGTTTGATCATCAGTAAAGAAGAGTGATCAGCTTCCGCATTAATAAGGAAGAGTGATCCAGTTCCTTAATCTATAGAGACAACTGATCCAGTTCGCCTGATCAATAAAATGAGTGATTCCATCATCACTAAAGATGCGTGATCCTGTTCCATCATCAGTAAAGACTAGAAGAGTGATTCACTGTAGCTATACATGACACTACCTCCACCATGATTCACAGATGAAGTGGTTTGCTTTGGAAAATACACAGTTCCTTAATCTCTCCACACTTTTCTCATTCTGCCACTCTGGTACAAGTTCATCCTTATCTTCTCTGCCTATAAGTGTCACTGGCTAATTACAACCCCATTTCCAAAAAAGTTGGGACGCTGTGCAGAACGTAAATAAAAATAGGATGCAATGCTGTGCAAATCATGTGAACCATATTTTTAAAGGGAAAATACTACAAAGACAACATATCAAATGTTGAAACTGAGAAATTCTATTGTTTTTTGAAAAATATTTGCCCATTTTGAAATAGATCCCAACAACACGTTCCAAAAAAGTCAGGACAGAGTCATGTTTACCACTGTGTTTCATCAGCTCTTCTTTAACAGCACTCTGTAAGCGTTTGGGAACTGAGGAGACACTGCTGTAGTTTTGAAACTGAAATGTTTCCCTGTTCTTGTTTGATACAGGATTTCAGCTGCTCAACACTTCCCTGAAAAAGACGTCGTCTGGATGGCAGCATATGTTGCCAAAACATGTATTTATCATTCAGAACTAATGGTGCCTTCACAGATGTGCGCATCACCCATGCCATGTGCACTAATGCCCCTTTATACCAGCATGAATACTGGCTTTTGAACTGTGCACTGATAACTAGCTGAGTGGTCTTTAGGCCAGAGGACACAGAATTTCAAATTCAATTTCAGAATTTCAAATTGATTCATCGGACCAGGACACTTTTCCACTTCCCCTCAGTTTATTTTAAATGAGCTCGGGCCCAGAGAAGGTGGCAGCGTTTCTGGATCCTGTTTATATTTGGTTTCTTCTTTGTGTTTTAGAGTTTTAACTTGCATTTGTGGATGCAGTGATTAACTGTTTTCACAGACAGTGTTTTTTCAGAAGTGTTTCTGAGCCCATGCAGTGATTTCCTCTACAGAATCATGTCTGTTTTTAATGCAGTGCTGCCTGAGGGCCCAAAGATCACGGCCAGCAAATACTGGTTTTTGGTCTTGTCCCTTAAATACAGAGATTTCTCCAGACTCTCTGAATCTTTTAATGATATTATGTACCGTAGATGATGAAAAGTAAAAGTTCTTTGCTAATTTATGTTGAGAAATGTTATTCTTGAATTGTTGCACTATTTGATCGTGCAATCTTTCACAGAGTGGAGAACCCCTCCTCATCTTTACTTCTGAAAGACTCCGCCTCTCTGAGATGCTCTTTTATACCCAATCATGTTACTGACCTGTTGCCAATCAACCACCAGGTGTTTTTTAAACTTTACCAGTCTTTTGTTGCCCCTGTCCCAACTTTTTTGGAATGTGTTGTTGGCATCAAATTCAAAATGGGCAAATATTTAAAAAAAACAATACAATTTCTCAGTTTCAACATCTGATATGCTGTCTTTGTACGATTTTTCAATAAATATAGGGTTTAATTGATTTTGCACAGTGTCCCAACTTTTTTGGAAATGGGGTTGTACTTGTGCTACATTTCTGCATTAAGTGCTTCTGTCCTCACAAGGCAGTTGCACAGAGACAGGATGAAAACACAAGGGAAAGACTAACAGAGCCGACTAAAGAGGGAAATTTCTTCTAAAAGAAAAAAAACAAGGTTTCTGCCCAGAAAACAATGCATCCACTCAAAACCCACCCAAGTCCTGAGTGTGAGAGAGGGGGATAGAGGGAGCAGAGGAAGGGAGTCGGCCTTAGATAAATAGGAGGTAATGGGTCATAATGATGCTTAATGACAGACACGGCTTTCCTTCAGGACACAAAGAGCGATGGAAACAAACAAATGATAACGAAAATAAAAACAACAGGCCGGCCTGCGCTGACACAAACACATCTGCTGGTGGGGACGCTCTAAATAAAAGACGGGGCTTCTGCCTCATTCTGCATGTTCTTCCCTTCGAGAGCAGAGGAACGGTATACAGTTCGTTCTTGTTTATTTTTGATAAATGAACGTATTGCTTTGTAATGTGAAATGTTGGCTTCATTTATTATATCATTATTGACTGTGAAGGAACAAAACTCTTCAATTCACGTTCCTGAATGTTCGCGATTGGGCTGAAAGGTGAGTGGAGCATGAATATTTTCTCTTTCCATTCCTAATGTTGATCTCTGTGATTAAATAATAATAATAATGCACAATATTGATTGAGCTTAGGATGTATAAGACCAAGTACTGGTATCTAACTCTGTTATTTTAACTGTTTTTCACTGTTTTTCAAATGTTATTATTCCAAAAGCGTTAATATTTGTCTAGTAAAAATAATTATAAAATAGTAAAACAATTGCTTTATTTGTTTTTCATCTTTAATCAAAACTAATTGAGAATAGTCAAGTAATTGGAACATTTTGGAACTAGATGGATCTAAATTGGATAATATAATGTTTACATAATTGGCAGAATAAATTAAATATTCTCAAATTTGGCAGCTCTTGTGCAAGAAAGTGTACATCAGTTTCATGTTTCCTTCAGGCCTAACTCCAGCTTGATGATATTTTATAGTTTCCAAAAGGTCTTAAAACATCTTTCCGGTTGTTATTAATGTGCTGTAGCTTGTGTTGATGTGTTAGTGGCCAATTCTCTGTGGAAACAAATCCTCTGAGCCCATTAAAAAGAACTCTAATGAACACGAATGATGATGCTGAGTATTTACAGTCTGTATAAGTGACCCATTTAGCCAACAGGATCACACTGCAAGTTCTTCAAGCTTTGTAACAGTAAAAACGTGTCAATGTACTTATTGCTCTGTGTTGCTCACACTAACGTTTCCCTTGCACAACTTTCCAGCCTCGTCTAACTGACAGGACTGGACCTAAAGCGGCAGGAAGAAGTGAAGCACATGTCCCACAGAAAACAGGCCAGGCAAACCAAAACAGAGAGAAACTTCGAGGTGGAGCTGAGAGAAGACAGCCGACAGATTTTAGCACAGCCCTGGTCCTCGCAGGCTGCGCCAAGTTGCGTCGGAGTCAACTTGGACTGGGAGGATGCTGAAACCATCGCAGGCAAACATACAACAAACACCCTGAGGAAGATGAATGTGACTATACGTTAATATCAAACGGCACTGTTCACCGTTGAGACTGCTTGAAATACTAAAACCAGTCATCATCTTAAGGGACGTTTGGAACTTTTAAAACTAGTCAAGTCATCTAGGAGCCATTTTGGGACTACTAAATCTAGAGAAGTCATCTAAGAGACATTTGGGACTACCAAAACTAGTCAATTCATCTAAAAGACGTTTGGGACTACTAAAACTAGTGAAGTCATCTAAGAGATGTTTGGGACTACTAAACTAGTCAGCTTCTAAAATACATTTGGGACTACTAAAACTATTCAAGTCATCCAAGAGATGTTTGGGACTACTCAAACTAGTCAAGTCATCTAAAAGACATTTGGGACTACTAAAACTAGTGAAGTCATCTAAGAGATGTTGGTGACTACTAAAGCTAGACAAGTCATCTAAGAGATGTTTGGGACTACTAAACTAGTCAGCTTCTAAAATACATTTGGGACTACTAAAACTATTCAAGTCATCCAAGAGACGTTTGGGACTACTGAAACTAGTCAAGTCATCTAAAAGACATTTGGGACTAATACATTTGTCAAGTCATTTAAGAGACGTTTGGGACTAATAAAACTAGTCAAGTCATCTAAGAGACGTTTGGTACTACTGAAACTAGTCAAGTCATCTAAAAGACATTTGGGACTAATACATTTGTCAAGTCATTTAAGAGACGTTTGGGACTACTAAAATTTGTCAAGTCATCTAAGAGACATTTGGGACTACTAAAATTAGTCAAGTCATCTAAGAGACGTTTGGGACTACTGAAACTAGTCAAGTCATCTAAGAGATGTTTGGGACTACTGAAACTAGTCAAGTCATCTAAGAGATGTTTGGGACTACGGAAACTATTCAAGTCATCTAAGAGACATTTGGGACTAATACATTTGTCAAGACATCTAAGAGACGTTTGGGACTACTGAGACTATTCAAGTCATCTAAGAGACGCTTGAGGTTCTACAGGTGCAACTATCAGTCATCATGGAATCAATCCTGGATCCCTCTGCCTTGCCTGACCCCACCCCAACAGTGACCTTTGACCCTAAGTCTGAAACAGTCACCCTTCCCAGCAGGGTGGTCTCTGTGGCAGGTGTCACCGTGGTAACTGGGGGCACAGAGATGTCCTGGGGCTCCTGCATGCTGGCCTTTGGGTTTTGGGGCACCCTGATTGGCGTCAGTGCGGTTTCTGTGGGACTGTGGGACTCATTGCACACGGGTGGAAACAGCTCCATCCTACTGGTTTTGGGTTTGGTGGTTCTGGGTATCAGCTCAGGTGTCGTGTTCGGGGTTGTAGTGTTCCGTTCCATAATGAAGAAGAGAGGACTGTCGAGAAGAGAGAGGGAGGAAGGGAAACTTGTGCTAGTGGCTGAAGAAGGAATGAATGTTATTAAAACTGTGACTGTGTGAAAATGGAAGGAGGCAAATATTGATTGTGCTTCACTGAATTTACACTACAGTTCAAAGGTTGGAGTCACTGTTTTCAGTAATATAAAACCAATTTAACTGCAGATTAATGTGTGAAATTAGTTTTAACAGCTTTAGAACTTCTAATTAGTAGGAGGCTGTAAAAATGTGATGAACAGAGCTGCAGGACATCGAGAATGAAGGTGTAGTAATACTGATATTTTAAAAGTGGTGATCACATATCATACTGTCATTGATATATGGGTCGTTCTCCATTTGGAGGGGAAACCGTGTCACAACCATTGCAAGGCTTAAAAAGATGCTTAAAATATTAGGCACAGCTGCAAAAGCCAGTATGTACATTTACACAGTGGACCTAAGATTAATTGATACTTTTTCCTTTTCGATTTTTCTTTTTTTAATCCTGTTTCAGTCGCTCTGCATCTGTAAAACAGCTCATCATCAAATATAAAACAATATTTTCAAGAGGTTTAAATTTAGGAATTTGTATAAAACAGATTCATGTTTACTTTTTGTATGATTAATGTTATACTACATTCAAAAATGATGTATTTTATTTAAAAATTCATTTGTCCCAGAGATTTTGGTCACTGGTGTTATCAGGACTCTTATTTTACATTTTAACACTGTATTTTCAGCTCTATTAAACTGCTTCTTTGGGTCGAGGCTCATCAGAGAGGAAGCGCCTCAAGGCATGAGAAGGCGAGTCACACTTGCTCACTACATTTCATTCATTTATTAATAATTTTGTTTATCAGGCAGCTCATAATTAATATGTGTCATTGGTGTTTTGTGCTGTAATAGCTGGGTAAATAAAATGTAGTCAAAATAATGTCATCATTATCATTTTTATTACTGATTTTAAACAGTTGCACAAGGTCACCTGACCAACGATGAGTCAGTCAGTTTACAGAATCCTCAGTTTTAACCAGAAAGTCACTGGAGTCACCGTCACTGGTGTTACACCATATTCATACAACACCAGTGACTGTAGAATACGTTTGGAATTCAGCTCCTTTCTGCATTTATGATAATAGGAGATGTTAATGAACATGGAAAGAAACTATTTTTTTAAATGTAAGCACCTGAACTCCCACTCCAAATGGAGAATGATCTGTGTACTTGTTCGTTCCAAAAAAGTATAAGCATATAAAATAATTAAATAGCTAGTGATTCCAAACTTGTAAAATATCTAATTGTGCCTGATGAGTGTGCTGTCCACCTTACTGAAATACTGCCACTGTATAAGCCTGATTTCAACACTGCTAAACACTCCAAATGTAAAACATTATATACACAATATATTATATTTTCATATTATATTCTCCTTTGAAGTAGATGAAGTAGATCTGGGACAAAAAGTAAATAAATAACTTCAATAAATAATATTTTCATTATTTAAAACCACAGGACTTTTATATTAAAAGGGGAATTCCGCCAATATTTCAAAATATTTGCATAATTCTGTCGATGCGATGTAAACAAAGTCATTCAGAGTGGTTTTATGTAAACCGGCTTGTTGTAGAGAAGGTTATATACTTTACAGTGGTGGTGACAGGAAGCAGGGGTCGCCATGACTACAACACAGATATAGACATTTTATTTACTATCCAAAACCACCAGTGAACCTACACGAGTCTTCTGAGTTTATATGGAATGGTTTTGAAGGTAAAATAGTGGAAAATCCAAGTTTTCTTCCAAGTTTTTGGAAGACTGTTTTGCCCTGCATGTACCCCTTCGCCATGAATGGATTTAAATAAACGGATTAGCAAGATGTTTTAAAAACAAACTAGTGTCTCAGTCATCAGGCAGTGAATTCATAACCATTTCATGTAGTAACTTTCTGTGAGGGAGCTTTTAGAGGCATTAAACTTTTCAGACGTCTGGTTCCTATCACCACCATTGTGATTGTTTCTCTAAAACAGAGCATTTCACATCAAACTACTCTGAACGACTTTGTCAGTTGATTCAGTGCTGAAAGTTTTGTAAAATGAACTAAATTTGAATTTTTATGTCAGTTGATTTGATGCTAAAATGTTTGTAAAATGGGCAAAATTGGAATTTTTATGTCAGTTGATTTAGTTCTGAATTTTTTGTAAAATTAGCTAAATTTATTTTTTATCTCAATTGATTTGGTGCTAAAATGTTTGTAAAATGGGCTTTTTTTTATTTTTATGTCAGTTGATTCAGTGCTGAAATGTTCTTCAGTGCAGGGAATGGCAGCCTGGTTTAACTGACAAGACCTACAGGAAATAATTGACTGAGTTTCCTGTGAGCAGAAGGAAGACAATTTGGCATTTCCTGTGTAAAAGTAAACATGCTTGGAAATCATGAGCTCAGGGGTTTAATCTTGATTTCAGCCTGAAAACTGTACAGCTTCAAAAGAAGTGCTTGGTAAAATGGAACTGCTCAACTGAAAATGCAAAGAAAGTTTGATTTTTTAAAAGGAGTTTTCCATTTAAAAGGTTTGATTAATGTTAACACTGTTACTGTGAATGCTAAGTCATTAACACAGAGCCTTATGTGTGAATTACATTCTGTTTAAAACCAGTAATTATATAATACACATTAGAACAGGCGTGTCAAACTGGGGACCTTCCAGCCCAAAGTGCTGCAGAGATCAGCGTTTACCCTCATCTACCGCTCTGAATTCAGTTCATGAAGGTCTTGCTGATTAGCTGATGAGCTGAATCAGGTGTGTTTAATGAGTCAGTGAGCTGAAGTCTGCAGCGTTGTGGCCTGCGAGGACTGGAGCCTGACACATGTGCATTAAAATATGATCTGTAGACACTGAAAGATGATCATGTGAATGCCGTGTTCTGTTACCTGAGCTTTGCTGGAGTAAAGACTGATGAAAGATTTGTCTCCATCTGCTGGTTACTTTCCATTATTGCGCCCTTCTCAAAGCCCTGAGAGTTTTAGTTACCGAATTGTTTTTATGCTTCCACTAATGCTTTGTTTTTCATACACGGTTCCCCCTCTGAGAAATGAAATCTACTGTTATAAGTGGTCAGTATATTGTAAAATATACATATTTTCAATCTATTACTTTTTGTATGACTAACAAAAATTGACTTTTCAAAATTTTTTGCATATTTAAGATGTAAACAGAGTGATTCAGAGTGGTTTGGTGTGAAATGGTTCAGGTTTCTTTACAGTGGAGGTGATAGGAACCACCACTGCAAATAACCTACACATGTCTTCTGAGTTTGTAGGGAATGTTGATGATGGTAAAATAGTGGAAAATCTAAAATAATACGTTTTATTGGGGACTATTTTGACTCACACTGTCCTGCATGTATCACTCAACCATGAATTTATTTAGAAATAAACCAAAATCTTCTCAAAACTATCATAAAACAGTGTCTCAGTCATCAGGCAGTGAATTCATAACCATTTCATGTAGTAACTTTCTGTGAGGGAGCTTTTAGAGGTGGACGTCTGGTTCCTATCACCACCACTGTGAACAGTTCTGCATCCTTAAGTTTCTCTAGTTTGGTTCGTTTCACACCAAACCACTCTGAATGACGCTGCGCACATATTAAACATTTAACTATGCAGAAAAGTTTGAAAAATCTGTGGAATTCCCCTCGAATGACCTCAATGTCCAGTTCATGTGTGCTCCAGTAAATGTTGTAAAAGCATATCAGGGCAGAACAATAGATTCCTGCAGCCCTAAACCAAAGGGCACTTCAGCATGAGGAAGTTCAGAATAGTCACTTCTCCCACTGCTGTACCTGAACACTGTAGAGTCTGACTCTGATACCAGACAGCATGAAGTAGAACAACCACAGGAATTATGGACCGAGTTTTAGTGACCGTCCTGGCCGTAGTGCTGCTAACAGGTAAGTCTAAACAGGTAAATTTGTTAAATCTATTTGTACTACTACATGTAGAATCTGAGCTGGCTATGCTTCAGAAAGTTACGAGCAACTTGGACAGGTATGCTGGACTACATCTATCTATCTATCTATCTATCTATCTATCTGTCTATATATATATATGTCTAGATTGCAGCCTGGTAACTTTATCAGGTTTCAACTATGTGGCTTATATTAAATAACATTAAAACACCTGAGTTTTTAGCTGTTTGTAGTCTCACATTACTGTTGACACTATTTCACACATCGCTTATTATTTGGGACACAATATCATCAAGCTGGTTCTGTATGGCAGCAAAAGCAGCACAATAGCAAAACACTGACAGTTAAAGCCAGCAAGCTTATGTTAAAGCTAGCTAGCTAAAGTGCTACATTTCACCATTTATATGATAATGAATAGCTAGAAATCAGTAACACTGTTATGCAGTTTAAGCATGGAAACACGTATAGCGTAACCATGGAAATTTGTTGGGCCATAATCATGGAAATATATAGCATAACCATGGAAACGAGTGTAGTGTAACTTTGGATATGGATATAGCATAATTATGAAAATGGGTGTAGTGTAAGCACGAAAATGGGTTGTAGCATAACCACGGAAAGGGGTGTAGTGAAACCATGGAAACAGGTTGTAGCATAACTATGAAAATGGGTGTAATGTAATCCCAGATATGTGTGTAGTGTAACCATGGAATTAGTTATGCATAACCATAGAAATGGGTTGTAGTGTAACTATGGAAATGGGTTGTAGTGTAACTATGGAAATGGGACTAGCGTAACTATGGAAATGGGTTGTAGTGTAACTATGGAAATGGAACTAGCGTAACTATGGAAATGGGTTGTAGTGTAACTATGGAAATGGGTATAACATAACTTTGGAAATGGGCTGTAGTGTAACCACGTAAATGGGTTGTAGTGTAACCATGGAAATTGGTACAGTGCAACCATGGAAATGGGCTGTAGCGTAAATGGTATGTAGTGTAACTATGGAAATGGGGTTTAGCGTAACTATGGAAATGGGTTGTAGTGTAACTATTGAAATGGGTTGTAGTATAACTATGGAAATGGGTTGTAGTGTAACCATGGAAATGGGTTGTAGTGTAATCATGTAAATGGGTTGTAGTATAACTATGGAAATGGGTATAACATAACCATGGAAATGTACTGTAGCATAACCTTGTAAGTGGGTTGTAGCGTATCCATGGAAATGGGTATAGTGTAACCACGGAAATGGGTTGCAGTGTAACTATGGAAATGGGTTATAGTGTAACCATGGAAATGGGTATAGTGTAATCATGGAAATGGGTATAGCGTAACCACGGAAATGGGTTGTAGTGTAACCATGGAAATGGGTTGTAGTGTAACCAAGGAAATGGGCTGTAGCATAACCGTGGAATTGTAGTGTAATCGGGGAAATGGGTTTTATCCTAATCACAGAAACAAGCTGTAGCATAACCATGAAAAGGTGCCACTGATTCTTTTCTCAGTCACTCATTCTTCTCTTCCTCAGAGTCCGTGTCTGCTGTCTCTATCATCGGCCCTGAGGAGGTTCTCACAGAAGATAAAAGCTCTGCTAACCTCACCTGTGTGGGAACCGGCGCCTTCCACACTGCAGAGTGGATGAAGGATGATCAGATTCTGTCTCCGAGCAACAGAATTGAGTTTTCAACTGATAACACAACAGTGCTGATCAATCCAGTGAAGAGGACAGACAGTGGTGTATACAGGTGTACACTCCGCAACAATGTCACCTCTGAAACAGCTAACTACAGCATGACTGTTAACTGTGAGTACAAAACAAAAATAGCTCAGATTTTCAGCTGTGATTTTAATCTGGAAACCTTTAAAATGTTGAATTGTCAAAACTGGATCATTCTACTGAAGTCGGAGTTGAAAATACATGTTGGACTTGTAACTGATTTGGACTAAAATCTTTTTGCTCTGAGTGACTCTAGATCTTAATTACGCTTATTTTGTTAAAACAAATGATTGAACACTCCATTTTGTCACTACCATAACAATCTTAACACTAATGACACTTTACCAGATGTTTCAAATGTTTCGGTGGTGACAATTTTAGCTCATTTTGAGCTCAAAAACGCAGCCAGTACATGAACACAACTTTGAGTGTCCGCTCCAGGTAAGGGGAGAGGAGCTGCCCCAGGTGGAGGAGTTGAGTATCTCGGGGTCTTGCTGATGAGTGATAGGAAGAGGGATGGTGAGATCGGCTGCAGGCTGGGACAGGCAGCAGCAGTAGTGCGGTCACTATACCAGGCTGTAGTGGTGAAGAGGGAGCTGAGCCATGAGGCAAAGCTCTCTGTTTACCGATCGGTCTACATCCCAACCCTCACCTGTGGTCATGAGCTTTGGGTAATGACCGAAAGAATGAGATCACGAATACAAGCAGTGGAAATGAACTTTCTTCTCAGGGTGGCCAGCTACACTCTACTGACAGGGTGAGGAGCTCGGTCATCTGGGAGGAGCTCAGAGTAGAACCGGTACACCTCCACACTGAGAGGAGCCAGTTGAGAAGGTTCGGGTGTCTGATTCGGATGCTACCTGGACGCCTCCCAGTGGGGGTTTACCAGGCACGGCCCACTGGAACGAGACCCCGAGGAAGTCCTAGGACCTGCTGGAGGGATTATATCTCCAACTTGGCCTGGGAACGGCTCGAAGTTGCGGGGGACAGGGTCATCTGGGATTCTCTGCTCTCCCGACTGCTCCCGCGACCCTATCTGGATTAAGCGGTTTCAGATGATGATGATGATGATGATGATGATCTTTCTATTAAATGAGAAAAGAATGCAAAATAAAATAATTTTTCTGGTGGTCTCAGACTTTTGGACCTCCATATATATATATATGTGTGTGTGTGTGTGTGTGTGTGTATCGCTGTTGTCGGAAGAAAACCTTGTATCTCCAAAATGGTAACTTTACAGGAGAAGGAAAAACCTACTTTACTTTTAATGTAAGTCAATGGAACCAGATTTTTTTCCAAGTCATTTTGGGCCGTTTCTGTTGTTCCATTCATCATGAAATTTACACACAATGTAAAGGGCAGCAGGCATTTTCAGATTATCTCAAAAGCTGAAAAACGTCAAAAATGGAGATACAAGGTTTTATTCTGACAGCAGCGAAATATATATGCATTGCATATAGTACATTTGATTACATTGTAAATCTAAAGTTGAACATTTAAAACCAAAATAAATATTTAGTTTGTACCTGATGGACAAGTAGAGTAGATAGTACATAGTATTTCATTTGTTTGCTGGTATACAGACAGACTGAATCCTCTACATTCACACACTGAGGTATTGACTGCATGTGCTTCTGTGTCAGATGGGCCGCAGGTGAGGATTCTGGGTGTGTCCAGTGTGGAGGAAGGTTCAGATATTCTGCTCTTCTGCTCCGCCGTGTCTCTACCTGCTGCCTCCGTTACATGGACAGTGAATGGCGCCACTGCTGGACACTCTGAACTGCTGATCATCGAGAACAGTAACCACACCCACAGCGGAACCTACAACTGTACTGCGTTTAACAGCGTCACTGGAGGCACAGCGTCCGCAGCGCTCGTCCTCGCTGTCACAGGTGAATCTGCTTCACACACATGTAAATGAACAGACACAGTGATGCAGCTGAAGCATAGCCTTATTAAAGTGTTTATCATGATGATTCCTAATACAAATATAATCATTAAAGGAACACTTGAGCTTGTTTCAACCTAACCTCTTTCTACTGCATCTGCATCATAATCTCGATTACCACAGAGAATAATTTCAACACATTTCTCTGTTCTTAGCAAACAGCTGAAAACCTACTCAGAACTCACCTACAATAGAAGTGAATGGGCAGCTGCTGAATTCTGTGACAACATATTTGAAATGCATGATGATATAACACTACACTCTTAAAAAGATGGTTCTTTGAGGGTTCTTCATTGAAGGAAATGGTTCTATTTAGAATCACAAATTCTATATACAACCATTTGCATACTTCAGAAGTTCTCTGCATGGCGATAAGGTTCTTTAGATTGACGGAGAATGTGCTGTATATGGTCCTATATAGAACCTTTATGAAAATGTTTCTATATAGCACCAAAAAGGTGTTCCTCTATTGGTACAAGCTTGACATCATTCAACCATTCGCATTTTCAGCAAACTTGTTTCTAATGGCTTAACGGAAATGATTACTATTTAAATATTAACTATATAACTATATAAACTATTTAAAGTCCATATTGTGATTTCTGTTCACAACTTGGCAGCTAATGTCATGAAATTTGTTGAACTAGGCAAATGCTAACTGATAATGCTAATAATGCTACCGCTAATTAATCAGGCTAGCTTCCATTCAGTTCCATTCCGCTCTCTGTGTGTGTAGGTAAGGGTGGAGGCCCGGGGCTCAGTCCCGGCGAGGCCGCAGGTATCACGGTGGCTGTTATTGTGGTGCTGGCGGGTTTGGCTGTGGGACTTTACTTCCTCATAATCCATTTAAAGTAAGTCCACATCACGGTTTGACACCATCAACACGACTAACTGCACCATTATCAGCCTGACACCACTGATAGCTGATCACAGTGCTCACATTAAAGCCAGTTCACAGATAAAGCCTTTAATTCAACATGTTAGAAATGAGTATAGAGGCACAATGAGTCTGAAAAACACAGTGAGATGCTAAAGCTACTGCTAATCTGAAGATTTCTCATTTATGACTGTGTTTCAGGAATTCACCCGAACCTCTGTGCAAAATACCGAAGCCAAGTGAGTCAAAAGATCTGCAGATCTGTGATTACAGTTAATTGGTTATGCTACTTTACACTTAAACAGTGACTGTTTCATGCCATGTATGATATATATCATTTTCCAGGTTATTTATATCACACAAAACCTGTTCTGCTCTTAATATTAATTTAAATCAAAATAATTAATAGTAAAAATTAGTCAAGAAAAATAAAAAAATAATTATAAAAATGATTTTCTTCATATTGAATGTTTAACCCCTTCAAGGCTAGTGGTATTGTTCAGTTATTAAAATGAAAACATATTATTCAAGAACTATTATGAATTATTCTGTATCTACTGTAAATTATTCAGTAAATAATGTACATTTTTCATTCACTACTATTAATTATTCAGTAACTTGGGATTTATTCCAGTAACTAGTATAAGTGATTCAGTGGCTACAATCAATTATTTATTATCTACTATAATTATTCAATAACTACTATGAATTATTAAGTATGAAATATTTAGTACCTACCATGAATTATTCAATAACTGCTATGAATTATTCAGTATCTACTATGAATTATCCAATACCTACTGTGAATTTTTCAGTATGAATTATTTAGTATCTGCTATGAATTATTCAATAAGTACTGTAAATTATCCACTATGAGTTATTTAGTGTCTTCTATGAATTATTCAGTATGAATTATTTTGTATCTACTATGAATTATTCAATAACTACTATTAATTATTCAGTATGAATTATTTTGTATCTACTATGAATTATTCAATAACTACTGTAAATTATTCAGTATGAATTTTTGGTGTCTTCTATGAATTATTCAGTATCCACTACAAAGCCAGTGTATAAGTTGTGTAGTTATGAGAGTGAGGATCTGAAATGAGGCCCCCAAACAGACAGTTAAGTTAAATAGTTATTAAAGTCCTGATTGTTCAGTCTAAAGTGTTTCTGATTTTGTTGAATTGCTCAGAGAAAAACAACGAAAACAGGACACAGAACAACGACGTGCAGGAGGAGGATGAGCTGAAAACAACAGAGTTCAAATGCCAACCGCAGCAAACCAGCCAAGACATGCCCAGACCACGGAGAGAAAGTAAGAGACATCTAGATAAGGTGGAGGGTGAGAGAAAGAGAGAGAGTATGTGTAGGTGTGTAGGCTGTATATAATATATAACATATATTTCTGTTCATATGTAATCAGGACCAGAGCAGCATTTCTATGAAAACTACAACAACAAACCGCCTGTGCCCCGTATTGCCGTGAGTTCATAATCAACACTTTACAATCTACACTTATCAGCTTTAAACACTTTTAAAGCACTCTTAAATACTGTACTAAGATTTCATCTCCAACTAACATCTGCTGTAACAAACCCATAACCAATATCTCTTCTCTTTCAGAAACCCTCACATCTGCCTGGCCGGGTCACCGATTTTGTAAGGAAACTCCCGCATTATTGTAGTTATTACACAGTTATTCCAACATTGTGCAGGAAATCTGAGTGACTAGCCTCCTCCTGCAAGCGTGTTGAAGCATCATACACACTAGAGAAGGTTCTGCAGCCTTTTCCACACAGCAGATCTGTGTAAACTGGAAGAAAATGTTTGAAAACACCTTTTTTTTTCACTGTGGCTGTCCTGCCTACAATGTCCTCTTTGTTTTACCCCTTAAAATCCCAGGCTTATTGCATACTAAAGCTTATTATCGAGTAACTACAGGGACTTTAATGCGAATTAGCTGAGCTATTTTTAGGTTATAGAAGTGTGTAATAAAACTTTGGCTATTTAAGGGGTAAAAACCAAAATATGGTCACCCTACTAACATAATCTCAGTTCACAATGAGGTGATGCTAAGCTATCACTTCACTAAAGTTTAATTGTTATGGTCATTAGGACAAGGTTGCGCCGCTGAATGTCGCTGGCTCTTGTTTAACCCCTTAAAATCTCAGGCTTATTACATGCTAAGGCTTATTACTCAGTAACTACAGGGAGTTCAATGTAAATTACTTGAGCTATTCTTAGGTTATAAAAGTATGTAATAAACTTTGGGCCTGCTGGTGAGCCCTGGCCATTGGGGTCAAAATGAATGACTTTCAGCTGCTTTGTCGCTTTCATAGCTGGCTGCGTGCACACACACTGATACAGTGAATATTTATTTGCATATAATTTTGTTTTTGTAATATTGACTTATAAGCTGTGATATATATGACACTATGATAACTCCAACTGCAGGGCCACTTTCTCACCTAGTTTTATTGTTGAATTGCTGTATGTAGGATTCAGCCAATCAACAAAGGTCCCCTGAACTTGACAGACCAAGATTGCCCCCTCGTCCGGACAACATCTTCAAAAATGTAAGAAATTTTTTAATGATCTCTTTTAATGTCTACACATTACTATGTTGTCCTTAATATGTATTACACATGTATTCCCCTGTTTAAAACTTTAACAGTGTAGACATCGAGAGCTGGGCACAAACTAACACGGGCGAAATGGTTCTTCAGATTGATGGAGGATGTAGATGGTTCTATATAGAACCTTTTTCAAAAGGGTTCTACATAACACCAAAAAATGGTGCTTTGTTAGAAGCTTGACATCACAACACTAGCAGAACCCTTTTCAAGAAGGGATTTCTTCAGGTCACTCAGATCTCTCGCTTTTGCGTAGCCAACATTTGCACCGCTGAGTGTTGCTGCTTCTTGTTTAAAATAATGACAGTGAGATATATATATATACGGCACTATAAAAGACTTGCGGTGGTAATTTGGTGACCAAAAAGAACAGATAAAAAGAAAGATTTTGCATTAAACAGTGCTGTGTTATCATATGTTCCTTCTTACATAGCAAAAAGTTAAAAAAATCCTGAAATGACCGCAATATACAGTGATGACCAAATGTTCTTTTGTTATTTTTGTCAACTGTTACTAATAGTAACTTAAATTATTTTCCGAAAAATGGTATATTTTATCATATTTTATGTTGGCCGCCGTTTTATAAAAGCAATAAACCACTTGAGGCCGTGCATTACAGTGATTTTACTGCGACCCTGAGGACTGTTTTTAAACACTCCTTAAAAAAGATGGTTCTTCAAGTGTTCTAGAGTTCTATATAGCACCAAAAAAGGTTCTTCCGTTGTTATGATGCCAGGCTTGTTACAGTAGAAGAACCCTTTTTGGTGCCATATAGAACCATTTTCAAAAAGGTTGTATATAGAACCATCTATAGCACATTCTCCATCAATCTGAAGAACAATTTCATCATACAAAAAACCCTTTAATCATGCAGAAGGGTTCTTTGAGTGTTCATGGTTCTATATAGAAACATTTTCTTTGAAGAACCAATTTTTTTAAGAGTGAAGTTCTAGTTCTAGTTCCAGTTTTTTTGGGAGATATTTTAAGGAGATTAGATATAAGAAAGAAAAAGAAGTGAAAAAATATGAAAAAATGGGGCTCCTAACAACCACCTGGAAGACCAGGTAGACACCAAAACTGCCCCAGTCACATAAACAATGGACTGACCACCCCAGAGTCCAGACTTCAACATCACTGAATGTGTTTATATATATATATATATTTTTTTTTATTATACGTTTTTTCCGCCTGTCCTAATGTCCTAATTCTGATTCTGATTTGCAGGATTCACATGTGTACAACACTAAGTTGAAACTGATTTCCAATGATAAGGTAATGTCCACTGTGCTTGTCCTGTAATACTAACACTATGTATGACCAGTGGCTTTAAAGGGCCCATATCCTGCAAAACCCAATCGTCCTGGATTTTAAAAAATAAGTGTTTGATGTGGCATGTAAACTTTGCTAAAGCTTCAAAGCGTCACTATACAGTTCATATTGAAACAGAGTTTTGAACTCAGTTTTTGTGATGTCATAAAAAAACAACACATTAGCATATAAACTATCTGCCAATTCAGCCCATGGCAGTTTAGCCCCGCCCTTTCACATTGAAGTTATAAGGAGTGTTTCAGCCTTGACTGCTTTTTGAATGAGGCACACATTTACATGTATCGGTCTTAACCCTTTTTGTGGGCAATGATTTAGGTCTAGCCCTCGTAACTTCAGAGCAGTTTAAGCTACACATATCAGACCCTAACTAGCTAGCATGACTTCATCAAGTTGTGACGTCAGCATCAGTGAGTAATTCAGCTCGGAAAATCCTGATAAATGCTTTGTTTTTTGGCCTTCTTATTCCAACAAAGCGTTAAAATGGTGACATGATTCACACATCAGGTCACTCATCAGACTCTGCCCTTACAATCCAGAGTGATTTCATCCATCAGCCAGCAATCCAGCTCCAAAATCACCCACAAACCTACTGTTATACTACATCTCTGCTTTTAGCCTTCATATTATAAAAAAAAAGGGTTAAATATAGGGACACGATTTACACACCAGAACCCTCAGAGGAACCTGACATCACTAGCCAGAGTGAGAAAAACCAGCTCTAACATCCCACAGCCCAGAAATACAGCACAGCTAGATCACTGTAGAACCTGCTATTAGCTCTCTGCTTCATATGGCAACAAAAGGGCTAAAGGTCCAGTAACAAAGATTATGAGAGGTTGAGAATTATGAATGGTGAGAAGAAAATGATGTGCGACCTTTTTAGTGGATCACAGGGAAAAAGTAGACTATGGGCCCTTTAACTGACCAGTGGAAGGATTTTCAAGTTCCAACATTAAAGTCTGAAGTTCTTGGCGTATAAATAACTACTGAGAAAATAATGAAACCATCTCTCATTTCAGCTGTTGGACCACGAGGACAGCAGAAAAGAAGATTTCAGTCTGAAAAAGGTGTTAAAGTAAAGATTTCCACCAGTGTTTTCCAATTTTTTTGTCACATACATTAGAAATAAAATCACAGATCTACTGTACTAATGTTTTTAAAAAATTCAACAAAATAACCCAAAAGGTTTTGTTTTTCTAATACAAATTTAACAATAGCACCAGGAGTTTGGTGAGTAAGGCTGTGGCTATAGTGACTCATCTGTTACTCACTGACCTCTGGTCCTAAATGAGGACAATGCAGTGCAATATAGTTGTAAAGTTGTCACAGTCTGACGGTAAGTGATGAACTGCAACAGGGAAGTCAGATTTATCATTCATGAAGAATTTACAGCACTGTGAAGTCAGATTAGAGGAATTTAGCCCTCACGCAGCACACTGACTTCTGATCTGACACCAAGTAAATACCAAGGCTAATATTTCAGTACTTATACTCATAACATAACATACTCATAACACAAAACACAGACAGAGTTCAAATAAAATACACATAGTATAAAAACAGAGTACACTGAGCTGTAGGCATTAAAACTCAGTTAAACATACAATCTGAAACCAACATAAATAAATATATGCACACAGCTTTATACAGTTTAAGACTGTATGGCTTACTGAAAGTGACCAGTGTGTGCAATTAGCACTGAGCACTGTGATAAGAGCATAGGAATTGCTAAAACCACTGAGATAAGAAAGGTAAAGAGTCCCAAAGAACATAGAGTAAAATAATAATAAAATTATGAATAATAATAAAATAATAAATGTTTGTGTGATGTACATACATAAAGAAAGAGAAAGTCAATGTAAAAAAAACAAACAGGAATTTCTAAAACTGGAGTTTAAAAATGATCTTAAGCTGCAGAGAAAGATTTGACTCCTAGCAACCACCTGGAAGACCTGGTAGACACCAAAACTGCCCCCATCAGATAAACAGCACTACGTCTGTTTAGAGGAATTCAGCCCACACTCAACATGCACCCTGACAGGAACCAGAGAAAAAATAAAAATGATTGCATGATGTAAATATTGACTGTTATATTAAACAAATGAAATGAAACGAGATAAATGAAAAAAAAACGAGATAGAGATATTTAAAAAAAACATGGCTTAAATGTAACTGATCAGGCCTGATAACTATAAGGGTGTGGCCTAATATTCTAATGAGCACACATGATTGGCATAGACCACAGTAGTCGTGCCTCATTCTGTAGTCCTCGTTATGCCCATATTAGGAACTCTATGGCCAGAATGAATAGGGTTTTTGAAAAATCATCTCTAGCGCCCCCTGTGTTAAATAAAAATGTTCAGAACCCGATACATTTTGTCCTGTGAACATTTTTCTCTCGTATATCACTGGATCCTCTGAATTATGAGGTCGTAAAGAGCTATAATACTAATATTGCTACATGCGAGCTAAAGCTAAGCTACACAAAACTAAGGCGGGTTGTGGCGGTGCTCTGACGAGCTGTGCTACTTTATTGAAATGTTCTACCGTAGCGCATAATTACAGGTATACCCGTAAATAAAACCTCTTGGTGGGATATTTTGGTAGGCTAAAACTCCTTATCAAAAACACTACCAGCATTAAAACTACGAGGCTGAATTTAGCTTCTTTTTTCGCAGCTTCTTGTTTGAATGTTCCCGTTCCGAACATTCCAAAAATGTCCCGAACATTTTTGTTCAACACAGGGGGCGATAGAGGCGATTTTTCAAAACTCTATTTATTCTGCCCATAGAGAAATGGAGCTCAGACCCAGAGTTCCTAACATGACCACACGACTGCAGTGGTCTATTCCTAAAACTTAACAGCACCAGTGAAGAGGGGAGAAATTAGTGAAATGGGCTCTTCATATGCAGGTGGTGTTATAGACACTGCTGTGTCCACTTACTAAGAACATCATCCAGCTTTTATAAGCCGCCTTAAACGAGTGGCTAACTGCTAACAGGCCGAAAGCCACGCACACACCGCCCACCACAAAACACATTTGATTCCGTCTGCCGCTCCAGCACCAGCATCTTTCAGCATGATCTCACCTTACGGGAGGCACCATACACTCGCGTTAGCTTAACCTAGCACGCTACAGCTTACAGGACTTAGCTTCCAGAGAACCTGTCGAGAGGAGAATTACACTCTGCAATGTCTTATGGGTTTCTCCGACGCTAGAGGGCGCTCCCGAGCGAGTCCAAAATGAATGGGTTAATATGGAGCATTTGAGTAAAATCATAGTTTATAAATGCTGAAACATTTTTAATGTAAAAGAATTCAATCAATTCCTGAACACAGAGCAGCATAAAACACTTTAACACTGCTGTTATATTTTTAAGAGCTTTTAAACTCGAGTTATAGGAGTTTAAAACGGGGCCTCATGGACGTTCATGACATCTGTGAGTGGAACAGCCAATCATCACTCTCTAGCAGTAAAGCCCGCCTTCTGCTGCCCAAAACCCATTTGCTGTAAAAAAAGGAAACATACAGGTGAGTTTTCTTTGTTGTTTTAAGTGAAATCCATCCTTTTACTCTCTTTTTTGTGATCAATATTTTATTAACAAGTAAACAAAAAAAAAACACGAGTACTATGTTCAAAAAGCCCAGGACATGCCCACAGAGCTTCCCACAGCAAACATAGTTGCTAGACATCAAAGTAGCAACACCGACGACGACAGCAGTGATGGTCAGCGGCAGAACCACACAAGAGGAAAAGACATATAAACCAAAGCAAAAGACATATAAACAAATGAATACCTAAATAGATAAATGAATAAACTCAGTATGCTGAAGTTTACACCCTCATATCAGTCAGAAAAGGTTGCTATGCTCTCATTGCTCTTAACAGCTCTTTCTCAGTATTTGACCAGGACACAACTGTTCTTATTTTGGCCTTATTGATCCTGGCTGTTTTACATTCCAAAAGAGCGATGTCCCGAAAATAAGCCAAACAAGATGCATAGGAACAGAGGGTTCAAACCATATTTTCAGTATTGTCTTTTTGGCCGCTGTGAGGCCGGCCAAAAAATCCTTTTTTGATGAGTAGAAAACAATTCTGCAGAGTCATCAAGTAGGAGGAAAGTCCAGGGATCTTTGTGTACAGATTTTCCCAAAATATTAGAGAGAGTATTTTGAACATATGACCAAAAGACATCCGCGATAGGACACGCCCAAAACATATGCATATATGTACTGACTATTGCTGAGTTACACAAATGACAATAAGGATCTTGTCTAACTCATCCTTCTACTTTCTAAAATTAAAGAAACGTTCTGGTTCAGTGATTAGAAACTATTTTAACTTCTCGTTTTTAGCCGTTGAGCTCCATTTACTCCCATTCATTGAGGACTCACTCGTGGGCGCCCTCTGCTGTTTAGCAGTCCTGTTTTTGATATAACGGGGGAAATAGGAAGTGGCCAGACTCCTCATAAACCGGCTCTGTTAGCTTCCTCAGATTTATTAGCAACTAAACTAGTCAGTAAAGCTTTTGTTAGTCAGAATTCTGTAGTGAGCAGAGCTGGCAGCATGCTAGTTAAGCTAGTGCTGTTTAATATTTAGAAACTGGTGCTAGATTAAAGCTTTGATATTTATTGAATGGTGGGTTTAAAATCGTGCACTGCTTTCATTTATTTGCCATCCATGTGAGTGAAGTGAACCTATCTGTTATAAAGTTTGAAATAAGGAAGGAGGATGCTGTGGCACAATACCGACATAAACATAGAACCGAATTCCAAATGGAAACGCCACTGGAATGGTGACCCTCCATGCTCAGAAACGTTTACTTTAGGGGCTATTTTGCCTCAGCATACCAGCGTATACTTCCACCAGGAACAGATTTGTAAAATGTATGTATTAGGCCAACTGTAATAACATTCTTTGAGGTGGACGTCTGGTTCCTATCACCACCACAGTGAACAACTCTGAGTTTCTCTAGAATGAAGCATTTCACACCAAACCACCCTGAATGACTTTGTTTACATCTTGACCATTTAATTATGCAGATAATATGAAAAATCAATGGAATTTCCCTTTTTAACTGGTTCTGGTTTGACCGTGATAAAGTTGTGAAATGTCGCCCCCTTGTGGATGATGTGGAATTCTCCACAATTCAAACATGTTCCTCATACAAAACTTTTCATAGACATTTCAACCACCTTAAATAACAAACGAGAACTTTTAAGGATAGCATTGCTTTTTACAGATAATCTGTTCTGACTAAGATTTTCTGCACAGCCTTAAAATTTCAAAATTATGTTAGAGGTTTAAAATGCAAACTGAACTCTTGTATAGTTATATCTTAAGTGATCATGTGAAACATTTCTTTAGAGTTATGCTGAAGCTCAGAGAACATATTTCCAAAAAGAAATGTAAAATATATTTTCAAATACAAATATTAGGTAGGAAAAGCATAAATACAACAATTTCTCATTTAGCACTCTCTTGGCTAGTATGAAGGGTTTTAGTGTTTTTTAACCTATTCAAACCTCTTCAACTCCTTGAGATCACTGGTGGTTCCAAAACGCACTTCGTCATATTCTTCATGACTTTCATATTTCATAAGCTACATTCTAAAGGTGGGGGTCGTATGAGAGCTGTAACTGTCTTCTTTCCAGTCAAATAGATGGGTGATGTAATTTTAAATCCTTATAATAAAAGAAGCTGAACTGAATTTTTTTCCCTACTGAAAGTCGACCCATTTTTCCACAAATCTGGGCTATAAACTATAAACAGCGTCTCTTCAGTGATCTGCTCTGTAAAAATTATTTTTATAAAATAATACAAAGAGCGTCTAAGATTTTTGGCTTTCAGCAGTAAATTGTAAGCATGTAGCAATATATGTGTATGATCATAAAACACATGTTCTGTTAATTTGAGGTGAGCTTTTACAAAAAATAGATAAATAAATAAAATAAAAAATTACGTTTATTTCATGCAGTTACTGAATAATTTGCCTTACGATTTGGTCATGAAAATTCAGATGGACAAAATATACCCTGGAGAATAAGAGGTTAAAGTCAGTGGATCGATCTTACGTTGCTATCGAGAAAATTCGTTTAAACTGTACTGAAATAATGATGATTTTTTCCGGTCTGTCCGTTTTAAAAAGTCATATTCAAGCAATCCGTCCATGGCTCAATCTCTAATGGCTCCCTGCTCCCTACGTAGTGCACTTCGTGTGTGTCGAAATAATGGCTCCTGCACTTCAACAGCGCTAATATTTTAAATAAAGAGCCATTTGAGAGTCTCTACTGGACCCTCAGTGCACTATTTGCGTGCTGAAGCCAAAATATTCATAACCTACTCAGTCCACTATATAGGGAGTAGATCGATATTTGGGATTTATCCGGTACAGTTGAACCTCGCTCTCTTGTTAGCAACATCAGATGGATCCGCTGACTTCAACCCCGCCCACCTCGGCCTCCCATTGGCTGCTCGCTCCGAAGCCCATCCTCGTCCGATCTCTCTAGCCAATGGGAAAGCTCTTGCGTCACATGACGCTTCGGCGTGCCCCGCTCGGCAGACCGGTCGCAAAGCCTCTCGGCACTTGAAGTTTGTGGCGGTTAGCTTAAAGCCAGTTACAAATGTAGGGGAAAACCACAATACCCATCAACCCCTGCGGCGAATGGGACGTGGTTTCTTTTCATACGGCAGCGCCAGGTAAAATAAAACCACCGTCTCGAAAAAGGAGTAATGTTATTGGCGCTGTCACAGCTTTAGACGAGGACAGGGAGAAATGGTGAGAACTATTGGAGACCTTTGATGTTTTAGGAGGTTTAATTCTCCTTAGTTAACCGCTCTGCAGGCTGTGTTTTGTGTTAAGTCTGTCTGTTGGAGAGGAGATTAACCTTGTGTGTGCTTGTTTTGCAGCCCACTTCCTAGAATAGAAACAGGCTTGGAAAGGGAATCACTGGTGTCACCTTTAGGAAAACTGAATTAATGCTGGTTCATGACTTTTATTGTTATTGTCAGCACGAAGAGTCCGCTGGTCATGACCCAGTTCCCCTTATAAGCATGGCAGAGTTAGAGGAACTTACAGTTTACCTGCATTTAATGTGTAGGATATCTTCATTTACTCTCTGGGATGCTGCCAGTGTTTCCCAGCACTTTCAGTGTGGCAGACAGTGGATAACTAGTAAAAATGTTCAATTAATCAATCAACCAGTCAACCAGTCAATCAATCCAAGGGGGTGGTGGGTCTAAAAGGGCTTGCCAAGCATCTAATCTGTTTTCACTGTGATTTAGATTGCTTAAATAACAATATTTTTTAATAATATGTTTCATTTTTGGTTCTTGTGTCATGGTATTAATATTAGTCAGTGTTATCAACAGCACCCTGGCTAAGAATATATCGCTGTTGTCGGAAGAAAACCTTGTATCTCCATTTTTGACGTTTTTCAGTTTTTTAAATAATCTGAAAATACCTGTTGCCCTTTACATTGTATGCAAATTTCATGATGAATGGACTAAAAGAAACGGCCCAAAATGATTTTGAAAAAAGTCAGGTTCCATTGACTTACATTAAAAGTAAAGTACGTTTTTTCTTTCTCCTGTAAAATTATCATTTTGGAGATACGAGTTTTTCTTCTGACAACAGCAATATAAAGCAAACTTCTGATAATAGTATAATGGCTTTCATCCAAGGCAGCTTGGTTTATGTATTGTATCACATAATGTCATTAATAGGGAATTCTACCAATTGTCCATAAAATCTCCATATTATTATTAAGGTCTAAAGTCATTCAGAGTGGTTTGGTGTTCTAGAGAAACTTACTGAGTCAGAATTGTTCACAGTGGGTGACAGGAACCAGACGTCCACCTCTAAAAGCTCCCTCACAGAAAGTTCCTACATGAAATGGTTGTGAATTCACTGCCTGATGACTGAGACACTGTTTTATGATGGAAGTGTATATTTTCCCAATGTAAAATGTTTTCAGGGAGACAGCAATGGAGTCCAGTTGTCAGACCCCCAGCTTTTCGACCGGCAGTTTGAGAAGCTGGTGTCTGAGCTGACGGAGTCGGACATGACGGACCCCGTCCTCAGCGATGCTCTAAACAGACTCCGCGAGGTGAGTATTTACGTCTGATTTACTTCGTGTTCCAGGAGGAACAGTAAATAAGACCACAGAAATTCAGCTTTTTGGGTTCTAAGGTCAAAAGAGATGAGCATGTTTTCTATTTTTTTTTTCAGAAATTCATGCTCATTAAACACCAAATATTCTTATTATTTAGTATCTATATGAATTAAAAAGATTCTTCAAGGCTTCTTCCATAAAGAAAATGGTTCTATATAGAACCGTGCACTTTTAAAGAACCCTTTGCATGATTCAAGCCTTCTTTGCATTGTGAAAGGGTAAATTGATGAAAAAAGTGCATGAATATGCTATAGATGATTCTATATAGAACCTTTCTGAAAAAGGGGTTCTATGTAGCACCCAAAAGGGTTCTTCTATTGTTACACGCTTGACATCATAACAGTAGAATAACTCCTTTGGCTGATATATAGAACCATCTACAGCACATTCTCCTACAGTCTGAAGAACCCTTTCCTGATGCAACGGTTGCTTTGAGTGTACATGGTTCTATATAGAACCATTTCTCTTTACTAAAGAACCCTCGAAGAACAATCTTTTTTAAGAGCAAAGCTACGACAAATTATTCAATAACTACTATGAATTATTCCGTAACTAGATAAACTATTTGGTAGGGTATTATGAATAATTCATTAACTGCTGTGAATTATTAAGTAAATACTATGAATTATTCATTAGCTATGATGAATTATTCAGCATATACTATGGATAATTCAGTATCCACTGTGAATCATTCAGTGTCGACTATGAATTATTTCAGTAACTTATATGACCTGATCATTAACCACAATTAATTATTCATTTTCCCCTTTGAATTATTCAGCAGTGTTTATAAATCATTCATTATCCACTGTATATTATTGTGTCGATTATGAATTATTACACATCCACTATGATTTGTTCAGTATCTGTTATGAATTATTTTTTTATAGATATTACAGTACAACGCTCCAGGTGGGAAGAGGAACCGGGGCTTGTCTGTGGTTGGCTCACTTCGAGAGTTTGTCCCGCCCTCCAAGCTGCCACCTGAAGAAGTTGAGCGCGCCCTGGTGGTCGGATGGTGCATCGAGCTGGTGATTGCGCTGTCTTCTGTTTTGAGCTAATCATTCAGTGCGAATCTATAACTTATATACACTACTGAAAAGTTTGAAATCAGTGTTTTTATCAGCATAAAACCAATTAATTTACATTAAGATAAAAGTATAAAATATATAAAATGAAAAAAGCATTACGTGTTCAGAGTGATGAGCAGAGCTGTGGAAGACTCTAAACTGACTGAGAAAGCTGGAGAACATCAAGAATGAAATTCTAATTAAATTAATATTTAGAATGAAGTTCTAATAACATTAATATCCAGAATGAAGCTCTAATAGAATAAACATTCAAATTGAGGTTATAATAAAATTAGTATCCAGAGTAACCACAAAACAGATAACATAAAAGATGTAATTTAAGCGTCTAATTCAGTATTTAATAACTTCTTGTTGTTTCCAAAATACTTGAAGTATTGAATAAAACATCTACCAATAGCTTTTGATGTCTCGTTTTCGGTAATTACATAATTAGAAAATTAACCCAGTGATTCCAAACATTTGAATGGCGCATTAATGTGTATTTATTGTCTTTAGTGGAAAATTTTGCCAACATTTAATCAGATATTCTGTGTCAGGATGAGCTGAGATTTAATTAAAGTGAATCTTTCTTTTCGTCTGTCCTCTCCTTCCTCAGCTCCAGGCTTTCTTCTTGGTGGCGGATGATATTATGGACGCGTCTTTAACGCGGAGGGGTCAGCCGTGCTGGTATAAGAAGGTGAGACTGTATTGATTTGATAAAAATACACTGAATAGCAACGATTGGAGTAACTTAAGAGTAGATAACTCTACTAAATGGGTAGAGGCTTATGCGGCTCTCTAAGCCAGGCAGCTTGTTCTGCTGAAATGGACAGATGAGCCCCCCTCCCTCACCTGGATGAGAGATCTAATGCATTTTGTGACTCTAGAAAAAATTTGCTACTCTGTGGCTGGTTGTGGTCACAAGTTCTATAAGACATGGCAGCCTGTTATGTCATGTAGAGAATATGTAGATTCTCCATTTGGAGTGGGAACTCAGGTGGGCACCTTTTTAAGAAATCAATTTCTTTCATCCTAAAACAAAACAATCTTAATATGTCCATTAACCTCTCCTATTATCATATATGCAAACAGGAGAGCTTAATTCCAAACATGTTTTACAGTCACTGGTGTTGTATGAATGTGGTGTAACACCAGTGACGGTGACTCCAGTGACTTTCTGGTTAAAACTGCTCCTTTTACCTGCCGGTGGCTGCAGCCATGTACATGGTGAGTTCATGCTAATAGCCACTGTGAATATAAAGGGCCCATATCCTATATATATATATTTTTACTTGAGGTCAAATTATAACATTTGTGCATTATTTGGTACATTTATGTGCAAAAAAAAACATCTTAATTTATGATTACATGACCATTTTGCAACGTCTCTTTATCCCTCTCTTTTCTCATTTTGAAAATTAGCACATCTTATATTGACAATTATTATAATCGCTTAATATCACCACCTTCAGATCAAGCATTTAACCTTGTACCTTAAATTTCTAGTTTGTAGCGATATGTTATAGACCATCGATGCTTAATAAACAGATGTGTGTATGTATTTGATGCTGTATGATCGTGAGGAGCCGGCGTGTCTGTAGTCATGCGGGCTGTGTTATCAGGATTATGTCTAATATTAGAGCAGAGTGCAGTATTAGTTGACTGTTTTTGTCCGTTTTCTGTCCGTCAGGAAGGAATCGGGCTGGACGCCATTAATGACGCTTTTCTTCTAGAGGGGTCCATCTACCGCCTCCTGCGCAGGCACTGCAGAGGGCAGCCCTACTACATTCATCTGCTGGAGCTGTTTGCTGAGGTTGACACTCCCTGAAACATCCCCACACCCACTGCTCAATCAAAACACCAGAACCTCCTATCATATTAATACGTTTTGTTATGACGAGGACAGTAATAACTTAGTAGTTTTCAGTATTAGAATCTAATTCAACTAAAATGTTTTGTGTCTTCATTCAGTATTAAAGCACTTTTGAAACAACAAAAATCTATTATATGATTAATAATATACTGTATTTATCCATTTATAGTCATTTTGGTCAACTTGCCTGTGTTTTACTAGAGTAGATATGCAACATATAATAACATATTATTATAATGATATGATAGTAGTTTATAGATTTTATTATAACTTTATTCTAGACATTCATTTTATTGTCAACTTTATTCTAGACATTTATTATATTATCAACTTTATTCTAGATATTCATTTTATCATCAACTGTCTTCTAGATATTCATGTATTACCAACTTTTTTTCTAGGTATTGATTTTATAATCAACTTTATTCTAGAGATGTATTTTATTACCAACTTCATTTTAGATATTCATTTTATCATCTTTATGTTATATAATATTTTATTATCATCTTTATTCTAGATATTCATTTTATTATCAACTTCATTTTAGGTGTGAATTTTATTATCAACTATTTTAGATCTTCATTTAGAATAAAGTTGATAAGATTAATATCTAGAAGGAAATTGATAATAAAATAATTTCTAGATAAAAAAATAAATATTCATTTTATCTTTTAAATTGATTCTAAAATGAGTTCTAAATATTTTATCTTTTAAATATATACTGAAATAAAGTCTAGATATTTTATCAATTTCATTCTACATGTATATTTTATTAGCAACTTTTATTTTATTATGAACTTGATTCTAGATAAGAATTTTATCAACTTTATCCTAGATATACATTTGTCAACTTCATTCTAGATATTCGTTTTAGAATAACGTTGATAAAATTAGTATCTAGAAGGAAATTGATAATAAAATCATTTCTAGATATTCATTTTATCTTTTGAATTGATTCTAAAATTAATTCTAGATATTTTGATATTTTGAAACTTTGATAACTTGATTCTAGATATGAATTTTATTAGTACTAAATTGGTTTTGTATTATTGTAAACATTGATTGCAAACCTTTTCAATAATATATCTTCTGTACTGAGACATGCGTATGTGTTTATCTGTAAAGTAGGAATGATAAATGATGACTGCAGTCAAAACATCTTTAATCGGACTTGCGTTTTTCCTCTAGACGTCGTTCCAGACCGAGCTGGGTCAGGCGCTGGACCTGATGACCGCACCGCCACACAAAGTCGACTTGGACCGCTTCACCATGGAGAGGTGAGAGTGGAGGGAGCGCAGGAGAGAAAGAGTGGATGGAATATGATTCATGAGGAGATGAAAATAACTGTCATTTCAATGCTGCTGCAGGTATAAAGCCATAGTGAAGTATAAGACCGCGTTCTACTCCTTTTACCTGCCGGTGGCTGCAGCCATGTACATGGTGAGTTCATGCTAATAGCCACTGTGAATATAAAGAGACCATGTCCTACATTTTTTTTTTAACTTGTTGTCAAATTGTAACATTTGCGCATTATTTGGTACAAAAACATCTTAATTTATAATTACATGACCATTTTGCAAACTCTCTTTATCCCAGGCTGTTTCTGTTACTGTGAATTTAAGACTCATATCTCTAGAGCTCTGTTCTGATTGGCTGTGTCTCGTGCAGGGCTGAAACACTCCTTATAACTTCAGTGTGAGTGGGCGGGGCTAAACTGCAGTAGGCTGAATAGGTGGATATACAGAAACAGTGACACATTAAAAGTACATAAATTGGACAAAATTCACACTTCAGCATGGCTGCTACTGTTTGTAGCTATGCAACGTACACTGTATATCCAAAAGTATCTGGACAGTCCTTCTAATGAGTGAATTCAGCTGCTTTAATTGATCTACAGGAGATTGTTTGCACATAGACATCCATAGAAAAGCAATGACCAATAGAATGGGACACTCTGGAGCAGCTGCACATGGGCCTAAGGTCACTAAGGTCAGAACTGACCATCGGTCCATGACCTCACTAATGCTCAATCAAATCCTCACAGCAATGTTCAACATCTAGTGTAAAGTCTTCCCAGAAGAGTAGAGGCTGTTACTGCAGCACAAACTCACTATTAATACCCTTCATTTCGGAAGAAACGCTAGTGTCTACAAACTTTTGGACATGTTTATACGTAACTGTGTGTTAGAAACCACATAGACTGTATGAGTGTGTGGTGTTATGATGTGGATTATGGGTAATTTAGAAGGAACTGAGATTTATCTCTCTATAGATTTCACAAATAATTCCATACTCGTTTTTGTTCACTACAGGCAGGGATTGACAGTGAAGTGGAACACAGCAATGCTAAACACATCCTGCTGGAAATGGGGGAGTTCTTTCAGATCCAGGTAACAAATATTTTTGTTTTGGTAGTGACATGTATCTAAAATCTTTCAACATCACCTCAACAGCAATAACATATATTGAAAACAGTAGAGGGAAAAAAAAACATGTGTATGTATGTGTGTGTGTGTGTGTGTGTGTATGTGTGTGTATATATATATATATATATATATATTATTTTCATCATTATTTTCCCAAGTGTAAATTTAGGGGATTAGGGTTAGTAATGTCTACATAATGTCTTGGGTTTAAATAGATCAGAACATCATCCTTGTAAATGTCTGAATACTTCATTGTTTTTTAAGTAGTGTTTTCTGTGGGAGGCAGTTAAAACTAATTCAGTACAACTGTCCATATATAACCAGTGTTCATTAATATGTTAATCTATTAGTAATATTACTTCATACCGCATTTATTCCAATGTTAAATATTGTGTTTTATATTCTGTGTAAATTCAATGTGTATTGAATACAATAGTGTATTGTAACTGTGACGTGTTTGTTTGTTTGTTGTCGCCAGGATGATTACTTGGACTGCTACGGTGACCCTGCAGTGACGGGTAAGATCGGCACTGATATCCAAGACAACAAGTGCAGCTGGCTGGTGGTGACGGCGCTGGGCATCATGACCCCAGAGCAGAGGGCGGAGCTACAGGTGAGAAAGTCATCATGTAGACTCACCAGGAGAACGCACATCAGACGTCTTTCAATCTGTTTTTAATGACAAGCTGTTTTAGCTCTCAGTGCACGTCTTCCTAATATCCACAGTTCAGTTTTAGCAAGTAAAAATGTTACACTACTTGGAAAAACATAAAATTTTAGATAGTATTTCAAAAAAAGAGAAAATGTTGAAATCCTAATTATTTTATGTTCAAATTGATTTCAATTAAAAATTATATTCCTGCCTTTGAATTGAGTACATTTTGTAAATGTATCTAAAAATCTATTTTTACGTGTAAGAATTAGCACAAAAATCAGTTTGAATAACAGTGTCTGTGTTTACACGCCAAGATCTTCTCCAATCCAATTGAATACATTCTGATTACAGTTTAGGACTCACTCTACTCAACAATCTGATGGAAAATCTTTATTTAAATGCTCACTACAAGTAATCTGATCCAAACTTACGCGCATACTTACAGCACCACTTAGTGTAGACGTTACCATGACAACCAGCATCACGTGAGTCCAGTCAGAGTGAGATGAGCAGCAGTGAGCAGCGCTTGTGTTTTTAACTGCTTTAAAATGATGTCCGACTCAGGAAAACGTCCTTCACATGTCCTTATTAAAGAAGGCCGAGAGGAAGACGTCGTGTTCTGAGACACATAAGCTGGACGTCCGTCCCACCGCCGTCTTTTAAAGATCAGAGCAGAAACTTCGTCTCCTCTGCAGACCAGTTTCTGCTCCGCCATGTTGAACGGTATAAACTTTCACTATGACGTGACGAACATGATCAGAACAAACTTTCCGATAGGGAATGTAATCAGATACAGGCGTTTACACTGATATTATTCTTCTATTTAACAGATTATATACAGGATTACCCACCTCACTTGATTGGATAGAAACTGTATTGTGAATGGCCTCAATAGGACTAGCCTATTCCTAAAGCGGTGTATACATGGACGTATTCTATTCTGATTGAGCTATTAGTCGGATTATTAACGGATTATTAGGCTGCAGTAAACGTGGCTAATGTCACCAGGTCATCATTACTTGTGACAGCTGTATTTCTCATATCAAGAAATATGAGATTAAAAGATAAAGCTGAAAAAACTAAGAACTATGATGTAGAATTATTTAGCATTATAACTTAATAAGAAGGGGAAACAGCTACTGGAACACTGGCCTTCATTTTGGGCTCATAGATTCCTCTGGACTTTGTGAAGTGCCAGACACTGCTCCAGTCCACTCTCTCTCAAAGTCCTGTGGGCCCAGATGTCACTGCAGATTGTGACTGCAGGAGCTGAAACCACTGCACTGCACCAGTGAGGTTCAGATATGGCTGTGGGGATGTCCTTTTGGGTTCTTAGTGTGTTTGTCAGCCTGCGTTGTTCTGCATCCTGACTGATATGAACCGTCTCACTGTCGGCCCTAAAGTGATGATTCATCAAACACTCCAGATGTGGTTGATCACTCAAGATATGTTTGGTGTCTGAAGTTTGTTTCTCTTAGCACCAGTGCTATGAGGCTAATGTGGCTAACAAGTAATGGAAGCTTATACCAGCGGTTTTCCACCTCGAGGCAGTCATGGGCTGGAGGTTTGGGAATCAACCTTGTGACAGGAAGGTTGCCGGTTCAATCCCCTGAGCCGACAGTACGTGACTGAAGTGCCCTTGAGCTCCCTGGGTGTCTTACACTTTTCTCACACTTTTTATACTCATTATTAGACAACGATTGAGTGTATTTGTTTTTAGAGGCAAAAAATGGTTGAGGCTGCTTTTTTGCAGAGCTTATATTAATTTTAATGTTTCAAAACATTGTATAATTCATGCTTATTGTTAAGTCAGTTCTATTTTCATTGATTTTTATTATAAAGTGCTGTCAACAGCCCAGTACGGACTCCTTCACCCCCTCAGTTTTGGCCCGAGGACCGCCAGAGGACGCTTCGCTTCCCAGTTGTGTTTGAGAATCCCTGATTTATGTGAACACTAATTAGCATGGTGCTGACTGCATGCCTGATTATGTGTTTCGTGACACTGTATGATGTTACAGAGCTAAAAACAGCAGCAGCCATCTTGAAGCCTGAGGATTGTCTGAACTTAATTCCATGTTTATAGGTCACAGTGAGTCATACAGAGTCAAAAACCACATAATCGAGTCTATTAGAGATACTGAACACCTCCACATGCTTTGAGGCTGAGTGTGATGATTTAGGCTCAATCCCATTTCTTATTTTTACCCCTTGTTTTTGAGTGTTGCCCCTTGGAACTGAGTTACAGGGGATAGTGGTTGAAGTCTTCCCTCTGAAATGGGACCCTCAAATAAAAAGAGCATTACTTCATTAACAGCTACCAGCGCTGCTCTGTAGGCGACCCTGCCAGTCTGCAGTGACAGCAGAGGAGGGTAAAGTTCAGCTCCTCACTGCTGGGCTTTAGTTACATTTAGGGCATCATATGATCTTCAAAGAGGGGGGCAGTTATTTATTATCACCCACCCCTAATTCTTCAGTGATATGAAGCTGAGGTCAGATATTCTTCTGCAGCAGTTCTGAAGCCTGAGGCGCCAGAATGTAACTGCTGCACCATTTAAGGTGGAACGGGAAAGTTAGCTAGCTACCGAGACATTAGCATACTACTAGCGATTTTTATGCTTGTTATGAAGAAAAGGACCAAAATACACTGAAACGACATTAAACTAAGATAATATGATGTTTATTGTAATTTTTTAACAGAGAAAATTCTCACATTTGTGGGTTTCTTTGGTCTCTTGTTCTCCATCTCGCTGGTTTTTCTGTTTTTCTCGTATCACTCTGTTTGGAGTCTCTGAAAAACCTCAGTTTGGAGGGTCATGTAGCCCCAACACTTCACCCTACCCCCTCTATCTCAACAAGAACCGGGACACCCTACCCCTAGACGAGAACACGCAAAATTGGGGGTAGGGCTGAGTGGTAGGGGCGAGGGGTGAAATGGAATTGGGTTGAAGACATGCAGTTAGCACCATGCCAACCACTAACTTGCATTACATTAGCTACATTAGCTACATTCGCTCGAGGCTCCAGCGCAAAACTAAGGAAGCAAAATTCAGACACCAAATTTGTCTTGGCTGTATTTGATTAAGAGATTTATGTAAATTTGACTTTCCTTCAGACTATCACTTTAATGATGCGCTCTCTCGCGCTCTCTCGTGCTCTCTCTCTCTCTCTCTCTCTCTCTCTGTCACTCTCTCTCTCTCTCTCTCTCTCTCTCTGTCACTCTCTCTCTCTCTCTCTCTCACTCTCTCTCTCTCCCTCCCTCTCTCTCTCTCTCTCTCCCCCTCAGGCGTGCTATGGGCAGACCGACGCTGAAAGCGTGGAGCGAGTGAAGGCTCTCTACGACACGTTGGAAATGCCTTTGCGCTACCACCAGTACGAAGAGGAGAGCTACCTGCGCCTCCAGAACCTCATCCAGCGCCACGCTCAAAACCTCCCCCACGCAGTGTTCCTCAACTTCGCCAAGAAGATCTACAAGAGGAAGAAATGAGGCGGGAGTCAGTGGACTGGACTGCGTCAGACAGAGTCACAGAACATGACTATAGTCTGTTGGACTGCGTTTTATCCGTGGTGTAAATATGTTCTCCAGATTGTAGATATCTTTATCTTAAACGCTTTGGAAATAACACAGTTGAAACAAAACGTCACAGCTCTGTTTATACGTCGTTTGGAATCACCAGCTGTCCTGTACATTGTGTGAATGTTTTGTGATGAGTGGATTAATAGAAATGGTTCAAATGACCAGGAATACAACAACGTTACATTGACATACATTACAGTTATGTGCGGTTTTGAGGTTTGAGGTTTTGTTACCACGACAACCCAATTGTCATTTTCGCACAACTTTTTGAGGGTGGTTAAATTTTGAGGATGAACTACCTACTCAGAGATAATAATGGTAAATAAGGGCTGCCGATTGGCGCGGCTATCCAAGTTGCAGACTGTCCATAATTAAATTGGGTAAACATATAAAAACATGTTTCTTATGATTGTTGTCGCCCTTCAGTCTGTTTTGTAGTTCACTTGTTTTTAGAGAACAGGGTCAGAAACCACATAAGTCTTTTATGCTGTCTTGACACGGTGAAACTTGCCGTACGACATGGTCAAGTGATGCGTTAGCGCCAATTTGATTGGCTATTTCAAGAAAAAACTTGCTTCACGAAGTTGAGACATGCAACTTTTGCAGTTTCAGATGAGTTGCAGGACGCTTTACATCATGCAACTCAAGTGCAATGTAGTTTCATGTAGGTTTCAAGCAACTAAAGTTTCACCCTGTAAAGCCAGCCTTTCAGATTTCAACTCCACATGGTTTAAGGCAAGTTTGTGGCGATTTAAGCATGCAGTTAGCACCATGCTAGTTAGCGAGAATAGAAAGTGTATGATGGCACACTGGCAGGGGTGTGGCTGAAATAGGGCTCCGCCTACAGACTAAAACTTTTGATAGTGACATGAAAATGTTTTCTTAAATGTAAAAATTAAACTCATGACGAATTTAAATATTTAAATTTCTCTTTAAAAGAAGCCAAACAAAATAATAAACAAATTATATATATATATATATATATATATATATATATATATATAATTTTTTTTAGTTTATTATACATACATTATATATTATAATACATACAATTATAATTATATTTATGACATATATATAATAAAGTGCATTAGACAGGATTTTGGCTATTTCCATACATTTTCAAATGTATTTGAAAGTACATACATTTATTTTTGTATGGATCATTTCTACACACAAAAGATGGTTCTTCAAGGGTTCTTTAGTAAAGATAAACATTTTCTGAAACCGCTTATCCTTCTGGGTTGCTGGTTAGTAAAGAAAATGGTTCTGTATAGAACCATGAACACAAAAGAACCCCATGATTAAAGGGTTCTTTGCATTGTGAAAGCTATCTTCAGACTGATGGACACTGTGCTGTAGACGGTTCTATGTAGAACTGTTTTGAATGATGTTGTGAATCTGGTGCTGGATTGTTATGATATCAGACTTGTTACAATAGAAGAGCCCTTTTCAAAACACTTCTATATAGAACCATCTACAGCACATTGTCCATCATTCTGAAGAACCCTTTCACGATGCGAACCTTTAATTATGCATAAGGTTCTTTTAGTGTTCACGGTTCTATATAGAGCCCTTGATCATCTTCTTGAAGTGTGCATGTGTAATACATGTTAAAATACATGCATTTTAAAAAATATATTTGGTTAATACAGCAAAATATTCTGAAACACATTTTAGTGTTTGGAATGTATTTCAAATATATAAAAATGTGTCCATCTATTTTTGTCCACATGTGTGTTCATCTCAGAAATCTGATCTTTGACTAACACAACACAGAGATCTGCTTCCTTTCTGTTCGCTCAGGCTTACAAAAGGCATATTTTCCTCTGAGTAACCTGATAATATTCTTAGAACAGCTTTATAATGAGAGATATTACATATTCTCACTGTATGGTGCTGCATTTTGTTCAATGAGGATGGAGGATGGAGGATGGAGCTGGATGGTGATGGTGGTGATGATGCTGAGGGGTGGGGTTAGAGGCACAGCAATGGGGAGGGTGTGAGGGAGGGATGACGGAGAAAAAAGCAGCCAGGGCAGGAAGACAGCAGCGTTCTGCTGTGGTTTTGCTGCCTTTCAGCCTCCAGCTCGTTTTCTCCAGCCAAACTGCACAGATTCTACATCTGTTTCCTTTCACCTGCTGAAGGTGAGTCAAGCTATAACGCTTTATATCCACTTGTATCGCCTTTTGCTGCAGTGTTTTGCGCTGTTTTGTCGTTTTAAAGCGCTCAGATGCGAAGCAGGACACATATTACCGAGATAATATCCGCTGCTTATAGGAAAACGTTGTATATTGACGGGTTTTCCAGCAGCTCAAAGCGGCGGATGCGCCCCCTCCTGCCTGCTCTACTCCTCATTTTGTTAGCCTAGATGCAGATCAAACGCTAAACGTGCTATTTACTGGAAGCGTTTAAGCTCTGTGGGTTTGTATTATGGTCTGTATTCTGTGTTAGCATCTGTGTGAATGTGATTAAAGGCTCCACAGGCCTGTGGTTCGTTTCTCTGGATGGGCCCAACATCAGCATCAGCATCCAAGGACATTGAGCCCAGCCTACACTGCATGTGCACGAAAAAAAAACAGCCTCAGTCATCTCAGAGCTCTTCTGCTTCACTTGGTTGTGCTCCTAAAGCTACTGTACCCCCAAGCCAGCACATATTATAATGTATAAAGCCATAAAATTCCTAGTATAACCCGTATTTCAGGACCAGTTAGGTATGATTTGTTGTAGGTCTGATATTTTTGCTCTTCTTTCGTTGGTCGCCTGTGATTGTTCATCCATTAAGCATATAAAAATACATGGAAAATATGAAGCCTTTACAGTCTGTGGCCCAACAGCAAGTGGTATTCCACCTATTTTTCCAAAATTTCTGTATAATTTCAGTGAGTGAGTTGTAAACAGAGAGATTCAGAGTGGTTTGGTATGAAATGGTTCAGATGTCTTTACAGTGGTGGTGATAGGAACCAGGGGTCGCCATGACTACAACACAAATATAGACATTTTATTTACTATCCAAAACCACCAGTGAACCTACACGAGTCTTCTGAGTTTTGTATGGAATGTTGATGATGGGAAAATATTGGAAAATCTGAAAAAATAAGATTCCTTTGGGGACTATTTTGCCTCATAATGCCCTGCATGGATCCCTCCACCATGAATGGATTTAGAAATAAACCGAAATCTTTCCAAAACTCATAATGCAATGCCTCAGACATCAGTCAGCATTTTCACAACCATTTCATGTAATAACTTTATGTAATAATGCTAGACTCTAAAATGTGGCGTTGAATCTGCCCTTTAATCTTCGCTGATAATAATGTGATTTCTCACCGAGGAATTTGTCGATTTTTCTTTAGTTTGTCTAACAGCATTTAGACGTGCATTTTTAAGCACATGAATGACTCACATTTTATCGTTACTCTGATTAAGCAAATCAATAATAAGCGCTTACTGATCTGAATAGCAATCTGGATGAGCTTGCATGGTCACTCAAAAAACGATGCAACAATAAAGGAGGCCTTGTGCATCTTTTACACATTGATAGGAAACACAGTAGCACACAGAAAGCTCTGATTCTACATGCTAAGTTTAAGGGACCATTGCCAAATAAATAAATAAGTAGTAATAATAATTATAACTTTATTTGTTGATTTGTTGAGTGCTTTACAGACAGGTGGTACAAGAAAAGAATTTAAAAGAATTTTAAAATTAAAATCAACATTAAAATGAAAAACCTTGTTGTTTCTAGGTAGCCCATTAAATAGAGTTACAGTAATCAACTCTGCTTGTAACAAATGCATGAAGTCAAAATTAGAATCAGATTTATTGGCTAAGTATGTTGACACACACAAGGAACAAGTTTCTCTGATAGAAAAGGCCAAACTTTAGCAATATTTCGCAAATAATAAAAAGCCTCTTTTGTGATTGTGTTTAAATGTGCGATAAAACAGAGCTCAAAATCTAATATTATACTCAGGTTTTTTGATTCAGGTTTGATATACAAAGCAAAACAGCCTGGCTTCTCATGTAGTGACTTTCTCTGAATTTTAGTACCAAGAATCAGTATTTCTGTTCTTTTGTGATTTAGATGTAGAACATTTTGTGACACCCACTGTGAAATATCTGACACAAGCCTGTCAAGGTTCTTTCAGAAGGAGTGGAAACATATAGCTGTGTGTTATCAACATAGCTATGTAAATGATTTTGTTTCCTCATGACGTTACCCAAAGTTAACATGTACAAAGAGGAAGGCAAAGGCCCTAATATTGAACCTTGTGGGACTCACAAGAAATGTGAAATCGTAATTATATTTACGATTCTCCAAATGGGTTGTTGGCAAGATGTTTGGTTTGATAGGGTTAAACCCTTTCTATGTCTGCTTCTTATCACCACCACTGTGAGCAAAACTGACTTAGTAGGTTTCTCTAGAATGAAACATTTCACATTAAACCACTCTAGATGACTTTCAAATGACTGTGTTCTGCAGAAATTTGGAAAAATACTGAGAAAAGTTCTGACATCATATTATCTTGTAATTGGCAATTAGATTTTCACATGAAACCGAAAAGGCCTTCAGGATGTGCAAGTTAGTGTGTGTGTGTGAGCATGGGGGTGAGAAATTGCAAAAGTGGTGTATTAGTGGTATCGAATGCTTGTTGCTGCAAGAAGATGATACATTTTGTTACTGAACAATTCTTGTCTTTCTTGATATTTCAGGAGCAAAATTAAGCCAGGATGTGATCAATATGTTGAATAAACCTGACTGGGAGCTCCCTTGCCAGAAATCCCTTTTCCAAAATTGTAAAATTCATCCATTCTCCTTGTGCTAAACACCCACAATGCACTCTACCCGGCCCTCTGTTCCCCCACGGCCGCGTCGATTTGACAGTGGCAGACGCACCGAAGCTAAACCAGCCAATCCTGTGACCAGAAGGGAGGACAAAAACAGCATAAACAACAATTCCTCCTCCCCTCGTCGTGTTACTCGAGGACCTCCTGAGCCTTCCAGGTTCAAGAGCGTAGGCCAGAGTCCACGTTCCACAGTGACTCAGCCTAAACTGATCCGGCAGCAGAAGAACAGTGCCCAACCAGCGTCGGGGAACTCAAAACCAAAAGCTGGACATGCTGCATCAAACCAGGGCCCGGCTGTTGTGGATCCAAACTGTAATGAACCCAGTCTGCCTTGCCTATGTTGTGATGGCCACTCACTTCAGGATAGCAATAGCCTATTCAATCACAACCATAACAACAATAACACTGTGGCCCTCAGGCAACAGCTAAAGCTAGCACCTTCACCTCATAAAGACAAGGAGGCAGAGAAGAAGCCAGAAATAGGAAAGAAAGCCAAATGTAAGCCAGAGCAGAAGCAGCCAGTGGCTATTCCTGTGGCCAACCAAGTTGAGGACAGAGAGGAGGAAAATGGCAATGCAGAAGAAAAGAATGAAGATGATCACAAAGAAGATGATGATGGTGCTAAGGTAAATGTGGTAGTAGACGAGAATGGCAATGGTAACAACGATGTTGTAGCTGCTGCTGATGTAGTTGTTGGTGATGATGCTGATGATGACGAAGAAGACGACGACGACGATGACAATACTCTTGTACCTTCCTGCTGCGATTGTCCAGCATCTATGCTGGACTTCTCTCTCACTTCTTCTACCTCATCTTCGTCCACCTCCATTAGCAGCTGCTCAGATCTGGAGTCTGATTGCCCAGATACCTTTTCAGTGTCGTTGCAGGAGCAGGAGCAGGAGCAGGAGCAGCAGCAGGAGCTTTATCCTCCACCTCATTCCCCAGTGCCCAATGCTTTTCAGCCTTGCTCCCTGCCACTGGACCTCAGCACTTCCTTGAGACCACCACCATCTCCATGCTCCCCTGATGAGGGCTACCCTTCAGCTCCATCCTCCCCTTCTTCTGATTTCATGGAGAGCAAAGAACCTGATGAACAAAAGGCAATCAAAGTGGATCTTCTGAATTTCTTGGATTCCATAGATGAATTAGGCAAAGTCGATCGCTTCTATCGAATTGTTCAGGTGGCACATTGGGAGCTTGAGGGCGACTTGGATTTGAGAGATAGGCTGGTTCACCAGGAGAGGCTTGAGAAAGTCAACAAGCAAGTGAAGCTTGTCCATCTGGAAAGACTTCAGGAAGCTGGACTTGATTTTGATGAAGAAGATCTCTCGGGAGTGTTGGATGAGATGGGCAACATCGACATTTCCTGGAAGATGTACAAAAGTGACAAATCGTGTGATTCCCAGGAATACAGCGACGCAGGGGTGGATATGACAGCCCCATCTGACCTTGATGAACCTCCAGCACCAGATTCCCTTGTGCCATCTCCTGTGGAACCACCTCCAAGGCCTCCAAAACCTCCAGCAAGGCACATTAGTGCCCATCCAGAATTGCACACATATATGAACATCAGTGGGAACACACCTTCAGTTTCTTCTGCCTCCTCCCCAGTTAAGTCTTTTAGTCTCTCGGTTTCTGCATCCCCATCTTCTTCAGCAACAAAGCCCCCTGCTTTGCCTCCTCCACCATCACAGCCTGTACCTTATTTCACCCTTTATTCTGATTCACCCTCCTTACCTTCTCCCACTCCACCAATTCCACCTCCAAGAAGGCGCCATAAAGCCCGTCTAGAAGCCCAAAGGCTTGCTGAGCTTGAGAAAGAGAAGACACCTCAATCTCTTCCTGCTCCAACCTCCAGACCCCCACCTTTACCACCCCCACCGGCCATCCAGCCTTCTCCTCCTGCTATTCCACCTCCTCCATCACTCCCACCTCCTCCATCTTTCCACGATCTGGACGTGGAGATTCGTAAGCTGCTGGCACTGGCAGGGATCACCCAGGCTGAGCTGCTAAGACTTAGCCCTGAGTTGGGCGTCTGTGTGGATGGCATCTTGGAGGAAGGAGAGATATCTGAGATTTCCAAGACGAGCAAGGAGGAGAGAGAGGATGCAGGCAAGGGGAGCGATTTCAACTGGAGAGAAAGAAACAAGCTTGATGTGAAAGAAGTAGATGCAGTCAGTAAGGAGGAAGATGAAAAGAAAGAAGGAAGCAAGGAGCCCTTCAGAACAACATCCTTCACAGAGATGGCCAGGCGGCGCAAGCGAAACGGAGGGAGCGGTAACTCTAGCTGCGGCTGTGGTTTGGGGGATGATGTGGGCTTGACTGGTGACTCATATTACAGCACTGATATTAGCAATAAGGAGCTCACTAATGCTAGCTTTTGCAGTTTTGATTATGCCTCAGTGATACCTGATACCCCTCCTCCTCCGCCTCCTCCTCGGCCTTTACCCCCACGACCACAAATACTGTCCAATCCCCCTGAGCTTCCCCCAATAAAGCCATGCACTCTCCCGGCCAATGCGTCCAGGCCAGATAGATTCGACTGGCTGATAGCCTTTACCCCAGACACAGAGTCTCCACCACTAGACATTAAGAGGTCTTCGAATGATGCTATACCCCAAAAAGCAACTGGTCCAAAAGTCACTACCTTTAAAGAATTGCGAAACAGAAGCAAACAGGCTTTTCCACCAGCCCAAGTCAAACCGGAACCTGAACCAACGGTCATCACCCCAGACCCAGATTTCCTGTACAACCTCAAGTGGAGGAGAGAGAAAGCAGACGGGGATGGCACTCAGTGGGAATACACTTCCCAAGCACAAGCCACTTTCCTCCAGCCGCCACCTACACCTGCTTCACTGGCCCTCTTCAGGGAAATGCGCCACTTGAACATTCAAGGAGATGCCTCTCTTGGACCCAGCACCATGCAGCGAAGCGCTCATTTGGCCAGCAGGCATGATTCATGTGATTTTGGTGGTGACCGGAAAGGAGAGCAAACCGAGGAAGATGTGCAGAAGGCAGAGGTGAGAGGAATGGCCGATGGTGGACGCACATGGGAATCAAGAACAAGAGGTAAGTTTGCCTTAACGTAAGTTCAGACTTAAGGCCATTATCGTTCTCAGTGTTCTTGCGAGCTGGAGACCCTGAAGACTTCCACTTGGAATACTTTTGGTTGTATATTAGAGTAGGGATGGGCGACATCCTCCTCAGTCCTGAAACGGGACAAATAAACATAACAATGTAAAAACAGTGTTTTGTTATGAAGCATGCTCTCTGATGGGTGCTAAACACCATATTTATTTATTTATTTATTTATTTATTTTTGTTTACTGGAAAACATAACATTCAGTGTCCAGTATAGTAGAAGTTTGGACTTAGATGCATGAATATGATACGTTTTGAAAAATTTACAAAAAATTATTAAATTCAATTCACCTTTATTGTCCTTATACAAGGTACTTTTCTGATGCAGTGATAAAAAATCAATAAAAAAACCATAGTGCAAAGACAATAGACAAAGACAATTGGTGGGTAGACAGTAAATATAGAAGATGTGCATGTAGTAACAGTAACTGTAGGTCAGAATCACCAACATATATATATATATATATATATATATATATATATATATATATATATATATATATACATGCATTCGCATATATTTATATGCTTATTTCAAGTGTCTAATTCCAGTGTCCAGTATACTGGACAGGGAATTCCATTGAAATCACTAAAAAACGGTATTATCCCCAATATTATCTAGGGTTAGAATAATAGCACACCATCTATTTTCACCCCTAAATGCACATGAGATTCTACTTTCAACAAAATAAACAAAAATCTTGAATGATTGCACTTTGTAATGCATGAGTCCAGTACATTAATCAAAATTAGCCTACAGAGGTTTTGCCCCACCCATTACTGTTGAAGTGATAACGTGTGTTGTTATTGCGCATTTCAGCCCAGATGACTTTTTGAATGCTCGGTAGCCAATCAGAACACAGCTCATTTGCATATGTCAGTCTCAAAGACACAGTCTGTTTAAGTGTAATGGGTACAGAGAGGTTGGGCAATGGTCCTGTGAACTGAATTATGGCTGATTTTGGTATGTAAAACTACACAAACACAAAAAATGACAATATACAAGAATGGCCGTTTAGATCTGGGTTGGAAGTGTACAATGCAGGAGGGCAGTCAGTGATCACTGGAGTACAGGAACATGATGTGACAGCAGGGAAATGGAAGGTGATGAGTCAGGATGACGAGCGGCAAACTAATTCAGGACTGAGTGGTCTGATCAGTCAGACATATGCGAGCGTAGAGGAGGCTGCAGAGATTTCCATGCTGCTCCGCTGAGTCCCGTGATGTCATCTCAGGTTATTAAATTATTCATGTGCTCTGCAGGCTTGAAGGCTAATGGCATTTCTCTCTCTTTCTCTCTCTCTCTCTCTCTCTCTTTCTCTCTCTCTAGCTAAGCTATATATATATATTACGGCTTTGATGTTTAACTGTCCCTTGACCCAGATGCAAACGTTACCTCAATTCATGCTAATTCTGCCAATTAGTCAGCTTGTTTGGGTAGAGTTTAATCAAAGGTGTGACAAATTATTATGTTGTATGAAACATTTAAATTACATTTTAAATGTAATTGTTTAAATTAAATTTAGATTTTTTTTTATTATTAACACAACATTTAAAGGAATTGATGTACACAATTTTCCACTAAAGAGTTTTGCTTCTTTAGTGTAGAACTGAAGTGATGAGGCTAACATCGATAACAAACACTAGAAGTCAATAGTCACCCAAATCTTTTCTTTAAATATATCCACAAAACTTCTCTAAACCCACGCAAACGGGTGCCACATAGGTCCAGTAGGCTTGTTGATGTGGTTTAGGACACTGTAGGAGTTATAAATAGATATTAGTTTAAAAAAATTAAGATTACCCATTTTTTTTTTAAACTAGGCACGATTCGGCACAACACCTAGAAATTTACTTTAGGTAAAATATCTAATTGCTATTTTTTGGACTATTGTACTTTTAAGGGAAATGTTTAAGTGAAATGTGGAAAAAAAATTCACAATTGTATTTCACTTTTACACAGTTGCAGAATTTAAATTTACATTTACAGCTTTAAATCAGGTACTTAAGCATTTAAGACAAATACTTAAGATGTTTTAAACAAGTGGCCACGGGCCTTTTTAGTAAGAAAACCAGCGTGCCAGACTATCAGATCACAAGCTCTGTGATGCTAGATCAGATTTCCCCAATTAAACGTTGAATAACGAACAATATAATTTAAATTGGAGCTCTTTCAAACTGCGATTTTGATAAAAACGATTAATCAAACATCTGTTGTATAAAGAAGCCCACAGTGTTTAGCTACACTGAATTTCTGCTACTCACACTGCATCCCAAACCAAGTCTGCACCACCTTAATGAAGTCCTGGCTGCAGTTTGAGCAGGTTTAGAGAAGTTTTGTGGACGTATTTACGGATTTGGGTGACTATTGACTCCTCTTGTTTTTTAGATGTTAGCCTCATAGCTTCTACACTAAATAAGCAAAATGTACCAAACATGTCTTGGCTGATTGATCTGGGGTCAGCAGAAAGTTGTGTAAATTAGACTGTTTTGCCAAATTATTCCTTTATTAAGCTGTACAATGTAAGAACATCATATTAAGACATTTGAAGGTTTAAGTCATCAGGCAAGTCGTGCCCAGGCCTTGAATTATGAGTCAAAGGGACAGATGTTGGTGTATGTACCTTTAAGAGTTAGGAGGCGGGTCTAAATCTCCTCCAGCCAATGACAGAGCAGAGAGCACAACAAAAGCAAAACAGGAAAAGCAAAGCAAAACTGAATTTGAGGGAAAGGACCTGGCTCAGAGTAAGGTAATGCTGCTTTCCTGTGGATCAGTTTAATTCATTTAGAGATGAATATTCATATTACACATTAATATCAATATGACACGTTCCAGCTCATTACAGTCTGTGAGTGTTTCTGTGCTGAGGCTCAGAGCAGCTGTCAGAGTGCTTGTACTGAAAGTGCTTAGAAGTGCTTATTTAGAGTGAGTTACTGCTCCTAGCTCACCGTTGCGGTCAGTGTGTTGCAGAGGCTGGTGAAATCTGACCCCAGTCCAGGTCCTTAAGGACGTTTTCCCTTTCCCTCATAAACAAACGCTGGAAGACTAAGCTTTGAAACAGTTCTTTTTCTCCACATATGGACAAAAACAGCATCTGGTTTTAGTGCCAGGTTTACTGTTTGGACATGGACAGTGGGTGTGGTCAGCCTATACTGCATTGTTTGTATTAGATCAATTTGTGTGTTAGTTAAGTGGGCCAGTTCAGTAGGAAAGGTAAGGACAGGAAAGGGTGAGGTCATAGGTATGTAGGTATGTAACGTTTGTCCTGCATTTGTCGTGCATTCTAAGGTCCACTTATAACATATATGTGGTTTATATAGTTCTATTATCATATATTATCATATATCAGCCGGTCACCTCCTTGTTTTACACTCATTGTCCACTTTATCAGCTCTACTGACCATATAGTTTCACTCTGTAGTTCTACAGTTACAGACTGTAGTCCATCTGTTTCTCTGCATACTTTGTCACCCTGTTCTTCAGTGGTCAGGACGCCCACACCATCTGTTATTTGGGTGGTGGATCATTCTCAGCACTGCACTGACACTGATGTGGTGGTGGTGTGTTAGTGTGTGTTGCAGTGATGCTGGAGTTTTCAAGCCAGTGGACCGACATACACCGATCAGGCATAACATTCTGACCACCTCCTTGTTTCTACGCTCATTGTCCATTTTATCAGCTCCACTTACCATATAGGTGCACTTTGTACTTCTACAGTTACAGACTGTAGTCCATCTGTTTCTCTGCATACTTTGTTAGCCCCCTTTTACCCTGTTCTTCAGTGGTCAGGACCCCCATAGACCCTCACAGAGCAGGTACTATTTGGGTGGTGGATCATTCTCAGCACTGCAGTAACACTGACGTGGTGGTGGTGTGTTAGTGTGTGTTGTGCTGGTCTGAGTGGATCAGACACAGCAGTGCTGCTGGAGTTTTGTCCACTCTATTAGACACTCCTACTTTGTCGGTCCACCCTGTAGATGTAAAGTCAGAGACGATAGCTCATCTGCTGCTGCACAGTTTGCGTTGGTCATCCTCTAGTCCTTCATCAGTGGTCACAGGACGCTGCCCACAGGACACTGTTGGCTGGATATTTTTGGTTGGTGGACTATTCTCAGTCCAGCAGTGACACTGAGGTGTTTAAAAACTCCAGCAGCACTGCTGTGTCTGATCCACTCGCACCAGCACAACACACACTAACACACCACCACCACATCAGTGTTACTGCAGTTCTGAGAATGATCCACCACTCAAATAGTACCTGCTCTGTGGGGGTCCTGACCACTGAAGAACAGGGTGACAAAGTATGCAGAGAAACAGATGGACTACAGTCTGTAACTGTAGAACTACAAAGTGTGCCTGTGTGGGCAGTGGAGCTGATAAAGTGGACAATGAGTGTAGAAACAAGGGTTCATGCTACAGTGATTGTTCAGTTGTGAGCTACTGTGTAACCAAGGACAAATTTCTTGTCAGGGCAAAAATACCTGACCAGGCTATTTTTGTTACTGTGCCTTTAAGGCTGATATATTCAAATGAGCTCTGTTCTGTTTGGATGCCCTGTACAGTTCCTTGTTCATAAAGCAGTCCAGACTGAAACACTTCTTACAACTTCAGTGTGAGTGGCTGGAGCTGAAGTGGTGTAGGATAAGTAGATATATGCAAATGTGCCGGTTTTAGTGACATCACAAGAACAGTGAGTTCCCAACAGGCTGCAGTTTTGTTGTAGAATACATTATCAATAAGCTTTAAATGTGAACTGGCTGTGGATAAGACCAATCAGATGCCACGAAACACCCTGTATATGTGACATCACAACCATCACAACTGGTAGCTTCATGCCAAAAAAACGTGGATATTCTGTTCTTCTTCGCCAAAATAAGGCCTGGAAATTCATTTATAGAAAATAATTGCATTTAAATTGGTGAGAAAAAATTGCAATTAGTTCTTTTCCCCAAATCGTTCACCTAGCAGTGCTGCTGAGAACGCTGTTGTCTAAACGTTGGACCTTTCATCAGGACAGTTGTGAGTTCAGTACCCAGTGATGCCACAGCCATCCATAATCAGGGTTCCAAGAGACCTTAATTGTCCTTTCCCTCTCCCCTCATCACCCAGGGTGGGCAAAATTATGATATTTTATGGCTATTGTGATCTTTTTATTATCGTAATACACAAAATGCTTTTCTGAGCATATCCTGGATATCATTAGTGCTTAAGGAACACTGACGGAGTGCATGTTTCATTACAAAGAGAGCATAATTAGCCCTGTTTATTTGGTTTTGTGCACTATAGTGTGTGAAATGTTGAGTAATAATCATTGTATTCATAGCAGTTTTTTAAATATGACACTACTAGCAAAATATCATGATACGTAATGAGTATCGTGAACATTTCTTTAAGTATCGTTTATCGTTTATTATTTAAGTATCACGTGATGGGGAGACCTAGATAATGGGTGGGAATTGACCACAAGGGTTAAAAAAAGGATATCATGACCATTTAGTGGTGGAATGTCCCGTCCCTATGTTAGACATATGTGGTGACTTGTTTGTGAGGGATGTATTAGAGACATTTTACCCCTTAGCCACTCAGTCCTGCTGCAGAGCTGTAAAATTTACTCACTTGACTGTCTTTTTTCATGGCTTGTGTTGTGGTTGTGAACAGGCGCCGTATTACAGAAACTTCCTCTCTTTTGTCTTAAGCTAAGAGCTGACAGGTCAAGATAAGATTTTTCATTAATTGGTATTACAGAAGCAAATCTTACCTTAATTTAGGAGTTTTATCTTATCTTACAGTATCTTATTAACCTGCTTGATCGAAGTCGATGATCAACTGTCATGTCTGTTACCTAGCAACCGACCATACGCACACAGCAGTTAGCTAGACAGCTACCGTTACTGACGTAAAAAAGTTCAAACAAAACTAAAGTGTGATAAACTTAAGTGTGAATACTGTGAGAGCGCCCCCTGCTGTTTATCAGAGCATCACCGCTCCCCAGTTTCAGTCTCCATTTCCCAAACGTTACTCCTCCTAATAAACAGACACACGTTTAGCTCCATCTCCTCATTATTCACCACCATCACTGTAATATTTCATCATCAACATTAACACACGAAGGTGATCAGAGGGGCGGTGGAGATCGAGTCTGCAGCGTCTGAGATCTTTAAAACGCAGAGTTAGAAAAGAAAATCATCTCACAGTGAAAGCAGCGTTTTACAGTAGAAATAAATGGAGCTCATTATGCTGGTAGTGAACTATGCTGCTGACTCAGCTGCCTAAAAACCATAGAAACGGACCTTAAACAGAAGTGAGGACCCTGTTGGGGTGCATCCTAAAGTTAGGACAGGATTTAGGAGGTTTAGTCTAGTTAGGATGTTTGTGTGATGCTGTTTTCTTATCTGGAGTTCATGATGAGATTATGAAATTAGGAACTGTTATTCTGTAATAGATACGGTCCTGAATTCAGTCGTCATGGTGACTAAACAGAGTTAGGATGTTGCTGTAATGCGGCCCCTGCTGTGTGGTGCTATGATGTTCGTGTCGTGTTATGAAGATGAACTACTCTCATATGGAACAAGCATGCTGTTACTGTGCTATTCTCCTCTGGTCTGCCTCCACATTTCACATGTGCATTTACTGCTCTCTCAAAATGACGCTATTAACATTCTCTCCATTTTCTCTTTTTCCTCCTTTGTTCCTTTGCTACGTGCTTATTTTAAATTTTCTCCTTCGCCCTTTCCGTTCTGCCCACGTTTTCACTTTTTCACCCATTCTTTCCTTTCTGTTGCACTTCCTGCTGCTCCGCAATGCTGTTCACGCGCTTTTGCTAATAAAGTGTCCTCACCTCCTCTGTCCTTAGCTTTGCCCAGTCCTTCTCCCTCTCCCTATTTCCTGCACTCCACTCCTCCATCCCAGCCACCTTTGTTTTACCGTTCCGACTTCTACAGGAGCCAGTCGAGGGCCCTTCCTTTTCCGCAAGTTCCCAGAATCCCTACTGACTCCATTAGAGACACCTTCCCCGACTCGCTGTACCGCGATTCAAACAATGGAGAATTTTTCTGCCGTCATAAAAATTCTTCCAGTTACAGTAATTCAGGCAGCGTTATAGACTCCTTGTACCAATGTTCACAGTTTCCCGACAAAAAGAAAGACAAATTCCTCAACTATGGAGAGGATTCTTTCCATGTTAGCAAATTTAGCGCACTGGATGCTAACTGCAACGTGGATTCGCTCTACTGCGACGACAAATACAGAACGAAAACCCTGAAGTTTACCGACTTTGAGAAATCAGATGAGGGCAACACCACCCCATACAAAAACATTGACATGATAAATTACATTAATGCAGGAAAGCTCAACGATTTGAGCGAAGATGCTAAAGAAGATGCTACTTCTTGGCTTGATGCGAGCGGCGCGAAGGCCAGTTTTGAAGGAAAAACAGAAAACGAACCCCAAATCCCAACCTTCCCCACCCTCTACCTCTACCACCCCAAAAACTGCCCCATGCATAAAGGCGCCCCCCCACGCTTGTCCCCTATAGGAGCTATCTCACCCCCTCATAGGGCTGGGCCTCTGTCTCCCGGGGCTGACGTATCCCGCCTTTCTTCACCTCTTTTCCCCCGCAGTCACACCCTCCCTGCTCTTGCTGCCCCGCTCTATTACCCCTACCTTTACGCCCCCTGCGCTCAGGCTCCTCTACCAGAGCCCAAAGTCCACTCTCAGCAGCGTCCATCACCACCGCTCTCTCTGAGTAAGGGATCAATCAGTACATCTCTTTTCATTCTTGCTCTTCTTTATCACCCTTTCACACTCTTTATTTTGAATCGATGGTTCGGCCAAAAATCTAATTTACACATTTTTTCCACCTCAAATGTCGATCAGTCAAGACATGTTTACTGTTGGCTACACAGCCTAATGTAGCCAGCAAGAAGTGGAAGCTAATTATCGATTGGCATCATGAAAACTGCATGCCTGAATTATTGCACGCTTTGCTTCAAACCGTCTCGAGTTGTTAATAGAAATTATAATTGTATTGTATAATAATTGTTAATTTTGCTAATAGACTTGCTTATGTGGTTCCGGATTATATAATATCGCTGCTGTCAGACCAAATCCTCATATCTCCAAAATGGTAACTTTACAGGAGAAGGAAAAAACATGCCTTACTTTTAATGTAAGTCAATGGAACCAGACATTTTTTCAAGTAATTTTGGGCTGTTTCTTTTGGTCCATTAATCTCGAAATTTCTCGAAAACAGTAGGTATTTTCAAATTATGTCAAAAACTGAAAAACGACAAAAATGGAGATACAAGGTTTTGGTCCGACAGCAGTGATATGATTTTGTGTGTGTGTATGTATGTATATATATATATATATATATATAAATCCCCTCCTTAATAACAGAGTAACTGTAAAGCTAAACAGTATCTGTGCATGTGTTTAGTATGTACAGGATGATGATGCATAAACCTATGCACAGTCAGGGGAAACAAACTGGAACAGCAAAGAAACTCTTGAAAAGGGGCATCTATTGGGGTTAGATACCCCCCCCCCACTACCTGGGGTAAGAAGCCCCCATGGCAAACTTTGCATCAATTTGTCATTGTTTTACAGAATTTACCATTTATATGTCGAATCAGTTCTATTTTTTTGCATTTAAAAATGTGTCATTAATCAAAGTACAACACTGAAAGTGCTCAGATAGCGAGCATATATTGGTCCACTGCCTTGATAAGGTCAGCACCCCGCTGACTGTATGCCACTGTTGGTCCACGCTTGGACCACCCAGATTAATTTTTAATCTCCTCAGACAGATTTTAAATGTGCACAGCCTTTAATTTAGGGACATTTAAAAAAAAAAAAAACTAAATGACTAGGTCTAATACAGAATGATTTTGTTGAAGATGTTGTTGCTAACTGAGTGCTAAATTGTAAAATTGAAATTACTGTTGAAATTATTTAAGAAACTAATTCACAGAGGATAACGGAAGAAAGAAATAATGAAGGAAAAACAAGTAAATTGGATTGTGTGTGGAAATTTGAGCGATGAAAAGTGGAAATTTTTGCAAAAAGCCAGTGGGCAGCTAGCTTTCCGATCCCTGCTATAAAAAGACCATTAGAACTGTTAGGCCACTACACCCGTTACACCACTAGTTTCCTGTAGGACACCTTTAGAGCCAGTTAGGAAACCATCAAATGCATCAGAACAGTCCTTTACACTGTGATATCAACCCATCAGGAAAGCACAGAGTAACATTAGGGACTATTGGACACCACCAAAAACTGGTTTCTATGATGTTTTCAGCGGAGATCGGCAGGTCAACTATTACTATTCGATTATTTTAGAATAAAATTAATAATATATATTACTACCATATATTAATTTAGAATAAAATTAAGGCCTCTATCAATTTAGGGCTAATAACATTAGCTAGGATGTAACGCTAATGCTAGCTAGTCAGTGAATAACTTTGAGCCTTTATGATGGAAATTAATCTAAATAATATTTCTAGGTCAGTTTGCTAATGGAGGCCTTTTGTCCCTTTCCTGGGGGGCACTTTTTGCCCCAATTTCTACATTTTTGCTTAAAAATCCTCTCAAATCCAAATGTACTGCTCTCTCCACAGCCCTCCCTGCTTCTGTTTATGCTACTTTAGCTATGCTAACGTACGTTAGTCCATGTTTATAGCTAACAGAGAGTCATACAGTGTCAGAAACCACATCATCAAGTCTATTAGAGATACTGAACAGCTCCACACGGTTTGAGGTCAGTGTGATGACCTAGACATGTAGTTAGCCCAGTGCTAATGAGTGGTTTATAAGCTTGTTAGCTACATTAGCCTTGTAGCTCAAGTGCAAAACAAAGGAAACAAAGTCAGACACAAGACATGTTTTGGCTGAACTGAATTCGTAGCCCCAGTGAAAATGGTCTACATTCGGTTTTTGTCCGAACCGTGGGTTTAAATCTCGCTGTCCGTCGCTCTCTCTCTTTCTTTTTCTGTCTTTCTTTGTCTTTTCTGTGTATCTGTGTCTTTGAATGTCCTTTTGTTTTCTGGCTGGAACAGTGCCTTCAGTGTCCGTCAGCGGTCAGAGATTCTGTGTGGTTTTCTTTGCATGGTACTCGAGCATGGACGTCCCTCACAGTGTCTCAGGATTTCTGCCTTGTTTTAACTGCTTTATGTTATTCTACTGTGATAATCACGAGACTCGTCTTTGATTATTGTTGCATATGAGCGTCACTGTATAGTGTTTTCTTGTTTATGTTGACTGTATTAATTATTTGTTGTAAACGGTTATACTTTTTGTATAAATGTTCTCTTCAGCATTTATGCTTTTCTGTTTATTTATCGTTTTTCCTGCTAGAAAAGGAATGAATGTTTCTTGAGAGTGTGTTTTTTTCGGCATGCATGTGTTGTTTGCACCTTTCCTCGTGTTATTGTATTGATGACGATGCTTAATTTCTCATGCATAAGTCGATACAGGTCCAGGTGAACTTTGTCATTTATAAATAAATACATAAATATGTACTGCTAGCATATATACTACGCAGAGCCACTGTATATCCTTTAATTATGCTATTCATAACTAAGAGTATAATTAGCAGGGCTGTAAAAATGCACTGGAAGTGATTCAGAAGCATCAATATTGCAATGTTATAATTGATTCTAATCAATTATACAAATATTCAATAACACATGCACTTTATTTTTGGTCAAAAATGTTTATTTTCAAACATAAAAATCCATAAAAGCTTCATATATTATTTTTATTATTTATATTCCACTACTGTGTAAATGGCTACCCCAATTATATTTGAATATTTAGTGTATTTTTAAGTCGAATCCAACTGAATCATGATGTGAGATTTCGTGATGCACTGAATCAATTCCTAAAGAATCGTAAAAGAATCGATTCGTTCTGTCTGATTTACACCTCTAATAGTTAAGCAGTGATAATTACAGTGTAGTTTTTGAGCGTCATTGTTTTTTGCTTCTTCTCATGATAGCGGTCCGTAGCCTGTCCTTCGCTGGTTCTGCGGCTAAAGGGGCGTGGATGGGCAGTGATGTGAGACCCCCGCTGAGAGATGGTGGGCTGTCCTCTCTCTGCCTGCAGGAAAAAAGAGGTTATTATACACTCACTGCTCGTATACATAGGCCCAGTCCCATTTCTTCTTTTTACCCCTACCCCTTGTTTTTGAGTGTCACCCTAACCCCTTGGAACTGAGCATCACTTCATTAACAGCTACTAGCACTGCTCTGTAGGCGACCCTGCCGGTCTGCAGTGACAGCAGAGGAGGGTAAAGTTCAGCTCCTCACTGCTGGACTTTAGTTACATTTAGGGCATCATATGATCTTCAAAGAGGGGGGCAATTATTTATTATCGCCCACCCCTAATTCTTCAGTGATATGAAGCTGAAGTCAGATATTCATCAGCTTCTTGTTCGAATTTTCCCGTTCCACCTTAAACAGAGCAGCATTTATATTCTGGCACTTCAGGCGTCAGAACTGCTGGACTATTTAAGGTGGAACGGGAAAGTTAGCTACCTAGCTACCAAGACATTAGCATGCTATTAGCGATTTTTTATGTTTGTTGTGAAGAAAACGACCAAAATACACTGAAACGACATTAAACTATGATGAAACAATGTTTATTGTAATTTTTTAACAGAGAAAATTCTCACATTTGTGGGTTTCTTTGGTCTCTTGTTCTCCGTCTTGCTGGTTTTTCTTTTTTTCTCATTTCTCTCTGTTTGGAGTTTTTGAAAAACCTCTGTTTGGAGGGTCATGTAGCCCCAACACTTCACCCTACCCCTCTATCTCAACAAGAATCAGGACACCCTACCCCTAGACAGGAACATGCCAAACAGAGGGCTAAGGGCTGAGTGGTAGGGGCGAGGGGTGAAATGGGATTGGGCCTTACTATACCCTATAAACGTTTATAATCGTTTCTCATTTTAGAAATTTTTTGTTATTTGTATAATAAAACTAACACAGTGTAGATTTAAATATTAAACATTGAACACTGAGACGTGATTTAAATGCTCTGGTCAGTATTTCAAGTTTTAGGCAACAACAAGAAGTTATTAAATTATAAATAATATACTGTACGTTTATGTTTATGTTGTAATTTTTATCAGCTTATCTGCTTTGAGATTTTATCACTTCTAAATGCAAAGCTGAATTCATAATTCTATTAACTTTATACTAATTGTAAATTTGAGCTTCAACCTGGATATAAATTTTATTAGAACTCCATTCTAGATGTGAATTTTATTAAAATTTTATTTTAAAAGTTCATTTTGTTAATTTTGTTCTGGATATTTATTTTATCAGAGCCTAATTCTTGCTATTATTTCTATTTGGGGAAATTAATTTTATTAGAACTTCATTCTGGATGAGAATTGTATTTAAATTTAATTCTGGGTTTGAATTTTATTATTTCATATATATTTTCATTTTGAACTTCATTTTGGGCATTAACTTTTATTAAAAATTAATTATGTTAGTGATTTTTATACAAATTTAAATTTCATCCCGGATGTTATTTTTTTTATTTTATTTTACATGTTGATTTTGTTCATTTCATTTTTGATAATAATTTTATTAGAACATCGTTCTTAATATTCCTCAGTCATTTTAGAACCTTGTACAGCTCTCTTCATCATTCTGGACACACCTGTAATTTTTATACATTTATCTGTTAACATTTCTTAAATGTTTGAACAGTAACTAATGTACTGAGATTTAATGTCTATGACTGAAAGTGTGTAACCTTTTGCTTTGTGTCTCTCAGCTCTGGTCAGTGCGGTCAGCGTGGCAGTGGAGGCCATTCTGGCCCAGTTCAGCTCCTCTAGGACTCTGGTGCAGAAGGTCAGTTTCACTGGAGCTGTAAAGCTGCTGTTGGAAGAAAACCTTGTATTTCCATTTATGGCATTTAAATATTTTTATATTATTTGGACACCAGCTGCTTTTTACAGTGTGTGAATCTTTTATGATGCATAGAACAACAGAAATGGTCTAAATTGCTTGAAATTAAATCTTTTTACACCGAATTGAATTGAAAAGTAAAGTTTTTTTGTAAAAATTGTAAAGTTTCCGTTTTTGAGATACGAGGTTTTGTTCCAATAGTGCTGATATTCTACATGCAGTAAGCTGCGTCGTTGCGGTAATTTGTTGTGTGAACCTTTTGGGGTGACTGGGTCTGTAAATATAAATGTTTGTCATTATATACGGTGGTGTGCAAAGGTTTTGGCGCCCCGGTCAAATTCCATGCTTTGTTAATTTTCTAAATAAGTGAACACGTCCTCTGCGGAGAACACACTTCTGCACATTTTGATTCACAATTATTGTTTATTTGCTGAATTCAACCTATTGGGAAACAATAAAGCATAGTTTGTGGCCTGTGAAAAAGTTATAGCACGTATTTTATTCTTTCCAGTATGTTAAACTAGTCAAATACATAGAAATTGTGGACTAAAATTTGCAAATAATGTCATACTTAATAGGATTTTTTAACTTCTCAACAAAACGTAATTGGACCGGGGTACAGTGGTTCACCTTATGACATTCATAAAATGACAGAGATACGAATAACTTTGCACATAAGTTTTTATTTTCTACTATCAGGTGACTATAAGTAGTTTATTATCTTTTCTGTATCTTTACTCTTGCTTTATGTATCTTTTTTTATCTTCCTTTGTTCTGTCTTTCTTTCCATATTGCTTGCACACACGTTTCTTTCTCCAGTTCCACTCAGTAGAAAAGGTACTTCAAGCGTTCATGGACATCTTTGCTTGATCTGTAACTTCACTAACCCCAGCGCGCCGTTCGTTCCCGCTTCTTTTTCTTTTCCTTCCATTCTCTGTTCTCCTCTCGTTCATGTCCAAACTGCCTCCTTCCCCACTTTTTTCCTTTCTCTTCTTTGATCCTCCGCCACTGCCTCGCCCGCTTCTCTCTCTCTCTCTCTCTCTCTCTCTCTCTCTCTCTCTCTCTCTCTCTCTCTCTCTCTCCCTCTCTCTCTCAGGCTCTCTCTGGAGACAGCAGCGTGAACCCGACGTTGGGCCGGCTGGTGCTGCAGTGTCTTTGTCCTGCGCTGCGCGATCTCCTCAGTGACGGACTGAAACCTCATCAGAGTGACCTCATCGCTGGCAGAAGGCCAAACTCACCCTGGGGTTTAGTTCAGGCCTCCACCAAACCAGGTGGGAGTCAGCGATGGGTGTGGTTATGTGAATGAAGGGCTACGTTTCATTTAAATAATGTTACTAAGGTTTTGTTTAGTTATTTAAAGGGGAAATTTCTAAATAATTCAGTGTTTGAGAATCATTCAGGGTGGTTTGGTGTGAAATGGTTCAGATGTCTTTACAGTGGTGGTGATAGGAACCAGGGGTCGCCATGACTACAACACAAATATAGACATTTTATTTACTATCCAGAACCACCAGTGGACCTACACGAGTCTTCTGAGTTTATATGGAATGATGATGATGGAAAATAGTGATAAATAGTGAAATCTGGAAATAATAAGTTTTCTTTGGGGACTATTTTGCTTCACAGCGCCCCGCATGTATCCCTCCGCCATAAAATGGATTAAAACAGGCGGATTCAAATACATTTTAATCCAAAACTTTAGCACGAAACTGTCGTGAAACAGTGTCACAGTCATCAGGCAGTGAATTCATAACCATTTCATGTAATAACTTTCTGTGACTTTCACACCAAACCACTCTGAAAGACCCTGTTTACATCTTAACCACTTAATTATGTAGATTTCTTGAAAAATCGGTGGAGTTCCCCTTTAAAGAGCCTGTATCCTACATTTTTCTTGTATTTCATTCTTTCCCCCCTGAGGTCCACTCACAGCATTTGTGTGGTTTTATGGACCAATAGCAGCCAAACCTTTTTCCACCCCTTTTTTCTGCTTAGAATTAAATAAGCTATTATTGCTACTGTGCCTTAAAAGCCCTATTGGAGCATCACAGGAGGTCTGGTAATGTTATCTGTGTGTGATTTGACTGGCTGATTTGCACAGGATAAAGGATCTATGTAATTTTCCCCAAATTACCACCAATTGTAAGCCTGTGTCGCTGGCCACCAGCAGAGGCTGACGGCAGTGAGGTGCCATAAGTTCAGGGGACTCCAATTCCCAGAAGGCCTCAGGCTGATTAGGCCCAACCTGGCACACCTGTGGACTCCTCTATTTAAGGCTGTGCCAAACAGCAGCCCTTTGTCACACCTTTGTAGAGGTTGTGACTGGTACGGTACTTAGCCCAGGTGGGTATTTCAACGAAAAGAAAAGAAAAGAGAGAAGGAAAAACAAAAGAGAGAAATTGCCCCAAAACTACTTAAAAATCGGCTCCAAGCCATACAAAAGTGTTTGTTACCCAAAGAGCAAACAGGTGAAACCTAAAGTCTACCTTCCTTTCATAATCACAGAGGAAGTGTTTTTGTTCTCATTAAATTCATTGAAGACCGTATTTCACGGGTTTTCTTCTCTGCACTTGGGTCCGCCTCCCTGCCGTCCCATAACACCAATAGCCTGGATCCAGACATAATCACGTGGACATTTACATCAGTGTTATGCAACAGGCAGCACACTCCGCAACAATAACAACATGCTGTGTGGCTAAATGGCATAAAGACATTATGCTAGTAAAGTGGCATCACCAAAAGTGTGGATTTCAGTCTCGTCATGAACTTGAGCATTTAAGGAATTGTGTCAAATTAAGCTCCATTTTAGCTGTTAGCCTCGTCTTCAGGTCACAAAAAAGAAAATAAAGGGCGGCGCCATTTTCTAGGAGGCTGAAGCTGCGAATATGGAGCCGACTTCTTGTTCAGATTTTCTTGTTCCACCTTAAATGGTGAAACAGTTACTGAGTCGCCAGAATGAAAGAAACTAGTGAATAGGAAGCCGACTTCAGCTTCGGGGAAAGCCGGTGTCAAAGTAGAAAGCTGAATTTTCCTGTTCTACCTTAAGTGGTGCAGTAGTGACATTCTGGTGCCTCTGGCTCGTCAGTAACCGCTGCACCATTTAAGGTGGGACAGGAAAATTCAAACGTGAAGCAGGCGAATAAGAAGCCGACTTCAGCCTTGTGCAGTCTAGACTGAAACACCTCGTATAACTTCAGTATGAGTGGGCGGAGCAGATGTAGATGTGATTGTTTTTGTGACATCACAGAATTGAAAACAGGCTGTTTTTGCAGCTTAGTTTTCATATATGGGCTGTATGGACTGGGAAGTGAACAGTGCGTTGAAAACTTTAACGTTTTTGTACTTTTGGACTTTTATTTTGAAAAAAAAGGATTTTTCCATATTATGGGGCTAGATGCTTGGTGTGAGTTGTATGCAAATTGAGAATTACACGTAACAAATGTTTGCGTACAACATATTCTCTTACTCCACTAGTTAGCCAGATTAGCAGCTTGTATATTTTTAATATATATGGTTGAGTTAAATAGTGATCTGCAGCGTGATTTTCAATTGCATTTTATGAAACATATAATGAAAATATAATTTTTTCAGCAGTTATTGACATTCTTTTTTATGTCTATCTATCTATCTATCTATCTATCTATCTATCTATCTATCTATCTGTCTATCTGTATTATTGATATTTACAATATATTTGATAACAAAGCATAACAAAGAAGGCCTTTGAAACAGAACCATTTAATTTAGATCAGGAAGATCTTTTGATCTTATTTTCAGTCGATCAATAAACCATCTTCTGTCTTATTGTCCTCTTCATTGATCCCGTGAAATCGATTGTTTAAAAATGCTGTTGCTCAACGTGATCACATGATGCATTAATGGCTTTTTGAATGCCTGTTTCATGACACTGGTTTCACAAAGTTGACATGGGTGCAGGTATTGCGACTGAGTTACAAGCGAGTTGCAGGATGCTTTATGTTATGCCACTCAAGTGCAATTTAGTTTCATGTACGTCAGTTGAGTATTGAACTGTTTGGAATTGAGCTTGATCTGCATTGGCTACTAGTATCCTAGTTCTTCTTCTGCTTGTCTTTAAAGTTTAAAAGGTCCCAGCGCCTGCTTACCTGCTTATGGTGGAAACAAACAAACAAATGAAATGAAAAAAACATCACTCAGTAACTTTACCTTTTTCTGCTTTTGCTTTTAAAAAATTGCTTTCATTGTAAAGAACTTTGAGCTGTATAACAAGTGCTCTTTAAGTGTACATGTAATGTAAATATTAGTATTATTATTAGTAGTAGCAGTATTATTATTGTTATCTGAATTCATTTTAAATTCCATTAAGATGTTTTATTTGAAATAAAAAACAGTAAATGGAGTGTTCAAAAACTGTTCATGTAAAAATGTGGATATTTTCATAGTAGAAATATTTAAACTGCCCATTCCTTGTACGCATTGCACTCTCGCTCGCTCTCTCGCTCTCTCTCTCTCTCTCTCTCTCTCTCTCTCTCTCTCTCTCTCTCTCTCTCTCTCTCTCTCTCCTCCCTGCAGTGTTGAATCACCCATCTGTCATCCTTCTGATTCCTCTCTCAGCATTATCCAGATTCCTCTCCTCTGTTTTCTCTCTCTCCTCTTCCTCTTCTCAGCACACTGTCTCTCTAACACTGTGATTCACTTAGGTTGCGCATTAAACTGCGACAGTGGAATAACTGCAGCTGAAATTGATTACAGTGTTGATGCTGTAATCCATTAACTATTATTTGACCATTAACTGTTAGTGAACCACTGTGTCTTCTGCTGTTTCCCCCCATTTTAGCTCATAACAGCATCTCTGAGACCAGTGATTTCTCCATGATGGAGCCAACAATAGAAGTCATATCGCCCCCTACACTTCCTGTAGTGTATTACAGTCTGTCAGAGTGACTGTGTGGATCATATGAACATTATAGAGCTTTTTAAATGAAACAGTAGAAGCCATATCGCCCCCTACACTTCCTGTAGTGTATTACAGTCTGTCAGAATGACTGTGTGGATCATATGAACATTATAGAGCTTTTTAAATGAAACAGTAGAAGCCATATCGCCCCCTACACTTCCTGTAGTGTATTACAGTCTGTCAGAGTGACTGTGTGGATCATATGAATATTATAGAGCATGTTTTACTTTTTTCCAATCGTTATTGACTTCACTGCATAGCTGCATTTTTTTTAGACAGCCATATGTCCATATGTGGAACAAGTTACATGGCTTTATCTTTTCTAAATTGCCTTTTGATTTCCAGGCCCCACCACCCAGGCCCTGTACAGTCTGCAGATCAAAGTAGCTGCACTCCCTCAGCTAAAGCACAACCGCCACAGGTTCAACTCCTTCCTGCTCGGCCTTCTCAAGTAAGCAATAAACTGCCTCAGTCTACGTACAGTACCTGTGAAAAGGTGTTTTTCATTCCAAAAACATAAATACTGCTTCCTCAGCAATCCAGTTACAGGTATAGATTATTAAAGTCTGCATAATTCAGTGTGTGAGATGTAAACAGAGTGATTCAGAGTGGTTTGGTGTGAAATGGTTCAGATGTCTTTACAGTGGTGGTGATAGGAACCAGGGGTCGCCATGACTACAACACAAATATAGACATTTTGTTTACTATCCAAAACCACCAGTGAACCTACACGAGTCTTCTGAGTTTATATGGAATGTTGATGATGGAAAATAGTGGAAAATCTGAAATAATACGTTTTCTGTGGGGACTATTTTGCTGCACAGCGCTGTGCAGATTATGTATCCGTCCACCATGAAAAGATTTTAAGGCAAAACTACCGTAAAACAATGTCTGAGACATTTCATGTAGGAACTTTCTGTGAGGGAGCTTTTAGAGGTGGACGTCTGGTTCCTATCACCACCACTGTGAACAATTCTGGCTCTGTAAGTTTCTCTAGAACAGAGCGTTTCACACCAAACCACTCTGAATGACTTAAATATTTAATTATTCATACATTTAGAAAAATGGGTGGAATAACTGATGAAAGATGAAAAGCTATTTAAGAGAATCCAGTGGAACTGATGGAAAGCTCATTTGCTCATTGTAACACGTTCTGAGTTTCTGCTGTTTATTTGCATTTTAGAAGTGTGATAATTGGGAACTGACAACCACATCAGTCAGTAAAGCATCGTTTAACTATATTATATATGATCATAATAAACTATACCAAATTATCAGAATATAATCAGGTTATCCAAATTTTTTTCTCCATAAACCTGAAATCGGAAGCACTGTTTTTAGGCTCTGGTCTGGATGAATGTGTAAGAAGTTGTTTTGATTTGCCTCTCCCAAAATAGCTAATGTAAATATGGATCATCTTTCATCCGGCCTTGTTTATTCTCATCTGCGCTCGTCTGTCTCTCTCTTGCAGCATCAAGCGCCTTGATTTCTGGCTTTCCCATCTGCAGTCCTGCAGTGGTGAGTGCGCTGTTGCTTTTTCAGTTAAACTTTATCTTTTGGAGAAATGGAAGGGAATATAACAGAGCATAGAACGTCTGTGTTCATATTTTATTCATATTCATGTGTGTTATGTTGAAAGTGGGAGTACCTACATACGTGCTGATTGCTTCCTGCTTCACATTAAAGCGATTCATAATAGTTAATGATTTTAAAAAACACACTGTGCAAAATGTTCTTTATTGATATTATTCCAATGATGTCACAATTGCGCTGCCACCATTTTGGTAGGCAGCAAGTTCATTCAGCAGTTATGCAGCTGTTTGTAATGAGATAAAGCCATAACTGATCCAGCGAAGGCAGTAAAACCCGTTTTTAAACACTTTTTAAATCTCATTTCAATGTGTATTAACTGATATATTTGAGTGTGCCGACTTGATTTCATTTGATTTGTTGCTGTAGTGATTAACAAATGAAAGCTGAAATCTAAACGGCTGAGGTTTCCCGTTGTGTTGCTGTTTTCGCGCCCCAAACCGCATACTAGCTCACTAAATAATGTGCAAACAATAGTGAATTTCCCATAAGAATTGCACTCATTAGTGCAGTAGGTGAAGGACGGAAGTGTGTGGTTTGGGACGCAGCATTAGATCAGCCAGTGAGACACAAACAGCTGCTCTGCTGTGCTGCTCGTTACAAATAAGTGCACTTTAAAAATATATTTTAACAAACACATTTCTTCATACATTGCAAAAATATATTTAATAAATACATATGGAATATATTTTTTCCATATGGGCAGACACAATGCAAAAAAAAAAGTTTTTCCCACCTGCTTTATCACAGTGCATTCTTAGACCCAATCCCATTTCTTCTTTTTACCCCTACCCCTTTTTTTCAAGTGTCACCCTAACCCCTTGGAACTCAGTTACAAGGGGTAGTGGTTGAAATCCTCCCTCTGAAATGGGACCCTCAAATAAAAAGAGCATCACTTCATTAACAGCTACCAGCGCTGCTCTGTAGGCGACCCTGCCAGTCTGCAGTGACAGCAGAGGAGGGTAAAGTTCAGCTCCTCACTGCTGGGCTTTAGTTACATTTAGGACATCATATGACTTCAAAGAGGGGGGCAATTATTTATTATCACCCACCCCTAATTCTTTAGTGATATGAAGCTGAAGTCAGATATTCACCAGATTCTTGTTCGAATTTTCCCGTTCCACCTTAAATGGAGCAGCAGTTACATTCTGGGAGCTTCAGGCGTCAGAACTGCTGGACTATTTAAGGTGGAACAGCAAAGTTAGCTAGCTAGCTACTGAGACATTAGCATGGTATTAGCAATTTTTATGCCTGTTATGAAGAAAAGGACCAAAATACACTGAAATGACATCAAACTAAGATAACCACTTTATAATCATAATTTTTTAACAGAGAAAATTCTCACATTTGTGTGTTTCTTTGGTCTCTTGTTCTCCATCTCGCCGCCTTTTCTTTTTTTCTCATAACTCTCTGTTTGGAGTCTCTGAAAAACCTCTGTTTGGAGGGTCATGTAGCCCCAACACTTCACCCTACCCCTCTATCTCAACAAGAATCAGGACACCCTACCCCGAGACGTGAATGCGCAAAACAGAGGGCTAAGGGCTGAGTGGTAGGGGCGAGGGGTGAAATGGGACTGGGCCTGAATGTGTTCTGAATACATAACTGTCGTAATGGAATATGTTACAGAGCACATTTAGGACAGTGTATTCAGTATTCAGCCATCTCTAGTTTTTAAGCTATGTGACATAATTTTGCCCATTTTCATAGATAACAGTATGTTAGTATGTCACAGAGCTAATAATAGCAGTGGCGGCCTTCCTGAAGCCTGAATTTTGTTCGGACTTTTGTCCATTTTTACATTTGCTTTAAAGCCCCTCTTTATTCTTTACTTTATTGTTTTTAACTATTATCTATAGTTTTTGTGATATTAATAACAAGCGCTGTTACCTCACATTTAAAGCTTAGGCATAATTCAGGGCAGCCAACCAGAATAGGGGTCATTTACATATCTTAGTCTTAAAGCAATGGTGACAAGAAGAGGTCAGAAAATAGTCATAGTTAAAATAAAATATGAGATTATTATTGGACTTAGGGAGGATAAAATACAAGGCTCACCATCAGACAGCTTGTTCTCCGTTTGGCACTTTTTAATCACCACTCCGGTCACCACCGCGGTCAAAAAGAGCGAAGTGGTCTGTTTTTCCTTGGGGGGGGCTCCAAAGTGTAGGGCTGAACCTCACTGATTGGCGATGTCACTCACCATTGCCAGTGGAGCCAGGCTGTTTATGTTGCCTGGGAGACACCACTGTCGATCATTTTGCATTCTGACACGCCCACACAAGTCTGAGCAGCAGCTTTTCATTTTCATTTTCATTTTTTTTAATCTACGATTAAATATAATAATCTATATATGTTTTTGCAGCACATTTTTAGGGGGTTTAATTGATTGTTTATGCTTGTATCACTACATACTTATATCTGTTCTGCTAGTCTTCATCTCCAAATCATTACAAACGTCCCTCTCGCCTCTTTTTCCTCAGATGTGTTGGAGACGTACTACCGGCCCACCGCCTTCATGCGTCTTTCGGCCACTTCCTGCCAGCCTCTCTTTGACGAGCTCCTCCTCTTGCTGCAGCCTCTGTCTCTCCTGACCTTCAACCTCGACCTGCTGTTCCAGCACCACCACCTCGACCCCTCTTCTCCTGACCTCACTCCGGCCAGCCACAGCCCGGGGGTGTCCAGACCACCCAACCGGGGCTTCAGCTTCCACCTTCTGCCCACTTACCAGTCTGAGGGCAGCGGTGGGCGTCTGAAGAGCGTCTCCAAGCAAGACCTTAGCGGTTCAGGTGGATTAAAAGCAAGCGGCTGTCATTCGAGCACCACAAGCTCTTTCAGTCCAGGCCCCGTTCAAATCCAGTGCAGACCAGTACCAGCCATCAATAAGGGGGAGACAAGCCCCCAGCTGCAGTGGCTGAAGGAGAAGGAGATAGAAGCACCCCCTAGTGACGGGAACGGGAACAGCCTCGCCGAGCAGGCAGGCCAGGCCCTACAGCAAGGCTGGGGGGCCGTGATGCGTTGGGGTGAGCGTTTAGGGCAGAATTTAGGTGGGTTAACATCCGTCGGCCCCTCAGAAGAAGCTGAAGGGGTTCCCACCGCGGTGAACCCGAATTCTCACTCCACTTCAGACGCCCAGAGTCCAGGCCAGGAAGGCCTGCCAGCTGACGGTGTTCCTTGGGGTTTTGGCCGGCTGTTTGGAGCCTCCAAAAGCCCAAGTAACCTGCCATCGAAAAGGTGAGCTAGGGACCGTGTGCATTTTTTTTGATTTTATGAAAAGTGTGCATGGTCGTGATGGACTTAAAGGGACCACATCATTGAAAAACAAATTTTGAACAGTTCGATTTTGTGTGTAAACACAGTTAAAGTTTCTCTCCCCACTTCATAAAGTCCATAGAGGGACAATAAGCTGAAATAAGCAAAATAGCTTCATTGTAGTTGTGATGTCACACTTACATAGGACCACCTCTTTATCCTGCAGCAGTTTAGCCCCACCCATTCATGCTGAAGTGATCAGGAGTGCTGTTACCTCACATTTAAGGCTTAGGCATAGTTCCAAGGCCTCACATTTAAGGCTTAAGCCAATCAGAATGTCATTTGCACATCATTTACATATGTTGGTCTTAAAGGAACGGTAACCAGCCTGTTTAATTCAAAGGGTTAAAAAGAGGTCAGAAAATGGTCATGTAAAAATGAAATATGACATAAGTGCACGCAGGCATTGTCATTGGACTTTTGGAGGAAAAAAAATAAAATACAAGGAAAAATGTATAATATGAGTTCTTTAAACATAGTTATGAGCATAAATCTAAACGGACCAAAACATGAAAATATGCTATAAGGGTAGAACAAACAAATGGATTCATCACAGTATTAATATTATATCATAATATTAATGATACATCTACTTTATGATGGAAGTAGTTTGGTATAGTTGTTCATAGTCATTTCTGTAACATACTCATTTATAGTAATAAGTCTGTGTGGGTGGGAGGTCAGAAATAGTGCGAATGTGTCCAGAAACTTGCTTTACTCTCCATCTGTGCATAACAAGCCACAGTTATGTAATATCTTTTTCTTTCTTGCTCTCTGTTTCTCTTTTTCTTTCTCAGGCGTCCCTCTCAGTGGCTTTCTCCTGGTATAACCGTTCTGACCCGTATGACTGGTGCAGGTCAGGCCTTTCTGCCTGAGAAGATAGAGCCTGTAAGAAAAGGAGAGAAGGAGAAAGTGAAAAATGAGGAGAAGGACGAGACTGGAGATCAGCCAAAACCTCTGAGGTAATGTGTTGATCATTCTTAATAGCTTTAAAATTCATTATGCTTTGTAGGGGTTTATATCACAATACCTACATTTAGAGTCAGTTATTCATTCAGCCTAATGAGAAACTGTAGAACAGACTCAGTTTATATCACAATACCTACATTTAGAGTCGGTTATTCATTCAGCCTAATGAGAAACTGTAGAACAGACTCAGTTTATATCACAATACCTACATTTAGAGTCGGTTATTCATTCAGCCTAATGAGAAACTGTAGAACAGACAGTTCATAGCAACAGTAGCTGTAAAGGATGCATTTGTGGGCGGAGCCTGGATAGATCAGTCTTTAAGGCTTTTTGTATGTGACTGATCCTACAGGGCGGTCAGGACCCTGTGCGATCACACTGGCACGGGGCCGGAGCTCAGCTTCAGAAAGGGGGAGGAGCTTATTGTGCTGGGAGGCGTGGACCAAGACTGGATTCGCTGTCGTCAGGGTGACAAGGAGGGCCTCGTTCCCATTGGTTATGCGTCGCTTATCATGTGACTTCGAGACTCCTGACTGGACGATGGGCGGAGCTTAAAGAGATACACACCAAGCATCGAGTTGATATAGTGATTAGAAACTGTGTAAAGTGTTCTCACCTCTGTTGCCTGGTTTGTGACGTCTCAGATGTTTTTCGCAACTCCTAGCATTCAATTACACGCATACATTACTGTATAAATGATGAATATACATAAATATATATATAAAATTAGATTCATACTATGAGAAATCATAAATTTGACCAAGATAGATAGACAGATAGACAAACAAGAACCGAAACCCAATTATCATTGTGTAGTGATTCAGTCCACAATAAATAGAATTCATCTCGTATTGCATTATGAAATATCCTATCCGTTATTATATAGTGTAGCCCAAATTTCAAGCTTGCTAATGGATTGTAAAAGAAAGCATATATACCAAAATACCAGCTACTTTTGGGGTAAAGAAGCCCCTTGCACTCTATCTAAAAGTGGCATCATGATTATATGCTTTAGAATAAGATTAGGGCTGGCCTGAACGGTATTTTACGGGCTTTGAATACTTGTTGGTATTTCTGTATCTGAAATACTCAAATTCAAAAATAATTTGAAGTATGCTTGTTACTGCAGTTCAACACGTGGCCAGTAGGTGGCAGCAGTGTATTAATAGTGATATCGCAAAGGCCACAAAGAATGTTGTGCAGTTTGTTGCACTCTGAAGTAAGAGGGCATGAATTTATGCACTGAATTTAACTATTATTTCATCTATTTTTAATATTTCTGTATGATTCATTCTGCCATTGTGGTCGACAGTGTATTAATGGTGATGTCTAATTCAAGTGTAAAGCTCTACATTGTTAGTAAAGCTGACCGTAACACCACTTAATAAGGGTTAATCTTATCTTGAGCTCATTTTTGTGGCTTCACCATGATGGTAGAATGACCCCTAATATTAACAATGACCATTCTATCAAAAGGCCTTTCCTGATCACATTCATTGGAATTTAAGCTCCAGTTTTTGTAACAACAAATACTCAAGTATTCAAATGATTTGGGCCAGCCCTAATTAAGATATGTTGCATAAATCCCAAAAATACATAGGCACTTCCTTCACTATATGGCCAAAAGTATGGACGCCTGACCACACCGTCATGAGCTTGTTGGACGTCCCATTCTAAAACCATGGGCATTAAGTGGAGTTGCCCCCATTTGCGGCGAGAATGGCCTCCACTCTTCTGGTAAGGCCTTCACTTCCATTCCACAGTAGTAGCACTTACAGTTGTCTGGGGCAGCTCTAGCAGGGCAGAAATTTCATGAAGTGACTTGTGTCATAGGTGCCGTTCTACTACAGTGCCACGTTTAAAGTCCCTGAGCTCTTCAGTACGACACCTGTTCAGTGTGGCTGAAACACCTGAACTAATAACTAAATAATTAGGATTGGTGTCCACATACTTTTGGCCATGTAGTGTAGATTATCCAACATGTAATGGCAAGGCTGTTTTCTTAAGCCTAATTCTAGACCAGAAAGACCCTCTAGTCAAGAAATCTCAGTAATTTAGTCTCGGATTAGATGTAATCTGTGCTGTGAGCCGGTTTCTGAGACTCAGACGAACATTTCCATATTTATTCCGATTTTAAAATGACTAATATTAATGCTTTCAGTCCCCCCATCTCTACCTACCCCATTAGCCTGAAGATGTAAAACTACTACTAGTGTCGTTGTTGTTTCTCTCAGTAGTGGCAGTAGAGTACTTTAGTGTGCTAGTGTGCTGACCATCCTAATTTGTTATTGATTTCCTACAGTGTGTTGACTAGTGTGGTTTAGATTTTATCACGTGTAGGCTCGATATCAATGACTATGCATATACCGTACTGTACTATTCACAAGACTCGTCGCCGGGGTAACCATATACGACTGACTGCATTATTCATTTTTAACTGTGTGAATGCCGAGTCTGGGGTTGTCATATTTTAAAGTTGCATGAACATATATCGACTGAAATATCAGTGTGCGTTCACGTCAGCGCGGTCTACTCACAAACCCACCTGCGCAGTGACAGGAGGTGGACTAAAACTAGCTGATCTAAGCTTAGCAAGCAGCAACGTGCCACCGTTATACTACATATAACCTTATGCATCAGCTGAGCTTCCTTAAAGAAATACTGAAGTCCATTTCAGCCTAATGTGTATCTGCTGCATCTGTAGTCTATGGTCAGTTACCACAGACAATGATTTCAACACGTCTCCCTGAGAAAACAACAGAAAACCCACTGACTCTAAACTCACTTACAGTAGAAGTCAGTGGGCAGCGCCTGAATTCTAAAAAATAAACATTTAAAATGACTTCATCGGTTCTTATTCAACGTTCCAACACAGTATAAGAGCAGCTCTGGTTACTTTCACTTTTCCTGAAGTTCTGGTTTCCATGGCGATTAGACGGAGCCTGTGAAAACTCCGCCCCTACCACTGTGCAGGAAATTCTTAAACTAGTCTCATATCTGTGGAAGCTCATTCCGGCCACTTGAAATCAAAATCTACCACCTAATTATAATTTTTTTCAGAGTAGAGTGAAATGCTGTGCCATTAATTTGAGATACTGTCTCATGATTTTGAGATACTATCTCATTATTTTGAGATAGTATCTCATGATTTTGAGATACCATCTCATTACTTTGAGATACCATCTCATTACTTTGAGATACTATCTCATTACTTTGAGGTGCTTTTTCATTATTTTGAGATACTATCTCATGATTTTGAGAAACTTTCTCATTATATTAGGATGCTTTCTCATAATTTTAATTTGTTTTCTCATTATTTTGGGATGCTTTAGGCTTTTGAAATAATGAATTGAAAATTTTAATAGTAATAATTGAAAAAAATGTACACATATATATTTGTATATACAAAAACATTATATATAATGAGACAGTATCTCAAAATAATGACTTAGTATGGCAAAATAATGGCCTAGCAGTCCACTTAATAATCAAAAAATAATAATTAGGTGTTGGATTGTTTTATTTTAATTGGTGGGCTTCCATACACTCCTGGGTAAAAGGTTAGAGACCACCAGGCAACAAACATAGGTTTAACAGAAAATGATGCAGAAGCATCGAGAGCTGAATGCAGTGTCACACTTTTCCAGTGTTTGGTGTGTTCGCTTCTTTTTGTCAAAGAAATCTGCAGGGATGTTCTTCCACACCAAAGTTCAGTCTTAGAAGTTGGTTGCATTTTCAACGTCTTACAACACACGTAATCCCACTGACAGATTTAGACTTCTATTATAAGTGAGTGTTGAGTTTTCTCTTTAGTGTTCAGGGAAATGTGAAATTATTGAAACATACTGTGTGCAGCGATCGCCCGTACACTCCAGACACAGCAGACCGAGGTTAAAACCGCTGGTGTTCCTTTAAGGGCTCAGAAAAGTATAACTGGGATGCAGCAGAGGATGGTTAGCCAAGAAGCAGTTGCTGCCACGGTGGCTGATGCTGATTGATGACTTTCTCTGGCCATCTGTGCTGCTCTGACATGCTCGTTTGCATGGATTTCAGCTTCATCTCTTTCACGCGCCGCCAAACGCTCAGATACCGTGCCAGTTTACAGCCTCAGAGAGCCGTGGGCAGCACACACAGCACCAAGCTTTCTCCAGAACTCTCTCTCACCCGCGTGTGGATGTGTAACTGTAACCTTCCTCTGCCTTTTTCAGGTTTTTTATTATATAGTAGGGGCGTAAAAATGCACTGAAGGTGGCCATGCATTGATTTTTGAATGTAAGCACTGAATATAATTGGTTAGAATAACATTTAGCAAATTATTCGCTTTTATTTTGGCCAAAATAAAAGTCTCAGGCTGTTTTCAGTCATAAAAATCCCCCAGAAAACCCTAAAAACTTGATATCTTGTTTATATTGCCTCTACTATGTAAATAATTTTTCCAGTTACATTTATGTAGTCAGGGTATTTTTAAAACTAATATTGAATCGTACCAAAATAATCAAACCAAATCAAATCGATTCGAATTGTGGTGGTCAGATTTACCCCCCTAGTGTATAATCATTTCAGCAGACACTCCAAGACTTATGAAATCAGTTTACATCTAAATTCTGCACTGGACGTTTTAGACATTTAGGGTAAGGACATGGCACTATAGATTAAAGGGGAAGTCCAACAATTTTTCAAAATTTCGATATAAGTAAAAGTTAAGACGTTAAGTTATTCAGAGTGGTTTGGTGTGAAATGCTACGTTAAACTTACAGAGTCAGAATCGTTCACAGTGGTGGTGATAGGAACCAGACGTCCACCTCTAAAAGCTCCCTCACAGAAAGTTACTACATGAAATGGCTATGAATTCACCGCCTGATGCCTGAGACACTGATTTACGACAGATGTGCAATAAGAGTTGGGCCTTCTTTAAAGTCCATTCATGGTGGAGGAATAAATATTATAAAACTATATAACAATTCTGAGGATGTGTAGGTTCACTGGTGGTTCTGGATAGTAAATGAAATGGTTATATTTGTGTTGTAGTCATGGCGACCCCTGGTTCCTATCACCACCACTGTAAAGAGTCTCTACAGTGCACCATTTGACAACAAACTACTCTGAATGCCTGTTTACATCCTTAGGAACTTTGAAAAAAATGGTGGAATTCCCCTTTAGAGGATAAAATTTGTATGGAATAATTGTGAATGCATTGTGTTGTCATAGTGGATCCCACATTTTGATCATTGTTACCTCAAAGGGAAAACTGCAATGATGTGTGGAATATTATAGGGATTTCAGGAATTGCTGGTGTTTTATAATTTTCTTGTTTTTAGTCTCATTGATATGCATCGATGCGTTTACCCTTGTGAAGCCTTGGTTTGGTGGAACAAAAAAGAGAAAAACAGGTATATTATAGAGTAACAGTAGTGTGGTATTGTTTTTCTTGTTGATGATGCTGATTTGGCTGTTCTATCTATTCCTTTCTTGTCTATCTCTCTATCTATCTGCTGTTGGGTGTGAGCGTGTGAATGGCTGTGGGGTGTGTGTGTGTGTGTGTGTGTGAGTATGCCTTTGTGTGGCAGTGGGTTGCGTAGCTCTGTGTGATTTAGCCCGCCGCTGGTAGCACACTTTAAACGCATAGTAGCCTGTACTCTGTTCCTGCAGTGTCATTCTACAGTCAGTCAGTTTCTTGCATGTGGGTGTTTGTAAATATACCCAATAAAATATTAAAATCCATACGTGCCTGAAAGTGTGTTCTGTTCGTAGGTCGTTCTTGTTGTTCTCGGGTCTAACCATGAGGGGGCAGTCTGTTTTTAGCTCCTCTCAATTCATAGCATGCCAAGTGATAGCTGAGACCACCTGCTGTCGGAAGAAAACCTTGTATCTCCATTTTTGTTGATTTTCAGTTTTTGACATAATTTGAAAGTGCGTGTTGCTCTTTACGTTGTATGTCAATTTCATGAAGAATGGACCAAAAGAAACAGCACAAAATGACTTGGACAAAACTCTGGTTCCATTGACTTCCATTAAAAGTAAAGCAGGTTTTTTCCTTCTCCTGTAAAGTTATTATTTTGGAGTTTCGAGGTTTTCTTCCGACAACAGCGATATGTTCTTCGCTTCATGATAAACAAATATTACAGTAAAAATGAGATCATGTAAAACAAATTGTCACTTTCTGTGAAAAAGGATATCTAATTGATATACGTCAAATTTTTAACTTTAATTTTTGCTTCTAAACTGCACTTCTAAAATACTGGTATATAGTATCACACTCAACTCCATCCTCTGAAACCACCGTCTCAGACCAGTGTTTATTCTAGCATCTTACTTACCTGCCTTATTACCCCACTTACCTGACTGTTACCTCACTTACCTGCCTTGTTACCCCTCTTACCTGACTGTTACCTCACTTACCTGCCTTATTACCCCACTTACCTGACTGTTACCTCACTTACCTGCCTTATTACCCCACTTATCTGACTGTTACCTCACTTACCTGCCTTATTACCCCACTTATCTGACTGTTACCTCACTGTGCTCTGTGAGCTCCTGTAACCAAAACCAAATTCCTTGTATGTGTCAGCAAACCTGGCCAATAAAGCTTGATTCTGATTCTGATTCTGATTCTCAGGGAAAAAGTCTTTTCAGATGGCTAGCATATCTTTTTAAAACTGAAATGTGTCCTTTAACATAAATTAAACGTTCACCTTACAGAAAGATGCTCTGCTGAAAAGAAGACCAACGTTTCACTGGGTTTATTAGCTCTAGGCTAAGTTACCTAAGCATTAGCTTAGCCTAGCTTAAATACATTAGCAAACAGACACTTACAGCTAACATAAAAACAGATGTAACAATGAGTTGACTGCCATACTTACATATTAAAAGAACATAGTAGCTGTTAAGCTAAGATTTGTATAGTTTATCTATTTAATATCATTTATTTGTCTCCTAACCACATCTGTGCTGACACACAGGATTATGGGAGATGTAGGCAGAAGGATACTTATATACTTCCTTTAGAAAACAGCCAAACTGAGGAACCTCAGCAGGCAGTGTTTTATACAAATGTGACATGCTTTAACATGCCTACATTTGCAATGTTCCAGACCTATACGTTTTGTGTACTTAATAATAATAATAATAATAATAGCGTCTGATAAATGCCATAAATGAAGGTGAGTCAGTTCCAGCAGACAGTCAGTGGGTCAGCGTTCCTGCCCTGCAGGTAGACTCCAGGTGAGAGACTGAGAGAGTAAGGAGTGGAGGAAGGATACGTAGTAGAGTGGAGGACAGTCATATCGTCAGCATTATAGAAACACAGCTGACGCCTGTCACAGTCCAGGTAGAGCCCGATTCTCCGAGGCTTCACCGCCAGCTCCTTTTCGGTCTCAGTGCCGTCCTCTTTAATACAGTAGCCTTGGTCATGCTTCAGCTGAAGCCTGATGTCTTTGTTTGTGTTGCTTATGCATCCTCCATCCACGCCCACGCTCCAGTCTATCTTCTCCCCCACGTCCACCTCCCAGTAATGCTGCCCTGAATGAAAGGTCTTGTGGGTCCTAGCCAGTGGCCTGTAGTCTTTCTGCCGGTAGAAAATGCCCTTTTTGGCTGTGCGGGTCACACTGCGGCCGTCAGAGGAAACCCTGAGGTACGGGTCATGGCAGTCAGATATGACGTTACGGTCAGGAACTGTGGAGGAAAGAGTACCAAAGAATTTACTTATTAAGGGCCTTTATTATTTTACTTATCTAGGGCCTTTATTATCCATACCAGCAAATGTTCTTTAGGAAACAATTTAACAAACCTGAAATCTCACCACATTTGATTTGGTTTGATTATTTTGAAATTATTAAGATTAAAAAAAAAAGTACACAAATGTGTCTGGAAGAAATTGTTTACACAGTGGTGAATTATAGACAGTAAAAACAGGTTTATTCAATATTTAGAAGATCACATTTTATATACTGAGGAGTGTCTTTAAATGGATTTTAAGACACACTGCAGATTCATACTGGATTAAAATCGCTCCACAATTATTACTGTCAGACTGTAAAACTACACACACTGCAGATTCATACTGGATTAAAAACACTCCACAATTATTACTCTCAGACTGTAAAACTACACACACTGCAGATTCATACTGGATTAAAATCACTCCACAATTATTACTGTCAGACTGTAAAACTACACACACTGCAGATTCATACTGGATTAATATCACAGATATTGTTAGTGATCACTTAAATTACGGAATCCAACCAATCCAACTGCAACAGGGCCTTATTTTCATGTGCAAATCAAAAGTAAGCAGCAGTTCTTACATATTTGCAGAACTACAGTAAATGTGGAATCAATTCAGGTCTGAATTGTAGTCAATGCTAAGGGTTTTTTTTTTTAATATTTTAACCCAATTTTCTCCCCAATTTAGTCGTCTCCAATTCCACCCGCTAGTTAGGACTCCCCCAATTACACGATACTATCAGCGCTAGGAGGGCGAAGGCCTGTGAAACCAGCCACCGCAACTTTTTGAGCTGCCGCTCACGCGACGGCATTGGACAGCCGAACGCGCTCGGAGGAAAGCGCCAACCGCCAGATCTGCTACATCAGCTAACAGACGCCTGCGCTGACTAGCATCACGCTGAGTGAGTGATCGGGGGAGAAGGGCAGCCATCCCACCCACCCAGAGAGAGCAAGGCCAATTGTGCTCTCTCGGACTCCCGGCTACGGATGGCTGTAGCATCACCAGGGATCGAACTCGTGATCTCCTGATGAGGGACAACGCTTAGACGGTTGCGCCACTCGGGAGCCCAGGGTTATTTTTAACAGTCACATTCATTTCTCATATAACATCTTACCTGGTTTAATGGACCCAAGCATCTCCTTCCATACAAAGAACTGGAGATGAGTCTCGTGGGGGCCAAGGAACAAGCAGTCAGGCATGACACTGAGGCCTTTCAGCCTGGACTTAAACCTGAAATGGACACTGATGTTACGTTGCAGTCAGAATTTATATTATGTTCCAAACACATTATTCATTTTACCGGGCTAATCTCCACCAATACTCACTGTGGTGACTCATTTTCATTCCTTTCTCTCATCCCCTCAATGATATCCAACCCATTCTCTATCCACCACTGAAAAAGAGACAGATGGAGTCATTGAAGCAGTGATAGATTTTGTGAAGAATATGCTTTATGTGTGTTAATTCTACTTTAGCAAATACTTTTAAAGTAAAAGGAACAAGCACTAAAACGAAATCTAATACTGGAATTCAGCTTTAAAGTAAACCTTGGCCAAAAATCAAATGCTCACAATTTTGCACAATGTAGTCGATCAGCCAAGACATGTTTGGTGTCTGAATTCTGCGTCTTTGGTTTTGCCCTGGAGATACGAGGCTAGTATAGCTAACAAGTAACGAACGCTTATATCCCACCCGTTAGCATCACACAAACTTAGCTCTAGCTGCATCAAGTTTCAGACAGACTTTATGGCACTGTATGATGTCCTGTTATTGATTAAAAAAATGTCAAAAGTGCAGATGCAATTAATGCTTGAAGATGTCTTGAACTTGCGCAACATCAGCATTATGCTAAGGACAAACTCAATAACAATAACAACACTCCACATGGCCGTCTCTATTAGCAGGTTTTGCTTTTCCATTTGCATGAGTTTTATTCTGACAGAAGTGCTTTTACTGAAGGAGCTCCCTGTTCATCTAATTATAAAGACTCATTCATACTGGATTAAAATCACTCCACAATCATTCTTTTTTATTACGTAGTCCACGATTAGATAACAGTGAGTCATACAGTGTCAGAAGCCACATCGTCATGATTAGAGATAACTGCATGACTCCACAAGGTTTGATACGTGTCTGATATTGAAGGCTTGAAGTTAGCACCATGCTAAACAGTGGGGTATAAACGTCCATTAGTTGCTGACAACATTAGCCTCGTAGCTCCAGTGCTAAACTAAAGAAGCAAACTTCCGACTCCAAATACGTTCTGGCTGATTGACTATGTTTGGAGTAAGGGCTGAATGTTGGGTAAATCTGATTTGTTTGGCAGAAACACAGCTTTAAAAGCCAACCTGCAGGAACCCATCAGGCTGATCAGTCTCCAGGACTGAATGGAGGATTGCCTCCTCCTCTCTTCCCCTGTTCAGTTTCTCCTCTATCTCGTTTCTGTTGTTCTGCATCATCTCCACCACGGCTCTCTGCTCTTTCTCCAGCAGCGTCTTCACCTTCTGCTCTTTCTCTCTGAGGAACTGGTGCATTTCCTCAAACTGAGCGGATATCTGAGCTGCAAGCTGCTTGGATTTCTCCTAAAAGAGCAGGAAATGAAAAGCTTGTGATGACTTCACAATTCTTAAAGTGGGCAACAAGTAAACTCTGGAGGCACCAAAGTATGATAATGCAGAGAAACACATTCTTTTTTATGTTCTTGTAGAAGGTTCTATTAGAACAGTACAGCAGAGTAAGAGCAACTAGTGGTTCTAGGGATCCTCTTAATGCTACTTTAGTTTTTCAGTTTACACTGAGCTGTAAAAGGAGCATTCTGGCCTCTCACTACAATACCCAGCATGCATTCTGTGAATATGTCATACAGCCAAGGTGCAAGATGCAGAGGGTCCTGGGGGGTCCGGGACCTCCTAATTAATCCCTTGGAACCCCTGAATGTTTTAAAAATCAAAACTCTAGGGGGGTCCATGAAAATAATTGCATTATGAAGGTACGCTGTTCGTTAAGGAAAAATAGATGCTAAAATACAAATTCTGTCGCTGTAGCAAATTAGTTCACCCTGTTGATCCTTCGTAGCCTAGCAACTGTAGTTATGCCCTGGATACCTCAGAAAAACTTTACAATATCAGAGAACTTGTGGAAAAGAGAATTACCACCCTGTAATGTCTTCTGGGTTTCTCAAACGCTAGAGGGCGCTCGTGAGCCAGTCCAAAATGAATGGGTTAAGATGGAGCATTTGAGCAAAATCATAGTTTATAAATGTTTAAACGTTTTTAGTGTAAATAAGTACATTAATTTCCTGAAACACAGAACAGCATAAAACACTTTAACACTGCTGTTATATTTTTACGAGCTTTTAAATTCGAGCTATAGGAGTTTAAAATGGTGCCTCATCTACATTCATGACGTCAGTGAGCGCAAACATCAGCACTCACTAGCAGTAATGCTAACATCCTGCTGCCCAAAACCCATTTGCTGTAGAAAAAAGGAAGCACACAGGTAAGTTTTCTTTGCTTTTCTTGTCAAATACATCCTTCTACTTTCTAAAATTAAAGGAAAGTTCTGGGTGAGTAATTAGAAACTATTTTAACTTTTTGTTTTTAGCCGTTTAGCTCTGTTTACTCCCATTCATTAAGCTTGTGGGCGCCCTCTGCTGTTTTGCAGTCGTGCTTTTGATATAATAGGGGAAACAGGAAGAGGATGGCTCCTTAAACCAGCTCTGACAATATGCTATAGCATATTTGTAAATCTGAATACTTGCCCAATTTCACAAAAGACTGGAAAAAAGAATGAAATATTACTCATTTAAAAAATCAAAGGCGCTCAGTTAAGAGCACATAAACTAGAAAAGAGCATTTCCAAAATAAGAGTTAAAGAGTTAAACTAAAGATTTTGGTGCCATTGAAGCAGCATTGTTCAACCAATACTGACTGCTAGCCTAGCCAAAGAATGTGTAATGTGTAATACTCTTACACCAGCTCTGGCTTAGCCACTGAGCTACAGGCTAATAAACAGCACCAAGCCAGCACTGTAACTCTTACTTTGGTCATCTAACACAATCTTAAAGAAAATATTGTTTCCATTCTTGATTCAACACAAACTGGACGCCAGAGACAAGATTTATTTTGATCAGAAGCCAAACTGAGGTAGATTTGCTAACTGGCTCTGGCCTAGCCACTGAGCTACAGGCTAATAAACAGCACCAAGTGCATTTGTGTAACTCTCACTTTGGTCATTGAACAAAATCTTAAAGAAAACATTCTGTCTTCATTCTTCCCTGATAGCAAGAGGATAGTGGACCACTGTTGGCCTGCTGATGGCAAAGCTGGTGATCCACTGGCATTTTGCTCAGCGTTTTCTGGGTGGCCCACCGGTGGTTAAGCAGATTAATAGACAAAATTCCACTAATTGCTCATTTTCTACTCATAGTCCAATTTACTTTACCAGCTTTCTTTAGTTATACATTATAAATTAGTTTAGTAAAACATTTTAATCAGTATTTTAATCAGTAAAATAATTTTAATTTTTAAGCAACAACCTTTTCTATAAAATCATTTCACATCAGGCCTAGTCATTATTTTTTTTTCTTAGTTGATTGTAATATTTGTCTTAGTTTTTTATCTAAAATGAAAAGCTCTGTGAATTTAAAATCTGTTTGAGGAGATTAAAATCTAGTTAGAGCTTGTGTGCAGGACAATAATCTGGGTGGTCCGAGGGTGGAGTAAATAGCCTGCGGGGTGCTGACTTTATCAAGCCAGTGGACCGATATATGCTTGCTGTCAGGGTTTAGTCAACACAAAATGGACATCAGAGAAAGTTTTCTTTCCATCAGAGAAAAGAAGCCAAAGTCAGGTGAGGTAGAGAGCCACATAGCTCCTTTGCTAACCGGCTCTGGCCTAGCCACTGAGCTACAGGCTCATAAACAGAACCGAGCCAGCATTATTGTAACTCTTACTTTGCTCATCTAACAAAATCTTAAAGAAAACATTCTGTCTTTATTCTTTAGTCAACACAAAATGGACGCCAGAGACAAGTTTTCTTTTTATCAGAAGCCAAACTCAGGAAAGGTAGACAGCCAGATAGCTACTTTGCTAACAGGCTCTGGCTTAGCCACTCGGCTACAGGCTAATAAACAGAACCAATTCTGCATTGTAACTCTTACTTCGTCCGTCTAACACAATTGTAAAGAAATCATTCTGTCTTCATTCTTTAGTCAACACAAAATGGATGTCAGAGAAAGTTTTTTTCCATCAGAGAAAAGAAGCCAAACTCAGGTGAGGTAGAGAGCCAGGTAGCTACTTTGCTAACTGGCTCAGGCCTAGCCACTGAGCTACAGGCTCATAAACAGAACCAAGTGCATTTGTGTAACTCTTACTCTGATCATTGAACCAAATCTTAAAGCAAACATTCTGTCTTCATTCTTTATTTAGGACACCAGAGACAAGTTTTCTTTCGATCAGAGAGAAGCCAAACCTCAGGTAAGGTAGATAGCCAGATGGCTACTTTGCTAACCTTTATCTTTTGGTTGGTTCTCCTCCTCATCCGATAAGTAATTTCTGTCTTTTGAGTCAGTTTTCTCTACTGAAATGCTAATTTGAAGGTCGTTACTACAGTTATGTATGGCTGCTGTAAGATATTCCTCTTCCTAGCACTAACATTAGCAGTTGGGATGCTCCTTTAAGGCTAGTTAATCATTCTGTGACAATGTTTTTACCTCATTCACCCCATTTTCAACCATTTCAACACGAATGCATTGAAATAGAAAATACTAGTGAGGGTACCTGCTGGAAAAAACAGCACCAATACCAGCATATGTTGTTTTGGATGCTATACTGGTCAACCAGCATGACCAGCATGCTGGTCTGTGCTGTTTTTTTTCAGCAGGGCTGACAGACATTTTGAGTGTGTTTCATGCTGTTTGTAATCTGACCTCAGTTTTGGTGATCTCAGTCGTCTGCATCTTTATCAGCTCCTCCAGCTCTTTGTTTTCTTTCGACAGGAAAGTTAGTGGTTCTCTCAGCATCTCCTACAGAGAGAGGACATACAGTAAGTTTGACTTGTCATTAATCCTTTTATGGTATCAATCATAATAATCATAGTAAATCTGGCCTCACAACAGCTTAATTCGACTATGATTATTTAGGAAAGAATTTAACACACAATTGAATCTAAAATTTCACCAGAATTTGATTCAGTGTGATTATGTTGGTGTGATTAAGAATTTTTTGGCATATATAAAATATCCTTAATATATAAAACTGTTTACTAAGTAGTGGAATAAAAAACACCTTTTCTGAGACTTTTATGTTTAAAACAAGCCAAAATTATTTATCCGATTTTAAGATTTGATCATCACTAATGATATATGAGGCAAGGTGCTTCTGATGTTGCAGAACGTTGTAGGAACGTTTCGAAAGTTACATAAAAACGTTCTCAGAACGTGCAGAAAACGTTTTGGTAACCTACAAATAAGGTTCTCATACTGTTGCAACAATGTTGTGGGAACATTTACAAACATTATACTGAAACATTCTCAGAACATCCAGAAAACTTGACAGATTGAACGTTCGAGGAACCAAAAATTGTAACATTGAAAGAATGTTCTGATAACCAAAATTGTTAGCTGGGATTCAGGATATTAGTTTTGTTGTGACTTCATTTTTAAAGCCCTACTGCTTTTTCAGTTATTTCTTAATTTTTTTACAATGTCCTACAAATGAATTGAACACTGTTAAGTTAAATACAGGATTGTGTTAGAATCATTTTATACATCTATAACAGAATATTATAACACAACACTAAATACACTCCAAACATTTGAACAGTGATGTATGATCTTCAGTTTTTGCTGCCTTGTGCCCTTTTGTTTATCACCATGCCCATATTGTATCTTTCAGCCCCCATGTTGCATGACATGACTTTAAGAATGGACTAACTTTAGCAAATACTTTATTATCATGCTGTATGTCTGTTCTTCAGCTGATTTGTTAAGCTTTCATTTGCTGAAAGTTTGCTGTACTTAGCATATGTATCACACACTGAGATCTATGGCAGAGATAAATGACCAATTTACTCTGGTGGTTTCAGTTGTTATGTACTTAATCACTCGCATATCAATGTCTTTCACTAACTGTCTTGTGTTCTGCTGCCTTGTCCAGCAGTTTGTACTCATGGCCTTCGTGTTTATCATCCTCTGTACCAACCAGTTCCATGTTGGGGTAGGTTTGCACAACTGCACAACACTTTAATTAGGAATTCAGTGGATCTGCTTTTAGCTCACATATTAAGTTTTAATTTGCTGATTATATAGCTGGATTATCCTAACATACGAGCTGCATTCCAAAGCTTAGGCGGCAGCCGAGGTAGGCTGCATTTCTCAGCCGCTACGTCATAGCAGGCCGTTCCAAAGTGAAGGATCCTTTGTATACAGCCTAGAAATGCTCTACGTCCTGAGTGATTTCAAGGATGCATCGGATATATCCTTCCACGCTTTCCCACAGTTCTCTGTGCACAAACGACGCAAAGGAAAAAAAAACAACAGCACCATAAAATGGAGGAGTCTTCATAGGACAGTCCTACTGAGGACCCACACTACCTTGGCTGCTGCCTGGGCTTTGGAACGCAGCTATGGTTAACTGGGGATATACAACATGGAAACTGTGCCAATTAACCCCAGTCTCGCCTACTCTGGTGCAGTGTTTTCAGCAGTGGTGGACGAAGTACACAAGTCATGTACTTGAGTTAAAGTAGAGATACCCAAGGTAAAATATTACTCCAGTAAAAGTAGAAGTTCCTCCCTTTAGACCTCCACTTGAGTAAAAGTACAAAAGGATTTGCCTTCAAATGTACTTAAGTATCGAAAGTGAAAGTACTAAAAGATTAATTATGGCTCTGATGTCCTATTATCATTTTTGTAACAAGACTCGCTTCATTAACTCATTTTAGGTGAAAATACTCCAGAGTCTCTCTTGGTAAACCAGTCTTTTAATAGAATGTCATTAATTAGTGACGCTGATGTCTATTAAAATTATCATCAGCACAAAACACTGAAGGCAAACAGTTTCCATCAGGTAGAACTGAGTGGCTCTGAAATGACTTTTTACAAACAAGCAAAGTTTCAGTTTAAGATTTATTTGAACTTAGTTACAAGTTTAAGTTTAATAAAACTTTAAACTCAGATTCACAAATGAGTTTTCTTTACTAAACTGCATCTGTAGGTCTCTGTTCATAAACATAAACTAGCAAAAACAAATTTACTATAAAATGAAAGTGTTTGTATAAATTCAGAATAAAGACACGTCAGTCACAACTGCATATGTGTACATATTTCTATATTGTGGTCTGTTTACACAAAGTTAGGTTAGTTCATCATTTATGTTGAATAGACTCTCCTAAAATTTTACGCTGCTGCCCTGACGTTGAACCGTGTGCTGCACTGGGTCGGTATGACCAACAGGTCAAAACAAGCTCAAAACAAAGTGTGTGCTGTGCCCTGATTGATGTTCTTCCTTTGCACGTCTTTCGTTTTGACACGTTACATTTTTATGGACATAATGTAGTGGAGTAAAAAGTAAGATATTTAACTTTGAAATGTAGTGGAGTGAAAGTAAAAAGTCACCCAAAATGGAAATACTTCAGTAAAAAAACTACTTAAGTACAGTAACAAATTACATTTACTTAGTTACTGTCCACCAGTATCAACGTGCTTGATCACTTTCACACCAGCATCTTCCACTGACCTTTTTGGGTTCTGCTGCCTCGTCCACCGGTTTGAACTTGTGGCCTTGGTGTTTTTCGCCGTCCCTACAGATCAGACACACTAATTTCTGATCTGTTTCACAGAACAGTTTCAGTCTTTCAGCGTGGTCCGGACACACCAGCTTCTCCGGCTCCACCACCAGCCCGGCTCTAGCGCCATCTGGTCCGCCAGAGGCTGTGTTTTGTTCTCTCAGGGCTTGTTGCGCAGAGAGATGTTCCCTCACGGCGTCCACCATGTTCCTGAGAACCCGGTTGGAGCGCAGGTCCCACATAGTGTAGGGCCGGCGACATTCTGGACACAGCCGGAGACCCCTGCTAGTCTGGGAGTGATTGCTGATGCACTGCCGGCAGAACGTGTGGTCACACAGCAGACTGACCGGGTCCACGAAATCTCCCAAACACACGGAGCACTGGATCTGCTTAGAGAGACGAGAATCCATTGGGGCTTTTCTTCTTAAGCTTTGTCCTGGCTCTGTTAAAAGTCTGCTCCTAGAGTTCCTGTAGCCCAGCTGGTGCTAACAATGCTAAGCTTGTACGTTTGGTTCCCAAGGAGCACATGTTCTAGTAAGTTGCTATGGATAAATATGGATATGCATGATATAAACAGTCTTCGAAATGTCTCTAGACATTCACTGGCAGAGAAAGTTTCAGAATCCCCCTGGTCCTAATAGCAGCTGGGGTCTGGCAGCAAATGTCCACCACGCAAGGGGGTTTTTCTGGGTGTGTTAGCTCGTCCCCTCCTCCTGGCTAACATATGTTTCCTTCAGTATTCTATATTTAACCTTTAACCATGTGGTTCAGGATGCTTACAAACATTCCCCCTCATAAAATCTGGCTAATAGCAAGACGCTCACTTTACTGTACAGTGAAGTTCTATGAACACTACGGTTCGCAGCCTATTAGCATTACAGTTCTTTACAGTCACTGGAGACAACTTGTCATCTTTTACCTGACATTATTATTTACAAGGAACAAAAAATAATGTAATATAATGTAATATACTTCAAAAGTAATTGTATTCATCTGTAACAAGCTAAGCATCCACCGAAACAAAGCATTAGCTCAAATTACAGATATCTTTCAGCTTTGACCTTCTGACTGACATGAAGGAAACAAACAGGTGTCTGGATTGTCACATGGAAATAAAATGAGTCAGCGCTCCTGCCGGACTCTCTGTTGTCCCCTCACTCTATAATTAGCTTCTGTTATTTTCAGTTGCATGCATGAAACTACTGAACAAATACACAGCAACAGAAATCAAATTAGTTTTTTATTTGCTATCAGACACACAAAGGTGCATGTCAAAATTAATATATATGCATTTCCTCAACAAAATGATGTGCATATCGCTGTTGTCGGAAGAAAACCTCATATCTCCAAAATATAACTTTACAGGAGAAGGAAAAAACAAACTTTCCTTTTAATGTAAGTCAGTGGAACCAGACTTTTTTCCATCAGTTCCATTCGTCATGACATTTACATACAATATAAAGGGAAACAGCCATTTTCAAATTGTCAAAAAGTGAAAAATGTCAAAAATGGAGATACGAGGTTTTCGTCCAAAAGCGATATATTTCCTGAACACAGTTCAGCTCAAAACATAACTATTGCTTATATATTAAGAACTACAATAATGAAAAAAAAAGTTTTTTTAATTCAAATATTTTCTAGACAAAAAGAAACTCAAAATACAGTTTTATTCAAATGTTTTAGCCAAATTCCAGGTTGTTGTTGATTTTCTAAGTGAAAATAATTAACACATCCTCTACAGAGAACACTTCTGCACAGATTCACTCGAAAGTGGCCATGAAAATTCTGTAATAACTCTCTCTAGGACGAATCAATCTGAACAAAACAACATGCAATGCTCCTCAGTATATAGAGCTTCGAACAAGCCGGAATGCCCCTGCATCGGAGTGATGAGGTAGGTGCCGGACCGCCGTTGCAACATTTAACCTCCGTTTGCAACTTTCGGGTGCATACCGCCGTACCCCTTCATTTGTCTGGCAGAAAACAGAGATCACTTCCAGCATTGCATGTAATGCAATAGATTACACATACGTCAAAGTATGTAGGGTATTTATATCTCCCTGTAGTTTATTTATAAATTGTGTACTAAAATGTGCAGAAATGCCATATTTAGGTGTGTTCTCTGTAGCAGATGAGTTTACTTATTTTCACTTAGAAAATCAGCAATACATGTAATAGGACCTGATCTGGGTTGCTCAAACTTTTACATATGACTGTATAACTAGTAATTACATCAGCAATTACAGAACAAGCAATAAAAATCCCCTATTTCTAAACATGTTCTTTAATTTTCGTATCCAATATGAAAAACATTCACTCTTTTACAATATGACCCTAAATTTTCTTGCTGAAGCACCTTTAGATATCATGTTGGTCTCAGTACCAACAAACTGTAAGTGGGCAACTCTCCATTCAGATTCTGTTCAGCAGAGATGCAGAGGAAACGGGCAAATCTGCACGACAAGGAAAAACAGTTAATCAATATAGAACTTTTAACATTATGTGGAGCGTCTTCAGTTTCCACACACCTCGTTCTTGCATTGAAACCATGCATTGAAAGGTTCTTTCGGGAACCAAAAGTGGTTCTTCTTTGTCATTGCTCCAAAGAAATTTGAGCACCTTTTGAAATGTCAGTGAAATGTTAGATTTCCAAAAAATTGTTACTCCTCCTCTTTCAGCCCCCATTGCTTGCTAGCAGCTCAACATTTCACACTTAAAGAGACAGCAGTGTCCTAGTTGATCTGATAACAGAATTACGGGGATGAATATTTTATTTTGGCTAAAGTAAGTCAAAATATTCAAGTAGATTCCGTTCTGCTGGTGGAATGGCCACTAGGAGGCCTGCAGAATGACAGTATACACGTGAAACGTTTGAGTGCTGACATCACAACATAGGTAATACGTTACTTTTAGCATATGTCTAAGTTTACTTAAGCAAGTGAGTTCAGTTTTGCATTGTTTTTGGCAACATCTGAAGTGCTTTCTATTAGTTATTGCAAACCACCAATGCTCATTTATTAAACACTGTTGAAATGCTCTATCCCCAGACTTTTGATGAGCTGTTTGATTTGCATTAATTTTTTTAAATGGTTTTCCAAACTTACCTCATTGGATGGATTTGCACATCTCTTTACACACAGTGAACTTCAGGTCAGTCTCATAGGGCCCGAGGGACAGTGTGTCACGAAATAACTCTAACATCACTCACAGGTGATTGCCTAGTAAAAGGCATCAAATTTTCAATCCATTTCAGATCAGAGTATTTGGTAAAGCATTTTTACTTCAGTGCTTCTCCTGTACTCACATTCGTCGAGATGACGCTGTTTCCCCAGTAAGTGACTGTCCACACTCAGTCCACCACTGTGGGCATGTAAGCATTTAGTAAATGATGATCAAAATGTTTTTTTTTATTGATATTTCAAATTTCAAATAACAGATTTCCAAGTACCAGTTTTCTGTACCAAGACAGTAGTGATCTAGTGGATTTCCAATTTTGGATAATAACCAAAACAGACTATTTAGAACAATGATAAATGCCTTACATACATAATAATGGAAATGGGATAACGCTACCTTAATCAGAAACTAACCCATCTGTGCTAGAATTAGCTAATCTTATTCTAAAATGTTAATTTGTGTCAATTTCATTTTTCTAAACTTCCAATTAAAACGTCACTGAACAGAACAATAAAAGTCTAACCTGCAGGAACTGGCAGGGTTCGTCCGTCTCCAGGGCTGACACTAACACTCCTTGATTCACTTTCACTTCCGACAGCATTTCCTCCATTGAAAACAGGTTTACCTCCATACGTTCTAAAAGAGTATTCTCCTTCACCAACAGCAGTGCCTTTACCTCGTCCTCTTTGTCTCTCAGAAATTGGTGCATCTGCTCAAACTGCTCAGAAATCTGGTCTGACAGCGCCTTTGATTGCTCCTGCAATAAAAATAAATGAACATGTCCAGCATTTAGTGTATCATTAGGCCGTTAAGTTCACTAGAGTAACTTATTTCACTCAGACACTTACTTATTTTCCCACCTACCCTTGTTCTTATAATCTCGTCAGCCTGGCTCTCAATCAACTCCACCAGTGTCTCGTTTTCACAGACCAAAATGTCAAACTTCTCAGCTGCCTTCACCTAAAAGATGTATTAGTATCAACAAGTGGGTTAGACAAGCACGGCAAATGCTCGTGAAATTTTATGAGATTTTTAATGTAATTTGTTTTAAACCATTAGACTGTTGTTTCATCACATATGCCTGTGCTTACAAAAGAACTCAAAACTTATAATGGAAGTCAATGGGCAGTTGCTGAATTCTGTTAGTAAATGTTAATGCAAAATACATATTTGAGGAGAACGCTTGCATGAATTCATCAGTCAAAGATATTTATGAATTAAGGTATAAATCTGAATGATTTATTCATTCATGGAAGATGCTAGTCTTCCAGGGGGATGAACCTCTCTCCATCACTATAACCGAGTAGCCAGACTTTATTGATGTAGCTTAAGGAAACAACTTGTGCTTTTGTGTTTTTACTGCTACTTTAAAGTAACTTTAATCGTGCCACAGTAGCTAGTGGTGTCGGCTAATTTAGCTGAAGCTGGGTACATATTGCCAGGGATGGATCCCTGACAGAAGCCCCCATCCCAACGTCTCCACAGATGCTGAAAAGACAAACAAGGGGATAGCCACGGGGAATGGAACTGGGCGGTCTGGGCATCTACAATTGAATTCAACCTTAAGTAGAGGGTTTAATGTGTCCCTGGCAGAGACCCATGATTTTTTCTCTGAACCATATCCCTCCCTATCCACCAAATGCTGGAACTGTGCCCCGTTCTGCCTAATTCTAGGAGGCTGATTTTGGCAAAATCAGGAGCGCCAGCCACCATGACGGCAGGAAGTGGTGTATCCAGGCCTTCAGAATCGTCAGGGGCCCTGGCACCACAAGCCTCAGGAGAGAGACATGAAATGAGGGTGAAAAATGGAATTGTGAAAAAAAAGCTTTTGTCTCCTGATCGCTCTCCCCAGACTTTCTCACTGATTTGATCCATTCATCAGCAGCTGGAACCTCTTCACTACTCCTCATGTAGTTGAAGAGTGGAGGCTAGGGATGATGGTGGATCTGGAACTGTAAGAGGAGTGCGTCAAAGAATTCTGGGCATTTTCGACCCAGGAAAGATACCCGTCTCCACAATAGCTGTGAAGGTACCAGTTGAGCACTTGATTCAACTTCTTCACCTGGTAATTGGACTCTGGATGGTGTCCTAAAGTTAACCTAAAGGTCAGCACTCCAGGTCTCTTCCTTCCAGATCTGGGTCCTTTGGTGAAATGCTGTTTCCTTAGGCAGGTTGAAGCCATGGAAGATGTGGTGAGGGAGGAATGGTGACATTGCCTTTATGTATTGGGAGGTCTCTGACAAAGTCCACCGATAGATGTGTCCAGGGCTGTGGTGGTATGGGCAAGGTTTTCAAGGTACCAGCTGGTGGTTGATGTGTTCAGTGGCTGGTGAAGTGTGGGCTCAGGTGATCAGCCGACCTCTGAAGGCCTTTGGCACATCCATATTCCTCCTGTGCTTGCCAGATGGTCAAGGAACTCCAGCAGCAGCATCCTCAATCTCCTTGTTGAATGTCCCATTGGAGTGACCAATCAGGTGGACATCATTATGAGCTATGTAAGAATTCAATCAAAGACAAAAGGCCAACTCTCCACTCTCTTGCATTTTTTTCTTCTCCAGACAGACGATGTCTATTTCCGTGGGCTCTGGGGTTCCAGCTGGTGATGTAGTGGGTTTGCCAAAAGCAAAATTACCTTAGGAAACTGTCCAGCCAGATAGCCAGGGAGATGAGCTGGTCATGGGTTAGGGAGTCGACATGGCCGACCAAATTGGCCTGGAGCTTTTCACAAATCCCAAGTGAAACACCATGATGCGGTCATTTCATCCACTTGCAGTGGCTAGCATGCTGAAAATAAAAGCATATTCTGGCACAGAGCAGTGTTTCCTCTAGACTTGGTACCCTCCCCATATGGCCTGAAAGATTGTGGCCCACTCTCAAGCTCTCCTTGCAGCAAAAAGACTACAAAGGCAAATTTGGTGGAGTTGAATGGTTATGAGTAATGCACAGAAAACACTGTAACAAGCAGTGTGATTGCCATCAAACTCATTTCAGAGTTGTGAGGAACAACTGTGCTCTGAAAAGGGCTGTGGTTCTGTGGGTGGTTAGGCCATTAGTTGTTGGTTTTTGGAGTCTGCTGAATTTGATGTTGTCAATGTTGTTGTAACTGTTTTGGTTGCTGTTGTTGATTAATCAACATCTGACTCAAACTTGCTAAGATAAACACATGGCAAACCCAGAGGCTAATATCTGAGCTTAAACATAAATGAGACAAAGGCAAGGCAAGCATGGCTGTGAGGAGGTGGTATTTAAAAAGTCAGGTGTCAGTACTTGGAGAGAGCTCATCAGTGAAAACTGACGAAAAGTTCAAAACTATAATAACGCTGATCCTTATAAACCTTGATGATAAGAAATACCCACCTACTTTTACCTGTGTTCTGTAAAGCTTGTCCAAGCTTACATGAGTAGCAACAGAAGAACATAGAGTCTAGGGAATGGTTAAAGCCATTTGATATTTAGGAAAGTATAAGTGGTTAAATAGGTTGTATGTACCTTATTGGCCTGGAATGCCTCACTCAGATTTTTGAACCTGTGCCCCTGATGTCTTTGGTCCCCTCTGCAGGCCACAAAGATGAGTTTGTGATCCGCCTCACAGAAAAGGCTGAATGTCTCGAAGGGGTTGGGACATTAGTCTGTAGAGGTCCAGTTTTGTCTCCTCAGGGTGGACATTGATGTTTCTCTGAGGGCTTCCTGTTCCTCCAGATGGGCTCTGACAGCGTCCACGATGTTCCTCAAAGCTCGATTGACCCTGACGTCATCCCCCTGAAGGGACTCCGGCACTCTGGACATCTGTTTTCATCACCATTCATGGCCAAGTGATGCACACTCTACAGTAGGAGTGTTGGCATGGAAGACACACCAGATCCCTTAAATTGTGCAAGCACACTCCACATTGAATGTGCATAGACAAGAAAGCCATTGGAGAAATGTAAGTGTGCTTAATCCAAAATCAATTGATTTCAACTCAGTAGTGCTTTTCTTCTCTTTCTGCATGGCTGTAGCCTCGAATTATCTCCAAACTTGACTCCAAAATCGACTCCAAACACAACTCCACTGAGCTGACTAAAGTGAAAGTATGAAGATTTCCACAGTCATGATTCAATCACAAACACCTGCACAACTTAGGAATTTTCTTTCCTTCCTTATACATACTTTAAGCACATGGCAAGACCGGTTTTATAAGTGGTTCTCAGAAAGATAAGTATTAATACAATGTGAGGAACTTGTGGACATGTGGCTGTGTTATTGCCCCACTAGGCATGTTGCTCGCGGTGCACCCTCACAGCATACGCCATGTTCCTGAGCACCCCTTTGGAACGTAGGTCCCACATGGTGTAAGGCCGGTGGCATTAGTTGGAAACAACTAGAGACCACTGAAAGTGACTGCTAACACACTGCCTGCAGAAAGTGTGGTCAGCAGATTGACCAGGCCTACGAAATCTAACAAGGAAAAAGAGCTCTGGATCTGCTTGGTCAGACAAGAATCTATTGTAGCTTTTCTTCTTAAGATTTGTCCATTCCCTTTTTGAAATCTCCAGTCTCACCTACTTTGGTGCAGTGGTTTCTGTATCAATGTGCTTGATTACTCTCATGCCAAAATCTTCCACTGAGCTTTTTGGTTTCTGCTGCCTTGTCCACCGGTGGCCTTAGTGTTTATTGTTATCCCCATGTATGCTAATCAGTCTCATGCTGGGGCAGGTTGGCACAAGCGCACATCACAAATTTAATCAGGAGTGAATTAATTGTAGAGCATACTTTCTAATATTTAATGTGTCTGGTTTTACTCAAGAGGTCAAGCTTTCAGTTACCGACAGCTTGGTTATCCTAACATATGGTTAACTGGAGATATACAACATGGAAACTGTCTCCAATTAACCCCAGTTTCTCCTACTCTGGTGCAGTGTTTTTTAGTATCAATGTGCTTGATCACTTTCACACCAACATTTTCCACTGACCTTTTTGGGTTCTGCTGCCTCGTCCACCGGTTTGAACTTGTGGCCTTGGTGTTTTTCGCCGTAAATACAGATCAGACACACTAATTTCTGATCTGTTTCACAGAACAGTTTCAGTCTTTCAGCGTGGTCCGGACACACCAGCTTCTCCGGCACCACCACCGGCCCGGCTCTGGTGCTGTCCGGTCCGCCGGAGGCTGTGTTTTGTTCTCTCAGGGCTTGTTGCACAGAGAGATGTTCCCTCACGGCATCCACCATGTTCCTGAGAACCCGGTTGGAGCGCAGGTCCCACATGGTGTAGGGCCGGCGACATTCTGGACACAGCCGGCGACCCCTGTTAGTCTGGGAGTGATTGCTGATGCACTGCCGGCAGAATGTGTGGTCACACAGCAGACTGACCGGGTCCTCAAAATCTCCCAAACACACGGCACACTGGATCTGCTTAGAGAGACGAGAATCCATTGGGGCTTTTCTTCTTAAGCTTTGTCCTGGCTCTGTTAAAAGTCTGCTCCTAGAGTTCCTGTAGCCCAGCTGGTGCTAACAATGCTAAGCTTGTACGTTTGGTTCCCAAGGAGCACATGTTCTAGTAAGTTGCTATGGATAAATATGGATATGCATGATATAAACACGAAGACATGTCTTCGAAATGTCTCTAGACATTCACTGGCAGAGAAAGTTTCAGAATCCCCCTGGTCCTAATAGCAGCTGGGGTCTGGCAGAAAATCTCCACCACGCAAGGGGGTTTTTCTGGACATGTTAGCTCGTCCCCTCCTGGCTAACATGTTTCCTTCAGTATTCTATATTTAACCTTTAACCATGTGGTTCAGGATGCTTACAAACATTCCCCCTCATAAAATCTGGCTAATAGCAAGATGCTCACTTTACTGTACAGTGAAGTTCTATGAACACTACGGTTCGCAGCCTATTAGCATTACAGTTCTTTACAGTCACAGGAGACAACTTGTCATCTTTTACCTGACATTGCATATTTTTAGTTCCCTGTAAATAATAATGTAATATACTTCAAAAGTAATTGTATCCATCTGTAACAAGCTAAGAATCCACAGAAACAAAGCATTAGCTCAAATTACAGATATCTTTCAGCTTTGACCTTCTGACTGACGTGAAGGAAACAAACAGGTGTCTGGATTGTCACATGGAAATAAAATGAGTCAGCGCTCCTGCCGGACTCTCTGTTGTCCCTTCACTCTATAATTAGCTTCTGTTATTTTCAGTTGCGTACATGAAACTACTGAACAAATACACAGCAACAGAAATCAAATTCGTTTTTTATTTGCTATCAGACACACAAAGGTCCATCCATCCATCCATCCATCCATCATCTAAACCGCTTATCCTTCTGGGTTGCGGTGGGTGCTGGAGCCTATCCCAGCTGTCATTGGGCGGAAGGCAGGATACACCCTGGACAGGTCGCCAGTCCATCGCAGGGCAGACAGACAGACATACACATTCACACACTCACTACACACAAAGGTGCATGTCAAAATTAATATATATGCATTTCCTCAACAAAATGATGTGCATATCGCTGTTGTCGGAAGAAAACCTCATATCTCCAAAATTATAACTTTACAGGAGAAGGAAAAAACAAACTTTCCTTTTAATGTAAGTCAATGGAACCAGACTTTTTTCCAAGTAATTTTGGGTAAGTTCTTTTAGTACATTCGTCCTGAAATTTACATACAATGTAAAGGGAAACAGCCATTTTCAAATTATGTCAAAAACTGAAAAATGTCAAAAATGGAGATACGAGGTTTTCTTCCCGACAACAGCCAGATATTTTCTGAAACACAGTTCAGCCCAAAACATAACTATTGTTTATATATTACGAACTTTTCCAGTTAAATTTTTTTAATGCAAGTTTTTAATTTAATGATTTTCTAATGAAAATAATTAACACATCCTCCACAGAGAACACCTCTGCACATTTTAATGCAGTTACTGTTTATTTGCTTTAACATATACTAAAATGCAACCTATGCTAAAGTTGTGGTACATTTTATAGTTTATTTATAAATTGTGCACTAAAATGTGCAGAAATGCCATATTTAGGTGTGTTCTCTGTAGCAGATGAGTTTACTTATTTTCACTTAGAAAATCAGCAATACATGTAATAGGACCTGATCTGGGTTGCTCAAACTTTTACATATGACTATATAACTAGTAATTACATCAGCAATTACAGGACAAGTAATAAAAAATCCCCTAATTCTAAACATGTTCTTCAATTTTGTATCCAATATGAAAAACATTCACTCTTTTACAATATGATCCAAAATGTTCTTGCTGAAGCACCTTTAGATATCATGTTGGTCTCAGTACCAAGTAAGTAGGTGGGCAACTCTCCATTCAGATTATGTTCAGCGGAGATACAGAGGAAACGGGCAAATCTGCACGACAAGGAAAAACAGTTAATCAACATAGAACTTTGACATTATGTGGAGCGTCTTCAGTTCCACACACCTCATTTATGAGGAATGTGCATTGAAAGGTTCTTTAGGGAAATAAATGTTTTCCTGTCATTGCTCCAAAGAGCCTTTGGGTTCGGGAACACTTTTAGAAATTTTCCATTAAATGTTAGATTTCAACTGTTACTTTTCAGAAAAATGGTTTAGTATGTGTTGATATTTTGGGTAAATGTACCTTCAACATGCTTAATGTTCATCAAAAGCTGCTCAACGCGACTCTACTTGCTTTTTTGGTTCTCCATTATGCAAATCTAGTGCCTATTTTCGGTATCACCTCTGTCGAGGCGCCAAGCAAGCTGAGCTGATACCAGAAGGTGATGTGGAAAGACTGCAGACTACTGACTGGTCGGAGAGAAACGTTACTATTGCCCTAAACACATATGCTAACATTAGCTACCAGGTTAGTGTAGCCTCTTGTGTCACCTTTGAGCAACCAGAATTTGTCTTGCTGCCATCAGTCTCTTTAAAACAACATTTGTCTTGGCAGTTTCATGTGGCATTGCTCGCCTTTTATCTCGGCATGGCCGTCTTTGTGGAAAGGTGTGAATTGTTTTTCACAGCAGGGGGTTCTTACCCCTCCTCTCTCAGCCCCCATTGCTCACTTGCAGAGACAGCAGTGTCCTAGTTAATCTGATAACAGAGTTATGGGGATGAATATTTTATTTTGGCCAAAATAAATAAAAATGTTCAAGTAGATTCTGTTCTGCTGGTGTAATGGCCACTAGGAGGCCTGCAGAAAGACAGTATACACCTGAAACGTTTGAGTGACATCACAACATAGGTAATACGTTTTTTCCCAAGGTAGGAATTTTGTCTAAGTTTACTTAAGCAAGTGAGTTCAGTTTTGCATTGTTTTTGGCAACATCTGAAGTGCTTTCTATTAGTTATTGCAAACCACCAATGCTCATGTATTAAACACTGTTGAAATGCTCTATCCCCAGACTTTTGATGAGCTATTTGATTTGCATTATTTTTTTTAAATGGTTTTCCAAACTTACCTCGTTGGATGGATTTGCACATGTCTTTACACACAGTGACCTTCAGGTCAGTCTCATAGGGCCCGAGGAACAGTGTGTCACGAATAACTCTAACATCACTCACAGGTGATCGCCTAATAAAAGGCATCACATTTTTTTTCAGAATGATATTTCAGATCTGAGTATTTAGTAAAGCATTTTTACTTCAGTGCTTCTAGTGTACTCACATTTGTTGAGATGACGCTGTTTGCCCAATAAGTGACTGTCCACACTCAGTCCACCACTGTGGGCACATTAGCATTTACTAAGTGATAGTCAAAATGTTTTTATTAATTGACAGATATTTCAAATTTCAAATTACAAATAACAGATTTCCAAGTACCAGTTTTCTGTACCAAGACAGTGGTGATCCAGTGAATTTCCAATTTTGGATAATAACCGAAACAGACTATTTAGAACAATGATAAATGTCTTACATATGTAATAGTGGAAATGGGATAACGCTACCTTAATCAGAAACTAACCCATCTGTGCTAGAATTAGCTAATCTTATTCTAAAAATGTAAATTTGTTTCCAATTAAAACGTCACTGAACAGAACAATAAAAGTCTAACCTGCAGGAACTGGCAGGGTTCGTCCGTCTCCAGGGCTGACACTAACACTCCTTGATTCACTTTCACTTCCGACAGCATTTCCTCCATTGAAAACAGGTTTACCTCCATACGTTCTAAAATATTATCCTCCTCCACCAACAGCAGTGCCTTTACCTCGTCCTCTTTGTCTCTCAGAAATTGGTGCATCTGCTCAAACTGCTCAGAAATCTGGTCTGACAGCGCCTTTGATTGCTCCTGCAATAAAAATAAATGAACATGTCCGTAATTTTGTGTATCTTTAGGCCGTTAAGTGCACTAGAGTAACTTATTTCACTCAGACACTTACTTATTTTCCCACCTACCCTTGTTCTTATAATCTCGTCAGCCTGGCTCTCAATCAACTCCACCAGTGTCTCGTTTTCACAGACCAAAATGTCAAACTTCTCAGCTGCCTTCAACTAAAAGATGTATTAGTATCAACAAGTGGGTTAGACAAGCACGACAAATGCTCACAAAATTTTATGAGATTTTTAATGTAATTTGTTTTAACCCATTAGACTGTTGTTTCATCACATATGCCTGTGCTTACAAAAGAACTCAAAACTTATAATGGAAGTCAATGAGCAGTTGCTGAATTCTGTTAGTAAATGTTAATGCAAAATACATATTTGTGGAGTACGCTTGCATGAATTCATCAGTCAAAGATATTTATGAATTGAGGTAAATCTGAATGATTTATTATTCATGGAAGATGCTAGTCTTCCAGGGGGATGAACCTCTCTCCATCACTATAACCGAGTAGCCAGACTTTATTGATGTAGCTCAAGGAAACAACTTGTGCTTTTGTGTTTTTACTGCTACTTTAAAGTAACTTTAATCGTGCCACAGTAGCTAGTGGTGTTGGCTAATTTAGCTGAAGCTGGGTGCATATTGCCAGGGATGGATCTCTGACAGAAGCCCTCATCCCAACGACTCCGTGGATGCTGAAAAGACAAACAAGGGGATGGCCATGGGGAATGGAACTGGGCGGTCTGGGCATCTACGATTGAATTCAACCTTAAGTAGAGGGTTTAATGTGTACCTGGCAGGAACCCATGATCTTTTCTCCGAACCATATCCCTCCCTATCCACCAAATGCTGGAACTGTGCCCCGTTCTGCCTAAATCTAGGAGACGGTTTTGGCAAATTCAGGAGCTCCAGCCACCATGACGGCAGGAAGTGGTGTATCCAGGCGTTCAGAATCGTCAGGGGCCCTGGCACCACAAGCCTCAGGAGAGAGACATGAAATGAGGGTGAAAAATGGAATTGTGAAAAAAAAGCTTTTGTCTCCTGATCGCTCTCCCCAGACTTTCTCACTGATTTGATCCATTCATCAGCAGCTGGAACCTCTTCACTACTCCTCATGTAGTTGAAGAGTGGAGGCTGGGGTTGATGGTAGATCTGGAAGGGTGTGAGGAGTGCATCAAAGAATTCTGGGCATTTTCAACCCAGGAAAGATACCCGTCTCCACAATAGCTGTGAAGGTACCAGCTGAGCACTTAATTCAACTTCTTCACCTGGATGATGTCCTAAAGTTAACCTGATGTTTAGCACTCCAGATCTCTTCCTTCCATATCTGAGTCCCTTGGTAAAATGCTATGTCCTCAGGCAGGTTCAAGCCATGAAACACATGGTGAGGGAGGGCCAGTCTGGAGACCAGTGGGCATACTTGGAAGTAGGATAAAACAGCAGGCTTAAGAGAACCGATCGATCTCAACCAGAATGGTGACAATACCTTTAGATATTGGGAGGTCTGTGACAAAGTCCACCGACAGATGTGTCCAGGGCTTTGATGGTGTGGAACCAGCTGGTAGTTGACGTGGCTGGTGAAGTGTGGGCTCAGGTGATCAGCCGAACTCTGAAGGCCTCTGGCACATATATATTCCTGCTGTGCTTGCCAGATGGTCAAGGAACTCCAGCAATAGCATCCTCAATCTCCTTGTTGATGTCCCAGAGGATTGGAGTGACCAATCAGGTGGACATCATTATGAGCTGTGTAAGAATTCAATCAAAGACAAAGGCCAACTCTCCACTCTCTTGCATTTTTTTTGCATGTCTATTTCCATGGGCTCAGGGGTTCCAGCTGGTGATGTAGTGGGTTTGCCAAAAGCGACATTACCTTAGGAAACTGTCCAGCCAGATAGCCAGGGAGATGAGCTGGTCATGGGTTAGGGAGTCAACATGGCCGACCAAATTGGCCTGGAGCTTCTCACAAATCCCCAGTGAAACAACATGATGTGGTCATTTCATCCACTTGCAGTGGCTAGCATGCTGAAAATAAAAGCATATTCTGGCACAGAGCAGTGTTTCCTCTAGACTTGGTACCCTCCCCATATGGCCTGAAAGATTGTGGCCCACTCTCAAGCTCTCCCTGTAAGTAAAAAGACTACAAAGGCAAATTTGGTGGTGTTACTAGAAAAGCTTGAATGATTATGAGTAATGCACATAAAACACTGTAACAAGCAGTGTGACTGCCATCATACTCATTTCAGAGTTGTGAGGAACAACTGTGCTCTAGTTGCAGTTGTTGATTAATCAACATCTGACTCAAACTTGCTAAGATAAACACATGGCAAACCCAGAGGCTAATATCTGAGCTTAAACATAAATGAGACAAAGGCAAGGCAAGCATGGCTGTGAGGAGGTGGTATTTAAAAAGTCAGGTGTCAGTATTTGGAGAGAGCTCATCAGTGAAAACTGACGAAAAGTTCAAAACTATAATAACGCTGATCCTTATAAACCTTGATGATAAGAAATACCCACCTACCTTTTACCTGTGTTCTGTAAAGCTTGTCCAGGCTTACATGAGTAGCAATGAAAGAACATAGAGTCTAGGGAATGGTTAAAGCCATTTGATATTTAGGAAAGTATAAGTGGTTAAATAGGTTGTATGTACCTTATTGGCCTGGAATGCCTCACTCAGATTTTTGAACCTGTGCCCCTGATGTCTTCGGTCCCCTCTGCAGGCCACACAGATGAGTTTGTGATCCGTCTCACAGAAAAGGCTGAATGTCTCGAAGTGGTTGGGACATTGGTCTGTAGAGGTCCAGTTTTGTCTCCTCAGGGTGGACATTGATGTTTCTCTGAGGGATTCCTGTTCCTCCAGATGGGCTCTGACAGCATCCACGATGTTCCTCAAAGTTCGATTGACCCTGACGTCCTCCCTCCTGAAGGGACTCCGGCACTCTGGACATCTGTTTTCATCGCCATTCACGGCCAAGTGACGGGTGATGCACACTCTACAGTAGGAGTGTTGGCATGGAAGACACACCGGATCCCTTAAATCATGCAAGCACACTCCACATTGAATGTGCATAGACAAGGAAGCCATTGGAGAAATGTAAGTATGCTTAATCCAAAATCAATTGATTAATTTGCTTTTCTTCTCTTTCTGCGCGGCTGTAGCCTCGAATTATCTCCAAACTCGACTCAACACCACTGAGCTGACTAAAGTGAAAGTATGAAGATTTCCACAGTCATGATTCAATCACAAACACTTGCACAACTTAGGAATTTTCTTTCCTTCCTTATGCATACTTTAAGCACATGGCAAGACCGGTTTTGTAAGTCGTTCTCAGAAAGACAAATAACTATTACTACGGTGTGAGGAACTTTGAGGACATGTGGCTGTGTTCCTGCCCCACCAGGCATGTTGCTGGCGGCCCCCCCTTACAGCATCCGCCATGTTCCTGAGCACCCCTTTGGAACGTAGGTCCCGCATGGTGTAAGGCCGGCGGCGTTCTGGACACAACCGGAGACCCCTGAAAGTGACTGCTAACACACTGCCTGCAGAAAGTGTGTTCACACAGCAGATTGACCAGGCCTACGAAATCTTACAAGCAAACAGAGCTCTGGATCTGCTTGGTCAGACAAAAATCTATTGTAGCTTTTCTTCTTAAGGTTTGTCCTTGCTCTGTTTGAAATCTTAAGTGGGTCACTATGGATAAATATAAATATAAATATAAATATAAAATGCTGAATGTAAAGTATTTATAATGGTAAAAAGTAGTTAGACCAAACTAATCTTAATGTTTGCTAGTTAGGCAAAAATACTGCGTGAAGAGACAGAGCCCTAGATTAGAGGTCTGCAGGGATTGATTTCATCCCTCTTTCACAGAAAACCTGCACCCATTGCTTGCTTCCGCCCACAATCCAAGTATTTTGTCCCCCTCCCACACACAGACCAGTATAACCAGTTTCCATCTGCGTTAGTCGTGGTTGAAAATCACTACTGTATGTCAGACTTTCCTTTATTTTGCTTTATTGTGGTGTGGTCAGCTTATTTAGAGCACTTTTCCCAGCTGCAGCTATCTGACTGTATGAAGGATCCACCATTTCTGGAGCCTACAAGAAAGCAATTCACATGATTGTTCACATGATAGGTTGCTTCTATTTAGACCTAGTTAAGAACGTTTATGTAGAATAAGTTTGGTTGTCATGCTGTTAGATATTATTTATATATGCCACTTATTAAGTGACAGTTGTCATTTATTTTGGCTATTCATTAATTTTTGGGATTTCTCCACACTCTTAAAGATGGTGCTCGAAAGGTTCTTTGGAAAATGAAGATAAAACCATTAACAACTAAAGAACCCATTGCATAATTAAAGGGTTCTTTGCATCATAAAAGCGTTCTTCAAATTGATGGAAAATGTGCATGAATGTGCTATAGATGGTTCTATATAGAACCATTTTGAGGTTCTTCTATTGTTACAAGCTTGACACTATAACAACAGAAGAACCCTTTGGAACCTTCAAAAAGGTTCTGTATAGAACCGTCTAAAGCACATTCTCCATGTGCTCCATGTGAAGAACAATTTCATTATGCAAACATTATGCAAACCTTTAATCATGCATTCTTTGTGTTCATATACATAGTACTGCACGTGACCCTGACTTTTAGACCTGTGCCACAAGATATCGTGGGTCTGCAGACCTCTATCCCAGAACAAGAATGCTGGAAAGGTTATCTCTAATTTAAATTGTAACCTGTTAGAACCCCAAACCAGCATCACAAATACATAAATTAGCCAGGTATAAATGTATATAATTTAGACAGCTTGTGGTCATTCTTATTAGTTAGCCTCTTATTTTACAGTACATCAGTTAGCAAGAAGGGGTCCCAAAAAATCCTGCTTAGGACCCCAAAAGGCTAGAGCTTTCCCTGTATCTAAATGTCTCTCGCCATTCACTGGCAGAGAAAGTGCATTCAGAGTCCCTTTGGTCCAGTTGCTGTCCTCCAGACAGCTGGCAGCAAATGTCCACACAAGGGGGATTTTCTGGGTGTGTTAGTCCAGGACTTGCCCAGAAATTTAAACTAGCATATGTTTTTCTCAGTATTCTAAATTTAACCCTTTAACCAGGTGGTTCAAGGTGCTGACAAACATCCCCCTCACCAAATTTGGCCAGTAATGAGTGGAAAGGCCCTCACAGTACTGTACAATGTAGTTCTACAAACAACGCTACAGGGAGTGGCCTATCAGCATTGCAGTTCTTTACAGTTACAGGAAACAGCACAGAGCTTGTCATCTTCTACATCAGATTTAATTACAGTGAGCTGGAAACCTACAACGTAATATGCTTTAGTAACTCTAACAACTTTCCGGTGTTAGCTCAAATGACAGAAAACAGCTTTGACTTTCTCTGAAATGCAGATCAGCAGGTGTCGGGATTGTCACAAGGAAATAAATTGCTCTGCGCACCTACTTTCTGTTTCACTCTCACTCTATAATTAACAATATATTCTAAATGTATTTATGAAATATATTTTTGCAATAAATTAAAGTGGCCAAAACATATATTTGGGTCATTCTACAGCAACGTCCACTTTTCCATATACCCATAGGAGTCACTGGTGTTACCAATCCTCATTGGCGTTACATATAAGAAAGGAAACACCAGAGACATTTTTGATAAAAAATGCATTTTACAAAATAACTGCTACACAGCATCAAACCACATGTTGTCAATCATGGAATATCCACTAAAATATGTAATTTAATCCATTTGTGTTCTATTTTTTCACAGTTAGAATAAAGTCGGTCACACCAGTGACTTCAGCTAAAAGCTTCATATGAAATCATGAGCTAAATGAGAAAATCTCTGATAACTAAGACACAGTGGACTCACCATGAGCTTTTCTTCATAGATCCTCAGAAAACAGGTAAAAGGAAGTCAAGTGATGTCATCGGTGTGACTTATTTCAAAATAAGAAATTTTTGTTATGCGGTAACACCAGTGACACGACTCCTGGGGACAACAACTTTCTTTATATCTTTTATAATATTTGGCTTTTGTTTTCTTTGTCATTTAATTGATATATTCAATAGTCATGTATAGATTATTGTAGTTAAAATAGCAGAAAAATGTTTTTTTTTTCTTCAAAATATGGCCTCAGCCTTCACACGTGACTGTGAGGATGAGCTCTTCTGTGGTGCTTGGAATTTGACAATTGATTTAAAAACCAACATTGCTAAATTCATGGCTGAAGAAGGTGTAATTGTTAAGAAAACGTATTGCTTTATTTTAAAATATTAATTGTAACCTTACCATGTTTTTTAAGTGTAATATATCTCTAAATGCTAGGGACACAAAAATGGACATTTCTGTAGAATGACCCATTTGTTAAATATATTTTTTTAAATGCATTTATTTGTATTTATTATACTTTTTCGATTGTTTGTAGTGTTAACAAAAGTTTAACTAAATATACATGAGCTGAATGAACGGTACTGACTTTACATTAACCGTGTACGTCTGCAGTAAGACACTCACACACAATGTACTTCAAATAAACAAGATATCAAATCATAACTGCATTTTCACAAAGTATCAATACCTGCAACACTTGCTTCTGTCATGTTAAAGGTTCATTTGATCATATTTAAAATGAAGATACTGGAATACAAATTCATTTCTAAAGGTATCAGACAGAGAAGCCCATTAGACAGGATTTCAGAAATTAGATGCATGTGTGTGTATATATATATATCACACATGCATCTATTTTAGCTGGATTTTAGCTCAGATTTCTCAGTGCATGTGAACTCTTACTCTGATTTCTTTCGGATTTCTCAGTCTGCGCATGTGCAAAAACAGACAGCAGTACTGGAAATAAGCGAGCAGCCTGACCAGAGCTCGGCCAAATGAAGGATTTGAATATTCTTCATCTTCTAGATGATGTATGTTCATATTTTCAGGTAAAGTGGTGCAATGTTGCAAAGCCACAGCATGAAGTTTGAGTTTTACGTTACGTTTACATCAAGCCTTAAGCGGAAATCTGATTACTGTCTGACTCATGTAGACCTGGAGTTTTCCCCGTTATCTGAATACTAAAGTGCATGTAAACGTGTTGATCGGATTACTGAGAATCTGATTTTCTGCAGTTATCAGATGTTTAATTGCATTTAAACGCACTCACAGACATGCTATCTGTGTGGCAGTGTGAACAACAAAAAACACACTGAATCGGACATTTTCAATTCCGGTTTAGGACACTTTCATATGTGGTATCGGAATCTGATTTGTATCTAATATGCGGCAATATGACTCAGTCTGAACAGCCAGATCAGAATTCATGCAACTTTTGCGTCAATCCAACTCAACATTCATCATAATTTCGCGCTGCCGAGAGGAAGGATGGACGACAGCAGTGATGGAGGATTTCAGTGGTGGGACAGGGCGGTAACAGACGTCAAACATTTGGGGTGACGTTTCAGTACAAACAATATTAGAAGGCGCTCACTAGATTTAGAAAGAAATGGCCGCAGGAGAACGTGGCTGTGGTGTCAAAGAAAAGTTAAAAGTCTGAACAGAAAGAACCCAAAGAGCCAAAGAAGTGTCCATGGCTGAATAACGTGACACAAATACACAAATTAGCCAGGTATAAATGTATATAATTTAGACAGCTTGTGGTCATTCTTATTAGTTAGCCTCTTATTTTACAGTACATCAGTTAGCAAGAAGGGGCCCCAAAAAATCCTGCTTAGGACCCCAAAAGGCTAGAGCTTTCCCTGCATCTAAATGTCTCTCGCCATTCACTGGCAGAGAAAGTGCATTCAGAATCCCTTCGGTCCAGTTGCTGTCCTCCAGACAGCTGGCAGCAAATGTCCACACAAGGGGGATTTTCTGGGTGTGTTAGTCCAGGACTTGCCCAGAAATTTAAACTAGCATATGTTTTTCTCAGTATTCTAAATTAAACCCTTTAACCAGGTGGTTCAAGGTGCTGACAAACATCCCCCTCACCAAATTTGGCCAGTAATGAGTGTGGAAAGGCCCTCACAGTACTGTACAATGTAGTTCTACAAACAACGCTACAGGGAGTGGCCTATCAGCATTGCAGTTCTTTACAGTTACAGGAAACAGCACAGAGCTTGTCATCTTCTACATCAGATTTAATTACAGTGAGCTGGAAACCTACAACGTAATATGCTTTAGTAACTCCAGCAACTTTCCGGTGTTAGCTCAAATGACAGAAAACAGCTTTGACTTTCTCTGAAATGCAGATCAGCAGGTGTCAGGATTGTCACAAGGAAATAAATTGCTCTGCGCACCTACTTTCTGTTTCCCTCTCACTCTATAATTAACAATATATTCTATGTATGTATTTATGAAATATATTTTTGCAATAAATTAAAATGGCCAAAACATATATTTGGGTCATTCTACAGCAACGTCCACTTTTCCATATACCCATAGGAGTCACTGGTGTTACCAATCCTCATTGGCGTTACATATAAGAAAGAAAACACCATTTTTGATAAAAAATGCATTTTACAAAATTTCTGCTACACAGCATCAAACCACATGTTGTCCATCATGGAATATCCACTAAAATATGGAATTTAATCCATTTATATTCTATTTTTTCCACAATTACCTCAGAATAAAGTCCTTTTACAGTGACCTTTTACAGTAAGCTCGGACGCGTTCTGGATGATGAGCCCAGCTGTCAGCTGTGTCAGCTAGCTTTGGGCTAGCGGCTGTTACTGTTTGATTGTTTACTTCTGATTGTCTACTTTTGTGTAGGCTGGTCAGTTTAGGCGTGTGCTCATTAATGTTCACACTAGTTTCAGATGTAGGTCACATTAAAAAGATTGTTAACAGTCAAAAAAATCTGATTTGGTGAGAAAATCAGATTTGGGTCACTTTTACCTGCTGTGAGAACGTAGCCAAAATGTGTTAAATTGTGATTGCACAATTAAAAAAAAATTCAATGACATTTTCTTTAAGAAATAAAATATATTTATTATACTTACTAGACAAACTAAAACACACATTGACATGAATTTTGTACTTTTAATTTATAAACACTATTTTATGAGCATAACTAAGTTTCATCAATCTTAATATGTGCGCTCTTCAAAAAAGGTGGTTCCTCAAGAGTTCTTTAGCAAAGAAAATGGTTCTATATAGAACCATGGACACTCAAAGAACCTTTTGCAAGATTACAAGGTTCTTTGCATCATGAAAGTGTTCTTCAGATTGATGGAATGTGCATGAACGTGCTACCAAGGTTCTATATAGTCAAAGTTTATTTATTTAATATGTAGCACCCAAAAGGGTTCGGCTATTGTTACAAGCTTGACATTGTAACAGTAGAAGAACCCTTTGTGGTGCTATACAGAACCTTTTCAGAAGGTTTTATGTGGAACCTTTTTAAAAAAGGTTCTACATAGCACCAAAAAGGGTTCTGCTATTGTTACAAGCTTGACAATGTAACAATAAAAGAACCCTTTTTGGTGATAATTTGGACATTCCTCAGAAGGTTTTATGTAGAACCTTTTTGAAAAAGGTTCTCTATAGTCAAAGTTTATTTATTTAATATGTAGCACCCAGAAGGGTTCTGCTGTTGTTACAAGCACAGTAGAAGAACCCTTTCTGGTGCTATACAGAACCATTTTCAGAAGGATTTATGTGGAACCTTTTTGAAAAAGGTTCTATAAAGCACTAAAAAGGTTCTGCTATTGTTACAAGCTTGACATCATAACAGTCGAAGAACCCTTCATAGTTTCTAGTAGTTGTTCATAGTTCTATATAGAATTTTCTTTACTAAAGAACCTTTGAAGAACCATCTTTTTAAGAGTGTAGACACACCAGTGATTACATTAAAAATTATTATAACCTCCATCATAAATGTTCTAGCTAAAGTGCTGTTAGATGTCATGTTGGTCTCAGTACCAACAAACTGTGAGTGGGTCTCTGTTCTTTCCGCTCAGGTACTGCCCGGGGGAGACGCAGAGAGAAAAGGGAAATGACCTCGACAGCATTGCAGTCTCGATGAGAGTCATACTATCAGCGTTATAAAAGGAAACCTGCTTCCTCTCACAGTCCAGATACACACCTATCCTTCTAGGGCGCGTTAAAATACGCACTGGCCTTTTGTCCGAACGTCTGGCCTGCTGGATGTGGTAGCCGAAGTCCACGTTGAAGCACAGCATTGTGTCTTTGCTAGCCTTATCTGATTCACAGCCACAGACCCCGATCTCCCAGTCCAGCTTCTGCCCCACCTCCACTTCCCAGTAGTACTGCCCTGTCCTGAAAGCCGACTCCGTCTTCAGCCACAGGGAGCCGTGCTTGTTCCTCTTTAACGAGCCCTTCTTGCACTGGACGCTCAGCCCGCTGGGAGCAACTTTCACACTTTGATCGCCTTTGGTCTCCATAGCGTGGCGATGAGGCACTTACAGGAGACAAATAGAGGATAATTAGAAGGTATTAACCAATAATAATATGCTTCATCATGTAATTTCCCCCTTGAGAAGAAACGCTCAGCTTGACAAGATACTGAGACCATCACTCTTTGGAAGGAAAACATGCTGATTTCTTTTTCACATTGACTTTCAAGAACCATCCTTTGAATGGTTCTTCACGGGAGTGGTTCTTAAACCGGTCCTAAGGTTTCCCAAGTGGTCCACATTTTATTTCTATTTGTCGTCAGTTGGGTTGGAGCAAAAATGTGGACCATTGGGGATCCCAGAGGGCCAGTTTGAAAACCACTGCTTTACTGAAACAAAAGTGTTTTTCTATGCCAGTGGTCACAAACCCAAATCAACCATTGGAGGAAATCAAACATGTCTGGAAAACTTTCAAAAGGTGTTCTCAAACATTTGATGGAGAATGTATCTATTTATGGTGTCAAACATTAAAAGGGCTCTTTGGAGCAGATGGAACAGTGGTCACCAACCCTGGTCCCTCCTGCAAAACCTAATTCCAACCACAATCTACCACATCTGCTCCAGCTAATTAACCTAAAGTCCCTGATTGGCTGGATTGCTAAGTTTGTTGGTGAGGTAGCTTATTAGATACAGGTTGGAACTAAACTCTGCAGGAAAGGTGATCTCCAGGAGGAGGATTGGTGACCACTACCAAAGAAGAACACTTTTGGTTCCCTAAAACAGTGGTTTTCAAACTGGTCCTCAAGGAGTTCCATATGTCAACACTTTTACTCCAAGTGGTTTGAACACAACTGCTTTAGGGTGTCCAATCTTATCCTCAAAGGGCCGATGTGGCTACAGGTTTTCACTGAAAAACAAGCTGGAGCTCACCGATTCTTGTGTTTAATCAGCTTGTCTCAGTCTTCAAACATTTCACCAGATGACCTCCTGCTTGTTGGAGTGAAAACCTGCAACCACACTGGCCCTCTGTGGATAAGATTGGATACCTCTGGCTTTAGGGAACCAAAGTGTTCTTCTAAGGCAGTGGTCAGCAACCCTCCTGCTGGAGATCAGCTTTCGTTCCAACCTGTATCTGTTAATCTACCCCGCTAACTAACTTACCCTATTGCATCTGATCCAGCCAATCAGGGACTTGGGAAAGAGGTTAATTAGCTGGAGGCTCTGTGGGAAGGTATAACCTCTGGATCAGGGTTGGTGACCACTGTTCTATGATGTTGCTCCAAAGAACCCTTTTTGGCACCCAAATGTTTAAGAGCACAAATAAATACACTGTCCACTGAAAGTTTGGGAACACTTTTTGAATGTTTTCCAGCAATGTCTGATTTCCACTTTTGCTTTTTAATTCAGTTAATAAAATCCCTGCAAGGATTTAATGATCATACAGCTACTCTTGGCTAATCCTTTGGGTATATTTAGCCTCAACATTCAGTTTCCTGTTCATCAAAGCGTCTTCCTTGGTATGAAGAGCAGATTTTGCCTAAACGATGATTTGACAGTTAAATGAGTGCTGTGTCAGTGCTGCACTGTCCTGTCTGCTTACTGGGTTTAATGTCTGTTTATCTTATTTATTGTATTGTTTCTAGTTACATTTTTTGTTTACACACTTATGTCTGCACGTTTGCACTTTGTACTCTTTTGTTCCATGTTGCACCGTGTTGTTCCTGGAGGAACGTAATTTCACTCCACTGTGTACTTGTACACGGATGGAATGACAATAAAAGCCTCTTGACTTGACTAAAACTATGCTGAAACATATTTTGGCCTAAACGCGATTTAAAACCTTTTTCACACTAGCCATAAAATGGAATTTGAAGTTGAACTACACTTTTTTTTTCTTCAGAATCACTGATGGATATTTCTGTGGAAATGTTTATGATTTACAAAACCAGAAGTAAAGTCCTAACTTGAGATATTCTGTGAATCCATGTATGAAGAGTTCTAGGGGGCAGCATTGTTAATTCTTGCAGATGATAGTTCCAGACAGAAGATATCCAATAAGGTATGGAGCCAGTGACATATGGACAGGTTGTGAGGAGGTAGCCAATGGTGGACGATAACTTTTTTGCTGCAGTTAAGCCAGCCAGCCATATTTTCTGGGATCTTTCCATAATAGGGAATTTAGAGTTATCATTAAGTAAATGAAATTCAGGGTCTGTGGGGAAGCATTTCTTGGTCAGAGAAGAGAAAGACTCAACAACCTCCTCCCAAAAAGCATAAACTTCTGGGCAGTCCCACATAATGTGCATAAACGTCCCCAGCGTCCCGTGTGGATAGAAAGTACAGAAGGGATGAGGGCTTAAACTCATCAAGTGTCTGACCCTGGGTGTCAAATAAGCCCTGTAGCATATTTTTTTCAGATGGATGAATTGATGATTGGGATTATGTGATGCCCTAAAAACTTTAGTAGCCCATGGAGTTTCCCAGTTTACCTACCTTCCCCTCTGTTTTATAACTCTATCCCATTCCTTTTGCCCTGAAATATTTACAGATACATGTGCAACCTTGCTTTTCATCCCCCCACTGCTTGCTAGCAGCTCTACATCTCCCACAGAGTTTCAGTAGCAAATATCTTATTTCGTTATGTTAATGAAAAATATAGTTGATTTTAATTATGTCTGCAGAATGGCCACTAGGGGGCCTACAGAAGGAGGACTGATGAGTGCTGACATCTAAAAAGGGATAAAATGTGTGGCCTTGACATGATTCTAAATTTAGAACTTTTAATAGATGTTCTTTAAGGAGATTAACTCAGTTCTGCTGTTTTTATTCATAGAAACTTGCAACTGGCAAGACCTGAACAGCTTTTGAAGTATATTAAGACATTTTTAGACTTATTGTCAAGCCCTCACCTGGTTGGATGGACGTGAGCATCTCTTTCCACACAAAGAACTGCAGATGAGTCTCATAAGGGCCGAGAAACAGCGAGTCACATGTAACACTGACGTCCTCCACCGGTGACTGCCTATTAAAACGGCACATTTTTAATTAATTTCTGATTATAGAAGGTTTTTATTAGCAATTTACTTTGATGCCTCTAGTATACTAACATTCTTCCTGCTGCTGCGGTTTCCCCAACAAGAGACTGTCCACTCTCGGTCCACCACTGTAGGTAGAAAAGAATTAGAGTGGAAAAATTTGTAATCAAAGTTGATTTAAAGGAGACACAGTGAGCAAAACTGCCTCTTTGTCACCATTTCACGTTATCATTGAATTTACCATCCGAGAAGTGAAGAGTGTGTCCTCTTTATAGGAAAATATTATTCTACAAAACTGTTACAATTTCCTCAATCATGTATAATAATAATAATAACTTTGTTTCATAGAATTCCTTTTACAATATTGGCAGCTCATAGAAATTTATGGACAAGTAACTGAAGTAAAGTCTGGTTTTCTTCTATTATAGTTAGTGTTTGGTAACATCAATATTTCACTGCTGTCAGAGCAAAACCTCATATCTCAATTTTTGGCGTTTTTCAGCTTTTGACAATTTAAAAATGTCTGTTGTCCTTTAAATTGTGTGTAAATTTCATGATGGATGGACCAAAAGAAATTTAGAAGAGTTTAGAACCAGAATAAAAGAGAGAGTCTATCCACATTTTCTGTGTCTTACAGAAGGTATTTGGTCAGTATCTACAAATCTAAGATCATAAACTGACAGACACTCTGGTCGGTATGCAGGTTCGAGGTCATTTAGACAGAATCTTGATTTTCAGAAGGAATGGAAATTGATAATGTCTCTTGTTGACGTCAGCTACAGGTAACATATAGAAAAAGAAAAATAAAGGCCCTAAAACGGAACCTTGTGGGACTCCACAAGAAAAAATTTGATGAATGATTTGCCAGTGAAACCAAGCAGTGTCTGTTCATTAAATATGATTTAAGGCATTTAAAAACTGTGCCTGAGAGGCCAACCCAGGCCTACTTTCACTGTCTCAGCTTCTAAGTACATCTCTGATGGACTACGAGTGTCACATAAATGGTACACATGACATTTCTGTGTTAGTGACCGAATTAATGTTAACAGGCTCTGTGTGAAAACTGGCCATTGCTATACATAACAATGGAGATAATACTTCTAGAACTCTTCTGCAACAGGTTTCTAAAGAGACTGAACTCATGTACAAGTCCAGATGTCATGAAAATCTGACATCCGTCTTTCGTATTTTAAGTACGGTGAAAATAAATGTCTAACCTGCAAGAACTGGCAGGGTTGGTCCGTCTCCAGGGCTGACATTAGCAGTCCTTGATTCACTCTCACTTCTGACAACATTTCCTCCATCTTAAACAGGTTTACCTCCATAACCTGTAAAAGCCTATCCTCCTCCTCCTCCAGCAGTGCCTTTATCTCCTCCTCTTTATCTTTCAGAAACTGGTGCATCTGTGCAAACTGCTTGGTAATCTGGTCTGTCAGCGCCTTTGATCTCTCCTGCAAAAAAAAGGATACAATATTTTATATTGAAGTAAAAAAACCCTTTGGCTCACTGAGGTCAAGTAGATTATTTTTCTCACCTACCCTTGTTTTCATGATCTCATCAGCCTGGTCGCCAATCAATTCAACCAGCTTCTCGTTTTCAGTGAACAAAGTTTCCAGCTTCTCAGCTGCCTTCTCCTGAAGGATTCATCAGAATATCAAGTGGGTTAGCAAAGCAAAGCAAGTCCGCTAAACCAACCTGCTGAAATACCCAGCCAAGGGCAGACTTGTTGGTAGCTGGTTTCTAATCTCATTTTTGATGGTCATTAACTAAATTCCTACTGGTTTAGGATGGTCAAGGTGGTTTTCCAGCTGGACATCCAACCTAATTAGGTAAAAACCTAATAAATAACCTTATGCTGGTAGACCAGGTGGCTCAAATTCAAAGCTTATGCTGGTCTAACTATTTTGTCTGCAGGACAAAGACAGTTATTTCTGATTAAAAGATAATTAGCTTTAATCCCCTGAACTGGCCACTTCTTTGTTGTGCTTGTATTTTGAAAAGAACTCAACTGACTCAAAACTCATTTATAATAGACACCAAATGACCAGCTGCTAATGTCCATCAGTAAACTTTTATGCAAAACATATTTTTTAACACTTTTTATGAATTTTTCAGTCAAAGGTTTTTTTCATCAGGCTCCAAAAATTAATTGAAAAGGATGCCAAAAATGGTCTTCTCCGCTGCCGTAGATGCAACTCTTGTGTAATACAGTATTCAACACACCACAGTTTCCATTTAAATGAATGTTTGGCTACATTTTGTAGGGGCTGAAAGCAGCCTTGATCTTAACAGTGTGAACTGTCACACTTTTACAAAATAAAAGTCATTCTAAATGTAGGTCTGTCCTACAGTTTCACCTTAGGTTGAATGAATAACTGACTCTAAATGTAGGTATTGTGATATAAACTTTGTTGTGTTCTACAGTTTCTCAGTCAGATTGAAAGATTTGAGAGGTTAAAATGGACTGAAGTTACCTTCTTGGCCTGGAGCGCATCACTTAGTGTTTTGAACATGTGCCCCTGATGCCTTCGGTCATCTCTGCAGACCACACAGATGGGCTTCTGATCCGTCTCACAGTAAAGCCTGAGCGTCTCGAAGTGGTCATGACATTGGTCCGTGGCGTTCCGGCTTTGTCCGCTCACAAGGGTCATTGCTCTATCTTTGAGGGCTTTGTGTTGCTCCAGATGGGCTCTGGCAGCATCCACAATGTTCCTCAAAGCTCGGTTGACCCTAATATCAGCCCTGCTGAAGGGAGTCCGGCACTCTGGACAGGTGCTTTCATCGCCACTCGTGGCCAAGTGACGGGTGATGCACACCCGACAGTAGAAATGTTCACATGGAAGACACACCGGATCCCTTAAAGCATTCAGACACACTGGACACTGGATCTGCATGGACAGCATGCAAGCCATTGGCGTGCTTGATCCAAAATCCTTCCTCTGAGATGTGCTCTTCTTCTTGTTGTGCTCTTCTTCGTCTTTGCAGTCTTGAATACTCTTCTCTTCGACTCTGCTGAGCTTACTGAACTGAAAGTACCTGTGCGTGTCATCTAATCTTACACTGAGATACCGGGAAGCACAGGAACTTCACAGAAACGTCTTCAAGTGCGACAGGTCTAATCACGCCATAAACATCAATAAAGGCAAGAGTGATACCAGTAACTGTTCTAATAACTCTGATCCTCTAAGCAGCTTTCCACAACCGTGATACACAAGCACCTGTACAACAAGCACAAGCACCTGTACAACTTATGAATGTTGTTATCCCTCCTTATGCATACTTGGAGCACATGGAAAGACTGGTTTTCTCAGAAGCAGTGGTTGTCAGAAAAAGAATGCAGGTATTCCTACAATGTAAGTAATTTTTCTAAGTACGTAATAAGTGCTGTCAAAATGTCTGCCATGTCACTGGCTTCCACCTCGCACATTACCACCCTGCCAACCCCCCACAGCTTTGCCCAGGGAAAATTGTTTAGATCTGCCGCTGAGTATTGTAAAAACAAAACCTATGAAGAGTAACTGTACCAACTGCACTGTAACAAATAGCTGATCTGATGGCAGCCGATTATGAGATTATTTGTGATTCTGTGAATTATGTGATTTTTCCTTTCTATTGCTTCTTATCCTTCCTTCCAATTTCATCACATACCTCTAGAAATATAAAAATGTATTATCGTGAAAATGTCTTACTGTATCAAATGAGTTCAGATTCAGTTTAGCATTATCAACTAAATCTGCTCCAGGAACTATATGCCAGTGTAACCACACCCAGCAAAACAGGCATGTAATTCCCGTAAAGGGGATGAAGACAATGGGAGTGAAAGTCTGATTTTGACTCCCACAGAGTCCTACAGAGGTTACCTGACAGTTTAGGGCATAGCATTTTCAGTACAGTACAGGCTTAGTTGATGAAAGAATTATCAACTAAATCTGCTCCAGAAACTATATGCCAGTGTATTTCCCCTAAGGGTGAGGATGAGTAGCGGGATGAAAATCTACTTTTGACTCCAACAGTCCTACAGAGGTTACCTGACAGTTTAGGCCATAGTATTTTCAGTATAGTGTAGGCAAAGCCAGGCAGTTGTATTTATATAGCATACAAAGGCAATTCAACATGCTTTACAGAAATAAAAGCAGGTACAAAAAGCACAGATTGATTAAAGCTTTCGCGACCATGTTAAGAACACTCTCTCTAAGCAGGTTGTCTCTATAGGAAAAACAAACGAAATTTTTAAAAATCGCTGCTGAACAAAAATGTGCCAAAGCTGATACTTTTTGCCATGAGTATATTTTTCTCCTAATTGTTACTGCATCCTCTGAATTATGAGGCCATTAAGCCCCTTAACTGTTGCCCTTTTTTTCCAAGTTTTTGCTTTTAATTGCAGACCCAAAATAAAAAAGGGGCACTGTTCCCACATACTTTGGGCTACTGTCATCTTGATCTCATTTGAAAGGGTTTTTTCCGAACAGTCAGAATAATTGTATGTACTCACACAGAGTAACAGAGGCCAGAATGGAGGAGTTTATTTCTGCCTGACTCAAAGATCACTAAACTGATCATTGACTGTTCCTCAAGGTTCATTGGCCTTATTCACCTTAACACAACTGAGCCACAGCACAATCCATGTCTTGCAGATTTGCTAACGTTTGCTCGTTCGGTGCTTATCTCGCAAATGAGACGATCGTTAACTTCGAATAATAAACGGTTTTGCGGGAATCGAATCCTGAGATTTCGAGCTTTCTGACAGTATATGATATGATAGTATAGCTGGAAGATTTGATGCATAAAAAATGAAGTGCCATTACTAGTACAGTGATCTAGAAAAGGTTAACGCAACGCAACGTGTGCATGAATTGCTCCTGAGTGTAATGGTATGAGGAAATAGACTTCCAATATTGGCTGTATTAACTCATTTCAGACTGAAGTGCCTGCTTGAGGGTAATTTACAAAGCAACATTTGACATAAAGGACTGAATTTCTTTGCAAAATACCAGTGATGACACTGCACTTTTGAATGAAGCTTGTTGGTGTCAGCTACACAGAAGAACCTTCAGGGCTAGAAGGCAGCTCACTGCCATAAAAGGAAGCTGCATAAATTGATAAAACTGCATCAGAAATTTTGTGAGTCATTAATGTGCTAAACAAGTCAGTTCATATCCATTTATATCCTTTTGTATAACTTCACTTATTTCTAATGCCAGTAAATATATGCTCAAGATCATTAAATGCATGAATTGCAGACTAAAGACATGAATCGTAAGAGGAAGTGCAAGCAGGATTCAGGAAGTTCAGGAAATGTCATTGCGGATGTGCGCTGGATAAAGGAAAAAGCCAAGGATTTCAAACAGGAACTCAACATGTGTTGTATTTTTATAGTATATTTTCATATAACTTTCAAGAGGTGCAACTGACCAAGCGTTGGCCATATCATCAAGAGATTGCAAGTTCAATTCCCAGTGATGCTACAGCCATCCGTGGCTGGGAGTCCAAGAGAGCACAATGGGCCTCGCTCTCTCTGGGTGGGCAGATTGGCCCTCCCTCTCCCTGGCGGTTAGAGTTCTCCTCCAAGCGTGTTCAGCTGTCCAATAATGTTGCATTAGCGGCAATTTGAAAAGATGCAGTGGCGCTTTACCTGACTTGGAGGAAGCAGCCCTCCTAGCGCTGGTGATTTGGTGGTATCACGTAATTGGGAGAGTCTAGTGGGTGGAGCAGGCATACCAGAGCATCTTGCTGTTCTAATGACGAACCTCTACAGTGAGCAATAAGCCACCATCATGACAGAAAATGGACAGACTAGTTCCACATCAGCAAAGGAGTTAGACAGGCTGTCCACTGTCGCCAACTTGTTCAACCTGTATGCTGAACATTTAATAAGAGGAGCAGGCCTGAAGGAAGATAATTAAGGATTTAAGACTGGAATCAATAACCTTCTATAAGGAAAGTTGGGGAAAAAATGGGACTTTGGCACAGTATGGAGAAAACAAAGGCTATGACCTCAGGAAACACCACTAACTTTACCATTGATGGTGAAGATTTAGACGTAGACATGGTGAACATGTTTTACCTACTTGGATCAGTTATTAACAACAAAACAACACAGGCGCAACAAGGATGAAGGCTCGAAAACATCTTCAAACAAAAACCACAATTGTTTAGGTTGTAGTCTTTTCAGTGGTTCTTTATGGATGTGGAAGCAGGAAATGACGGAAAATGTCGATGCCTGTGATCTTTGTCGTTGGTGAAGACTTTCAGTAGTACTTTGCAAAGACAGCAAATGGGTCTTTGACCAAATCAAGCCTCACCTCTCACTCCAAGCCCAGATAACCAAACTGAAGCTCTTATTGGACATATCACGGACATATGTATGAGAAGAAACAATTCGTTGAATAATTCAAATATGCTTGGAACAGTTAAAGGTAAAAGAGGACACGCAGCAGCAAGATGGATGGAGACAGTCCATCCATATGGTCGCCAGGAGTTGGAAGCAACTTGACGGCACTTAATAATCATAACAGTTTGTGAATTCAGGCCATGCCTTCAACATGTGGTGGTAGTATGAGGGGAGGCTATTTAAGGGGGGGGGTAGAAAACTCTGAGAACTTGGGCTGGAGTTCTAGGCGGCCTCTGCCTGGAGCTAGAAGGCTCTTGTAACTGTGGTAGGACTGAGGACCTGTCTGAGATTGGGTGGTGGTGGGGATTGCAAGAACTTCGTCAAAGGAAATGGAAGGTAAAGTTGGGAGTCAGGCAAGGATGCCCGGTGTTGCCCTTCTCCTTTAACCTGTATGTTGAACATATAAGAGGAGTAGGCCTGAAGGCGAAAGAGTTAAGTTAGTGGTCTTTCCTGGAAGGAGAAAGGGTTTCAGGTATGTGCCTCTCCCCCCAAAGTTCAGTTATTCCATAACTGCATTATATGTTCAGTGAAGGATTCTGTTCTAAAAGACATTTCAGACCATTTTCCAGTTTTTTTTAATGATATATGTTGCTGGGAGTGAGATTTATCAGTGCTATATTATGATTAATACCACCTGTTGTACTTTTTAAAAAAAGTATCCAATACAAAAAAGATATTAAAGCAATAAGCCACTAGAGGCTGCAATTTTATCACAGGAAGGGTGATAAACGACGCTTTGCGTTGTGCCTAAAACTCCCTTTCCTGTGATAAAATCTCTGTAACGCACAGCCTCTCGTGGCTTATTGCTTTTATAAAACTGCAGCCAACATGAAATATGATAAAATACACAAGAATTGTAGTTCCTTTAGAGTATGGGACTGTTGCCAAGCAACCATGGACCACTGAATGAGAAGAATGTTTGGTCCTCGCTGTATACTGCGGTCATTTAAAGAATTTTTAAAATGTTTGTCATGTAACAATGAACATATGATAACACAGCACTGTTTAATGCAAACCTTCGC